>NC_138316.1:18102500-18702500 GCF_965601325.2 Salmo salar | reverse complement strand
TCCAGAAAATGATGTCATGGCTTTAGAAGCTTCTGATAGGCTAATTGACATCATTTGAGTCAATTGGAGCTGTATTTCAAGGCCTACCTTCAAACTCAGTGCCTCTTTGCTTGACATCATGGGAAAATCAAAAGAAATCAGCCAATTCCTCAGAAAAAAATGGTAGACCTCCACAAGTCTGGTTCATCATTGGGAGCAATTTCCAAATGCCTGAAGGTACAAACAATGGTACGCAAGTATAAACACCACGGGACCACGCAGCCGTCATACCGCTCAGGAAGGAGATGCGTTCTGTCTCCTAGAGAAGAACGTATTTTGTTGCGAAAAGTGCAAATCAATCCCAGAACAGCAGCAAAGGACCTTGTGAAGATGGAGGAAACAGGTACAAAAGTATCTATATCCACAGTAAAACAAGTCCTATATCGACATAACCTGAAAGGCCACTCAGTAAGGAAGAAGCCACTGCTCCAAAACCGCCATAAAAAAGCCAGACTACGGTTTGCAACTGCACATGGGGACAAAGATCGTACTTTTTGGAGAAATGTCCTCTGGTCCGACGAAACAAAAATAATACTGTTTGGCCATAATGACCATTGTTGGAGGAAAAAGGGGGAGGCTTGCAAGCCGAAGAACACCATCCCAACCGTGAAGAACGGGGGTGGAAGCATCATGTTGTGGGGGTGCTTTGCTGCAGGAGGGACTGGTGCACTTCACAAAATAGATGGCATCATGAGGAAGGGAAATTATGTGGATATATTGAAGCAACATCTCAAGACATCAGTCAGGAAGTTAAAGCTTGGTCGCAAATGGATCTTCCAATGGACAATGACCCCAAACATACTTCCAAAGTTGTGGCAAAATGGCTTAAGGACAACAAAGTCAAGGTATTGGAGTGGCCATCACAAAGCCCTGACCTCAATCCTATAGATAATTTGTGGGCAGAACTGAAAAAGCATGTGAGAGCAAGGAGGCCTACAAACCTGACTCAGTTACACCAGCTCTGTCAGGAGGAATGGGCCAAAATTCACCCAACTTATTGTGGGAAGCTTGTGGAAGGCTACCCAAAACGTATGACCCAAGTTCAACAATTTAAAGGCAATGCTACTAATTGAGTGTATGTAAACTTCTGACCCACTGGGAATGTAAAGTTGTGATCCTAACTGACCTAAGACTGGGAATTTTTACTAGGATTAAATGTCAGGAATTGTGAAAAGCTGAGTTTAAATGCATTTGGCTAAGGTGCATGTTAACGTCCGACTTCAACTGTATATACATATATACACACACACACACACACACACACACACACACACACACACACAGCCATATCAAATTGGGATCTACAAAAATAACTTCAGTAACAGTTCTCTTCACAATACAGGTGTAGGATCTTAATTTGAGCCAGTTTGCTATAGCAGAAAATAATCCTGCTGCAACAGAAAATGTAATTATGTGGATTATAATTAATGCACATGTTCTTTAGGGGTTGACACATTTTTTCATAAGGGAAAATTAAGTCTGACATTTCAAAGTGGAATTTACAAACTTCAGAACCCTTTTTAAACCTCATACTCTACAAGTTTCAAATGTCCTGCATTCTAGGAACGTTCTCCTGCAACAGGGTGATCAAATTAAGATCCTAAACCTGTACACTACCGTATTACACTATACATCACTCTTTATTTACAAATCCCCACTAGCGAGACAATATTCCCACCCTGACCACTTGCCCACCCTCCATTAGACATGGTTCAGTAGACCTGGTCCAGTTAGCAGCTGACAAACTCACCTCCTGAGGGATGTTCCAGGCCATATAGACATGGCTCTTAAACTCATCCATCCAGACCTCCGCAACCCTCAGGGCGTTCCGTCTCACGTGAGACGTCAGGTCCTCAGTGTAGGGCTTGTGGGCACGCTCTATATGGGCGATACGGGCACAGGGCAGGACTTCCACACTGCCCCCACACTGCCACACCTGGTATTACACATAAGACAGCAAAATTAACCAAGTTATGTTGCCAGGCAGAAAAAGACCCAGAGCAGATCTAGAGCTCCAGAGGGTGCTCCAGTAGAAAGACTCAGATCAGAAGCCTCTTACTCTGAGGCTGACAGGGCTACATGAGCTCCACCTCTCTACTTGATCCAAAAAGCCTGTCAAATGCAGCCAGGAAGAGGGGAACCTGGAGACTCCTTGGTCCAGATAACACCTCACAGTACTGAGGGTGCCAGAAGCCTCATCAAAAAGGAGCACCATGTCTTCACTGACATGCTGTGTCTGGCTTAGTGGTCTAACAGTTTTAATTGCTGATATGTGATGACATTTGGAGTCCCAGTGCCTTATGCTTAATGTCATGATTAATGGCTGCTAGGAGTGCGAGAGCGAGAGACAGCAAGTGCGAGAGAGAGGGGAAGAGGAAGCGAGAGAGTGTGTGCAAATGAGAAAAAGGGAGAGGGAGAATTCAGTATGTCAGTAACGACATTCCTATAATATGGCCATATCTCCTGTTCTTTCTTAGACGTAGTGTAATGCTGTGATTCACTGTGTTGTGATAAAACTGTCTGCTCTTTGTCCCCTGTGGCTCTGTGCTCTGCTTTCTTTTATCCCTCTGCTCTGGCCCTGAAGAGCTCATAGGCTCCAGTCAGGAGCCTCTCGTCTCCTCTCGTCTCCTCTCGACTCTCCCCACAGCACAGCACTAACTGACATCTAACCGGGCTCCAATGGGCTAACATTCCATCCTGAGAATTCCTGCACACCGACATTCATTCCACATCTCCTCTTACCAGGTCCTACGTGCAAAAATGTACTTCAAAGCTCTGATGTTGTTCCAGAGTTCTGACAGATTTTCTGGAGAGTTAATGCTCATTCCATAACGTTATAATTTCCTACATTGCTGCCCACAGCACAGAGCATTGCCTGAACTGGCATGGAGAGTAGATCCGCCCCAGCTGTCTGCAAGGAGTTTAACTTCCTCTGTCTACTTATAGCACTTAGGGACAGCCACAGAAATCTCTAAGTCATCTATCAGGGGATACGAAGCAGGACACATACATACATGCACACACACAGACAGGCCCAGAAAGAGAAACAAGTGCACACAGAACAAAACAGTTACAGACCACAACAGTCAGACTACAGTGTTATAGAAGTGATACAGCTCAATGACGCAAGTCATGTAATTGATGATATCTGACTGCTGTGATCTACTTCCAAGGATGAGGCACTGTCACTTTCTCTCACAGAGGCGTTCAGTTTTGCTTTCCAGAGTCACCTCTGTTTGCTGTGCTTATTTCTCCATGGCAAACTAACCAACTGGCAATGTCAACAGCCACATTCCCATTGTTTAGTAGAATCTCCAGATGGGGCAAACTGAAGGTGCAAAACAGGCATCTGTGAAAAAGTCACGTACATGCATGTCGATCTTTTCCCCTGACCTGAGTGAACTGGTGTTAATACACTACAGACAGAGAACAGACAGAAATCTTCAACACTCTGATTAGAGAGGTGCAGTAAAGGTCCTCAAGAACATCAAACTGCTCTCATCCTCATCCGCTCTTCTCAGCCCTTATGGCATTGTGTAGAGTATGGACACGCCAGATACAGACAGATGACCTCAGTGAACCTTCTTCAGGAAAACCATTTCACAACCCACTCATTCTCTCTCCTACATGTCAAGACTGCATTTCATGTTACAGGAGCTGTGTATACTGTGTATAGACAGAGGATGTGTTATGACAGTTTTCCAGCCATTGGCTTATTGAGTCAACATTGTGAACAGGATGTTGAACGGAGCAGTTCACAACATACAGCGTATAAGTGCCTTTGGAATCTATGGAATATTTCCTGCCTACAATAACTAATATAGTAAAACAGTCAAAGCCTATGGAGCTTAAAAATTTTTTTACCTGACATGTTCAGTAAATGACTTCTGTGTGACATATGCTACATTAATATTCATTCTGTGCAGTATGTGTTGATTTTCCAAAATTTGCAGGTGTTATTAAAGAATATCTATGCAAAGCCATACATTCTCAATAGGGTTGAATGGCGGGAACCCGGTTACTGGTGAATTATAATAAATAATTCATGTGAACAGCATGAAATGGAACTGTTAAATTATATGCAATGTCTAAACCTGGTTTCTCTACGGCCTCTGCATGGCAAATCAACACTCAGGGTGTGGACAGACTACACGCATTGTGAGATGCGCTATCATTTCATCATAACTTTTTTTCTTATGACCGGAAGGCCTACATTTGCTGCAGAATAGTCTATGCTACAGCAATATAAAGACTGAATGCGTGTCTAATTTACACATCTCCACCTGTCTTCAAATTGCATCTAAAATACAGTAGCTAATTCTGTTCTCTCTCTCATGTATGTATGTATGTAGTATGAGAGATAGAGAGATAGAGAGATAGAGAGAGAGATAGATAGATAGAGAGATATATATATATATATATATATCTCTCTATCTATCTACACACACACACACATATATATACACGTATACTATACACACGTATATATACACACGTATATATACACACGTATATATACACACGTATATAGTACACACGTATATATACACACGTATATATACACACGTATATATACACACGTATATATACACACGTATATATACACACGTATATATACACACGTATATATACACACGTATATATACACACGTATATATACACACGTATATATACACACATGTATATATACATACGTATATATACACACATGTATATATACATACGTATATATACACACATGTATATATACATACGTATATATACACACATGTATATATACATACGTATATATACACACATGTATATATACATACGTATATATACACACATGTATATATACATACGTATATATACACACATGTATATATACATACGTATATATACACACATGTATATATACATACGTATATATACACACATGTATATATACATACGTATATATACACACATGTATATATACATACGTATATATACACACATGTATATATACATACGTATATATACACACATGTATATATACGTATATATACACACATGTATATATACATATATATACACACATGTATATATACATATATATACACACACGTATATATACATATATATACACACACGTATATATACATATATATACACACACGTATATATACATATATATACACACACGTATATATACATATATATACACACACGTATATATACATATATATACACACACGTATATATACATATATATACACACACGTATATATACATATATATACACACACGTATATATACATATATATACACACACGTATATATACATATATATACACACACGTATATATACATATATATACACACATGTATATATACATATATATACACACATGTATATATACATATATATACACACATGTATATATACATATATATACACACATGTATATATACATATATATACACACATGTATATATACATATATATACACACACACACACACACACACACACACACATATATATATATATATACATATATACATACATACATATATATACACACACATACACATCTATATCTATACATCTCTATCTATATCTATATATACACACACATGAGATTTACATAAGTATTCAGACCGTTTGCTATGAGACTTGAAATTGAGCTCACGTGCATCCTGTTTACATTGATCATCCTTGAGATGTTTCTACAACTTAGAGTCCACCTGCGGTAAATTCAATTGATTGGACATGATTTGGAAAGGCACACACCTGTCTGTATAAGGTCCCCCAGTTGAAAAACCAAGGCATGAGGTCGAAGGAATTGTCCGTAGAGCTCCGAGACAAGATTGTGGCGAGGCACAGATCTGGGGAGGGGCACCAAAAGAATGTCTGCAGCATTGAAGGTCCCCAAGAACACAGTAGCTTCCATCCTTCTTAAATGGAAGAAGTTTGGAACCACCCAGACTCTTCCTAGAGCTGGCTGCCCGGCCAAACTGAGCAATCGGGGGAGAAGGGCCTTGGTCTGGGAGGGGACCAAGAACCCAATGGTCACTCTGACAGAGCTCCAGAATATCTCTGTGGAGATGGGAGAACCTTCGAGAAGGACAACCATCTCTGCAGCACTCCACCAAATCAGGTCTTTATGGAAGAATGGCCAGACGGAAGCCACTCCTCAGTAAAAGGCACATGACAGCCCGCTTGGAGTTTGCCAAAAGGTACCTAAAGAATCTCAGACCATGAGAAACAAGATTCTCTGGTCTGATGAAACCAAGATAAACTCTTTGGCCTGAATAGCATGTGTTACATCTGGAGGAAACTTGGCACCATCCCTACAGTGAAGCATGGTGGTGGTAGCATTATGCTGTGGGGATGTTTTTCAGCGGCAGGGACTGGGAGACTAGTCAGGATCAAGGGAAAGATGAATGGAGTCAAAGTACAGAGAGATCCTTGATGAAAACCTGCTCCAGAGCGAAGGTTCAGTTTCCAACAGGACAACGATCCTAAGCACACAGCCAAGACAACACAGGAGTGGCTTCGGGACAAGTCGCCGAATGTCCTTGAGTGGCCCAGCCAGAGCCCGGACTTGAACCCGATCGAACATCTCTGAAGAGACCTGAAAATAGCTGTGCAGTGATGCTCCCCATCCAACCTGACAGAGCTTGAAAGAATCTGCAGAGAAGAACAGGAGAAACTCCCCAAATACAGGTGTGCCAAGCTTGTAGCGTCATACCCAAGAAGACTCGAGGCTGTTATCGCTGCCGAGGTGCTTCAACGAAGCACTGAGTAAGGCGTCTGAATACTTATGGAAATGTGATATTTCATTTTTTATTTTTTTTTAATTTTATTAGCAAACATTTCTAAAAATCTGTTTTTGCTTTGTCATTATGGAGTATTGTGTGTAGATTGATGATTTAAAAAAATTATAATTTTAGAATAAAACTAACCTAACAAAACGTGGAAAAGGTCAAGGGGTCTGAATACTTTACATTTTACATTTTTTTTTTTTTTCCAAAGAAGTCATAGTCTACATCTTCAAGTAATACATTCAATGCAGTATTAGCCTTATATTTAGCTAATTAATGATGGGTTATGCATAATAAGCTTCTAACTTAGTGTCCGTCTCTTGCGCGATTCACACGTACCTGTGCTCGCTGGTCTCTCCTTAAAAACGCTCCTTAGCTCTTGGAGTCCCATGCAGGAAAATCTAGAGTAGAATAGTTTGCTGGATTAGCTTTTCTTATACCAATAGACTATTCAAAGAGGGACAGAAGCTCTTGTTTGCTGAATGTTAAATATAGCAGCCAGAAGAGTGAACGGCGGTAGGTTATAGCAGTTATTTATTCAGACTCAATCATTCAATCTTCATGAAGAGAAGTGAAAGGCTTCTGCATCCAATTCTGTCAATAGAATGATGAAGGACAACAAAACGTATTTCATTTAACTGTTAAAAGCGAGAAAGGAATGAAGCAAAAATAGAGAGAAAGAGGAGGTAGAATAATAACATTATGGGGAAATATTATGCAAGGTATATATGTGCCAGCCTAGTAATTTGAAAAATAGGCCCTATTATATTTCAAAATTATTTAGCCTATACTTGTAACTTTGTAGGCCGCATGTGCTGCACCAGAATTGGATGTTCTCTCCTTGCTTTATCATGGTTTGAACGACGTCTGTAAAATAGGCTACAATATAATACAATACAGTTCACAATCAAAAGGATTAGCCTACTGGAGCTAGTTTCATTTATTTACCCAAGCGAGCATATAGCTAGCTACATCTATCGGCTTTTATGTTTTCTGTCGTGAGTAATGTGCAGTAGCTTACACTACCGTTCAAAAGTTTGGGGTCACTTACAAATGTCCTTGTTTTTGAAAGAAAAGCACATTTGTTGTCCATTAAAATAACATAAAATTGATCAGAAATACAGTGTAGACATTGTTATTGTTGTAAATGACTATTGTAGCTGGAAACAGCAGATTTCTTTTTAATGGAATATCTACATAGACATTCAGAGGCCCATTATCAGCAACCATCACTCCCGTGTTCCAATGGCACGTTGTGTTAGCTAATCCAAGTTTATCATTTTAAAAAGGCTAATTGATCATTAGAAAACTCTTTTGAAATTATGTTAGTACAGCTGAAAACTGTTCTCCTGATTAAAGAAGCAATAAAACTGGCCTTCTTTAGACGAGTTGACTATCTGGAGAATCAGCATTTGTGGGTTTGATTACAGGCTCAAAATGGCCAGAAACAAAGAACTTTCTTCTGAAACTCGTCAGTCTATTCTTGTTCTGAGAAATGATGGCTATTCCATGCGAGAAATTGCCAAGAAACTGAACGGCACAATCATTTGGGCTTTTTTGGGCATGGGCTCATTAAATGTCTTTAATGTAGGGCTCATAAAATTGATTTAATGTCTCAGGCTTGAATTTTTCGATCAAAGCTCTAATCAAATCCAGACATAGGCCAATTTATATACTTTATAATGCTTTTGAATGACACTCCCGGTTATGGCGGGAAATTCCAGGTTACCTGGGTGAAAAAGTGATTTTTGCTCAGGATGGAACATTTGTAAAATACTGGAAAAATATTATACCCTAATTCTCACCATCAGCACAACAAAGTACATTTCTGCTTTGTGTTTAATTACCAAATTAAATTTGAGGGATTATCTTTCAGAAATATAATTTAGATCTGGCCGCCGTCTTCAGCTGGGTTTTTCATCAGAAAGGACAGAAACATGTTGTGCCCTCTATCTCCTCTATTTCCATTCCCTAGCAACACATTCTGCAAGCTAAAGCAGCACACGGGACGGTTACGTTAAAACTCTGACACATACAATAAATTAATGAACACCATTCATTGTAAATGCCATTCACATGACATTTCATGATCCTTGTATATTTTCTTCCAGTGACAGAACATGAACATGGTGCAGCTGTCATCCTGATACACCCAGGACAACCCCCTACAGATTAAGTCCAAGCCTAGACCAGAGAGGTCCCCTGCGCTGTGCAGTAGTGTTGGCCTTGTGTGTGAGTATCTCTGTGAATGTCCCTTAGCGCTGTTCTGCTGTCAGCCAGAGTGTGTGCAGGCAGGTGGTCTGCAGGCAGGACCAATATGCTGCACCAGGCCGGCCCTGGTGGAGCTCAATGCACTTGCTGATCTGGGATCAGTTCCAGGGCCTCTATGGGCTCCAGTCCTGCAGCTCTCAGTTCACTGCATCACCTTCTGTCAGACCAATGCCTCCCATCAGTCCACACATCCAGGACACAGACAAGGGCTGCAGGCTACGCCACATTAACCCTCCAACCAGGGACCAGGGGTCACTTCCTATAGGACTCAGTCCAGATACAGACCCCAGCCATTAAAACAGCACAGGGTTCAAGCAGCACATCTGGAGGCACAGATTTCCTTTGTCTCTATTTTTAGAGGTAGAGTTAACTGAAATTATTCATCAACTGTTTGTACATAGCGGTATGCAGGACACTGATGTATTATGTAGGTGATAAAAATCACCTACATTTTCAGCAGAAAGCAATCAGCGGGGCCATTATCAAGCCCCAAATCCTAAAAGCATGTAATTTTTTGGAGGAAAATGACTTATGGGACTAATCTCCTCCTCTTTCCTAAAGAGTGACTGATGATTACATCTCTGTCATTACCGAGGATGGATATTTCCCCACATTGGCATCACATCTCTCTCTCTCTCTCTCTCTCTCTCCTGTAATCTACAGAATACAGCTGGAGGATGACGGTGTTTGTCCCCTGTCTCTGGCTGTTATTGTTGGAGTTGATTGCTGTTTTAGTGGCGGTATATGTACAGTGAGTGTAGCTGGGTTATTATTAGACCTCCCTGGGGAAGTCGTGCCTCCTCTGGCCCATCTGCTCATTGTACTGCTGAGATCACACTGACTCTGCCTCGGAGACAGAGCTGAGGCAGGGGAATGGACCGTCACTCACACATACAGGGAATATACTTAACTGGAGGTATGCTCGACAGTCTGGAAATATGACGTAAGATTAACACAAAGAAATATAACTGGCAAACCCCAAAGTAGTCTTTGAAGTGTATAAAAGGTATTGATTTAAATCTGACATTTTCCTTCGCTAGGAAATAAGGGGTCCTTTAAAGATTGAAATAGAAAAAAAAAATGTAAATGGGTTTGGGGTGGTATAACTCCTCCTAGTCCTCTTACTATACATTGTTAATGTGTTCTAATTACAGACCGCACAACGCTTTGAGCCAGTGGACACTTTACATAATAAGTAGAGGGAGGCCAAACTCTAAAGGTAGGGCTGCCAAAAACAGTGTGGGTCATTATCGCTGTTAATTCTCCAGGATCAGAGCCACTGCCTAAATGAACGGTGCTCTGTGCCTGCTGGAGATGGCGTTATTACTCACCCTGACCCCCAGCTCCACGTTCTCGCCCCCATACACCTCCATCCCCTCATCAAGCAGGCCAATCTCCTCAAAGTACAGCCTGTCCACCACGAAGCAGCCAATCAGAGAAGGGCTCCTACACCATCACACATGGAGTAGATACAAAATGTATTTACAAAATGTATTTACACGTGTTAGTCGACCTACTGGATACTTTGCTGAACTAAAAAAAAGAATAACTTGGAGGCATGAACAAATTAAATCAATGTATATTTCAATGTGTTATGTCCTGCTTTTGTCCTACAAGAGGAAAAAAGTGTTTTTACGCTTTCATGTGTCATCCTCTCGGTATCTTGTACTTAAATACTGTATTTTTTCATTTGTACAAACTGTTTTACCCAAATAAAATGTATATATCAATCAAAATAATATTGTGTTCCCATGACTTACAGTATATTCTAATACACCTGGATGCTTAATTGGCATGTATACACTGCATGTTTTAACAGGTGTTATGTAACAATGCAACCATCACATTCTGCCTGCATACAAAAGAGCTGAAAGAATCTATATTCATAAGTCCCCACATTTCTACCTACCTAATTGGAGCACTGTTGTTGGCCTGGTGCCACCAGGACTTGGGTGGGTTGAGGTAGCGGCACCACAGCTCCCAGTCGAAGCCCTGAGCAGACAGTGGGTACTCTTCAATCTCAAACGTGTCGTATTTGATGTTATCAAACGACGGAGAGATTATGCGTGTTCTGTCCTCCTGAATTCTCATGAGAACAGGCTCAGCCCTTCAAACACATAGTAGAACGCAATTAAGTTTGAGTACATGAGAAGCTCAATTACCTACCCTACACATGTAAATGACGACCATGTGCAATAAATAAAAACTCTGCAATTAGCTTTCTGTAACAACCCCTAAAAAAGATCCAGGGTCCATTGTAACTAAGGGTAAAAAAAAAATGTTAAATATAAAAATGTGTATTATCCTACTAGCACTGACTTTGCTGATAACTACTTTATTGAGGAAAAATGTATTTGCGATGACTGTAGTATGTGGTTGTCTCACCCAGCTATCTTAAGATGAATGCACTAATTGTAAGTCGCTCTGGATAAGAGCGTCTGCTAAATGACTAAAATGTATATGTAAAGTTTAAGCCACTGGGAAAACAGAAATGTGAGAATAGAGCATAGATGTGTTAATGATTCATACTTCTCCAAATGAGCACCAAAAACAATGCAAACAGTATGCAATAGTTGTGCAATCATGCTCAGTAAAGGCTTGGATTAGCCACATACCAATAGTCACAAGTAGAGACAGGGTGGCAGGTAGCCTAGCGGTTAGAGCATTGGGCCAGTAAATGAAAGGTTGCTGGTTTGAATACCTGAGCCGAGAAAGTGAACAATCTGTTGATGTGCCTTTGAGCAAGGCACTTAACCCTAGTTTGCTCCAGGGATGCTATACTACTATGGCTGGCCCTGTAAAACAACACATTTCACTGCACCTATCTAGTGTGTGACACTAAAAACAGATTAGTTTGTAGAAGCTGAGTTGGAAAATGAATCTATTGTATTCTGAACAAACCATGTGTGTAGGCGCTCCTGCCAAGTATTCAGACTGAAACAATGAATCAGCCTGTAGCAAGTGCACATCTAGGTAAAAGCATTCCTGAGGGATGCCATTTGTGCTATGTAGGTTTAATACCGAATCAGCACAGATTAAAAACAGAAATATTTTGGATGCTGTTCAAACCGCCCTGACAGATTTGGGTCAGGCTGTTGAGACCACAATTCGACGGTATGAGAACTGTCAGAGCAATGAACGTTGTACCCCAGGGAAGTATGTGTAGGGCCTACAGTAGGCCTCACACACTTCCTGCCACACTGTCATCATAGACAACATGTCATGCCAACACATTGGCAACTCTTAGCTATATCTCAGGAGGCAAAAGTAAAATGAAATGCATGCCCTTCAACCGATCGCTGCCCGCACCCTCCCGCCCGACTAGCATCACTACTCTGGACGGTTCCAACTTAGAATATGTGGACAAGTATAAATACCTAGGTGTCTGGCTAGACTAAACTCTCCTTCCAGACTCACATTAAGCATCTTCAATCCAAAATTAAATCTAGAATCGGCTTCCTATTTCACAACAAAGCCTCCTTCACACATGCTGCCAAACATACCCTTGTAAAACTGACTATCCTACCGATCCTTGACTTCGGCGATGTCATTTACAAAATTGCATCCAATTTGCTGAGTAGAGTGTTGGAGTACCATCCGTTTTGTCACCAAAGCCCCTTATACTACCCACCACTGTGACCTGTATGCTCTCGTTGGCTGGTCCTCGTTACATATTCGTCGCCAAACCCACTGGCTCCTGGTCATCTATAAGTCTTTTCTAGGTAAAGCTCTGCCTTATCTCAGCTCACTGGTCACCATACCAACACCCACCCGTAGCACACACTCCAGCAGATATATTTCACTGGTCATCCCCAAAGCCAACACCTGCTTTGGCCGCCTTTCCTTAGAGTTCTCTGCTGCCAATGACTGGAACGAATTGCACATTTAAAAAAAGAAAATGTAGTCACTGAAGTTGTAGACTTATCTCCCTCACTAACTTTAAGTGTCAGCTGTCAGAGCAGCTCACCGATCGCTGCACACAGCCCATCTGTAAATAGCCCAACCAACCACCTACCTACCTCATCCCCGTATTTGTTCTAGTTTTTCTGCTCTTTTGCACACCAGTATTTCTACTTGCACATCCTAATCTGCACATATAATCACTCCAGTGTAAATTGCTAAATTGTAATTACTTCGCCACTATTGGCCTATTTATTGCCTTACTTCATTTGCACACACTGTATACAGATTTTTTTTATTGTGTTATTGACTGTACGATTGTTTATCCCACGTGTAACTGTGTTGTTTTAGTCGCACTGCTTTGCTTTATCTTGGCCAGGTCACAGTTGTAAATGAGGACCTGTTCTCAACTGGCCTACCTGGTTAAATAAAGGTGACATTTAAAAGAAAGTGTTCGATCAAATGTGGCTTTGAGCATGGCCATAGAGTGCTGGAGCTGAGAACCCATATGCTTCACAAATCAGTGTAAGGAAGTGCTAATGTACTGTGTGTATGTCATGTGACTCACCAGCCTATGTTGAACTCCACGTGGGCGTCGAACAAGGCCACAACCGGAGCGGTGGCCGCCCTCCACCCACTCACCCTGGAGCGGATCAGACCCTCCTGCTTATTATGGCGCACCACCTTGATGAAGCCGGGACGCTGGCTGTTGGTCTCAGACACAAAGTCCTGTAGCTTCTCCTTCAGCTCATCTAAAAAGGAGAAACACAGACACAAGGCACGCAAACACACATGATTAGGCACACACACGCAAACAATAATGTGTTAAACCTCGAGTTTCCTCAATCTCTGGTGAGGTAAGTAAGAAAGGCTACTGGTGATAAATAGACGACACCACACCCAATAGACTCCATCTTATCCACCTTGGGGTATTTAAGGGTAGGGGGAGGCAGCCAAAAAGCACTCATGCTCCACTGCTTTGATCACTAGACCAAAGAACTTGCCTCCAGTTGTAGGGCTCCATAGGGCTAGCTGTACATGAGGGGATATTGCAATCCTGAATAATCAGGACGCAATTCTATCAAAAGCGTGAAAGTAAAATCAGGAATTGGGCACAGTTGGGGTGCTTTTGGCCTCAATACAGTATTTAACTTTTCGATAAACCAACAAGTCACACAAACTGTAGGTTTATGGAAATGAACGGGCCTAAATAAAGATGGTGGCATAGTGCCACAGCTTGTAAAGTGTTGCTATAGAGGTCAACCAAAGACTGGTTTTCTCTTAACCCCTTACACTCATGGGTATTGGCCTATAGGGCTAAATTAAAATGTTTCTTACAGAAGAAATATGGAAAGCATACTGTATGCATAACCATGGTAGCAATTAAAAAGGGAACAGCTTGGAGATTATGGGGAAATTAGTGTTAGTCACCAAAGGTGAGGACACAACAGTTCACATGACAAGACTCAATCCAAACATTACACTGTTGATTTTTTTTACTGTACTGTACTTTTTGCCGCATTTGTTAATAACAAAATCTGTAAATACTCTGGATACATTCAGTAATATGATAAGAATATTAATGGGAAATTTGGGGTAGATGCAACATAATTACAAGGGTTTGAGTAAGAGGTCTGTCTGGTGTCTCAAAATGGCCACACACACACACCTCTCCAAAGTGTGCACAATTCCTCAGTTATTTCAAATGCACTTTTATGACAAAGAAGAGTCTTCAACTATAAGGTGCTTTTTATTGCTCTCCTAGATGTGCCGTTGAGGAACTAGTGCAAGTACACTTGTAGTTGTTTTGGACACAGAGCTGCATCCCCACCGTCACACAAATACTACTGCTGTTTACTCAATTCAAAAACGGTCCATAAAAAAAAAAATCAGAAGCTGAGTTAGGGTGGGCATCATTTCAAAGCTTGTTCTATTGCCAGCATGACTAGCTAAATTATAAAATATGATCTTGCAGTGTTAGGCTTTCACAAGGCAATACAGAGAAGCAGATTGTCATTTGTGTGCGTATAGAATGGAGTCATAAGTGGAGTCATGACTCCATTCTATGTGTGGTCTGTGGAAAGAAATGTATTCACAATACAACAAACATAGGCTCATTCTGTTTAGGACAACCCAATGTATAATGCCATGGCATCTTGCAACTGATCATAAACTACTGTATATTACATGAGTTTTATGATATGGAAATGTGAAGTGCACATTTGGCTTGCTTGTATGACATCAAAGCAGTATTTATTATAATCTCATCTTTCAAAATACATTGAGTCCTCGTCATATGCACACACCATTTCCATCACTCAAACAAAAAAGTTGCAAAAGTTGCCCAATTAGCAGGGGTGGTGGGGGCAACTTTGACCCTTTTCACACTACGACAGATTCTCTAGAGGTTGAGAGAATACCCTTGGCTATACTGTTTTTAATAATGTGAACTTGCAAACATTCTACATCTCTACATCTACCTTCAGAGGGAGCGCACCACGCTTGCCCGACAGTTGCCCCCCTTGAAGCAAGGCAGTGTGAACAGAATTGCTTGTTCAGGCCAACACTCCTAGAGCAATCATTTTGAAATAGCTGAAATGTTAACATTTTCCTAATATTTGAGACTGATTTTATTGAGTTTTTACCTGCACTGAGCCACGTAAAACTATGGAAGCCCATCCCCACCACCAAAATAAATGTATAATGTCAATAGTAGACCATACAAAAAGGATATATACATTTTTAACATTGTGTGGTGATATCAGAGGTGGCATCACAGGTCCCAGAGTAAAGTAAGTAAGTAGCCTTGGCTTGTGTAAGCTGGAACAGCACATATGAGCAGGAGCCTATCTCCTGTTTCTGTAGCATGAGGCAGCTTGATGTACAAGTAAACCCCTTGGACAGGACACTAGTCTATAGCAGGGCATTACCCCCAATCTCCTTAATGGTGAGTGTCAAGCAGACACACATTTTTTATTTAACCTTTATTTAACTAGGCAAGTCAGTTAAGAACAAATTCTTATTTACAATGACAGCCTACCCCGGCCAAACCCGGACAACGCTGGGCCAATTATGCGCCGCACTATGGGACTCCCAATCAGGGCCGGATGTGATACAGCCTTGATTCGAACCCGGGACTGTAGTGCAGTGCCTTAGACCGCTGTGCCACTCGGGAGCCCAAGTCAGGTCCCATTTTTACAGTCTTTGGTATAACTTGCCCGAGGATCAAACTCCCAACCTTCCAATCTCAGGGTGGGCACTCTAATCACAAGGCCAATGGTCCCAGAGTGGTGGGGTGGGAAAATAGTTTCTGGGGCCCAGTGTTTTTCCTGATCTGGTAACCTAACCAACTCCGGACCCTAGTTGTAGACAATTACTCAGCTGTAAAAACGGTTGTATATAGGTTATGATGGGACCAGATTATCTTTCTAATCAGATCATGTTGTTGTTTTTTAAACTCCTGGAAAAACTCCTGGCCATAGGTATGATGAAAACATAAAAATCCTGTAAAAACAGCAGAAACATTGTACTTGTTCATATTAATTGTATTTTAAAACTAACAAATTTACACACAGATGTACATGTCCTTCACACAGACAAAGAGACAACTGCGATTGGACAAATGACTAATAACAGGGCTGAGTGCGCTATATGCAGGTTTGCGTCGTGTAGACCTTGGCATCTGCAATTAAGTTATTAACACAGCATGCCATCACTATTGTGTTGATTGATTAATTCCAGTCAACAACAAAAAATATAAAAGGATAGATAGATATAAACCAAATTTGATCACATTCATATTTTCTCAGAATACAAATAAAATGGGCCTATACTAGGCCATAAATGCATAGCTTAGGCTATAAATACATGTTACCGCTTCGTTTCCCCTGACCAGCCCAGATGGGATTTAGGCTATCTGCAGCTGTAGTTGTTCTAGGCTGTAGTTGATAAGCCTGAAGCACAGATTAATTGCGCAAGAGTTGGAAAATCATGAGGCATATCAATACATTTCTTTTTTGGGGTGGCGGGTATGGGGTTCATATAAAAACAGCTCATCGCAACTCCCCAGTGAATTTGCTTATATAGTATACTCACGTTTTCAGTCAATTTGCTTTTATTTTACACACAAACACACACACGGGAATCATTGTAAATGAAACTAGGGTCAGCAATACAACAATTCAAAGTGATCAGTACAAATTAAATACAAATAAAACTAAATTAGAATCAACATTACAGCTTCAAAAATAAAATGATTTACATTCAATCCAACAGTTGCAATTCTCACTGAACACATTCAACATTAAAGTCCTAAACTGCCCTGTCACACCCGGATCTGTTCCACCTGTCTTTGTGCTGGTCTCCACACCCCTCCAGGTGTCGCCAATCTTCCCCATTATCCCCAGTGTATTTATACCTGTGTTCTCTGTTGCCAGTTTTGTGAAACCTACCAGTGTTTTCCCCCTTGCGCCTGTCTGTTCTAGTTTTTCCCGGTTTTGATCATTCTGCCTGCCTGCCATTCTGTAGCTTGCCACACAACACTGGATTATTGACCCCTGCCTACTGTGACCCTGAGACTGCCTGCCGTTCTGGACCTTTTGCACCCTATCTGGATTACTGACCTCTGCCTGCCCTTGACCTGTTGTTTTGCCTGCCCCTGTACTAGTAATATTCTGTTGTTGCTTTGACACTGTCTGCATCTGGGTCTTACCTGAAACGTGATACCCTAGAGCCATTTTACCACGTAGACCAAATTATTTTCATGATATTGATCAAAATGAAGCCTGACTTAGGTAGGCCTACTGTACTTAGGCCTAAACTTTCATTTTTGATAGGCTAAAGTTACTTGATAAAGACATGCTTTTACCAACTGTGCTTATGTCTTGAAGCTAAAATGCAATGTGTAGGGAAAGGGGATACCTAATCAGTTGCACAACTGAATGCATGAATCGGAGGGGTGCGGGGGGCTGCCTTAAATCGACATCACCGGTGCCCGGGGAGCTGTTTTTGTTGGGGGTTAACTGCCTTGCTTCGGTTACTGGCCCAACTTACTGTCTGCACACGCTTGTGAATTGTTGCCTTATTCAAGAGTATAATGTGGTTTGGTTCCATTTTTCAAACGTGTAATCTGGTTAAGATGAAGTCGCTTGCATAGTTGAAGCATACTGGTTGTGGCTATAGTCTACTGGGATAGTTCATAGGAATATTTATGGTAAAATGTCCGTTGCCGAGCGCCGAACCCTCTAGCGGCACATGACGTCCCGTTGCTAATGTGAATTGAAAAGTGAATATACATATTATGTAAACTGAAATGTTACGCTGCCTCTCCTTCAACTTTCGTCAATGAGATGTCGTCGTGCGCGGTGCTCAAATTCAGAACGGCACTCATAATGAGCTGTAAAGACCCTGAGCTCTGACGTCATGTATAGCATGTAACTGTGCAGCCACTGCGTTCCAATTTAGGCGCTTATCAGTGTCCAAATCTGCCATTTTCAACCCGTATAGGGGTACGAGTGTAAAGGGCTACTAAATCAACATATCAAAGCAAGTCTCCAACTGAAGGAAACATGAGGTCAACCACCTGATATCAACTGACGTCAGCGGACAGATAGGTTCCAGTTAACACACAGGTGAAACGGAACTCTGTGGTACCACTGACTTAACCTGAAACATTACAATTCACTCTACAGGACAGGAAATCTTTACATTCGAGTAATCACACATTGGGGAATAGCAGCCTATGAAATGCCAGCCAATCCAAATCAGTCAATTACAAAGAATATGAAATACACTTTAATGAGCTGTGTTGTGTAAACTTCCAGAGAAATGCCTACAGTATGAAGATAGCCTCTTCCAAAGTGCCCCTGTTCAAGTCTCAGCGTTCTGCTGCATCATTATAAAGTAGAAAGATGTGGTAAATGGCTCTGCACACCCCCACCAGGCACCTGCTTGTTTGCATCTGACGTGCTATCAGTCATCTCTCACAATGTTCACCAGATGGTATGACTACAGGCCAGGAACAGAGGGACCCCTAAGCACTACAACTACTGTGCTGTGTATGGCTGGCAGCCATAATCCAATAATCACACATTTCACCATGTGTAACACCACACTAAACAGTCCACCTGGGAGTAATGACTTACTGTAAACACTAATGGATCCACAGAGAATGGGACAGAAGGCCTCCCTGCCTACATTTTTTTGGGTGGTTCCCTTTTCAGTCAGTACACTCATTACAACAAAGCTATGGGGATTGCGCTCCACCGAGATCAACTGAAGAACCTTTGAGAAAGCATTTGTAGCGATCCAGCAAACTGGGAACATTCCTAACATTAGGATGATAACATCCCAAAAGCATTCAAAGAATGTTTTTGATATAATGTTTTAAATGAAATATCCTTGGAATGTTCTCCTAACATTCACTAAAACATCTAACAACCACCACAGAACATTCCCCAGACATTCATTAGGTAGGTTTCCCAGTTATGCAATAACGCAGACAATGTGTTCTGGGAACATTCTTGCATCATCAGGCGAATGTTTTATACAAACAATGTATGATCATCAGCACAACTGGACAGTGTTTGTGTTATGAGAACATTTGCCGCACCTTAACAAATGTTCTGGGAACTTTCACAGAACCAATTTTGGTATTCTGGGTAGACACTGCACAGCTACCAGCTCTCAAGATTTTATAAGACACTTTGATGGTCATCCCGTTCAGAGGGAAAGCATTGAGTGTCATTATACTCAGAGGCATTGATTTCATTACAACCCAAGCAGAGGTAAGTAGAGAATGGAGAGTGTTATCTTTACTTGGCCATTTTGCTTCCTCATTGTTTTCCATAATGCAGCTGTAGTTCCCCTCAAGCAGCAGTTTCCATTCTAACCTTCTCCCATAGTGAACAGCAGCATACTAAACATTGTCTGAGGGAGTGGAACTCCAGGTACTATAGAATCTCACATGAGATCTCTACTCGACCTAAGATGCATTTTCCAGCAAATATAATACATGCAGCAGAATTGGAAAAAAGTATGAATCCTACATGACTGAATTAGATTATTTTATAATACAATGGTACATGTTTATAATAACCACTCCAGCACCATGCAGTCCCAGTTCAGGTCAAGTAGATTGTGTTCTGAGAGAACCTTGTTTGCTGCCTTGAAGCACAACACCTTGCCCTTGAAATAGTTGTTCTTTTTGGCTGAGCGCACTAGTGTTTTGTTTATCCTTGAGCAAAATTTGTCCCTCATCGATCTTTGGGGAAAGTTCAATAGCCCAACTGGACGTGCTGTGAATGATGGTGCTGTTCTATTTCAGAAAATGAGCATTGGTTACAAGTTGCTAGATGTTTCACAAATTGTGTTAATGCTTTCAGAGTGGCACATATCAGTTCAGTGATGGAATGGGGAGTAGCTAAATGACATTCTCTGTTCAGATCATTCTCCTCAGGAAAGCAATTGGCACCTTATGGGCACGTGCTGATGACATTTCATCAGCCGCATTAAGTCATTTGTTTTATACAATTAATAATTAAGAGATTCAGATGTGTGTGAATTGAGAAGAAGAATGATGAAGTGTAATGGTTTCTAATGAATCATAATAAAGCACATGCAGTTACAGGTTCATTACCCTGGGAACGGCTGATGACCAAGAACATCAATCTTTTATGACTGATACCCTAACTGAAGCTTCCTAAGAAATTCTCATGTTTGAATGTAATAGGCACAGTCCTACAGTTAGAGCTGTGGGAGTACCCAGCTGCACAAAACTGCAACATGTGAAGTCATCAAGTGCAAAGTGTTTTTCATATAGATTCAAAGTTCCTTTCATAAATATTATTCCATTTTGTAAATTTGTGGAAAAAGCTAATGAAGACAACTGCAGAATCATGGACATAATAGGTTGCTATAAAGCAAATGCACAGTACAGATGTAGGATCTTAATTTGATCACCCTGTTGCAGGATAACTTTCCTTTAAAACGTGTAGTGGTTGAGGTTTAAAAAGTCTTCTGAGGTTTGTTATTTCCACTTTGATTTTTCCCTTACGAAAAATGTATTAACCCCTACAAAAATATCCATTAATTACAATACACATCATAATTCACATTTCCTGTTGCTGCAGGATTATTTTCCTGCTGTAGCAAACTGGCTCAAATTAAGATCCTACGTCTGTATAAGAAGCATAATGAATAGGTGATGATATACAGTGAGCTCCAAAAGTATTGGGACTGACTATTTTGTTGTTGCTTTGGCTCTGTACTCCAGCACTTTGGATTTGAAATGATAAAATGACCATGAGGTTAAAGTGCAGACTGTCAGCTTGTTTAGTATGCTGATGAAAATACCCTCAAATTAAAGCTCACAGTCTGCACTTTAACCTCATGGTCATTTTATCATTTCAAATCCAAAGTGCTGGAGTACAGAGCCAAAACAACAAATTCGTCACTCTCCCAATACTTTTGGAACTCACTGTTAAGCCATTTCCTATATTCCAAATGTGCCTTTCTAAATTGGGCACAGCTGAGGAGTTTATAATCCAGGGGGGATGGACCCAATCCTTGTTGTTGAGTCAAAGTTTCTGTATGTACTGTAGCTAAAAGCTGGGAGTTGGCGAGACACAGAGGCTGCCATCCATCACTCAAAATGAGCCTGGGTTGGCAACTGTCAGGGCTGTGAATGTAATACATGAACAAATCCTCGTCACTCCACCCAGACCAAGAGAGAGCGAGGGAAAGAGAGTGCGAGAGAGAGAGAGAGGGCAAATGAAAGAGAGACTGATGTATGGAGTCTGAGAGAAGATGAGGGCCCAGAGAGCGACAGAGTAGACGGACAAAGATGGATCCTCCTTCATGCTTCTTGCTCTAGCCCTGTGATATACGGCCTTTCTCCCTGCAATGGAGAGTAGCTGGATAACAAGGCATGACACCCTCATAGATATTCTACTCTGTCTGTTAGGATGTGCCTAAGGGGTTCTCATTGCCTGTTTGTAATGATAATCATTTAGAAACTCACTCTGTGATACAACCCTGTCAGATGACCTCATGCTGATTTGAATACAGAGAAATACACAAGACGACAGGTTCAACTAAGGACTGACAACATTCCAAACAATATAAGTTCTGCTGTCTACAATTATCCTTAAATACAGTAGTGTGTAGCTCAATGTTGAAACACTGAGGAGTCATTGGCAGCCATTCCAAATCCTGCTTGGCTTCCAATGAAATCTTGAGCCTTCCTCCAATCAGTCAGATGATTGGACACCTGTCAGAGTCCCTGTGGCACGGAGACATGTCTTCCTCAGGCCGGGTACATCATCCAATCAGCCAGGTAAATTGGCCTTTCTTCCCCTCAACGGTCACAGTGTCTCCTGCATGCTAATGCTGGGTGGAGGTGAACTCTCTCTGCAGACAGAGATTCCCATTATGATGCTCCTGGAGGACCGCAGCTAGATGGTGACCCCCTGAAACGGCCTCGGCAACAGCACGGGTCAACAGGCTGACAATGTTTAGTAGAGATAAGATTAGCAATCATGACGATAATGATAAGGGTAAATCTATCAGCTTTAATCTGACAGAATGCTCTGGCAAACAGGTTGCAATGCCATTAGCAAAATGTCACGGCGTGACTAGCTTTCCTGAGGGACCTCAGGGGCTGCTCTCTGCCTCCCAATTACGTGATAAAATCAAAGACTCCATGGGACACGGTAATCCACTTGAGCTGAGAGAGGACGGCAACAACCTTTGGAATTTCACCTCACTTAGGGGGGGAAACAGATGGCATCTCCAGACAGGGGCACTCAGCCTACCCCCCGTACCCAGGTAATAATGGACTGTCCCAGGAGGCTGTCAACTCGCTGAGGCAATAAAGTGTGCCTCAGGTACCTACGGATTAGAAGAAGGGTGCAGGAGGTTGAGTGCACAGCAGGATAGAGAGGAGAGAAGAGACTAGGGAGAAAAGGAAAGAGGGATATCTTTAAATTAGTTCTTATACCAGCAGGGAGAGTATGAGGTTCTTCTGTCTGACCCAACCCACTGACCCACCCAACAGCATTCTCTCCAATCAGCAGTCTGCACCAACTGATAGCTGGCATTATTGAGTTTTAGTGATGTAGTCCTGCAAACTCTACAACAGCAGGATGTTTGCCTACATCTCACAGCTGGCTTCATCTTTAATCAGCCTTCCCCTCCACACCAGACCGTGTGACGGTGGCCATTAACAGTAGACACAGGCCGCTCACCGATACGGCTGCACTGTTTTAAAGACTGTGCTTGTGGTGAGACTCCATAGGATCAGCTGGTGTTTTAAACCAGGCACAGTTTGAGACAGATCTCAGAACCAGTGGGCTCACACAGCTGGGAGGCCATAATAAAATTCAAAATACTTAATTACCTTTCTGGATGGTAATCTACCATCAGGCAGATCTCCCTGCTAATTAGTATTCTTTCACCTATCCTTTAAATTCAGTGAGCACAGCCCATAATTAAGGACATTAAAGAGCTAGATTAGAGAAAGATAGTCTACAAGAAACAAAGGGGTAATTACTAAGACTAGAAGATTCTCACAGAAACTGGAGGCCAACAGAGCCAAGGCCCAGAGCGAAAGAGAAGTACCACTGCTCAAGTTCTCAAAGGAAAAGGCAATCAAACAAAATATGGGCAAGCTGCGGCTGCTTCAGACAAAACACTTTGTTGCAGTACACTTTCATCATGGGTCATTTCAGTTCTATACAGTCGAATGATGCTCACCGTTGTCACTGTTGTCGTCAACCAGGATGATCTCTTTGAGGAGGTGGGAGGGGGTCCTGTGCATGGCAGAGTGGATGGAACGCAGGATGACGGACAAGGCCTCGTTCACAAAGATAAACACAATGCTAACTTGAGGGAGGTTAGATGGATACGTGATGTTTTTACACCTGGGGAGAAAACAGACGTGTTGTGAGCGGAGTGTGGAAAGAAGGGACCTGATTTAGAGAAGTGGACATTCATAGCAATAACATTCTAGCTAGATTAAACAGATGTCTGTTTCTCAGACACTTGGACAACTTGTAGTCTCAATGTTGAGGTGGTTGTTATGTTAACGTCCCTGGCAGACCTCCAAACCCAACAGCAGATGTGACAGCAAAAATACAATACGTGTATTTCAGTGTGATCCAGATAAAAGCATCTGTGAAGCAAACAATGGGATAAGATATGACACTATTCACAATGTAACTTTACAGTGTGAGAACCACAGATAGACAGGGGGGAGTGAGGGTCTTTTATGCTCCTACTGGGTAGACAAGAGTTGGTAATCATGGGAGATAAAAATTGCACCCCGCTGTTTTGAAGTAACACTTTCCTCCTCTGTTGCCTGTCAAAACAGTGAAGGCTTGAGTCAAATGCAGAGGCATATTCTCAACATGAAAACCCACTAGGCAGCTTTGTTTTTTATGCTCTCTACACAGTCAAACAAGTGGGGACTCTAATGTGTGCTCTTCCGTATAGTCTGCATCCAAAACTATCACAACTAGTGTGTTATAGTGAGACCATAGTGAAATCAGACAGTCTGGATATGAAGGTCCTGTTAGCCCCTGGGCTGCTGGTATGACTTGATGGGGGACAGCAGAAGTTTAAGTGGGTAATATTGTCAGTGGTTTTCTGTGCTCTATTCGGATAGCTCAGCTTACCCATCAGGTCTGAGGTCTGGGATGGCTCTGTCCAGGGAGAGGCGGTCGCTGAGGTAGCCGTTGTAGCCGTAGTACTGAAACATCTTCAGGGCCACCCTGCGGCTGTCAGCGCTCAGCTCCTGACCCCAGTGGGCAAACAGGGACGAGTCAGAAAACGATTTGTCTCCTAGAACATCCTCTCCTTTCAGGGGGGTTTCTGTGGGAGCCAGAGAGGGAGAGAAAAAAAATATAGAATATTTGTATAACCCAGCCACACATAGTTCCTGCCTGTTACTGAGGGTGCATGACAGGTGAGAGGAACACTTCAATAACAAGGTCAATGTAACCGCCCTTAGAACACTTAGTAGAACTCTTACATTAATACATGAATTGATGTTACACTGCTTATGTCCACACCGCTATCACACCTTAGAAAGCAGTAACAATACTCACATCAATAGAAAGTTCTGAATGTTGAGTAAATAATTGTATAGTATTACATTCGTATACAATGATAAAAAAATAGACTATCCATTTATACAGCTTTTCAAGATAGATTTCCATGGTCACTGAGAAAGATGTAGTCAATCATTGTGATGCGAGCCCTCGCAGAACGCAGCCACAGGCTAGTGGTTTGTAAACCAAAGACACATTTAACCAAGTCGACAAAAATAAAGGCTCCAGTGAGCGTGATAAAGTGACACATTAAAGCTGTCAAACAGACTCAGTGTTGGTACATGTGATTAGTGTTTACTCCTGGAATCCAATTGAATTTAAATAGATTCTGCGTCTTCCTCTATGACTCTCACAGCCACACACTGTATGCCCCAGGGCTGTCATTTAATGCACTCATTCCTTTAAATCCCAGTGTGGAGGGATTCTACACTGTCAGTCAGAGTGAGGACAGAATGATACATCTGAAAGCTCTGTAAAGCTGAACGCTGCAGTGTGATTTGAATGTGACATTGTTGTACAGCTCGATTACATTTATGATCGCTGTGAAGACGAGGAAAAAAAGACAATACATTTGTGCAAATCTTGAATGTCGCTTCATCATACACTACTCTAAAGGGGATCAGTGGAAAAGGTTATTTTACGATGGCTCAGTATAGTGTGTATCTAGGAGCTTTCAATGGATCCGGAATGATCCTAGAGAAAACTGCAGAAAATCAAGCTGAAGTGCTGTAGGTTTTCATTCTGCTCATTTTGTTTTGGCTGCTGTGATGACCTTAAGCCTACAAGGTCTCCCATTTCTTCTCAAATACACATCTCACATGGTGACCACAGTGGGGCTCAAGTTTAGCAGGAGGACAGTCTTTGTTTAAGGGGTTTAGCCAATACCTTGTAACACAGGGGAGTTGGGAATGTCACTGAGTAGTCATTGGTTTCTATACACAAAACAAGGCCGAGTGTGCACGGCCATTGTAACAGAACAGTAAGGGAGAGCAGCTCCAGAGACACCGGTCAGGACTGAGCGGTCAGGGAGGTCCCTGGGCTGAATGAAAACCTTGTCTGTCAGATGTGGGCATGTGATAGGATGCACTACATGAAGGAAAAATAAGGCAATTCATATGCAAAATGTAACTATTATACAGTGCTTTTTTCAGAAACCTGGGTAACAACATACCGTAAGAAAAAAAATGAGAACATGAAACCAAACAAAATGTCAAGGGGCCAATGAATCTAGATTGCCTACAGCTATTTCCAGATTAACTCAGCAGGCTAAAACAATTGCTTTGACAAGACAAATTACATTTCCCCTAACATGAGGTCATCTAGAAAAAAAATGGGGTGAGAATCAGACTAGAATTGAAATAACAGCACTATGAGAATCTGTTTGATGGCAGCACGACAATGAACCATTACCCTTTCACAGAAACCCACTGTTACTGATTAAAAGAAAATGAAGCTTGACAGTGAGAGAAAAAAAAACACGTCCATTTATTTTCCAGGTATCAAATGTGTTTTCCCAAACCAAGAATAGACAAACATTACCAACTAATGCTACTGTTATACATCCAACAAATTCAGAAGGAAATATGTGCTTTTAATGAATTATCTAAAACTCAAAATAAACATAGCAGATGGTTGATTATTGTTTACCTCAGATTGAATGGTATACTTTCAGAGACAGAAAACAGTACCTCCAATGGTCTGTCTATCTGTAGGTGAAGGTCTTTATCAGGAACACACCTTATAAATCAGTGCAGCATCTCTGCCCTTGCTAGCCTGCTATGGTGACAAAGTATAGCATTTAATCTTATTACTTGAGTCAGTGTGCAGAGCGGCATTGGCTTTCCTAAACTTTCCTGAACAACCTTGTTATTGGCTGCGTTTCAAACTCATAAAAGACACACCACTCCTCCACTTACCATGGTCTTATGCCCTTGGTGGAATCCCCGTTGCCATCTTTTGCTGTCAGTCCAAACAATTAGCCAAGCAAGGGAAGTTGGCAACATATGTTGATGGCGTTGCGAGCAATTTACACATACGTGTTATTCAAATCATTGCACCCACACTGCTCGCGAGCATCTGCGTGGCCAGGTGCTAAAACAGAAATTGGTTCTATTTTTGACGCCCAACGCGCTGCAAGTCCGGCCTCTCCCATATCCTCATTGGTTTTCAGGAGCATATACCCACGTGGGTGATTGAAAGAATAACTTAGGTCCACACTCCAGTAGGTTGTAGTAATGCTGTAAAGTTGGTTGCCATATAAAGTCCAAAGAAGAAAAAGAAGCCTGAAGGAAGGAGGACAGATGTTTCATAGTTTTGATGTCTTCACTATGTAGAATAGTACAAATAAAGAAAAACCCTTGAATGAGTAGTTGTGTTCAAACTTTTGACGGTAGTGTAAATATAAAGTTGACACACAGGTCAAGTTCCCATAATCATTCATCACTATGGTAAAGATCCGAGAACAGTAATGATGTGCGGCCAACGGTTGTGGAGCTGCACAAATCAGGAAATGGCTATAAGAAAACGGTTGAAAATGTCCACTATCAGGGCAATAAGAAGTTTAAAGCAACTGGAGATGTTAACAATCGGCCTGGAAGAGGACGTGTGTCTATATTGACCCCACACACAGTGAGGAGGATGGTCCGAGTTGCCAAAAAATCTCAAAGGATCACAGCTGGAGAATTGCAAAAGTTAGTTGGGTCTTGGGGTCAGAAAATGTCCAAAACTACGATCAGACGCTACCTACATAACCACAAGTTGCTTGGGAGGGTTGCCATAGCAAAGGCTTTGCTGTCAAACAAACAAACTCAAGTGCCTACAGTTTACCAAACGTTACTGGAACTTTCAATGGGACCGGTTCTATGGTGAAATGAGACCAAAATAGAGCTTTTTAGAAACAAACACCAGAGGTGGGTTTGGTGTAGACAGAAAGATAGCCATACAGAAAAGTACCTCATCGCAACTGTGAATTATGGTGGTGGATCTTTGATGTTGTGTGGCTGTTTTTCCTTCCAAAGGCCCTGGACAACTTGTTAGGATACATGGTATTACGGACTCCATCAAGTACCAACATATATTATATCAAAACCTGACTGACTCTGCTAGGAAGCTTAAACTGGGCCGTGGTTGGATCTTCCAGCAGGACAATGATCCAAAGCACACCTCAAAATCAACAAAAATGGTTCACTGACCACAGAATCAAGGTTTTGCCATGGACATCCCAGTCCCTTGACCTAAACCCCATATAAAACCTGTGGGATGAGCTGAAGAGGAGAGTCCACAAGCGTGGACCTCGGAATCTGAAGGGTCTGGAGAGATTCTTTACGGAGGAATGGTTTCAGATCCCTTGCCATGTGTTATCCAACCTCATTATGCATGATAGGAGAAGACTCAGCTGTTATCTTGGCAAAGGGAGGTTGTACAAAGTGTTATTATTATTTGAGAACAATTTGTTTTATGATAATGTATTTTTTCTTTCAATTATTTGACTTTAACTAAAAAGGTTAGATTTTTTGTGGATATTTTGAATGAAAGACCAAGAGGATAAAAAAATGAAAATGTTGCTCATATTAACCAAGGGTGCCAATATTAGTGTAGGGCACTATAATGCCTGGAGCTGTGTACCGTATGTTAAACATACAGCATTGAACATTTCGGTTGCTTTGATGAACAAGGGAATGCCTCCATTCTTGATGGGAGAAGAACACAATTAGGCTCAGACCGGGATGAAGTTCTAAAAGTGTGCCAATCCCAGCAAACATGCCTCCAGGCTCATTCATGTGACTACTTATGCTGGTGATGAAAGGCCTTCTGAGACGCTTTCCTCAGGAGTGAAAGGCTAGAGCGTCGGCTGGGTCAGGGGTTGATGTTTAGCAGACAGGGTAACCTAGGCAACTTGTACTGGCTTAGTCTGGGCAGTGTGTCATCCCAAAGGCTCTTCTGTTTGGACAAGAACTCAGAAACCCCTAAAACATGTAGGCAGCCTCTCATGCCCATTGAACACAGTAGAGGAAGCACTCAACTACTGCATGATCAGTGCTCTCTGACAAAAAAAATGGTACAGTAACTAATTCAGTGATGATCGCCTCTAAGACAAAAGATAGTGTTACTGAGTTTGACACTATGAACCAAGTCTGTGTAATGAACTATAAATGAATGCATTAATATATTTATAAATGCTTATTGCTAGTCATATTATCCCACTTTCTGCTGACACACAAAAGTCCCAGTCACAGTTCAATAACTCACAGCACTCTGGCCTCAAAACAAGACTTAAAAAATGTAGAAGGCAGAAGAAATGTATCTTAAAAACATGACAGTAGGAGAAGAGGGAGAAGAAGGAAAGGATGCATGTCAATACATGTCTAGCTATGGAATGCTGAGTTTTGATAGCATGTCACACGTTTTGCTAGCAACAACATTGAGTTACCAAGCACATTCCCATTGAGATGAGTAACACAAATGAGGAAAAAGTTGGTGGTTGTATTCAATAAAAGTTATTAAAAGCATGAATTTAAGCACACAGCGGAAGGACAGCAGTTGTATAGGACAAACATGGGTACAAGTAAGCGTTTTCAGAATTACATTTTTACAAGTATCGACTGATGGTGGCTCAATGTTGTTGATAGCAAATCGCGCAACCAGTTGTCAAAACTCAACCCCGCCTCAATATAAGAGAACAAAGTTGAGCGTTCCTCAGCTAATACTGAGCGGTTCCATTTAAGTAGCCTACAACTGCAACTCCTATAATAGGAAGAGGAACACCCTGCCTGTCTCTCGCTCCTGGCTTGTTTCTCTGTGGGTGGGAGTGTGTGTCTGTGTGTATGCGGTGGGTTCTGAAGGGCTCAGGAAGGGGGACCCAGCGGGGTTTTGCTTTAAACTGTGATGGCTCTGGTCCAGACACAGAACAGCAACATAGGCCCAGAGCTTATCAGCAGCAGCCCAGCCTAGTGAAGTGAGTCAGTCAGTGCGCTCCATTGTGTGTACATCAGGACAAGTCAGTTAGGGCCATGTGCTTACTGTGGCACATCCACAGAGGAGGAAGGCTGAGATACAACATGAAGAGGGAAACAGGACACACAAAGTGCCTTTATTCCTGGTTCAGGAAGGCAAACAGCACAATATAGCGAAGGGATTATGGCAACGAGAGGCGAGGGGAAGGTTTACAAAACGAGGTCCACCGCAGAGGGAGAGAAAGTTAGATACATTGAACAGGTCTGTATGCTGCAGCAAAACATGTGTTCCCTATGCTAACCTCCATGACAGAACACACAGAATCAACCCAGGGCGAACCGTACAAGGGAGGATTTCTGCTGTATTATGGGAAAACAGGGATTTCAGAACAATAAGACATTGCACCAGAGCTCCGCTCTTGCCTGCCGATCACTGTTCTCCTCAGTTGTTCAGTGAGATGAATGTCTCGTCTGGGGTATAATAGGTAATTAAGACTTAACAGCGCTCATCTGTGCTGCTGTACCATGAGGCACCATATCAAATACTATACATGATGATGGATTAAAGCTGCTCTCCAGCAGAGTGAGGGGAGGTCAGCAGAGACAGAGGGAAGAAACACACTGAAGGTCTACATTAACCCTCTACATCCCCTTTCCAACCCAATTAAGTAATTATGACAAAGTATTATTATATTTTTAAAGCTATCATATCTTGCCATCATTTTCAATTACATTTTCCCCACAAAACACTAACAGTATCCTATCTGATGAAATCACTGTGATAAGAGTACTCTGAAGATGAGATAAACTGAAGAAATCACATTACAACTCCCGGTGGCCTCGCAGGGGGAACATATTTCAACCAGGAACCGTTTGTCTTTGACACCACCAAGGTGAGGCCCTGCACAAATGGTAACTCACTGAGGCAAAGTTGTGTTGACAAAAACACTAAATCTTTACCTGTCGAAAAAAAAAAGGAAAATGTACACCCTCAGTACACACATTAGGCCCTCATAAATTGCCCTTGTGTGTAACGTTATTACCCAGAAATCCGTCCGGTATGACGCAAACCTGTGATAAAGTCGCTCTCACTACACTAGAACTTAACAGTAATACGACTTTTAGATTATGATAAACGTTTTCGCACATGTCAGATTTGAACACTAGCCGATGCCATAATTGGAGGATGTCTTCTCTCGAATGAGCCACTGATCTTATTTCTGCGATATTCCAACCTCGAGAAATGTGTAATTTAATGGAGGGCTTAGCGCATTTTTCCTATTTGTCTTCCTCTTTAGTCCAGGGTGCATTGCATGTTGCCGTTGCCAGAGATATTATAGAAAGGAGATAGGAATCCAATAAATGATGGACCTTAAAATGCCCCACCCAGCATACTGTCGAACTATTGTACTCATGTGGTCATGCTGTGTCACGCAGTTGCTAAGCTAATGGTCACACAATCCCTTCTCAAAGACAGTGTATATGTCGAGAAACGTGCCTATTTTCCTCAAGTCCCTTATGTCACGATTCCAAAACTACACGATACTACAGATTACAAGTTAATCTCACATCTCGGAAAATATTTATAATGTACTTCTTGTTGCCAAAATTTGTGCTAATGTTGGGTTTATGAGCTAGTGCCCAATAAACTCCTATTCCCTCCTTGAAGGAGAGCACTCCTTATCCCAGAATCGCCCAGAATGCACCACGCTTCTCATTGACGTAGCATGGGCAACGTTTCCCCATCTTCTCAAAAGTATATCTGCTGTTGCGAATGCTGACCCCACTCTGAGGGACATCGATCTGCAGGTTGAACATGGTGCGATTGTAGACTAAATTGATAGTGTATTTTGTTTTGCCAATTTTACAGCTAACTAGCTACGTTACATGCTGATATTGTCTTTGGTATTATTGTGTGTTGCTACGTTTGCTAACTAGCTAGCCACCAGCCAGTCCATGGAGAGAGCATTGCATTGCTTTACTCTACACACAGAGGAGAGGGACACTAATCCAGACGCTTACAAGAAATCCCCCTATGCCCTCAGACGAACCATCAAAAAACAGGCAAAGCGTTAATATAGGACTAAGATTGAATCCTACTTCACCGGCTCTGACGCTGGTCGGATGTGGCAGGGCTTGCAAACTATTACGGACTACAAAGGGAACCCCAGCCGCGAGCTGCCCAGCGACGCGAGCCGCCCAGCGACGCGAGCGTACCAGATGAGCTAAATGCCTTTTATGCTGGCTTCGGGGGAAGAAACACAGAAGCATGCATGAGAGCACCAGCTGTTCCGGACAACTGTGTGATCACACTCTCCGTAGTTGATGTGAGCAAGACCTTTAAAACAGGTCAACATTCACAAGGCCGCGGGGACAGACGGATTACCAAGACGTGTACTCAGAGCATGTGCGGACCAACTGGCAAGTGACTTCACTGACATTTTTAACCTCTCCCTGACCGAGTCTGTAATACCTACATGTTTCAAGCAGACCACCATAGTCCCTGTGCTCAAGAAAGCGAAGATAACCTGCCTAAATGACTACCACCCTGTAGCACTCACGTCCGTAGCCATGAAGTGCTTTGAAAGGCTGGTCATGACTCACATCAACACCATCATCCCAGAAACCCTAGACCCACTCCAATTCGCCCCAACAGATCCAGATGACACAATCACACTCCACACTGCCCTTTCCCACCTGGACAAAAGGAACACCTACAGCTCAGTGTTCAACACCATAGTGCCCACAATGCTCATCATTAAGCTAAGGACCCTGGGACTAAACACCTCCCTCCACAACTGGATCCTGGACTTCCCAGGTGGTAAGAGTAGGTAACAACACATCTGCCACGCTGATCCTCAACACTGGAGGTGCGTGCTTAGTCCCCTCATGTACTCCCTGCTCACCCACGACTGCATGACCAAGCACAACTGTAACACCTTTTCCCCCTTTGGCATGGGACCTCAGATCATCCAAAAGTTATACAGCTGCACAATTGAGAGCATCCTGACCGGTTGCATTACCGCCTGGTATGGCAACTGCTCGGCATCAGACCGTAAGGCGCTACATCGACTGTTCTCTCTGCTACCACACGGCACCAGAGCGCCAAGTCTAGGTCCAAAAGGCTGCATAACAGCTTCTACCCCTAAGCCATAAAACTGCTGAATAATTAATTAAATGGCCACCCAGAATATTTACATTGACCCCGCCCCTTTGTTTTTACACTGCTGCTCCTCACCTTGACAAATTACCTTGACTAACCTGTACCCCCACACATTTACTCGGGACCAGTGCCCCCTGTATATAGCCTCGTTATTGCTAGGCTACGCTAGGTGGCAACGTAGCCTAGTGGTTAGAGCTTTGGACTAGTAACCGAAAGGTTGCAAGATCGAATCCCCGAGCTGACAAGGTACAAATCTGTCATTCTGCCCCTAAACAAGGCAGTTAACTGTTCTTAGGCCATCATTGAAAATAAGAATTTGTTCTTAACTGACTTGCCTAGTTAAATAAAAGGTAATAATATATATATATATACACATATACATATACATATATATACACACATATACTTTTATAATATATGTTACTTTTATTTTGTAAATATTTTCTTTAAAATATTTTCTTAACTCTATTTCTTGAACTGCATTGTTGGTTAAGGGCTTGTATTAAGAATTTCACCTGATGTATTCGGTGCATGTGACAAATAAAAGGTGATTTGATTTGTGGATTTTGTAGTCAACTTAAGCTGCAACAGATTCCCAAAACCATTTTTCCATGTTGCTACCAACCTTACTATAATACCAAAATGAAACATTTGTTTACATATTAAATGTTTTTTAACACTCTCAATTAAAGGAATTTGTGTTTGTTGGTGGATTTTTCATTAAATATATATGTGTTTGACTGTGCAGGTGTTCAGGTGAGCTGGGGTCTGGAATAGACACTAGTGTGCTACTGAAACAAGAGAGGCACCTGGCTCATTGAACAGCGTCAGCATACCGCGTGGATAGACAGATGGAATGCTTTGGCTTATGCACACTGCCAGGAATTATTACCCCCCAAAAAACTTGGACCAGAACACAAACATTACCATGAACATGCTAAATTGATGCTTAAATAAAGAACCAATGGTGCTGCTATTTTAATGTAGTGCATAATCATGAAAAACTCTAGTATGTGTGGGCTAAAGAGGTGGAGTACTGTTGTTATTCCCTGTGTGTACAAAGCCGAAACTTCTACCGCTCATCATCTATTCATGCTACAAGGTTACATAACTCCAATCCAGCTATCAACCCCCCCCCCCCCCCGGCCCCTTTCAACAGTCAAAGTCCTTTACCACTCACATCTTCACAGAACAAGACTTCTCCTGTGAAAATAAACGCACAATTAGCTTAAACTCCAACTCCACACGGCTCAGCTCAGTGCCGTGACATACTGAATCACTTCTCTCTCAACGACTGTAGTTTGGTTGGTGCCAGCACCCGCTAGCTTGAAAGCACATATTACAGCTAATAGCCAATTAACGTGCTCACAGGTTGGGAGGCTGTGTACTCTGTCATACTGGGGCCCAGTGGAGACTGATGAAGTTCTCTGACTGGGTCTGTAAAGGGGGCACTCTCTCATTAGAACACATCAGCAGCTGACACGTCTTCCTGACACCGTTCTTTCTCTGGGAGTAGGGCAGGATGAATCAAATCAAAGTTTGTCACGTGCGCCGAATAGAACAGTGAACTGCTTACGTAAAGGCTCTAACCGACAGTGCAAAAAAGGTATTAGGTGTAGAATAGGTAAGTAAAGAAATAAAAACAGTAAAAAGACAGTGAAAAATAACAGTAGTGAGGCAACATACAGACACGGTTAGTTGGGCTGATTGAGGTAGTATGTACATGTAGATATGGTTAAAGTGACTATGCATATACAATAAACAGACAGTAGCAGTAGCATAAAAGAGGGGTTGACAGGTAGCGGGACACAATGCAGATAGCCTGGTTAGCCAATGTGCGGGGGCACTGGTTGGTCGGGCCAATTGAGGTAGTGGGTGCATGAATGTATAGTTAAAGTGACTATGCATATATGATAAACAGAGAGTAGCAGCAGCGTAAAAGAGGGGTCTGGGTAGCCATTTGATTACCAGTTCAGGAGTCTTCTGGCTTGGGGGTAAAAACTGTTGAGAAACATTTTTGTCCTAGACTTGGCACTCCGGTACCGCTTGCCATGCGGTAGTAGAGAGAACAGTCTATGACTGGGGTGGCTGGGGTCTTTGACAATTTTTAGGGCCTTCCTCTGACACCATCTGGTGTAGAGGTCCTGGATGGCAGGCAGCTTAGCCCCAGTGATGTACTGGGCCGTACACACTACCCTCTGTAGTGCCTTGTGGTCGGAGGCCAAGCAATTGCCGTACCAGGCAGTGATGCAACCAGTCAGGATGCTCTCAATGTTGCAGCTGTAGAACCTTTGGAGGATCTGAGGACCCATGACAAATATTTTTAGTTTCCTGAGGGGGAATAGGCTTTGTTGTGCCCCTTTATTGTGCCCTCTTCACGACTGTATTGGTGTGTTTGGATCATTCTAGTTTGTTGGTGATGTGGACACTAAGAATTTGTAAGATTTTCTACTTAGTGTGCCTCTAACATGCACCAAGCTAACAAACGTTATTACCATGAATTGCAGCTATTACACATGTTTTCCACTAACCAACTAGTTGTGTCTCAATGCAGCTTACACAAGCAAACTGATGTTTCCACTTGCAGCACCTAACAGGAACTGGCCCAACCACAAGCCTGCGGGGGCCCCATCTCGTGATAACAGCAACAGTGTCTGGCATGCTCGACCCTGTGAAAACAGGAACACACACACACATATGCCATAGCTTATCCAAGGCACTCGCACCCAGATTTAGAGCTTTGATAGAAACCTAACATCATCAGAACATTGTGCAAGATCGCAGGAAGACGCATGAACAGATGGAGCCAATCGACGGTGACAACGCCTGGACCTGAGCCAACCAGAGGATCGGGACTTCAACACTCAACCTACTTTCTGTGTTGTATAAAACATGTAAACAAATTGTTTTAGGGGCTCTCTTCCGCTGGCTCCCTCAGAGCTACTGGAACGAGTCCGTGCACGCTGTACCAAATATCTTCACTCTGAATAAACTATCGCTTGTCATATAATTTAGCGCCTTGTCCGAATCAGTCCTTGACCGACTCTCCCTACTACTCATTCCATTTACCAACAACACCAACGAACTTGAAGCTCTCAACCTGCTGCACTACAGCCCCGTCGATGAGAATGTGGGCGTGCTTGGTCCTCCTTTTCCTATAGTCCACAATCATCTCCTTACTCTTGGTTACATTGAGGGATCGGTTATTATTCTGGCACCACCTGGCCAGGTCTCTGACCTCCTCCCTATAGGCTGTCTCGACGTTGTCGGTAATCAGGCTACCACTGTTGTGTCATCTGCAAACTTGATGGTGTTGGAGTCGTAACTGGCCATGCAGTCGTGGGTGAACAGGAAGTACAGGAGGGGACTGAGCACGCACCCCTGGGGGGCTCCAGTGTTGAGGATCAGCGTGGCAGATGTGTTGCTACCTTCCCTCACCACCTGTTGGCGGCCTGTCAGGAAGTCCAGAATCCAGTTGCAGAGGGAGGTGTTTAGTTCCAGGATCCTTAGCTTAGTGATGAGCTTTGATGGCACTATAGTGTTGAACTTTTAGCTGTAGTCAATGAATAGCATTCTCACATAGGTGTTCCTTTTGTCCAGCTGGGAAAGGGCAGTGTGGAGTGCAATAGAGATTGCATCAACTGTGGATCTGTTTGGGTGGTATGCAAATTGGAGTGGGTCTAGGGTTTCTGGGATAATGGTGTTAATATGAGCCATTACCAGCCTTTCAAAACATTTCATATCTATGGACGTGAGTGCTACGGATCTGTAATCATTTAGGCAGGTTGCCTTTGTGTTCTTGGGCACAGGGACTATGGTGGTCTGCTTGAAACATGTTGGTATTACAGACTCAATCAGGGACATGTTGAAAATATCAGTGAAGACTGCCAGTTGGTTAGCACATGCCCGGAGCACACGTCCTGGTAATCTGTCTGGCCCCGCAGCCTTGTGTATGTTGACCTGTTTAAAAAAGATCTTACGTCGGCTACTGAGAGCGCGATCACACAGTTGTCCGGAACAGCGGATGCTCTCATGCATGCCTCAGTGTTGCTTGCCTCGGAGAGCATAGAAGTGATTTAGCTCATCTGGTAGGCTCGTGTCACTGGGCAGCTCGCGGCTGTGCTTCCCTTTGTAGTCTAATAGTTTGCAAGCCCTGCCACATAAGATGAGCATCGGAGTAGTATGATTCAATCTTAGCCCTGTTTAGACGCTTTGCCTGTTTGATGGTTCGTCGCAGGGCATAGCAGGATTTCTTGTAAGCTTCCGGGTTAGAGTCCTGCACCTTGAAAACGCCAGCTCTGCCCTTTAGCTCAGTGCAAATGTTGCCTGTAATCCATGGCTTCTGGTTGGGGTATGTACGTACAGTCACTGTGGGATGATGTCCTTGATGCACTTATTGATAAAGCCAGTGACTGATGTGGTGTACTCCAGTCTGATAGCAAAACAGTCCTGTAGTTTATCTGCTTCATCTGACCACTTTTTTTATAGACCGAGTCAGTGGTGCTTCCTGCTTTAATTTTTGATTGTAAGCAGGAGGATAGAATTGTGGTTGGATTTACCAAATGGAGGGCGAGGGAGAGCTTTGTATGGAGTATGGGTGATCAAGAATGTTTTTCCCTCTGGTTGCACATTTAACAGGTTGATGGAATTTAGGTCGAACTGATTTACGTTTCCCTGCATTAAAGTCTCGGCCACTAGGAGCGCTGCCTCTGGGTGAGTGGTTTCCTGTTTGCTTATTTCCTTATACAGCTGACTGAGTGCGGTCTTAGTGCCAGCATCTGTCTGTGGTGGTAAATAAACAGCCACGAAAAGCATAGCTGAAAACTCTAGACAAGTTGTGTGGTCTGCAATTAAATCACAAAATACTCTACCTCAAGCGAGAAATCTAGAGACATCCTTAGATTCATGCATCAGCTGTTGTTTACAAGTATGCACAGACCGCCTCCCCTCTTTTTACCGGAGTGTGATGTTCCATCTTGCCGGTGCAGCATATATCCCGCTAGCTGAATATCCATGTCATCATTCAGCCACAATTCCGTGAAACATAGGATATTACAGTTTGATGTCCCGTTGGTAGGATATTCGTGATCGTACCTCGTCTAATTTATTGTCGGCGAGTAATATTGACGGTAACGGCAGCTTTCCCACTCGCCTTCTACGGATCCTTACGAGGCATCCCGCTCTGTGTCCCCTGTACCTGCGTCTCTTCCTCTTGCAAATAACTGGGATGTTGGCCTTGTCGGGTGTTCGGAGAATGTCCTGTGCGTCCTGCTTGTTGAAGAAAAAAAATCTGTGTCTAATCCGAGGTGAGTGATCGCTGTCCTGATATCCAGCAGCTCTTTTTTGCCGTAAGATACGGTTGCAGAAACATTATGTACAAAATAAAGTTACAAAACGCGAAAAAAAAACACATAATAGCACAATTGGTTGGGCGCCCGTAAAACTGCTGCCATTTCTTCCGGTGTGGTGGGGAGTAGGCCTACTCTGGGTTTATTCCTGAGAGGGGAAATACACACTGGCAGAGTGGATGTAGGGTTGTCTCTGCTCCCCACAAACTATTGTTTACCCTGCTCCTTCTTCCTTTCTGCTCATTAAAGTAATACAATAACTAGGCCCTTCAGGAAGGCACTCATATTTCCATCCCCGACGTCCCTTAAGAAACTAATGTGTGGTTCACGGATGATAGATATGGCCTATTCCAACAATTCCAGGCTAGAAAATGAAAAATAACGTAAAAAAAGGAGATCAGAAGGGGACATCTCTCCCCCCAAAGCAAAGTACATGTTAAAAAAAAACAGTACAAAAACACTGTTTTGTTTATGTACATTTTTCAGTCTCTTCAATGAGGTACACAGCAGTCTTTGAAAGACTAGATGTGTCACTCTATTAAACCAGTCAGTGGAGTTGCGTCTCCTGTTGCCTCCTATCATGTTGATCTGACTCCCACTACACTTGGTGCCTGTGGATTAGTGCTCCCTCTCTGAAGAGGGGAGATTTTAAAAGATTCTGTTTTTAATTTGTGAGTCTCATCTGCACAGCGCTCTGAGCATGATTTCTCATGAAGGGTTTCTATTTTCAGTGTAGGGTATGGCCTCTGCTCAGAAACAAACTCACCACCGCAGGAAACAAATCAAAACATTTCACAGCAACACATTACAGTGGCTGAACAACAGTGGTTGCCAAAGGCATGCAAAGACAGTCAGGAATCAATATGAAAATACTGTGCATCTTCTTATCGAAGCACAGGCATCTTTACAGTACATGTCTCAAGTACCATTGATGATTGCCTCTCGTCTGTTTGATGGTAGAGCAGCCACTTAAGCAAAGGTTTTTACAATAAAAACCCTTGATCAATGTTTGTATAGAAATCAACAACGGGTGATATTTTTTCAAACAAAGAAATGTATTTCAGATCGATACATGTTTACTCTAGGACAAAGACTAGGAAATACAGCGACAGATGCATTCTTCAGGAAATAAATCAGTCAACTATTTCTTCACCATTTGACCAGTCTTAAATTGCTACAAAACCGTCATACACCCTCAGAAATATTCAGCCGTATCAGAGGGCCGATCTCAAGTTTAGAACCCCAAAATCTGTCTAATATTGTTTTCTGAGAGACGAGGAGTTGAGTACGGTACAAACTACTAAATATAAGAGAACATTTAAAAATAAGTACATTGAAAATGTAAATGAAATATGGATAGTGTGGGATAACGTGTGTGGGCGTTAAAAATCTGTTGCACTGGTGCTATTTATATCTCCTTGAGTCATTCATTTGATTAAATGTCACATGGTCACAGATGGAGAGCACTGAGCATGCTTTAGTGAGTGCAAATTAGCATGGAGGTGTGGTTACACTTTAAACTCTAATTTCCTTTGGCTACGCCACAAAACTGCAAACCTAGAGGGGTATCAAGAAACACTGCTAACTTTATGGGACAGGCATGTCCCCCGAAAGTCTAATTTCTTATGTAAATGATCCTGTGTCTCATTTGCTCAGATCTATACTAGCCTATTGGGAATCATCTAACGGATTTAATGTCCTCAGTTGCCAGACAGTCTGACTCACAGCGCATCGCTCAGCTAACAAGTTTGGCAGGGCTAGAGCAATTACACCAATGACATACAATAAGCTCTAGGGACGCACTGTCTGAATATTCCTCAATGAAAGACCTATAAAAAGTCAACATGGCTCACATTTACTTTGTATCAAATTAAGTTCTAGTATGTGCACCTTAATGTTTGACTACATTGATTTCCAGTAAGCTATTACTTGCCTTGATTGCTCACCACCTAAACCTCATTGAAAATGTTTCTCCTCTGCCACAAATTAAGTATTGTAATGGAATTCCAAAAACTTTTTTCAAAATTGAGAACATTAATCTGAATGTCAGAACTTTTTAAATCAAAGTTTCAATAACAGCCAATTAATCAATGTAATATAATGCTGGGAGGACAAGTTAAAGACTTCACCCAATAACAAAGCATACTTGAAAGTTTTTACTGCATGAGAGAGCGAGAGATGCGCCTCCCTAAACCTTTTGAATATATTCTAATATGGTAATAAGACTGAAGCTGGAAAGAGGCAGAAAATGACTTTCATGCCCATAACATTTCACCTTCCCTTACCTTTTAGATTGGATCACAAGATTCAGGAAATAAATACTTGGCTGAGCCAAATGAAATGAGATCAAGGCGGCTAATGCTGCCAAGATCTGTCTGCTGATAATAGAGAGTTATCTGGTAAAAATCTATTATAAGTACAGAATTATGGTGCTTGATCCATTACAGAACATGAATTTCCACTAACTTGGATCAAAGCCCTGCAGGTTAATAAGTTTGATAAAAATATCTCAGAGATAATACTGAGAAGATAAAGATTTTGCAAAGGAACCTGCTTAAGCAAAGTTAATCTAAGAGCAAGATAACTTTGTGAGAGTGACATTGTTCAAATAATGGGTCTGCATGTCTGCTATGATATCTAAACTAGAGGTCGACCGATTGACTTTTCAACGCCTATACCGATTCCGATTATTGGAGGACCAAAAAAAAAGCCGATACAGATTATTATTATTATTTTTTTTAAATAAATAAATATATATAAATAAAATTCGGCCGATTTTTATATATTTGTAATAATGACAATTACAACAATACTTAATGAACACTTATTTTAAGTTAATACATAAAAGTACATTTAGTCTCAAAATAACGAAACATGTTAAATTTGGTTTAAATAATGCAAAAATACAGTGTTGGAGAAGAAAGTAAAAGTGCAATACAGTTGAAGTCGGAAGTTCACATAAACCTTAGCCAAATACACTTAAACTCGGTTTTTCACAATTCCTGACATACAATCCTAGCAAAAATTCCCCGTCTTAGGTCAGTTAGGAGCACAACTTTATTTTAATGTGAAATGTCAGAATAATAGTAGAGAATGATTATTTCAGCTTTTATTTATTTCTTTCATCACATTCCCAGTGGGTCATAAGTTTACATACACTCAATTAGTATTTGGTAGCGTTGCCTTTAAATTGTTCAACTTGGGTCAAACGTTTCAGGTAGCCATCCACAAACTTCCCACAATAAGTTGGGTGAATTTTGGCCCATACCTCCTGAAGGAGCTGGTGTAAGGGAGCTGGTGTATGCTCGCACATACTTATTCAGTTCTGCCCACAAATTCTCTATAGGATTGAGGTCAGGGCTTTGTGATGGCCACTCCAAAACATTAACTTTGTGGCAAAATGGCTTAAGGACAACAACTTTGGAAGTATGCTTGGCATCATTGTCTATTTGGAAGACAAATTTGCGACCAAGCTTTAACTCCCTGACTGATGTCTTGAGATGTTGCTTCAATATATCCACAATTTCCCTTCCTCATGATGACATCTATTTTGTGAAGTGCACCAGTCCCTCCTGCAGCAAAGCACTCCCACAGCATGATGCTGCCACCCCCGTGCTTCACGGTTGGGATGGTGTTCTTCAGCTTGCAAGCATCCTCCTTTTTCCTCCAAACATAATGGTCATTATGGCCAAACAGTTCCATTTCTGTTTCATCAGACCAGAGGACATTTCTCCAAAAAGTACAATCTTTGTCCCCATGTGCAGTTGCAAACCATAGTCTGGCTATTTTATGGCGATTTTGGAGCAGTGGCTTCTTCCTTGCTGAGCAGCCTTTCAGGTCATGTTAATATAGGACTCGTTTTACTGTGGGTATAGATACTTTTGTACTGGTTTCCTACAGCATCTTCACAAGGTCCTTTGCTGTTGTTCTGGGATTGATTTGCACTTTTCACACCAAAGTACGTTCATCTCTAGGAGACAGAACGCGTCTCCTTCCTGAGTGGTATGACGGCTGCGTGGTCCCATGGTGTTCATACTTGCGTACTACTGTTTGTACAGATGAATGTGGTACCTTCAGGCATTTGGAAATTGCTCCCAAGGATGAACCAGACTTGTGGAGGTCTACAATATTTTTTCTGAGGTCTTGGCTGATTTCTTTTGATTTTCCCATGATGTCAAGCAAAGAGGCACTGAGTTTGAAGGTAGGCCTTGAAATACATCCCAGGTACACTCAAATGATGTCAATTAGCCTATCAGAAGATTCTAAAGCCATGACATCATTTACAGGAATTTTCCAAGCTGTTTAAAGGCACAGTCAACTTAGTGCATGTAAACTCTGACCCACTGGAATTGTGATAGTGAATAAGTGAAATAATCTGTCTGTAAACCATTTTGGGAAAAATACTTGTGTCATGCAAAGTAGATGTCCTAAACGACTTGCCAAAACTATAGTTTGTTAACAAGAAATTTGTGGAGTGGTTGAAAAATGAGTTTTAATTACTCCAACCTAAGTGTAAGTAAACTTTCAACTTCAACTGTAAGTGCCATGTAAAAAAGCTAACGTTTAAGTTCCTTGCTCAGAACATGAGAACATATGAAAGTTGGTGGTTCCTTTTAACGAGTCTTCAATATTCCCAGTTAAGAAGTTTTAGGTTGTAGTTATTATAGGACTATTTCTCTCTATACTATTTGTATTTCATATACCTTTGACTATTATTGGATGTTCTTATAGGCACTCTAGTATTGCCAGCCTAATCTCGGGAGTTGATAAGCTTGAAGTTATAAACAGCGCTGTGCTTCAAGCATTGTGAAAAGCTGCTGGCAAACGCAGAAAAGTGCTGTTTGAATGAATGCTAATGAGCCTGCTGCTGCCTACCACTGCTCAGTCAGACTGCTCTATCAAATCATAGACTTAATTATAATATAATGAACACACAGAAATACAAGCCTTAGGTCATTAATATAGTAAAATCCAGAAACTATCATTTCGAAAACATAACGTTTATTTTCTGTGAAATACAGAACTGTTCCGTATTTTATCTAACGGGTGGCATCCATAAGTCTAAATATTGCTGTTACATTGCACAACCTTCAATGTTATGTCATAATTATGTACAATTCTGGCAAATTAATTACGGTCTTTGTTAGGAAGAAATGGTCTTCACACAGTTCGCAACGAGCCAGGTGGCCCAAACTGCTGCATATACCCTGACTCTGCTTGCACAGAACGCAAGATAATTGACACAATTTCTCTAGTTAATATTGCCTGCTAACATTAAAAGAAATTAACTAAATATGCAGGTTTAAAAAATACATACTTGTGTATTGATTTTAAGAAAGGCATTGATGTTTATGGTTAGGTACATTGGTGCAACGACAGTGCTTTTTTCACGAATGTGCTTGTTAAATCATCACCCGTTTGGCGAAGTAGACTGTGATTGTAGACTGTGATTCGATGATAAATTAACAGGCACCGCATTGATTATTTGCAACGCAGGACAAGCTAGTTAAACTAGTAATATCATCAACCATGTGTAGTTAACTAGTGATTATGTTAAGATTGATTGTTTTTTATAAGATACATTTAATGCTAGCTAGGCTCCTTGCTGCACTTGCGTAACATGTGGTCAGCCTGCCACGCAGTCTCCTTGTGGAGTGCAATGTAATCGGCATCCAAAAATGCTGATTACCGATTGTTATGAAAACTTGAAAAATCGGCCATAATTAAATCAGCCATGCCGATTAATCGGCCGACCTCTAATCTAAACCATATCTAAATCTTAATTATTGTATCAAGCAAATGAGACAATATTTTATAAAGAAACCTTTGAACAGAAAGAACAATAAACAAAAATCTCCAAAACTGACTAGAATTCAAGTCATGCTCCGCCATGACCTATTCCTTTACCTGTACCAATCCATGAAGACACCAGTAGATAAAGTAAAAAGGAACTTGAGAAGACTCAAAGTTTCTTCTATCTGCTGTGTTAAAATATTTCAGTAACAGACTGCTGTCTTTAAACAGCCATTCTACAGATGTCACACCAACCACTTGTGATGTGCTCCTGAGCTTGAGTTGTTTCTCACTGCAACTAAAAACAGACTTCACTGGCCTATATACTAGAACACTAGGTCCACATGGATTTGGATTGCAGGCCCAATCACTGGGATCTCTCATCAGCATAACATCAGTTATCCCAGCTGGTGTTGGTTTTCAATGAATTATTCAAGTTGGGAGAGCTAAGATTTTTACTGAGGGAATGTTGATGGGAATCTGGTACAGGTCAGTCCAGCATGAGCCTTTTACAATTACTTCAAATCAGATGAGGTGCTGCTCTCTTGGTGCTTGGCTTTTGGCTATGAACATAAGTTCCTAGATGACACTCTGTGGCAGAGGCTAGGATCACACGTACACCACCCTTCTTTACCAAAGCACAGAGTTGATGGAAGTACAGTAAGCGTGTGATTTATTTGTCTGGCATTATATTCTGCTAACCCAGTTCTGGTAAACTAGCCTCCTCTGTTCTGCTGCCGGTGTGAACAGGTTTGCTGCATCAAGGAGAGATGGGATTGGTGGAATGACAGCCTGAGGTAGTAGTGTTGTTGTTGTTTAATAGCAGAGCCTCCTTAACTGAACCAGCAGGCTGAACGTGTCACCAGCCATTGAAGGTGGAAAACAAGCCCCAGAGCCCAAGAAGTCTCCCATAAGGGTGCATGATGGAAACAGGCTGCCAACCTAATTCAAGACATCAAGATGGGAGCCTGGGAATAATACAAAATAGATGGTGAGCCTCCCTATTATAACATGTATTTTCTGTACCAGACCATCCCACATGCAAACAGCAAGAAATATGTCCACCATCTTTCTATTCTCCAGCTCGAATACAATCCTAGCCTTTTCCTCCCATGCATTGACAGAATATATGTATGATGAGAAATGACAAACAGCTGAATGGAAGTGAAGGGAAAGTCAGTCATCTGTTTTTATCTATTGTCCTCCCCTTGCCTTTATTCATCACTTACATTCCACTCCAGTTAGACTGCAGTCTGAAAATAAACAGCTTTCTCTTGAGTCCTGTCGTCTCCACAACCTCCCACTCTCTCTGAGGGAGTAATATGGGCACAAGGAGAGCAGAATTTAAATGGTTACCCCTCTCCAAATGAACCTGACCCCTCCCCTCTACCACAGAGCCACTTTCTGGTGACTATGGAAACCCCGTGACAGGACCAATGAGCACCATCACTTCCCCCAAATGAAAAGGCCTGTCCTTCTCAATGAGGCCCAGATCCCCTCCTCTTCCAGAAGCTATTAGCTCTCTAACCAGAAGAAGCAGGACTGGAGAGACCGAAGGAGGCAGGGGAAGGCTGAAGGAGACTGGGGAAGGAAGGAAGAGGGAGGAGGCTAGGGGTGACTGGATGAGACTGTCCTTTAAAACAGGGCCTGACTGACTGGGGGGGCTCTGTGCTGCTGAGCGTGCTCAGTCTGCGTGCTGCAGAGACAGACATCCAGCGGGGAGCTTTAGGCTCCTCTCAGAGGAAGAAGTGCTTGGCCGATTCTGCATTGTGTGTACCAGAAACATTACGCTTTGTTTGCCTGAGGTGGAAGGCTACTCAATGAGGCTACAAAGATGTGCATTCAGATGTCTATTTTTTTCATGGATGTTTTTCCTCTAAATATTTATGGAAAGGTAAAAGCGTTCTCATTTGTGATAATTACCATTTCACCAACCTTGCTACAGCAGATAACTTTTATTTCTCTCAAAGCTGGAGGGTTTGACCTCTCTACTTAGCAAAGTTTCTCAGACACAAACACATTCTTTAAAGTGAATCACAACAGGGAACGGCAGCTGCATGGACCACCAGTTAATGCCGCGTTCATGTGCTTGTCGGAAGTAGGAAACTCTGAAATGTTCTATTTGCTAACTGGTTGAACGAGGCACATGTATAACTACAACCTGTTAGCAAGTCGTAAATGTACGAGTTTCCTAGTAACGACTAGCACATGAACGCGGCATTAGGTTATGGGAGTGCTGAAGAGTTTGTGAACAGTTATGAAAACAAGCTTATATTCATACACAGCCTACTACGTCTCCAGTAAACAATAGATAACCAAGGAAGAAAAGACATTTCAATTATTGACGTCGCCTACGGTTTACATTCTAATTCATTGATGAAACTTTCAACAGTATGTAGTCCCTGGAAGTTTCTGCATTTTGGAGAATAAAGCATTCTACATCACGCACGTCTATGCTGTTTCTGTCTCCTGGCATAGAAAACACTAGAGCCATCATTCTTCATACTATATACAGAAGGAAATGTTTCCTTCAAAATCATTAAAATGGAGTAAAACGCCCATGTGAGGTGAACGTGATGAATTGAAATTGACTAGGGGATGTGAAATTAGTAGTAACACTGATACTCAGATGCAATAAGATTAAGTTTAAACTGTAGCTCTAATTCAAAGAAAAATGGCATATACAGCACAGTGAGAAGAAGAAATGCTTAGATGTTCAATAATTCTGTAATCAGAGTAAAGCACATCCATGCTTACCTTACTGTTTGAGGGGTTTATAACAATAAACCCAGCTATCATTTTACAATATGTTCTATCACTATCACGACTGGGGTTGCAAATTCATAAATTCTGAACCAAACAATTTCCCTAACTTAAATTCCAAAAAGTGCTATGAAAGATTTAATTGACTCGAAACTGTCTGCAGTGAGGGAAAAAATTAAACAGTCCACTCCTTATCACCACTCTACAGATGCCCCACTAAAGCACATGAGAGGGAAGGTTTTCGCTGTGCTGCTTCGCTAACACCTCAGGTCAGACAGAGCGGTTGGCCGCTGACGGCTGCCATTGCCCTCTGTGCCAGACTGACAAAGCGCTGCCTGGTGGCTATATTCCTCCTATCATGTTTTGTCAGAATATCTGTTTTCCAAAGCTTCAAACTGGGTTTTTATGAAAGGCAGCTCAGAAGTATCCATTTAGAGCATTCAGAAGTAACACACAATGCCCTGTCGCCTTTTAATTCAAGACCATTCTCTTTTCTGTTCTTCTCAAGCTGCTGGTGGCAGGACAATATTATCCAACCATAGCATGAAGACATTCAAAGCTGTGACCGAAGAATGAAGATCTTGGTACTAAATAGGAATTATTTGCATTGTGCTCTGTGCAGCATGCCTGCTGTAGAGTTATTACTAGAGATAGCGAAAAAAAAATGTATACAGTTAAATATCAGGATATTATTTTTTACAATATATTGTATCATATCAGTTTGAATATATTGCAATATTATTTTTGCGCTAGTTGGCTGTACCTGCACCAAAACCAGTATTTTCCTTCATAGCTTGTTCTCCATCTCATTTTTAAGTATGGAGCTCATTTGTTTTTAGCACTTTCATTTCCATGGCTCAGTCTTGTCCCTCTGCAGCAGATGTAACTGACAAATTGTTATTTTATTACAGAGCAGTACTGTACTATCCTTTCTACAATGGGGAATTGTCAGAGTTTATATAAACCTGTAATAAGAGAATACAATACACTGTTGTGGAACTAACTTTAGAAAGTAAATACCTGCATCAGGATTGTTAACATTTCTCTAACCTTCTCCACGCTGTGCTATTTGTCTTCACATAGATATTTCTCTGAATAATTGCTGTGTAGGGAATATATTGAATAACTGATAAAGAGCGGGAGTAGCTAATGAGGCTGAACCTGAACCCGTGACCTGAGGTCTGAGGGGTCATGTCATGTGTGCGCAAAGTACTAGCAGATGCACATCATACACTTCAGGCTATCCTCTTTGATTAATGCACCACTACCATTTAAAAAAGAGCCTTTTGTGGGTCCAACAGAATCAGACTGCAGTGAGCCAACACTACCACTATTGGAATGCTCAACCTGAGTTCATTCGAGTTCCGCACACAATTCAGTGTAGGCAGTCGGATGCAAATACAAACAGCATTTTAAACATCTTTGGGGAGAATGTGTAATGACTCATTCCTTCCAGTATCACCACCTTAAAACATATTGGATCTATTTTTACACTTTGCATTTGCATTCTAAAAAAGGCAGCAGTGAATATTTGATGGCTTGCACTTGTGCAGTGAGGAGGCGGAACAGAGAGGCAGAGGAGAGAGGCTGGCAGAGCAGAGCAGAGCACTCCAGGCATAAACTCCTCTTATGACCAAAGTTTCTGGCTCCACTTCAACCTGACTGGCGTGGGCTACTTCTCTATAGAAGCTGATGGCCTTGATGAACATAGGAGAGATTCTAAATCAATACAAAGAATAGCAGCTCAAAAAGAACGCCTGCAGAAGCAGGTTTCATAAGGAAGTAGAATATAGAAACCACACAAGCTAAAGATAATGAGGTTTACAGATCCATACCTCTCAAATGTGCAAAACCTCATGCTGATTGAGAAACACATCTGTGATGCCTGTGTGTCAGATGTATTTGTTGGAACAAGTAAAATGTCAGACTATTTCAGGAATAGAGACGACATGTTTCAGAACACCACTCATCTCGCTGGGCATTCCTTGAGGTATAGCCGGCAGTGACATAGTGACAGCTCTAGAGAGGTGGATAGGACTTAACCAGTGTTGACAAGTTGAAGAGACCTTATCAGACAACATTTAAAACAGAAAACATTTGATACTCCTGAATATTGTTTATGATAAATACCCACACATTGTTTCTGCTGATGTACCTGCTATAGTCAATGTGGAGAATGTCCCCTGTGACACTGATCCAATTCAGGTGCAAGCTCTGAGCTTCAAAGGCTCTGCTAACTTCACCTAGCATCACGTCCTACAGTAACAGAGTCATCTCTGTATTGGTTCCCTGTGAAAACAGATGTGTATAAAGGGCTCTCCTCCACCAGCCCTGTGGTCTGTGCTCTTCAACATGAGGCATCTAACACCGACACTCCAAGTCTAAGAGTTTACTGAAACAGCAGAGGACAGGCTGCTATCCGTCCTCACATCTGACGTATGCAAATGCAAATGTCACAGGGGCTTTCAATTTCAACTGGAGAGAAGAGGAAGAGTGAGTTGAACTTGGAGGGTAAATAGATGATCATTCTCTTAAAATAAGAATTTAAGGCTGTCTTTCATGCTAATGTCACAACTTAAAGTTAAAATAATTAGGGTTTCTCTCTGATGTAAGGTGAATGAAGTAATCAAAAGAGGATGGGATAATGAGAGTGGTTGATATTCTTTGAAGCAATTTTATCTCGATTCAAAGATTACAAGACGCGCCTACATGGTAATGCCAGAGGCAAAACATACCGACACAGGTGGCAAAGTTAACACAGTGGGAACGTTTACACATCATTGCATCTTCTTTCTGAGCAGATTAGGGCTTGCCTTGAAGCCTACCTGAACCGTTCCTGGGAAACTGCTTTAAAAATCTTTAAAGAAACAACTATTAAACCTAATCCAATGTTTTGTTTCAAGACAACAGTCTCTTGAGTGAGCAATGCTGAATTTGAGTGTCTGTTAGGCCACTGTCTGCTTCTACAGCTCTGTTCTTCCTTACGAGATGAGTCAGTCTATGAGACAGATGACTAAACCGCTGCCCTCCGCCCACTGGCCAGAATGGAGAGGTTTTATAGTGCAGGCATGGATGATTTCCCCCTCATAATAAAATCTGTTCAAAGTTAGTCTTTTGAGTCATCTGTGGTTTACAACAGAAAACAATAACAGCAGGTGCACTCAATGGGCTTCAACCGAAACGTGCACGCTGCTCTAGCTTCAAAACAAATCAGCACTTCGAGGATTTGTACACTACCGTTCAGAAGTTTGAGGTCACTTAGAAATGACCTTGTTTTTGAAAGAAAAGCACATCAAATTGATCAGAAATACAGTGTAGACATTGTTAATGTTGTAAATGACTATTGTAGTAAAATGGCGTCGGAAGAAAAGGCAGCAGTTTTACGGGCGCCCAACCAATGTGTTTTTTTTTTTTTGCGTTTTGTAACTTATTTTGTACATAATGTTTCTGCAACCGTATCTTAGGTCAAAAAAAGAGCTTCTGGATATCAGGACAGCGATCACTCACCTCGGATTAGATGAAGAGTTTATCTTCAACAAGCAAGACGCACAGGACATTCTCCAAAAACACACAACAGGGCCAACAACAGGAAGAAACGCAGGTACACGGGACACAGAGCGGGATGCCTCGTGAGGACCCGCAGAAGGCGAGTGGGAAAGCTGCCGTTACCGTCAATACTACTCGCCAACATGCAATCATTGGACAATAAATTAGACGAGGTACGATTACCCTACCAAAAGGGACAAACTGTAACATCCTACGTTTCACAGAATCGTGGCTGAATGACATGGATATTCAGCTAGCGGAATATACGCTGCACTGGCCAGATAGAACAGCACACTCGAGGGGGGGGGGGGGGGGGGGGGTGGTCTGTGCATATTTGTAAACAACAGCTGGTGCACGAAATCTGAGGAAGTCTCTAGATTTTGCTCGCCTGAGGTCGAGTATTTTGTGATAAATTGCAGGCCACACTACTTGCCTAGAGTTTTCAGCTATACTTTTCGTGGCTGTTTATTTACCATCACAGACAGATGCTGGCACTAAGACCTCACTCAGTCAACTGTATAAGGAAATATGAAAACCACTCACCCAGAGGCGGCGCTCCTAGTGGCTGGAGACTTTAATGCAGGGAAACTTAGAAATTAAAATCAGTACTACCTATCAGCATGTCAAAAGTGCAACCGGAGGGAAAAACATTCGAGATTACCTGTACTCCATACACAGAGACGCGTACAAAGCTCTCCCTCCATTTGGTAAATCCGACCACAACTCCATCCTCCTGATTACAAGCAAAAATGCAAAAACGGGAAGCACCAGTGACTCGGTCTCTTAAAAAAAAAGCAGATAAACTACGGGACTGTTTTACTATCAGACTGGAACATCTTCCGGGATTCTTCCGATGGCATTGAGGAGTACACCACATCAGTCACTGGCTTTATCAATAAGTGCATCAAGGACGTCATCCCCACAGTGACTGTACGTACATACCCCAACCAGAAGCCATGGATTACAGGCAACATTTGCACTGTGCTAAAGGGCAGAGCTGCCATTTTCAAGGTGCAGGACTCTAACCCGGAAGCTTACAAGAAATCCTGCTATGCCCCGCGATGGACCATCAAACAGGCACAGCGTCAAAACAGGGCTAAGATTGAATCGTACTACACTGGCTCTGACGCTCGTCTTATGTGGCAGGGCTTGCAAACTATTACAGACTACAAAGGGAAGAACAGCCGCGAGCTGCCCAGTGACACGAGCCTACCAGACGAGCTAAATCACATCTATGCTCGCTTCGAGGCAAGCAACACTGAGGCATGCAACACTGAGGCATGCATGAGAGTATCAGCTGTTCCGGACTACTGTGTGATCACACTCTCAGTAGCCGACGTGAGTAAGACCTTTAAACAGGTCAACATACACAAGGCTGCGGGGCCAGACGGATTACCAGGACGTGTGCTCCGGGCATGTGCTAACCAACTGGCAGGTGTCTTCACTGACATTTTCAACATGTCCCTGATTGAGTCTAATACCAACATGTTTCAAGCAGACCTTTGTGCCCAAGAACACAAAGGCAACCTGCCTAAATGACTACAGACCCGTACCACTCACGTCCGTAGCTATGAAGTGCTTTGAAAGGCTGGTAATGGCTCACATCAACACCATTATCCCAGAAACCCTAGACCCACTCCAATTTGCATACTGCCCCAACAGATCCACAGATGATGCCGTCTCTATTGCACTCCACACTGCCCTTTCCCACGTGGACAAAAGGAACACCTATGTGAGAATACCATTTACATTTTAGTCATTTAGCAGACGCTCTTATCCAGAGCGACTTACATTAGTGAGTGCATACATTTTTGTATTTTTTTTTTTTTTTTTTTTTTTTTTTTGTATTGGCCCCCCGTGGGAATCGAACCCACAACCCTGGCATTGCACACACCATGCTGGCGTTGCAAACACCATGCTCTACCAACTGAGCCACAGGGAAGGCCATTCATTGAACGCCGAGCTGTAGTCAACACCAGAGTACCCTCAAAGCTCATCACTAAGCTAAGGATCGTGGGACTAAACACCTCCCTCTGCAACTGGATCCTGGACTTCTTGACGGGTCGCCCCCAGGTGGTGAGGGTAGGTAGCAACACATCTGCCACACTGATCCTCAACACTGGAGCCCCTCAGGGGTGCGTGCTCAGTCCCCTCCTGTACTCCCTGTTCACCCACGACTGCATGGCCAGTTACGACTCCAACACCATCATTAAGTTTGCAGATGACACAACAGTGGTAGGCTGATTACCGACAACGACGAGACAGCCTATAGGAGGAGGTCAGAGACCTGGCGGTGCCAGAATAACAACCTATCCCTCAACGTAACGAAGACTAAGGAGATGATTGCGGACTACAGGAAAAGGAGGACCAAGCACGCCCGCATTCTCATCGATGGGGCTGTAGTGGAGCAGGTTGAGAGCTTCAAGTTCGTTGGTGTCCACATCACCCAACAAACTAGAATGATCCAAACACACCAAGACAGTCGTGAAGAGGGCACGACAAAGCCTATTCCCCCTCAGGAAACTAAAAATATTTGTCATGGGTCCTCAGATCCTCCAAAGGTTCTACAGCTGCAACATTGAGAGCATCCTGACTGGTTGCATCACTGCCTGGTACGGCAATTGCTCGGCCTTCGACCACAAGGCACTACAGAGGGTAGTGTGTACGGCCCAGTACGTCACTGGGGCTAAGCTGCCTGCCATGCAGAACCTCTACACCAGATGGTGTCAGAGGAAGGCCATAAAAATTGTCAAAGACCCCAGCCATAGACTGTTCTCTTTACTATCGCATGGCACGCGGTACCAGAGTGCCATGTCTAGGACAAAAAGGCTTCAGTTTTTACCCCCAAGCCATAAGACTCCTGAACAGGTAATCAAATGGCTTCCCAGACTACTTGCATTGTGTGCCCCCCAACCCATCTTTTACGCTGCTGCTACTCTCTGTTTATCATATATGCACAGTCACTTTAACTATACATTCATGTACATACTACCTCAATTGGCCCGACCAAGCAGTGCTCCCGCACATTGGCTAACCGGGCTATCTGCATTGTGTCCCGCCACCCACCAACCCCTCTTTACGCTACTGCTACTCTCTGTTCATCATATATGCATAGTCACTTTAACCATATCTACATACATCAAATCAGCCTGACTAACCGGTGTCTGTACGCTGCGTGCACAATTATTAAGCAAGTGAGTTCTGATCTTATCATTGTTTCTATTCACATTTTCGAACTCCAAACCATATAAACTTGAATGCTTATTGTATTTAATCATTTTCAGGTGATATGTATTTGTGTAATGTGGGAGGGTGTGGCGAAAGTGAATAACACCTTATATCAAGGTGTGCATAATTATTATTAGGCAGCCTCATTACCTCAGGTCAAATGGGCCAAAAAACAAATTTAACTGACACTGAAAAGCCAAAAATGTCAAATTCCTTTCAGATGGATGCGACACTCTTTAAATAGCTAAACTATTGAGGTGTGACCACCGGACATTCAAACATTTTGTTGCGAATAGTCAACTGGGGTGCAAAAAACGCAGGGAAGAAAAGGTGCAAATTAACTGCAAAAGACTTGAGAAGAATTTAACGTCAAATTACCAGGAACCCATTATCCTCCAGTGCCACCGTATTCCAGAACTGCAACCTACCTGGAGTGTTCAGAAGTACAAGGTGTCAAGTGCTCAGAGATATGGCCAAGGTCAAGAAGACTGAAACAAGACCACCACTGAATAAGATTCACAAGTTGAAGCGTCAAGATTGGGCAAAGAAATACCTGAAGACAGATTTTTCATAAGGTTTTATGGACAGATGAAATGAAAGTGACTCTTGATGGACCAAATGGATGGGCCCGCGGCTGGATCAGTAATGGACACAGGGCACCACTTTGAGTCAGGTGCCAGCAAGGTGAAGGAGGGGTACTGGTATAGGCGGCTATCATTGAGGATGAGGTAGTTGGACCTTTTCGGGTTGAAGATGGACTGAAACTCAACTCCCAAACCGACTGCCAGTTTCTGGAAGATTCTTTTATCAAACAGTGGTACAGGAAGAAGTCCTCAGCATTCTAGAAGGCCATGATCTTTATGCAGGACAATGCTCCATCACATGCATCCAAGTACTCTGCTTGGCTAGCCTGCAAGGGCCTCAAAGATGCCTGAATAATGACCTGGCCCCCTTCCTCACCTGACTTAAATCCTATTGAGAACTTGTGGGCCCTTCTCAAACGTGAGATTTACAGTGATGGAAGACATACCTTTTTGAACAGCATTTGGGAGGCTGTGGTTGCTGCTTCAGCGAAAATTGATTGTGAACAGATCAAGAAACTGACAGACTCCATGGATGGAAGGCTCATGGCAGTTATTGAAAATAAGGGTGGCTATATTGGTCACTGAATATTTTTGAAAGGCCAAAAATGTTATATAATTGTCATTTTGTGTTACTTATGTTACACTTACTCTAAAAATTGAGAATAAACAAGTGAGTTGAGAGAAATTATTTTTGTAATTTAGTTGCCTAATAATTGTGCACACATATTTCCCTGAGAAAGACAAAACTCACTTTTCCTTTGTTAAACATTCAGGTTTGAGGTTCAATAACATTTTGGATTGACTGAGAGCATTGTGTTTGTTCAACAATAAAATTAATCCCGAGGAATACAATTTGCCTAATAATTGTGCACGCAGTGTATGTAGACTTGCTACTGTTTTTCACTGACTTTTTACTGTCGTTTTTATAACTATAAATACCTGTAGTTCACCTAATACCTCTTTTGCACTATTGGTTAGAGCCTGTAAGTAAGCATCACACTGTAAGGTCTACACCTGTTGTATTCGGCGCACGTGACAAATCAACTATGATACGGCAGATCTCTTATGGAATATCTACATAGGAATACAGAGGCCCATTATCAGCAACCATCTCTCCTGTGTTCCAATGGCACGTTCTGTTAGCTAATCCAAGTTTCATTTTAAAAGGCTAATTGATCATTAGAAAACCCTTTTTCAATTATGTTAGCACAGATGAAAACTGTGGTTCTGATTAAAGAAGCACTAAAACTGGCCTGGAGCATCAGCATTTGTGGGTTCGATTACAGGCTCAAAGTGGCCAGAAACAAAGACCTTTCTTCTGAAATACGTCAGTCTATTCTTGTTCTGAGAAATGAATGCTATTCCATGCGAGAAATTGCCAAGAAGCTGAAGATTTTGTACAATGCTGTGTACTACTCCCTTCACAGAACAGTGCAAACCGGCTCTAACCAGAATAGAAAGAGTGGGAGGCCCCGGTGCACAACTGAGCAAGAGGACAAGTACATTAGAGTGTCTAGTTTGAGAAACAGACGCCTCACAAGTCCTAAACTGGCAGCTTCTTTAAATAGTACCCACAAAACACCAGTCTGAACGTCAACAGTGAAGAGGTGAATCTGGGATGCTGGCCTTCTAGGCAGAGTTGCAAAGAAAAAGCCATCTCTCAGACTGGCCAATAAAATGAAAAGATTAGGATGGGGAAAAAGAACACAGACACTGGACAGAGGAACTCTGCCTAGAAGGCCAGCATCCCGGAGTCGGACCTGATCACCTGACGGGCATTGGTTTAATAAGAATTGAGATATCCCAAAGAACCATGTGAGTGAGAGGCGCTTTGGAGTGCCACAGCCAGGAGAAGGAAATTATAATATTCAGCCCAAGGGCACAACGGATAACGAAAAAGGCATGGTTTTTTTAGGGGGCATTATGGCCACACAAGGGGGATGCCGCTGGGAAATTCATTTTTTTATTTCACCTTTATTTAACCAGGTAGGCCAGTTTACAACTGCGACCTGGCCAAGATAAAGCAAAGCAGTGCGACAAAAACAAGAGTATCAAACAAACATACAGTCAATAACACAATAGATTTTTCTATGTACAGTGTGCGCAAATTTTATTTTACCTTTATTTAACTAGGCAAGTCAGTTAATTACAAATTCTTATTTTCAATGCGGCCTAGGAACAGTTCAGGGGCAGAACGACAGATTTGTACCATGTCAGCTCGGGGACTCGATCTTGCAACCTTTCGGTTACTAGTCCAACACTCTAACCACTAGGCTACCTGCCAAAATGTAGAAGAGTAGGGAGGTAAGGCAATAAATAGGCCATAGAGGCAAAATAAATACAATTTAGCATTAACACTACAGTGATAGATGTGCAAGTAGAGATACTGGGGTGCAAAAGAGCAAGAGGATAAGTAACAATATCAGGATGAGGTAGTTGGGTGTGCCATTTACTGATTGGCAGTGTACAGGTACAGTGATTGGTAAGCTGCTCTGACAGCTGATGCTTAAAGTTAGAGGGAGATATAAGTCTCCAGCTTCAGTGATTTTTGCAATTCGTTCCAGTCATTGGCAGCAGAGAACTGGAAGGAAAGGTGGCCAAAGGAAGTGTTGGCTTTGGGGATGACCAGTGAAATATACCTACTGGAACGTGTCCTACGGGTGGATGTTGCTATGGTGACCAGTGAGCTGAGATAAGGCGGGGCTTTACCTAGCAAAGACTTAGACGACCTGGAGCCAGTGGGTTTGGCAACGAGAGCATACAGGTCGCAGTGGTGGGTAGTATATGGGGCTTTGGTGACAAAACAGATGGCACTGTGATAGCAAATTGGATGCAGTCTGAGTAGAGTGTTGGAGGCTATTTTGTAAATGACATCGCCTAAGTCAAGGATCGGTAGGATAGTCAGTTTTACGAGGGTATGTTTGGCAGCATGAGTGAAGGAGGCTTTGCTGTGAAATAGGAAGTCAATTCTAGATTTAATTTTGGATTGGAGATGCTTAATGTGAGTCTGGAAGGAGAGTTTACAGTCTTAACCAGACACCTAGGTATTTATAGTTGTCCACATATTCTAAGTTGGAACCGTCCAGAGTAGTGATGCTAGTCAGGCGGGAGGGTGCGGGCAGCGATCGGTTGAAGAGCATGCACTTAGTTTTACTTGCATTTAAAAGCAGTTGGAGGCCACGGAAGGAGTGTTGTATGGCATTGAAGCTTGTTTGGAGGTTTATTAGCACAGTGTCCAAAGAAGGGCCAGATGTATACAGAATGGTGTCGTCTGCGTAGAGGTGGATCAGAGAATCACCAGCAGCAAGAGCGACATCATTGATATATACAGAGAAGAGAGTCGGCCCGAGAACTGACCCGTGGCACCCCCATAGAGACTGCCAGAGGTCCGGACAACAGGCCCTCCGATTTGACACACTGAATTCTGAGATGTAGTTGGTGAACCAGGCGAGGCAGTCATTTGAGAAGCCAAAGCTAAGAATGCGGTGATTGACAGAGTCGAAAGCATTGGCCAGGTCGAAGATGGCTGCACAGTACCATCTTTTATTGATGGCGGTTAGGATATCATTTAGGACCTTGAGCGTGGCTGAGGTGCACCCATGACCAGCTCAGAAACCAGATTGCATAGTGGAGAAGGTACGGTGGGATTCGAAATGGTCGGTGATCTGTTAACTTGGCTTTCGAAGATTTTAGAAAGGCAGGGCAGGATTGATATAGGTCTATAACAGTTTGGGTCTAGAGGGTCTCCCCTTTGAAGAGGGGGGGGGGGGATGATCGCGGCAGCTTTCCAATCCAGACGACATGAAAGAGGCTAGTAATAGGGGTTGCAACAATTTCAGCGGATAATTTTAGAAAGAGAGGGTCCAGATTGTCTAGCCCAACTGATTTGTAGCGATCCCGATTTTGCAGCTCTTTCAGAACATCAGCTGTCTGGATTTTGGTAAAGGAAAAGCAGGGGGAGGCTTGGGCAAGTTGCTGCAGAGGGTGCTGAGATGTTGGCCAGGGTAGGGGTAGCCAGGTGGAAAGCATGGCCAGCCGTAGAAAAATGCTTATTGAAATGATCGATTATCGTAGATTTATCGGTGGTGACAGTGTTTCCTTGCCTCAGTGCATTGGTCAGCTGGGAGGAGGTGCTCTTATTCTCCATGGACTTTACAGTGTTCCAAGACTTTTTGTAATTAGTGCTACATGATAAAAATTTCTGTGTGAAAAAGCTAGCCTTTGCTTTCCTAACTGACTGAGTATATATTGGTTCCTGACTTCTCTGAAAAGTTGCATATCGCGGGGGCTATTTGATGCTAATGCAGAATGCCACAGGATGTTTTTGTGCTGGTCAAGGGCAGTCAAATCTGGGGTGAAACAAGGGCTATATCTGTTCTTAGTTGTACATTTTTTGAATGGGCATGCTTATTTAAGATGGTGAGGAAAGCTCTTTTAAAAGCGCAACCAAGCATCCTCTACTGACGGGATGAGGTCAATATCCTTCCAGGATACCCGGGCAAGGTCGTTTAGAAAGGCCTGCTCGCTGAAGTGTTTTAGGGAGCGTTTGACAGTGATGTGGGGTGGTCGTTTGACCACGGACCCATTACGCACGCAGGCAATGATCGCTGAGATCCTGGTTGAAGACCACAGAGGTGTATTTAGAGGGCAAGTTGGTCAGGATGATATCTAAGAGGGTGCCCATAGTTACGGATTTAGGGTTGTACCTGGTAGGTTCCTTGATAATTTGTGTGAGATTGAGGGCATCTAGCTTAGATTGTAGGATGGCTGAGGTGTTAAGCATGTCCCAGTTTGTCACCTAACAGTACGAACTCTGAAGATAGACGGGGGGCAATCAATTCACATATGGTGTCCAGGGCACAGCAGTGGGCTGAAAGGGGCCTATAACAAGCGGCAACGGTGAGAGACTTGTTTCTGCAAAGGTGGATTTTTAAAAGTACAAGCTCGAATTGTTTGGCCATAGACCTGGATAGTATGACAGAACTCTGCAGGCTCTCTCTGCAGTAGATTGCAACTCAGCCCCCTTTGGCAGTTCTATCTTGTCTGAAAATGTTATAGTTAGGGATGGAAATTTCAGGATTTTTGGTGGCCTTCCTAAGCCAGGATTCAGACATGGCTAGGACATCCGGGTTGGCGGAGTGTGCTGAAGCAGTGAATAAAACAAAATTAGGGAGGAGGCTTTAATGTTAACATACATGAAACCAAGGCTTTTACAGTTACAGAAGTCAACAAATGAGAAAGCCTGGGAAATGGGAGCGGTGCTGGGGGTTGCAGGGCCTGGGTTAACCTCTACATCACCAGAGGAGGAGTAGGATAAGGGTACGGCTAAAGGCTATAAGAACTGGTTGTCTATTGCATTCGGAACAGAGAGTAAAAGGAGCAGATTTTTGGGCACGGAAGAATAGATTCAAGGCACAAGGCACAGACAAGGGTATGGTAGGATGTGAGTACAGTGGAGGTAAACCTAGGCATTGAGTGACGATGAGCGATGTTGTGTCTCTAGGAGGCACCATATAAGCCAGTTGAGGTCACCGCATGTGTGGGGGGGTGGAACAGAAAGACTAGCTAAGGCACATTGAGCAGGGCTGGAGGCTCTACAGTGAAATAAGACAATCACTACCCAAAACAGCAATAGACAAGGCATATTGACATTAGGGAGAGGCATGTGTATCCGAGTGATCATAGAGTCCAGTGAGTAGCTAGGCGAGCTGGAGACACGGCGATTCAGACAGCTAGCGGGCCGGGGCTAGCAGATGGGCCTCTGGGGACGTCGCAACGGAAGAGCCTGTTGAAACCACCTCGGATGGTTACGTCGGCAGATCAGTTGTGATGGATTGGCGGGGCTCCGTGTTGGCAGTAAAGGGTCCAGGCCAATTGGCAAAAGAGGTATTGTAGCCCAAGAATTGGCTGATGGACCTCTTCAGCTAGCCGGGAGATGGGCCTAGCTTGAGGCTAGCTGGTGCTTGCTTCGGGACAGAGACGTCAGCCAGGAGTAGCCACTCGGATAGCAGCTAACTAGCTGCGATGATCCGGTGTAAAGGTTCAGAGCTTGCAGTAGGAATCCGGAGCTGTGGTAGAGAAAAAGCAGTCCGATATGCTCTGGGTTGATATCACACTGTGCAGACTGGCAGGAATTGACCGGACTGAGGCTGGCTGATGTCTGAGTTAACGGTGATGACCGCTAGCAGTGGCTAACTGACTACTAGCTGATGGGGGTTCCGGTTCTAAAGTATAAAAAAAAATAGCAGATCCGTACCACATTGGGTGAGGCGGGTTGCAGGAGTGCATGTTCAGTCCGTAGATGGAAATTGAGATTAAAAATGATATACTTAGAAATTATATACACACACGGGACAAGACAAAACAGACGTCCGACTGCTACGCCATTTTGGAACAATGGGCTGTTGAGAATATTATCAATTGCTTGTCAAATTGGGAATGAGTGATTGACGAAGTTTGTGCAGCCTGCACAACAAACAAATCAGAGCTCATGCCTAAATCTAAACATACACCCCAACAATTATATCACAACTAAAGTTGCATAAATAACTCAATATTAATCATATATCAGTACCTGTTTCTTTGTTAACACAGAATAGCGTACACTTCCTTGGAAATCATTGAGAATTTTTTTTATTCAGCTATGTTCAATTGTATTCTTCATACTATAAAATAATAAATAATTATGTGGAATCTAAGCAACTCCTCTGCTAAATGAACTAGCGTAGCCCACAGCCATATCAGGGCCTAATATAAGGACAACTCAGTATGCTATTCTGTTCTTCTGAAATAAACATTTTCTTCATTTCATATTTCTTTAGACCGGGATAAAATAAAATCATGGATTTATTGTGATGGTGTAGGCTATATTAAATGGATTAATTAAACTTTTTAAAATGTAGATGTTCCAAAGGTTGCATCAGTGGCTTGGACGCTATGCGTCGAAGCCAGGAGATGCTAAACGTGTTTATGTTAATTAACAGTCAATTACCATGAGACCGGCAGTTATTTTGCTTGACAATCACCGGCTGACAAAATGTCATGACCCCCACAGCCCTACTCGGAATATGTTCAATATAATGATAGTCATGTGCCTTCCTGTGTAGTCTATAACTGGTAGCATGTCTTTAATGCGCACAGGGCAGATTGCGATTATATGGATTGGTGATAACTATTATGAATAACAGGACGTGTTGCAGCCCAGTGGACAAAAGTGGCCAGATGCTAATTGCTATAGCAATTTTAATGAACATCTGAAAATAAACCTGTGTGGTGTGGGTGTTGCCTTCAGGTGTTTTGTGAGGAATACTGAAAAACAATTAGATAACAGGAGAATTTAGCGGTACGAAGTAATTAAGTTCCAGGGTAAAAATTATCACGAGACATGGTGATAATTGAGGCTGATTTTCAACATCCTGTGGGTATGAGATGCCTTTGTAGCACTCTCTCCCAATACATCAGCACAAATGCCTGTTTGCAATGGAACGCTAATTTCTGTCAGGATCAGGGAATGTTCAACTCTGGCTGATTGGGCCGATACTCACAGCTCCTCACAGGTTCCTCATTCCCTCTAATTAACTAGCAATTAGGTCCCATTGCCGCTAATTAGAATCCCCTGCTCAAGATATGGGAGCAAAAAAGTGGCTTCTCTGTAATTAGCTGCTTCATACACTCAATAGTTAGTATAAGTTAGAAAGCCTCTCCACTCAGTACACTCCATAATAAGAACACTGACGCAGGGGGGAGTTGTTTCACTCACTGACTGTTCAACAACGACATAGCAACAACCTCAATAGTCTCACAGCTACGCATGTGCCAATGCATAACGATCATAGAATAACACACAATGACAGTTAGTTAGGTCCATTCGGTTCACTTCTGTATCAGTGATGGATTATTAATGTTTTATGAGCCCTCGGAGCCAGTGAGCAGGGGACATGAGACATACGCGTTTTGATTAACATCCCAATTAGGGTTAACAGGGATGAATCCCCGGGCAGGTCACTGGTGATGCGGCCTCCTGCTGAGTCTCCTCCTTCCTTCCTGTCATCATCTCTCTTCCTTCAGTCTCTGGGTTATCAATCCACAGTTTACACCAACCTTCATCAGGATACAGATGTAGGATCTTAATTTGAGCCAGTTTGCTACAGTGGTTAAAATATCCTGCAGCAACAGGAAATGTGAATTATTATGTGGATTATAATTAAGAAATTTTTGTAGAGGTTGATACATTTTTCATAAGGGTAAATCCAGTCTGAAATGTTTGTGAAAATATCAAAACCTCAGAAGCCCTTTTAAAACCTCAAATACACTACATTTGAAAGTTCACCTGCAACAGGGTGATCAAATTAAGATCCTACATCTGTAGTCTGCTGATTCACCAGGGAGAGGCGCAGAGGCATAAAGAAATTAGGCATGCAATAAAGAACAACTCTTCTTTTCCTCTTTGCCAATAGACTCCAGCAATACCCTACATTAAATGTCTTGACCTGCAGACACTACCTACGGAATAATACATCTTCATTACAGATATAGGATCTTAATTTGATCACTGTTGCAGGAGAACCTTCCTGAAATGCAGGAAATGTAAAACTTGTAGTGTATTTAAGGTTTAAAAAGGCTTCTGAAGTTTGTAATTTCCAATTGAAAATTTCAGACTTGATTTTCCCTTTGAAAAATGCGTCAACCCCAACAGAATTGTCCATTCATGATAATCCACATAATACCTCACATTTCCTGCTGTAGCGAAATGGCTCAAATTAAGATCCTAGATATGTAAATATCTCCAGACCTGTTTTTGAATGCAGCCATCGACTGTGCTGTGCATGACCTCGATTTGCACCACTGTGCCAACTCTTCCTTCATGCTTGTCAGGGAGTTTCTATATGAATTCCTAAATAAGAAAATGTGTTTGTGCATTTCCCCTGTGTAGTACATCCTGGTATGTTTCCTGCTCTGAGAAAACAGTCCTACTCATAAATCAATACATCAAAGACTAATAGGGTATTAGAAAACTAGAAAGACTGTAGAACTTCAGAAATAATACGTTATTTTTTGCTCAAACCAAAATGTTACTTTCTTACTCAGAGGCATGAATTATGAAGTATATAGGATGGCAGATGAATATGGGTAGACAATCTATCATGTAAAAACAAAGCACTCCAATTTGTCAAAGTTACTGTCACCTTCACTCAGCTTCCTCGTTTCGCCACATGGAGATGAGCCTTCCCTAAAAAGCCTGTCTGGTGGAACACAAGCTGTCTTTGTGCCCATGTGTGCACTTAGCAAATAGACCGGGCAGATATGAGGGACTGAGACAAATTGCTTTGGATGATGGTGGGGTATAGAGGAGAAGAAGAGTCTGCATGGGACCATCTTAATCACGGTACAGCCAGAGAGGGCTGTCAAACGCTTTTGTTTCAGTGGGACACTTCTAAACGCTGTCCTGAATTATCTGTACGTTGCCTTCTAGATATTATAGCAGATACGGAGTAAACCGTAAAAATAACCCCCTCCTTACATTTCTCCAGCAATGAGACATGAATCAGAGTAGTGACTAACAACAATTACATGAAGACACTATTTAATCATTTAATTCAAATAAACAAGGAATAGTAGCCTTGAAGAAGTGCCATAGATATTTTCCTGTTTAGAGTAAATTGTCAGGGGAAACTCTGAACTGAAATACTTGCAAGGGAGGTTACACTTTCTAATTTATTCAGATTTTCTTCATGATGCTTTTGCCCTCTGGATTCATGGTAATTAATTGTTTTCATTAGCAATCGTCCTCCAGTGCATTTGTTTCTCTGTAATTCAATAATCGTTCCATTACTGGTAAAGGAAATCAACCTTCTGGAGACTCCCTTTCCCCACCCTATCCGCACTGTCACACTTCAGCTCTGCTTCAGGACACTTTCACTGACACCACAATCACTTAGGATTGGTCGATCTTTGTCATTCCAGTAAGTTTACATTCCCAAAACCACTACATTCATTGAGGCTGTGTTCTGTAAAGAACAGACACCCTGTAGAGAAATGACAACATTTCTACTCGGTTATCGTGGCACCAATGTTACCCTGACACCCACATTCTACCAATCCACAACCTGCTAAGGTAATTAACTGTGGGAGTTGCTAAGAGGAATTCTGAGAGAAAAAAAAGGAAGTATGGGAGAACAAGATGCTGTATCTCCACTTCCCTTTGAGGGAAGAGGGTTACAGCATATCTGCATTCTGCTCTGAAATGAGGATATTCATTGGTCTCTGAAGAGTAGGCTACATAAAGACTGTCAGTGAAAGGAAGCAGGGTACTTAACTAAATATCTAATGAAAACTCTCAGACAGACATCCCCAGCCTGTCAATCAAATGTTAGTCTTTCATGCATAAAGTAAGATTACAAATACAAAAGTAACCTGGCATCGCCAATGATTTGATTAATATTTTGGGTAGCTTCCCAACCGTCAGCAGATCAGCTGAACACGACCGGTTCAGCCCTAATGTTAGATCAAGAGAACCACTTGTTTGCGATCCATATTTAACCTATATTCAGCAAGTTAAGCATTATGACACTTGGTCAACGCCTGCAGCCCCTTGCAGTCATTATGTCATTCAATATTTCATTGAAAGGATATAGGGGCAAACTGACTTGGCATGGCAGAATGTGGAGTGATATTTTAGTGGAAGCAACAAAGCAGAGAAGTGCTCTATAGCCAAAACCATGCAAAAAGATACCATCGGATATACATTTCTTGTTCCATTATACAACATCTATTACTGGCCCTCCAGCATGGAGCGTGTAACACACACACACACACACTCTTTCACTCCTCTTCTCAAGAGTCAACACTCATTATGATTTAGAGGGTTTTTCAATTGATTTGACAGGTTGATTCGATTGAGGCATCATCATCTCCCTCTGAATCAGCACCATATAAGTATCCCCAGGGGTAATATACAGCCCCTGAGGTTAAATCAACCAGAGGACCACTGCCTTCTCACAAAAACAATCACCATTAAATAGACCCATACTCTGTCTTTGCTTTCTTCATGTTCAGAGGGGAGATCTATAGTAAAGTCACTGAGGCACAGCTGTACTTTATGGAAGAAAACTCCTTTGGAGTTATGTCATGTCTAAATTCATATTCACTTTTTGATGACTCAAGAAGACCTCTCAAGTGAATTCGCAGTTACCTGTGTAGAGGAGCACTCTGAGCGGCTCAAAATGTGAGCGCTGGTATGCTCATAAAAAGCCAGGTAAACACATTGCAGGAGGAAAGACACTTCACACTTACAATACAAACACCATCATTCTGAGTGATTGATACCTGAATGATGCCCAGTGTTATACAGTGCAAGACACATTTCTATGTTTCTGTACAAGAACACTCCGTCATATCTGGTTGTCACATACTAAATGGTTTAGAACGATAGTCATTTGTTCATGGTAAACAAGTGTCATGGCAGCGCATTTATTAATAGAGGACTATGTAAGTTGTCCGTTTTGTACAGCAGCACCCTCTCACACATGCATTAACAGTATGAAGGCTTTTGGGAGCATGAGGAAAGCCACAGAGTGCAGTAATAGCACTTATGGTGGGCGTGTGTGGACTTGTCAGCTACGCAAACTAGAAATGTTTTCATTCTTGGCACTTACATTGGCAAGATAAACAGAACTCTAGATGTGTTCTGAGTAGTAGTCTTCCTAGTTTACTATTCTACAAAATGAATCCAAATATTTTATGCCTGCCCAAGCCGTGTCTTCAAACCTCTCTCAAACCTGAGGCCCACCTCTAATAGGCTAAGTGATGATGCATGTTGATTTGGAATGTAAGTACAGCTGAGTTCCAGTGCATGTTTTATCAGTCCACCCTCCATCCATACACTATAGTGCTATAGACAGAGGGCATTCTGTCCTTCCAGCCGTGTTCTGTGCCACATTGAATTGATCTTTACAATCTGACCGAATGCAACATTTCTCCTTTTGAGTAACACAAATAGTCCAAACATTTCCTGAGGAGATGAGACAGTTAGGCAGACACTCTTACACAGAAAACGTACAGAGTGCTGTTCAACAGGCTGCTCTCTGTCAGTGCCAAACAGTGAAATGTAGTCTTGGCACCACAAAGAATGTTTACTCAACTGACCAGCCAGGCTTGACTATGTACAGTGCCTCACAGCTCAGTGAAGTCCACCTCTGCCCGTGACCTAGGGATGGGTGCCTCCCTGTAACTCATACTCTACCTGTCCTCTCATCAAATCAGAGCCTGTGTAACATTATTCTCATGTTGACAATAGTAAAGCTCAAATCATGACACAGAAAGGGAGGAAGAGAATTGCAGTACGAGTATGGAGTAACTGTATGCTGTAGCGAGGGGCAAAGCCTGAAGGAATTTGAGAAGGGAATTCCAGACATTCCCAAGAACAATCCAAAGTCAAAAGGATATTCAACAAAAAAGAAAAATAATAATATCAGATTCCCATTAGATTACCTGATTTAATGGCACCATTCTGTAGCATTTGAGCAAGTGAGATAATAAAGTACAGTATAAAAAAATTATGTCTGTGGAAATTCACTTGTTGCAAGTTCAACAGTATCTCCAACGCTATGTCTGGGGAAGACAGACCAACCTCTGTTTGGGTACAGTATATACTGTGTGTGCTGTATTACATTGACATAACATCCTTCAAAGGGTAGTAGTCCCAGTACATTTGACATTGAGTTTATAGCTCAAAATAGATGACATTGTAGCGATACGTACAGTACGCTGGGCTAGTTTTCACATTCACAGTCTACACTACAAAGTGTAGACATTGAGAGAATTAGACTGTTTTCTACTATTGGCCTAACGGACAAAAACTTCAAGAGTTTCACAATAGGCAGTCATAATAAACCTGATGAGCAGATGCAAAAAAAAAATAGACAATTATGCCAAAATGTATAAGGAGACAGACTTGGGTTTGAAAAAGGTTTTAAGCTTCAGCATGTGAGAGACAGCAAACTGAACAATAAGGTTGAGTATAACTGCAGCTATACATTTATTATATGTATATTTCACATTGTGGGAGAAGCAATTATGGTCACCAACACTGTTCGAATTATAATGCATAGACTACTAGGAATTTTACCCCCAGAGTATGAATGGCCTTTGCAATGATCTCATTATCCTTTTCCCTTTCTGTCACATGGTACAGACAGGCAGACCATTCGAAGTAAGGACATGACAAATGGTGGTCGCATTATTCATAAAGGAAAATGTTATGGTCATCTTATTTTATAAATCAACAATGTCATTATTTGCTGCGTTTGGAGATATAGGCTCATTCACATAGGTCGATATCATTAATAAATCACAAACCATGCATTCAATGCAATTAAACATACGCAACTCAGAATCTACCAAATGGTAAGCAAAGGATACTTGCTCAGTGTAGTGGTTACTTTACCTTGTATGTGCTGGTTGACCACATTCTCAAGTCGATCAAGTCTTTCTATGATCCGTAGGGTGTCCCCCTTCTTATCGCCTTCTAACTTTTTCTCTGGGACAGGCATAGGGACTTTGATGTATACATTCGCGATATAATTAGTGACCCATCCAACATAGAGGAGACACACGATGTTGGTCATGCCACTCAAGATCACGCATGTAGACACCAAAGTTTTGGTTCTCCTGGTGCAAGCCATCCCGACATCCCTCCATACAGCCAACGAAATTCAGTACACCAGAGGACAAGTGCGACTATCGCCCAACAAAATCCTAGAATGTGCTAAGCGCGTCACTTGAGAGCAACCTGGATAAATTACTACAACTCCACAACGTTGCAATACGTTCTGCAAACGCGGGCAACAGAGCCAATAACCGCACTGTGTCTTCACACGCAGAAGGCTATGATTTAATCCAAATAGGTAGGTCAAAGATTTAAAAAATATCTCAGTTGTTGGAAAGTAAAGTTGATTGTCTTGGTGACGAACGTTCCCTATTTCGCTTCATTTGCAATGATTTCACCGACCGACCGAAGGCGTGTGGAACATACGTTCAACCGCTGTCCAATGAGATACGATAGTGAAATTGTGTAATAGGCTACTGTGCATTCATTTCCACAATTATCCACTTAGATTAGAATGTGGGAGGGTTTTATTGTGAACGTTTTCAATTGTACTAATAATTAATATATACTAATTGCTCGTTTACAATGTCGCAGCAATTATTAACTGTAATTGTTTCAATAATTTCCTATTTTGACATAAAGGTAGGCTACTGTACAGTCCAATAAGTCATACAATGATTCAAGTTTGACTTTACTGTTTTCCAATCAAGGAATAGATTAAACCTAGGCAACAATTTATATAGCGTTATGACGTTTACATTCTTGTCAAATACTTATTTATTGTCACATGCATTCTTGTCATCTACAACCTGTCACATACTAAGAGTAGGCCTAGTAAACATATACTAGAGATGACAGCATATTAAATATTGCCACTTTTACTGACAATCAGACTGACTGGCTTGGAGAAAGCACTCCCCATTTTGAAAAGTGGAATCAGTTGGTATGTTATGATCTTGTGATAAAAGTATCCCCATATTGCTTATGGTAATTGTTGACACCTAATGGTTTCTGTATCCAAATAAATGATTGACCTATTTTATATAGTGTCTCTCCCTGCAAATTGAACATTCAACTTTGTTTCCAATGGATGAAGCACTGAGCGTGAGAGATCACTTGCGATACTTAATTAAGCCACAAGAGAGAGACACTGGGACCTAAATGACAGGGTGTATTATAAGTGTTTGTACACACTACTTCATGAGTTCGACAGGAGAGGTTCATGTTAGAAAATGAACACGTTTATCTCATAACTGTGTCCTGCTTGTTGCTCATAGATTAAGTCTATTCTCTCTCCAAAGGGGGGAACACTGGACAACCCAATTACTACATTTCAATTGATCATCACAGTTACGCTATGTGAGGAAACAGTGGAGTAGACAAACAGACAGCCAAACAAAACAATAAGGTGCTGAAACACATTCCCATTTTCATCCTCATCGTCATCATTATTATTATAATCAAAGCCGCTTAGAATACACATTTTCCTTGCATGCACAGCAACATACTTAATTGCACAATGGCACAGAAATCAATATTTGCTGTGTGCATTTAGGTGTCCCTGAGTGAGAAGCCTACTTGAAACAGGCTACAACTGTTTGGGTGGGGACCATGGGGAAAGCATTTGGCCCAGTCCTTCCTTCAGTGGTCTTAGAATTGACCCCATCATGCACAGTGGCTCCTTCTGGAGGGAACCCAGTGTGCCCAGTTGCTCCTGCTGTGTGCATCAGACAGGGACTTGATCCCTCTCCCCCTGTATTCCTCTGGAACATGAACGCATGAGAGAAATGTCACCCCTCAGGCCTAAAAATGATTTCACCCCTGCAGGCCTGAAAACGGTAATAAGCACTGAAACATCTCAGCAGCCGCTCAATGGGGGGCATCATGGAAGATGGATATGCAATATTATATTGTAAGGTTGAGAAGGCTATTGATCTCTGATGCCAGCGTGAGTTCAGTGGAACATTGAGACTTTGACTTTATGCCTCGTAGGGATGCAAATGTGCTGGTGCAAGTCCTTATTTCCTCCCCTCTAACGAGTGATTCAGTGCTTGAACAATATGGTGTCTGTAACGATCGTCGTGCAGGAAGGAAGAAGTGGACCAAGGCGCAGCTGGGAGCGAACTCATGTTATTTATTACAGACTGAAATAACACGGTCAAAACAGAGAATAAACGTATCGCTACTGCTCCAACAAAAAGAGACAACAACCCACAAACATCGTGGGGGGAAAAGGAACTTAAATATGATTCCCCAATCAGAGGCAACTAGTGACAGCTGTCTCTGATTGGGAATCGACAGAACCCAACATAGAAATACGCCCCAAAGCAAGGCTATACCAAAAACATAGAAAATAAACTATAGAAATGCCACACCCTGACCAAAATAGAAGAGTTCACCTGGTCAGGGCGTGACAGTACCCCCCCTCCAACGGTGCGTACTCCCGGCGCACCAACCTAAAGTCTATTAGGGGGGGGGACCCGGGTGGGCGCCTCACCCTCGGTGGAGGCTCTGGCCCCGGGCGTGTTTCTCCCCCTGCCTCCACCCTAGCCCTACCCCTCTGGCCCGGACTGGACCACGGTGGAGCGGCATGCTCAGGCTCCGGAGCGGAGCCGCCGACCGGAACAGGACTGGTCACCGGTGGACCGGACACAGGCCGTGCCGGACTGTGGACACGCGCCGTGGGCCTGGTGCGGGGAACAGGGACGGGCCGGACAGGACCGGGGACACGCACCACCAACCTGGTGCGGGGAGCAGGGACGGGCAGGACTGGCCTGGGGACACGCACCACCAACCTGGTGCGGGGAGCAGGGACGGGCCGGACTGGACTGGGGACACGCACCACCGGCTTGGTGCGGGGAGCCGGGATGGGCCGGACAGGACGGGGAACACGCACCACTAACCTGGTGCGGGGAGCAGGGACGGGCCGGACAGGACTGGGGACACGCACCACTAACCTGGTGCGGGGAGCAGGGATGGGCCGGACAGGACTGGGGACACGCACCACTAACCTGGTGCGGGGAGCAGAGACGGGCCGGACAGGACTGGGGACACGCACCACTAACCTGGTGCGGGGAGCAGGGACGGGCCGGACTGGACTGGGGCCACACACCACTGGCTTGGTGCGGGGAGCAGGGACGGGCCGGACTGGACTGGGGACGCGCACCACTAACCTGGTGCGGGGAGCAGGGACGGGCCGGACTGGACTGGGGCCACACACCACTGGCTTGGTGCGGGGAGCAGGGACGGGCCGGACTGGACTGGGGACGCGCACCACTAACCTGGTGCGGGGAGCAGGGATGGGCCGGACAGGACTGGGGACACGCACCACTAACCTGGTGCGGGGAGCAGGGACGGGCCGGACAGGACTGGGGACACGCACCACTAACCTGGTGCGGGGAGCAGGGACGGGCCGGACTGGACTGGGGCCACACACCACTGGCTTGGTGCGGGGAGCAGGGACGGGCCGGACTGGACTGGGGACGCGCACCACTAACCTGGTGCGGGGAGCAGGGATGGGCCGGACAGGACTGTGGACACGCACCACTAACCTGGTGCGGGGAGCAGGGACGGGCCGGACTGGACTATGACCGCACACCGGCGACACAGTGCGCATAAGCGGCGCCGGATATCCTGGACCGAGGAGGCGCACTGGAGGTCTGGAGTGCACAGCTGACATCACCCGTTCTGGCTCAACACCCACCTTAGCCTGGCAAGTGTGGAGCGCTGGCACAGAACGCACTGGGCTGTGCAGCCGTACCGGAGACACAGTGCGCGTCCTCAGCGCAGGATACATCGGACCGAGAAGGGGCACCTTAGGCCAGGAGCGCTGAGCCGGCACAACACGTCCTCGCTGAACACTCCCCCTAGCCCGGCAAATGTGGGGCGCTGGCACAGAGAGCACTGGGCTGTGCAGGCGCACTGGCGATACCGTGTGCACCTCTGCCACCGAAGGCTCTTCCTCTGCCCTTCCGGACCACCCCATTAGCCCCCCCCAAAAATTTTTTCTTGGGGGTGTCTTCCGGGCCTCCTCGACCGCCGCCTGCGACTCCTTCCACCGGCTGGCATCACCTCCTCGACCTGGGAATCCTTCCGCCAGGGTTCTTTCCCCGACATGATCTCCTCCCAGGTCCAGAACTCCTTTCCCACGCGAGCCCATCTCTCGCGCTCCTTTTCCTCCCGCTGCTTGGTCCTGGTTTGGTGGGTTGTTCTGTAACGATCGTCGCGCAGGAAGGAAGAAGTGGACCAAGGCGCAGCTGGGAGCGAACTCATGTTATTTATTACAGACTGAAATAACATGGTCAAAACAGAGAATAAACGTATCGCTACTGCTCCAACAAAAAGAGACAACAACCCACAAACATCGTGGGGGGAAAAGGAACTTAAATATGATTCCCCAATCAGAGGCAACTAGTGACAGCTGTCTCTGATTGGGAATCGACAGAACCCAACATAGAAATACGCCCCAAAGCACGGCTATACCAAAAACATAGAAAATAAACTATAGAAATGCCACACCCTGACCAAAATAGAAGAGTTCACCTGGTCAGGGCGTGACAGTGTCATTATTTTGTAAAGTAATGGATTTACAGTAAAGCAAAGATAACATATTCAGCACCACAACGATTCATTGACACATGGTTTTGCATTGTCTTTTTCAATCGACACTGCATTCTGAAAGTATTCAGACCCCTTGACTTTTTCCACATTTTGTTACGTTACAGCTTTATTCTAAAATGGATTCAATAAAAATACATCTACACACAGTACCCCATAATGTTAAAGCGAAACAGGTTTTTAGAAATGTTTGCTAATTTATTACAAATAAAAAACAGAAATACCTTATTTACATAAGTATTCAGACCCTTTGCTATGAGACTTGAAATTGAGCTCAGGCGCTTCCTGATTCCATTGATCATCCTTGAGATGTTTCTACAACTTGATTAGAGTCCACCTGTGGTAAATTCAATTGGTTGGACATGATTTGGAAAGACACACATCTGTCTATATAAGGTCCCAGAGTGGAAAGTGCATGTCAGAGCAAAAACCAAGCCATGAGGTCGAAGGAATTGTGCTAGAGCTCCGAGACCGTATTGTGTCGAGGCACAGATCTGGGGAATGGTACCAAAACAATTATGGAGAATTGAATGTTCCCAATAACACAGTGGCCTCCATCCTTCTTAAATGGAAGAAGTTTGGAACCACCAAGATTCTTCCTAGAGCTGGCCGCCCAGCCAAACTGAGCAATAGGGGGAGAAGGGACTTGGTCAGGGAGGTGACCAAGAACCTGATGGTCACTCTGAAAGAGATCCAGAGTTCCTCTGTGGAGATGGGAGAACCTTCCAGAAGGACCACCATCTCGGCAGCACTCCACCAATCAGGCCTTTATGGTAGAGTGGCCAGACGGAAGCCACTCCTCAGTAAAAAGCACATGACAGCCCACTTGGAGTTTGCCAAAAGGGACCTAAAGACTCTCAGACCATGAGAAACAAGATTCTCTGGTCTGATGAAACCAAGATTTAACTCTTTGGCCTGAATGCCAAGCGTCACGTCTGGAGGAAACCTGGCATCATCCCTACGTTGAAGCATGGTGGTGGCAGCATCATGCTGTGGGGATGTTTTTCAGCGGCAGGGACTGGGAGACTAGTCAGGATTGAGGGAAAGATGTACGGAGCAAAGTACAGAGAGATCCTTGACAAAAAACCTGCTCCAGAGCGCTCAGGACCTCAGACTGGGGGCGAAGGTTCACCTTCCAACAGGACAACGACCCTAAGCACACAGCCAAGACAACACAGGAGTAGCTTCGGGACAAGTCTCTGAATGTCCTTGAGTAGCCCAGCCAGAACCTGGACTTGAACCGGATCGAACATCTCTGGAGAGACCTGAAAATAGCTGTGCATAGACGCTTGAGAGGATCTGCAGAGATCAACAGGAGAAACTCCCCAAAAAACAGATGTGCCAAGCTTGTGGCGTCATACCCAAGAAGACTCGAGGCTGTAACCGCTGCCAAATGGGCTTCAACAAAGTAGTAAGTAAAGGGTCTGAATACTTATGTACCATTTTAGAATAAGTAATGTAACAAAATGTGGGAAAGAGTCAAGGGGTCTGAATACTTTCCGAATGCACTGTATATCCAACCTTTATGTATATGACATTGGTCAGAGGTGAAAGGCTAATAAAGGTAAAGGTTGGGGGCGCTGCACCTCTTCCATCACGTCCCTTCATTCCTCATCCTCCACCCCAACAATGTATCCTCCTTCCTGAATGACATGCCCCACTGTACACTAATTGCCTTTCTGGGCCTCCCTTTTGTTGTGACGTCGTTAATGGAATTCAAATCGTCTAGTCGTATGAAACTTTAATTTGGAAAATTGGTATTTGCGTCTGCCCAGAGTGCAGGCCCTTTGTGAATCGCTTCAGTGGCAGTTTTGTAAGTGCCAAGCACACTGCAGCTGTGGGAGAGAATGGAGACTCAATTAAGGGGCACAGCAGAAAGCTATGCTTATTCCGCAGAACCTAGTCAGAGTGGAGAGGGTTTTGTAAAAATCTCAGTCCAAATCATCATGCTGTAATTCTCATATCTGCTGGAATATAATGTTCTTGGTGCAGTGGGGCCAATGGATTTTCTGTTGTGTACCTGTTGGAACAAAATGTCCCCAAAACCCATTCTGATTCACTCTTCATGCTGGCTGCTTTTAGAGATGACAGATCTCTGTGTAATGCCTCAACTGTTCCTCTGATACCAGCAGCTTCCAACAGCCCTTTTCCTGTCGCCAATCAAGAGGAAGTAATTTATACCTTTTTACAGGTCAGTCCACTCTATACATTATATTCATAAATCCCGCTGGCCCCATGGTCCTCTTGTGAGGTTTGTTGCAGTGTGACCAGAACATGACTTTTGTGTAGCTCCCTATTGCGAAAGCACCGGGTTTCTCAGCCTCCTCTCACACAGGATTCCTAATGGGCATAAATGGCAGTATCAAAGTCTGGTATCAGCATCCGACCTAAAACTAAATTTCTCAATATGATCTGAAGGAGAGCTAGAGGGTCATTGGCACTCAGTGTCTTAGTCATCACAAGCACCAGTCAAAGATGGCAGCAGGGCCAGACTCACAATAGATGTGATGAAAGAGAGGCAGGGAATGTTGCCCCAGCAGGCCAGTTGTGTTTTCAACACCGGATTAAAGGCGGATAATTATGACGTTCTTTGCCCCTGACAGTCGTCTGCACTGCTTAAGGAGTTTGACCAACATATTTATGCCACAGCAGGGAGGTGGCAGTTGCCCTCTCAACCTTCGCTGTGGGACACTCACATTCCCTGCCTCTTCAGAACAGAATGAATTACTGGCCGCCTGTGTGACTGGTCTTGATTACAAACTTGATTAGAGAGAGGATGCCACAAGTAGAGAGCACCAAGCAGCCTCAGCATCTCTGGGAATTAAAAGGCTTTAACAATTTCATTGATGGGAAATTTGTAAGGATCAGTAGGGGAAGACATTATGCAAACACAATTAGAAGATGTAATACCATCTGCTTACCATTTGATATCAAATGTATTCCTTTATAATCCCATTAGAATCACATCACATTTGAACATAGATGGCACTGTTATTTAAATATATTTGATAATCAAGATTTCTTTTATTTTTTTTATTTCACCTTTATTTAACCAGGTAGGCTAGTTGAGAACAAGTTCTCATTTACAACTGCGACCTGGCCAAGATAAAGCAAAGCAGTTCGACACATACAACAACATAGAGTTACACATGGAATAAACAAACATACAGTCAATAATACAGTAGAAAATTCTATATACAGTGTGTGCAAATGCGGTAGGATAAGGGAGGTAAGGCAATAATTAGGCCATGGTGGCGAAGTAATTACAATATAGCAATTAAACACTGGAGTGGTAGATGTGCAGAAGATGAATGTGCAAGTAGAGATACTGGGGTGGAAAGGAGCAAGATAAATAAATAAATACAGTATGGGGATGAGGTAGTTGGATGGGCTATTTACAGATGGGCTATGTACAGGTGCAGTGATCTGTGAGCTGCTCTGACAGCTGGTGTGTAAAGCTAGTGTGGGAGATATGAGTCTCCAGCTTCAGTGATTTTTGCAGTTCATTCCAGTCATTGGCAGCAGAGAACTGGAAGGAAAGGCGGCCAAAGGAAGAATTGGCTTTGGGGTTGACCAGTGAGATACACCTGCTGGAGCGCCTGCTACAGGTGGGTGCTGCTATGGTGACCAGTGAGCTGAGATAAGGCAGGGCTTTACCTAGCAGAGACTTGTAGATGACCTGGAGCCAGTGGGTTTGGCGGCGAGTATGAAGCGAGGGCCAGCCAACGAGAGCATACAGGTCGCAGTGGTGGGTAGTATATGGGGCTTTGGTGACAAAACGGATGGCACTGTGACAGACTGCATCCAATTTGTTGAGTAGAGTGTTGGAGGCTATTTTGTAAATGACATCGCCAAAGTTGAGGATCGGTAGGATGGTCAGTTTTACGAGGGTATGTTTGGCAGCATGAGTGAAGGATGCTTTGTTGCAAAATAGGAAGCCAATTCTAGATTTAATTTTGGATTGGAGATGCTTAAAGTGAGTCTGGAAGGAGAGTTTACAGTCTAACCAGACACCTAGGTATTTGTGGTTGCCCACATATTCTAAGTCAGAACCGTCCAGAGTAGTGATGCTGGACGGGCGGGCAGGTGCGGGCAGCGATCGGTTGAATAGCATGCATTTAGTTTTACTTGCATTTAAGAGCAGTTGGAGGCCACGGAAGGAGAGTTGTATGGCAAGATGGGATCCATTTGTTTTTCGTTCCCTCTTCCCAGTGTAAGCCCTGAGGTGACATGACAAACAACCACTGGTCTCCTCTGCTGCTCCATCTCATCAGCTTCACACTCATGCGAGAATGAGTCAGGCCCTTATACAGTATGATCAGTGTGCTCCATTCCTCCCAGCTAACAGGCATACAGCCTGCATCTGTGATTTATTACAGTGTGGAGGCAGCGGTTTGTAGAGCTACCTGGGTGTGATGTAAAATGGCAGTGCTTATTTTCACCTGGCTCTGATTATTTACACTTACATCAGAATGAATGTCAACCCCACCACTCAAGCCCAGCCTCCATTCCTTTCATTTAACCTTGCCATATCTATCTACACTACAGTATGTGTCTTGGAAATCTTGGAGTCTTCAGACTATCCTAAAAAAACATAGACTTGGATTTTTCCAGGTCAGTTGAAGTGCTTTTTAACTAAGTTCTAACCCTGCACAGTTCATAACAAGGTACAGAACTGGCCTTAAGCTCTCCTGCTTCAAGTTATGGCATTAGCGTTTTAATCAAAGCGTATAGAAAGCAGATGGCAACTCTCCTTCGGTTTAGACCAGCATATTATTAATATGATATTCTCTGTCTTTAATCACTCTGATGACAGACATGGCTGAGGTTTTGAGGCCATCAAATCGTGAGAGTGCTATAGTCTAAATTATGCTTATTCCAGCCCATGCTGCTGATGCAAATATACTCCATCCACTTTAACCCAATACATCTAGTCCTGACTGCATACAGTAGATGCCTGTATTTCCCAACATAGGATTATCTCACATGTTGTGGTCAAAGTATCCTCAAACGATCTCTGACTACAGGTATAATAATGGCCGAGGATTGCAACCATGGAAACCTTGCTTCCTCAGTGTTGTCAATAAGCTTGGGGCCCATGCGCCTGTCATCTCACATTTATGTCTAAATTGTATATATATTTTTTTATAAATAATTTTGACAGTAACCCTCCTTTTTAATTTCCACATGTAAATTAAAAAGGAGGTTTACTGTCAAAATTCCTGTGTTGTCCAATCTACAGTAGGTGAGTCAGACAATATAGTTTCCATGAATCGAATTAGCCTATTTCTCAACGGCGCCGGCGGCGGCCCGCCTCGGCCTCATCACCTAATTGCCTATCAAGTTCAAAAAAGTTAGGGAATCGGATCGAACTCGGATGGAGAGTGAGTGAGTTGTTCAAGGTGGATAAACAATAGTCAAGACCAATTGGTGCACAAATACGCCGCAAAAAAAGCTTTATCTGATCAAGCTCGTGCCAAATTACCACATCAGCAAAGCTACTCCCTCGTCCTCGTTTGACGAAACACCATCGCAGGTGGAAGCTAGTAGGCCTAGTTTTGCCGCAACTAGCACTAGCAGCCTCCCAGGCCCGACAGAGACCCGGACTTTGCGGGGTCCAGAGAAACTGCCCTAAGCCAGTAGAGACAGGGTCCATTAATCAACATACCTTACACTGGAGTGGGTGCTGTATATTTATAGTCTGACCTTTACATTACAGAGAGAACAATGATTCACCGTGAACGGATGTAGGAAGTTTTATGTCTATTGTCTAAGTACCAAGGATGCAATCTGAACTATAGCCTGCAAACATGGATGTGACTCAACCCATGGTGCTTCTACCTTGAAATTCATTTCCTCTTTGCGAAAACTTGCTAGAGAGGAATGTTACAAAACTATAAAGTCTTGCAAGACACAAAACTGTACTTAACTAAACTATGCTTGTCAAACTACATGATGCAGTGGTGTAAAGTACTTAAGTACAAACACTTTAAAGTACTACTTACAGTAAGTTGTTTTTTGGGGGTACAGTGCATTCGGAAAGTATTCATACCCCTTGATTTTTTCCATATTTTGTGATATTACAGCCTTATTCTAAAATGGATTTTTTTAAATATTTTTTTACCTCATCAATCTACACAAAATACCCCATAATAGCAAAGCAAAAACCGATTTAGACTTTTTTTTAGCAATTTTTTGTTGTTTTTGAAATATCACATTTACATAAGTATTCAGACTCTTTACTCAGTACTTTGTTGAAGCACCTTTGGCAGTGATTACAGTCTTGAGTCTTATTGGGTATGACGCTACAAGCTTGGCACACCGGTATTTGGGAAGTTTCTCCCATTCTTCTCTGCAGCTTCTCTCAAGCTCTGTCAGGTTGCATGTTGAGCATCGCTGCCCAGCTATTTTCAGGTCTCTCCAGAGATGTAGATTGGGTTCAAGTCCGGACTCTGACTGGGCCACTCAAGGACATTCAGAGACTTGTCCTGAAGCCACTTCTGCCTTGTCCTGGCTGTGTGCTTAGGGTCGTTATCCTGTTGGAAGGTGAACCTTCGCCCCAGTCTGAGGTCCCGAGGGCTCTGGAGCAAGTTTTCATCTCTCTGTACATTGCTCTGCTCATCTTTCCCTCGATCCTGACTAGTCTCCCAGTCCCTGCCGCTGAAAAACATCCCCACAGCATGATGCTGCCACCACTATGCTTCACCGTAGGGATGGTGCCAGGTTTCCTCCAGACGTGGCGCTTGGCATTCAGGCCAAAGAGTTCAATCTTGGTTTCATTAGACCAGAGAATCTTGTTTCTCATCGTCCTTTAGATGCCTTTTGGCAAACTCCAAGCGGGCTGTCATGTTTGTTTTACTGAGCAGTTGCTTCCGTCTGGCCGCTCTACCCTAAATACCTGATTGGTGGAGTGCTGCAGAGATGGTTGTCCTTCTGGAAGGTTCTACTATCACCACAGAGGAACTCTGGAGCTCTGTCAGAGTGGCCATCAGGTTCTTGGTCACCTCCCTGACCAAGGCCCTTCTCCCCCGATTGCTCAGTTTGGCCGGGCGGCTAGCTCTAGGAAGAGTCTTGATGGTTCCAAACTTCTTCCATTTAAGAAGTATGGAGGCCACTGTGTTCTTGGGGACCTTCAATGCTGCAGAAATGTTTTTCTACCCTTCCCCAGATCTGTGCCTCGACACAATCCTGTCTTGGAGCTCTATGGACAATTCCTTTGACCTCATGGCTTGGTTTTTGCTCTGACATGCACTTTCATCTGTGGGACATTATAGAGACAGGTTTTTACCTTTACAAATCATGTCCAATCAATTGAATTTACCACAGTTGGACTCCAATCAAGTTGCAGAAACATCTCAAGGATGATCAATGGAAATTCTCTAAAACTTGCTAAAACTTCTAAAAACCTTTTCACTTTGTCATTATCGGCTATTGTGTGTAGATTGATGAGTAAAACAATGAATTTGATACATTTGATAATAAAGCTGTAATGTAACAAAATGTGGGAAAAGTGAAGGGGTCTGAATACTTTCCAAATGCACTGTACTTGTACTTTACTTTACTATTTATATTTTTGACAACTTTTACTTTTACTCCACTACATTCCCACAGAAAAGAATGTACATTTTACTCAATACATTTATCCTGACACCCAAAAGTGCTCATTACATTTTGAATGCTTAACAGGTTAGAAATATTGTCCAATTCACACACTTATCAAAATAACCTCCCTGGTCATCCCTGCTAGCTGTGATCTGGCAGACTTACTAAACACAAATGCTTCGTTTGTAAATTATGTATGAGTTTTGGAGCGTGCCCCTGGCTATCTGTAAAAAAAAAATGGTGCCGTCTGGTTTGCTTAAGATAAGGAATTTGAAATGATTTATACTTTTACTTTGATACTTAAGTATATTTTGGCAATTACATTTACTACAGAGGTGGAGGGAGAGAGAGAGAGAGAGAAACAGCTGCATGTGAGTTCTCACATTTTTCAACATGTTTTTTACAAAAAGATAGATTTGGAGTTAGATAAACTTGGATTTTTCGGCAGGGACATATACAGGATGCTACCCTCCACAGCATAACATTCACTCCAGATCAAAACTCACAGACAAAATTACCTGGAAGGATTAATACACCATGTAACCTGGAAGTGAGACAGACCAGACTGTCAAGGGGTGCATAACTGGTGGCAGGGAAGTCAGACGCAGGAGAGCAGAACTTGGTAATAGCTGGAGCAGTTTAATTGCAAAACCAACGGCATTTAGAATAACAAACATGGGTACAAAACCCGTTGCGCACCAGTAAACATGTGCACAAGCACTTACAACAAACAATTCCACACAAAGACATGGGGGGAACAGAGGGTTAAATACACAACACTTAATGAGGGAAATGAGAACCAGGTGTGTAGGAAAACAAGACAAAACAAATGGAAAATGAAAAGTGGATCGGCGATGGCTAGAAGACCAGTGACGCCGAACGCCAAACGCAGCCCGAACAAGGAGAGGAACCGACTTCGGTGGAAATTGTGACACAGACAGAGTAGATACAACTTCAATTAGCACTGAGGTGTGAAGTGAGAGGTGTCGAAGCCTATGAGCCCAACACATGGCAGGCTACTCCACCCAAATCCAGAGGCCTTGAAGCCCCCTCCTGCTGTTCAGTCCATCCACTGGCATTTTCTACAAGAAATCTGCCTCCAGAAATAAAAGCTTGGGCGTGACACCTACTCTCGTTGCCTGCTGCACTGCTGCTTGGATTCCAGCTGGTGATCTGTTCACCTTCTGCTCTGGTTGTCTCCCCCACCACACTCCCTCCTCTCTCCCGAGCTTTCGTTCACCTCCAGCACACAGGCACTGTTGGGGCGAGTGACTCTGAACTTACAATGGCCAGCCCCAAGTTGTTATATTTTTTTTCTTCTGCATTTTGCTATTTTGCTATTTGCCTCATGACTCCTGCATGCTTTGTTGACTATGAACTTTCTTGTTTGCCCAACTGTGGGACAGACTATGTTTGTTCCCACACTCTGGATTCTGACTCTCTATTGGTTACACTGACTTTTGGCCTCCCATCCTATTCTAACCACCTCTCGCCGGCTTTGTATTCATGTTACCTGATGAAATTGCTGTATAATATGATCTTGTTGCCATCAAATGCACATTCAAATGTCATAAATCAACACTGCAGAGCTCTCCCTGTCCTCTGCCGGGCTTTGATTTTATTACTGTTGATGATATCTGGAAATGTACATGTACACCCTGGCCCATCTACTGTTGCTAGCCCCAATTCTGACTTGTGCTCTGATATCTGTTTCACAGATTTCTGCTCTCGTAAAAGCCTGGGTTTTCTGCAGGTTAACACTAGAAGCTTATTACCTAAAATGGATCAACTGAAAATGTGGGTTCACAGCTCCAATCCAGATGTGTTGGTCATTACTGAGACGTGGTAAAAAAAGAGTGTTTTGAATACTGCTGTTAACCTTTCTGGTTATAACCTTTTTTGGCAAGACAGATCTTGGGGGAGTGGAAATCTTTACCAAGGATCACTTTCAGTTCTAGGTTGTCTCCACAAAGTCTGTCCCCAAACCATTTGATTTGTTGGTTTTAAGCATTAAACTTTCAAATAGCTCTTCGTCCTCCATCAGCACCGGCCTGTACCCTACCTGCCCTAAGCTTTCTCCTGACCCCTTACACTAAGTCTGAATGTGTCCTGCTTGGTGACCTAAACTGGAACATGCTTAAACCACCTGACCAAGTCCTAAAGCAATGGGACTCGCTAAATCTTTCTCAGATTATTACCAATCCCACAAAGTGTGACTCCAAACACCCAGAAAAGGCTACTCTCCTCGATGTTATCCTCACAAATAATCCTGATAGGTATCAGTCTGGTGTTTTCTGTAATGACCTTAGTGATCACTGTTTTACAGCCTGTGTTCGTAATGGCTGCACAGGGAAATTACCTTGCCTGATTTGTCATAGACGCTTACTAAAATGTTTTAATGAGCAAGCCTTCCTTAGTGGCCTGGCCTCTGTAAATTGGTATAGAATCAGCTTGATCCCTTCTGTCGAAGACGCTTGGACCTTCTTTTTAGATATTTTCAGTGATATTGTTAAGAAAATGAGAGTTTTAAACAGGTTCAGCCCCTGGTTCGACGGTGATCTTGCAGAGTTACTCCACCTCAAGAATTGCATTTGGCGAAAGGCTTGGCACATGCATACTCAGGCTGACTGCCTCTCATTCAGGAAAATGAGAAAAAAGTGCATTCAGGCTATCCGGAAGGCCAAAGTTAGTTACTTTAAAGAGCAGTTCTCACTCTGTGGGTCTAACCACAAGAATTTCTTGAAAACGATTAAAGACCTGGAGAATAAACCCTCCTCCTCACAGCTGCCCATGTCCCTTAAAGTTGATGATGTGGTTGTTACTGATGAAGCACATGGCTGAGCTTTTTAATCACCACTTCATTAAGTGAGGATTCCTATTTGACTCAGCCGTGCCTCATTGCCCATCCAACATTTCCTCATCTCCCACCCATTCTAATGCCACTAGCCCCGATGCTCCTCCCTATTTTTCCCCTGCCCCACTACAAAGTCACTGAGTCCGAGGTGCTAAAGGAGCTCCTGAAACTTGACCCCAAAAAAACATCTGGGTCAGATGATTTAGAGCCTTTCTTCTTTAAGGTTGCTGCCGCTATAATCGCCAAGTCTATCTCTGACGTTTTTAACCTGTCTCTCCTCTCTGGGGAGGTTCCCATTGCTTGGAAGGCAGCCATGGTTCATCCTTTATTTATTTAAAGGGGGAGATCAAGCTGATCCTAACTGTTATAGGGCTATTTCTATTTTGCACTGTTTATCAAAAGTGTTGGAAAAACTTGTCAATAATCAAGTGACTGGCGTTCTTGATGTCTATAGTATTCTCTCTGGTATGCAATCTGGTTTCCGCTCAGGTTATGGCTGTGTCACTGCAACCTTAAAGGTCCTCAATGATGTCACCATTGCCCTTGATTCTAAGCAATGTTGTGCTGCTTTTTTTATTGACTTGGCCAAAGCTTTTGATATGGTAGACCCTTCCATTCTTGTGGGCTGGCTAAGGAGTATTGGTGTCTCTGAGAGGTCTTTGGCCTTCTTTGCTAACTACCTCTCATCAAAGAGTGCAGTTTATAGTCAGAACATCTGCTGTCTCAGCCACTGCCTGTCACCAAGGGTGTACCCTAAGGCTCGATCCTAGGCCCCACACTCTTCTCAATTTACATCAACAACATAGCTCAGGCAGTAGGATGCTCTCTCATCCATTTATATGCAAATGATACAGTCTTATACTCACCTGTCCCCTCCCTGGATTTTGTGTTAAATGCTCTACAACAAAGCTTTCTTAGTGTCCAACATTCTTTCTCTGCCCTTAACCTTGTTCTGAACACCTCCAAAACACATGAATAAAATCATCAAGGACAACACACAATGAAGTCTGGGATTTATTTCCATTGTGGTCTTCTTGGAACAAGATGGCTAGACAAGATCGAACAAAGTATGGCGGTGAAATAATAAAAGAAAAACATAAAAGAAGAACATCTATCTCATCATTCCAGTTACATCATAGGGGTTATTGATATGGTCACAGAGGACATCAAACATATTTTTACTTGATTTTTAAAGCTGTCCAGAGAGGACACTGTTTTTATAGGCAGAGGCAACTCATTCCATTCTGAGGCTCCAGTACACAAGAAAGTACCTTTCCCAGCATTACTCCTGAACCTGTATAACCACACATCAGCAACACCTGATCTGGTGCTGTGATTGTGTGCATCCCTAACACGAGGAAAGTAATCACTTAGATATCTGGGTGCAGGACCATAAATACTCCTGTAAACCAAACCTAGTCTAATCTGGGACACCCTAGCCTCAACAGGCAGCCTGTTTAGTTCCTGAAAGCAGCTCCTGCCTATGTGAGTACGTGGACTCACCTTCAATACTACCCTGATCAACTTATTCTGGGCTATCTGGAGCTTCCTCTTCATAAGTTTAGATAAGCCCCCAAACCAGGAAGTACTAGCATAGTCAAAATGGCATTGAATGAGGGCAGTAGCTAGCACTTTCATGGAGTCCTTATTAAGCAACTTGGACTTTCTAGACAAAAACTTAGTCCTGGCATTAACCTTCCCTAGCACCTTATTGGCCATGCTCACACCTCCCAAGCTTCCATCAAGGATACATCCCAAGTAGCTAACAGAGTTTTTAGTAGTCAGCACCTCACCCCCAAAAACTCCACTCTGATTTCAGACAACCTACACAATTTAGGTCTGGATACAAAAATAATTGCTTCAGTTTTCCCTAAGTGCAGAGATAGCTTATTATCTCCAAGCCATTTGCTAATGTTAGTAAGCTCTGTGCTAAGTATGCTCTCCAACATAGTTTTACTTTTGTGAGACACCAGAAGTGTAGTCATCCGCATTAAGAAAAAGACGGCAAGAACAAGCATCTTTCATATCATTAATATACAATAAAAACAGCAGAGGCCCAAGCACGCTCCCCTGCGGAATGCCACAACTCATTGGTTTTGCCTGAGACAGTGAACCATTAACCTCTACTACTTGCTCCCTTCCTGATAAATAGGACTTTACCCAGCCTAGAGGGATACTGCTTAACCCCATGCCTCCAGTTTGGAGATTAGGAGACAGTGGTTAACTGTATCAAAGGCCTTCTGTAGGTCAAGCAGTACCATTCCACACAGATTTCCCTCATCAATCTCTTTCCTGATGAAGTCAGTCAAGTAAAGTAGACATGAATCAGTGGAGTATGTTTTTCTAAAACCCGACTGAAAATCATACATTAGACACTGTTTGTTAACATATTCATACATTTGCTCGGGTACAATTCTCTCCAGGATCTTTGATGTTACACAGAGGATGGATACAGACCTATAATTCCCAGGGTCAGACTTTATCCCCTTCTTATATAGAGGTATAACTTTAGCTTGTTTCATGTCCCTGGGAAAGGTGCCTTGTTCAAGAGAGAGATTAACAATATGCGTAATACAAGGGCCAATTTGCTCAGAAACCTTGCAGGAATATTATCCAGGCCTGTGGCTTTGGAGCATTTAAGCTCTTCCAGCATACTGACTATTTGGGCTGTTGCTACCTTTGCAAAAGAAAAAGAGTTTGGCTGAACCCCTAACTCTACATAATACTTCTTGACTTGGTTGCTTCCATACAAACCAGAACTGGTGGGCAGCTTGCTGGCAACAGAAGTAAAAAAATAGTTGAATTCATTGGCAACCTCTGCTTTTTCATATACCATCTCCCGTTTGATGTTCAGTCCAATACTGTTTAGTTTGTTTTTGGTAGTACTACTACAGCCTAGTTCCTTAAATGATTTCCAAAGCTTTTTAGGGTCCTTTTTGTTTTCAATTATTTTCTCAGCAAAGTAACCCCTCTTAGCTTCATCCATCCTTCATCCATCCTGCTCTGTGCTTCATTTCTGTGACAAAATCATGCTGCTGTCACGTCCTGACTAGTATAGAGGATTATTTGTTATTGTAGTTTGGTCAGAACGCGGCAGAGGGTAGTTAGTTTATGTATTCCGGGGTTTTGGGTTTCTTTTCTAAGTTTGTGTTTCTATGGGTTTTATATCTGTTCTGTTTCTATGTTAGTTAATTGTGGTATGGACTCTCAATTGAAGGCAGGTGTTTTCTAGTTGCCTTTGATTGGGAGTCCTATATATTAGGGTGTGTTTGGTCTTGTTGTTTGTGGGTAGTTGTTTTAGCACTGCTATACGTGTGTAGCCTGCAATACTGTTCCTGGCGGTCATTGTGTTCTTGTTTTTGTTCGTGGTGTTCACATTATGATAAATTTTGATGAGCACGCAATCCGCTGCATATTGGTCCACTTTTTCCGACAGCGATTTCAACATATCTTCTGACGAAGAGGATCGTGACAGCTGCTCTTGAGAGTTCTTAAAGACCTTATTCCTTGCTTGGATAGATTCTAGAATCTCATGATTAAACCAAGGGCTAGATCTCTGCTTTACCCTGACCCGTCTAATGGGAGCCATCACATCTCCCCAAGATGGCGTAGCAGTTCAGACGTCCTCTACCCTCCTCTTGTCGTGTCCCGTGTATTTATATATTTACATATTTTTTCTTTTTTTTTCTTCACTTATCTTTTTATATATATATATATTCTTTTTTTAATTCTAAAAACTCAACCTCAAAGCACTCTCCTGCAACCCGCCTCACCAATTTAAAAAAAGAAAGTATTATTTACCTCATCTGAATTCCACAACAGAAGCTAGCAAGAGGTTAGCCATTTTCACTGGCTAACGTTGAAGTTCAGCTAGCCACGGTTAGCTGTCCTCAGCTATCCATTAGCTCGAAAAGCTATCGGCAGTTTTTGTACAGCGCGACTCAGACCAGAGCATACCGGACCTATTCTCTCTCCTTTCCCCGATTTCTACCGCAGGCTCTGGACATTTACACCTGGATCTTGCAGCTAACTAGCTGCTACCTGAGTGACTATTGGCAACGTCGGTCACGGAAATAACACACATTATTACGGAGCTAGCCAGCTAGCCAGCTGAAGAGTTCCGTCAGCCACTCCTGGGCTATTCCTGAGCTAGCCAGCTGAAGTGTCTCCTGGGCTACAACTCACCTATCCTGACCCGTTTTACTGCCGATCCGGAGCCCCATCGGGTCTTCACGACTGGACCACCGACGTTATCTGCCCGAGGGAGTTATCCAACTGGCCCCTCCGTCGCGACGTAACCTGATCGCCCATCTGCGGCCCGCTAATCGTTAGCTGTCTTTTCGGCTGCGATCTGAATAGGTCTATCGGACACTTTTCTTGGGCCACTATAACTAACTATTTTGCCAACTTGGACAGGTCCCCCCTTCCACACGGAACCCCACTAACCCACAGACGGAAACGCACGAGCTGGCTAAAAACAGACCTCCCTCCCATCTTCCACCAGCTTGCTACCTATGGCCCGGCTAGCTGTCTGAATCTCACTGGACCCTTTGATCACTCGGCTAAGCATGCCTCTCCTTAATGTCAATATGCCTTCTCCATTGCTGTTCTGGTTAGTGTTTATTGGCTTATTTCACTGTAGAGCCTCTAGCCCTGCTCATTATACCTTATCCAACCTCTCAGTTCCTCCACCCACACATGCTATGACATCTTCTGGTTTCAATGATGTTTCTAGAGACAATATCTCTCTCACTATCACTAAATGCCTAGGTTTACCTCCTCTGTACTCACATCCCACCATACCTTTGTCTGTACATTATACCTTGAAGCTATTTTATCGCCCCCTGAAACCTGCTCCTTTTTCTCTCTATTCTGGACGTCACAGACGACCAATTCTTATAGCTCATACTTATTCTTCTCTGCTCCTCTGGGGATGTAGAGGTGAATCCAGGCCCTGCAGTGCCTGGCTCCACTCCTACTCCCCAGGCGCTCTCTTTTGATGACTTCTGTAACCGTAATAACCTTGGTTTCATGCATGTTAACATTAGAAGCCTCCTCCCTAAGTTTGTTTTATTCACTGCTTTAGCACACTCCGCCAACCCGGATGTCCTAGCTGTGTCTGAATCTTGGCTTAGGAAGTCCACCAAAAACTCTGAAATCTTCATCCCTAACTACAACGTTTTCAGACAAGATAGAACGACCAAAGGGGGCGGTGTTGCAATCTACTGCAGAGATAGCCTGCAGAGTTCTGTCCTGCTATCCAGGTCTGTACCCAAACAATTTGAACAACCTCTCCAAAAACAAGTCTCTCACCGTTGCCGCCTGCTATAGACCCCCCTCGGCCCCTAGTTGTGCTCTGGACACCATATGTGAACTGATTGCCCCCCATCTATCCTCAGAGCTTGTGCTACTAGGTGACCTAAACTGGGACATGCTTAACACCCCAGCCATCCTACAATCCAAGCTTGATGCCCTCAATCTCACACAAATTATTAATGAACCCACCAGGTACAACCCCAAAGCCGCAAACACTGGCACCCTCATAGATATCATCCTAACCAACGTGCCCTCTAAATACACCTCTGCTGTTTTCAACCAAGATCTCAGCGATCACTGCCTCATTGCCTGCACCCGTAATGGGTCAGCGGTCAAACGACCTCCACTCATCACTGTCAAACGCTCCCTGAAACATTTCAACGAGCAAGCCTTTCTAATCGACCTGGCCCTGGTATCCTGGAAGGATATTGACCTCATCCCGTCAGTAGAGGATGCCTGGTTATTTTTAAAAAATGCCTTCCTCACCATCTTAAATAAGCATGCCCCTCTCAAGAAATTTAGAACCAGGAACAGATATAGCCCTTGGTTCTCCCCAGACCTGACTGCCCTTAACCAACACAAAAATATCCTGTGGCGTTCTGCATTAGCATCGAACTGCCCCCGCGATATGCAACTTTTTAGGGAAGTTAGATACCAATACACACAGGCAGTTAGAAACGCCAAGGCTAGCTTTTTCAAACAGAAATTCGCTTCGTGCAACTCCAACTCTAAAAAGTTCTGGGACATTGTAAAGTCCATGGAGAATAAGAACACCTCCTCCCAACTGCCCACTGCACTGAGGATAGGAAACTCTGTCACCACCGATAAGCCCACTATAATTGAGAATTTCAATAAGCATTTTTCTACGGCTGGCCATGCTTTCCACCTAACTACCCCTACTGCATTCAACAGCACTGCACCCCCCACAGCAACTCGCCCAAGCCTCCCCCATTTCTCCTTCTCCCAAATCCATTCAGCTGATGTTCTGAAAGAGCTGCAAAATCTGGACCCCTACAAATCAGCTGGGCTTGACAATCTGGACCCTTTCTTTCTAAAATTATCTGCCGAAATTATTGCAACCCCTATTACTAGCCTGTTCAACCTCTCTTTCGTGTCGTCTGAGATTCCCATAGATTGGAAAGCAGCTGCTGTCATCCCCCTCTTCAAAGGAGGTGACACTCTTGACCCAAATTGCTACAGACCTATATCCATCCTACCCTGCCTTTCTAAGGTCTTCGAAAGCCAAGTCAACAAACAGATTACCGACCATTTCGAATCCCACCGCACCCTCTCCGCTATGCAATCTGGTTTCAGAGCTGGTCATGGGTGCACCTCAGCCACGCTCAAGGTCCTAAACGACATCGTAACCGCCATCGATAAGAAACATTACTGTGCTGCCGTATTCATTGACCTGGCCAAAGCTTTTGACTCTGTTAATCACCACATCCTCATCGGCAGACTCAGTAGCCTTGGTTTCTCAAACGATTGCGTCGCCTGGTTCACCAACTACTTCTCTGACAGAGTTCAGTGTGTCAAATCGGAGGGCCTACTGTCTGGACCTCTGGCAGTCTCTATGGGGGTACCACAGGGTTCAATTCTTGGGCCAACTCTTTTCTCTGTATACATAAATGATGTCGCTCTTGCTGCTGGTGAATCTCTGATCCACCTCTACGCAGACGACACCATTCTGTACACTTCTGGCCCTTCTTTGGACACTGTGTTAACAACCCTCCAGACGAGCTTCAATGCCATTCAACTCTCCTTCCGTGGTCTCCAACTGCTCCTAAACACAAATAAAACTAAATGCATGCTCTTCAACCGATCGCTGCCTGCACCTGCCCGCCTGTCCAGCATCACTTCTCTGGACGGTTCTAACTTAGAATTTGTGGACAACTACAAATACCTAGGTGTCTGGTTAGACTGTAAACTCTCCTTCCAGACTCACATCAATCATCTCCAATCCAAAGTGAAATCTCGAATTGGCTTCCTATTTCGCAACAAAGCATCCTTCACTCATGCTGCCAAACATACCCTCGTAAAACTGACCATCCTACCAATCCTCGACTTCGGCGATGTCATTTACAAAATAGCTTCCAATACCCTACTCAACAAGCTGGATGCAGTCTATCACAGTGCCATCCGTTTTGTCACCAAAGCCCCATATACTACCCACCACTGCGACCTGTACGCTCTCGTTGGCTGGCCTTCGCTTCATAATCGTCGCCAAACACATTGGCTCCAGGTCATCTACAAGACTCTGCTAGGTAAAGTCCCCCCTTATCTCCGCTCACTGGTCACCATAGCAGCACCTACCTGTAGCACGCGCTCCAGCAGGTATATCTCTCTGGTCACCCCTAAAGCCAACTCCTCCTTTGGTCGTCTCTCCTTCCAGTTCTCTGCTGCCAATGACTGGAACGAACTACAAAAATCTCTGAAACTGGAAACACTTATCTCCCTCACTAGCTTTAAGCACCAGCTGTCAGAGCAGCTCACAGATCACTGCACCTGTACATAGCCCATCTATAATTTAGCCCAAACTACTACCTCTTCCCCTACTGTATTTATTTATTTTATTTATTTTGCTCCTTTGCACCATATTATTTATATTTTATCTTTGAACTTTCTTCAAACTACAAATCTACCATTCCAGTGTTTTTCTTGCTATACTTTATTTACTTTGCCACCATGGCATTTTTTTGCCTTTACCTCCCTTATCTCACATCATTTGCTCACATTGTATATAGTCTTATTTTTTTTATTTTATTTTTTATTTTTTAATTATTATTTGTATTTTTTTTTTTATTCTACTTTATTCTACTGCATCATTGATTGTATGTTGTTTTACTCCATGTGTAACTCTGTGTTTTTGTATGTTGTCGAACTGCTTTGCTTTATCTTGGCCAGGTCGCAATTGTAAATGAGAACTTGTTCTCAACTTGCCTACCTGGTTAAATAAAGGTGAAATAAAATTAAAAAATTAAAAAAATTCACCACATCAAGGAATCTACATGTAATGGCTTCCCAGGCACTGTCTACCCCTACACTATCTAGCACAGGTGACCAGTCAATTTTACCCACTTCCTCCCTAAACTTTTCTACACAGTATTTTTTGAGTCCTCTGATTCTAACGGTTTTGTGACACTTAAATATATCTTTAAAAATCCTCCTTGTGCAAAATGTAATAAAATGATCACTGATTCCATAGACTATTACTCCACTCTGCGATATTTTAGATTTATCAGACACCAATATTAAGTAAATTGTACTTTGCACTATTTCACATATCCTGGTGGGATCTTTTATCATTTGGGTCAGAGCAAGTGATCTACAAAAGTGCTGCCATATTGTGTTGCTACCATGTTGTTGTCATGTTGTGTTGCTACCATGCTGGGTTGTCATGTGTTGCTGCTATGATATGTTGTTGTCTTAGATCTCTCTTTATGTATCGTTGTGTTGTCTGTCTTGTCATAATGTGTGCTTTGTCCTGTATTTTTATTTAATTTAGTTATAATCCTAGCCCCCGTCCCCACAGGAGGCCTTTTGCCTTTTGGTAGGCCGTCATTGTAAGTAATAATTTGTTCTTAACTGACTTGCCTAGTTAAATAAAGGTTAAATAATACAAAATAAGTGAACACTCATACTCCGTTATCATGTCAGAAAATGTTCAGTGATGGCCAATCTCCATGATCAATACTTTGATGGGACTCATACAGGTTAATTATGGGTTATGGCATCCCCTACACTGTGATAGAAGCTCTGGGGTCCCATGAGTCCCTCTAGTAATCAACCGATTGATTCTTAGCTGGGGAATGTGGTGGTGGGGTGATTCATAGAATAATTCATGGGACTAATCCCCTCTCTGCATGCATGAACAATCCACACAGTTTATAGGCCACAGGCACAGATGAAATAAATACTCAAGGAGCTTGAGTCATTTTTCTAAATGTCTCCACATTGTGCATATTAATTATTAAGAGTGGACTAGGGTTTTATATGGAGGTTTTAAAGATTTTAAATGAATCTTCTTAATAGTAAACACAAACACACAGTTCCACGGTAATGAGCTCACAGCTTATTACAGCGTGCAAAACTTAAAGGCAACAGGAAGGAGGCAGGTGCCTTTTGTGCGTCTGCAGGGATTACGGCGCTGTGTTTGGCATACATAACTAATTCACTTTATACAGTATCTTCCCTAACACTTTTAAAAAGATCTGTGTAGGGTGTTCAAATAGCTAAGCAGTTTTATAGGTCTTCATGGTAGGTCTTTGGGGGATGGACTACAATTTCCTCTTTGGACAGTGTAGCTCAGTGTGTGTGGTGTGTGTGCATGTGTATTTTGGAAGCCTGGCATACTTCTAAACTGCTGTTGCAATGTTTAGAGATATGTTTTTTTTAATTCAAAATTCACATACGTCTATAATAATATGAGGCAGAGCTCTGAATTTTATGTCATCTTGTTCTAAGCTATAAATGGACCCAGAGGAGAATGTCTGTTTGTTTTTCATTACTGTCTGTGCCCCATTCTGTTGACCTGTTGGATGGGTGGTCACAGATGAGATTAAGGTGGAACAGGGATATTACATTTCCTGCCCTTGGCCAGTCTCTTCTGACTTCACTGGCATCAGATAAGTTCACAATAAATGAGCCCAGAGAATGGAGGGAAACAGAGGCCTTCAGACAGGAGGAACAGACACTTTAGGTCACCAACGAGGGGAGTTAGCAGGGGACATGTTTTAATTTTCTCATCATGCTGCATGCTGGGAAAGCTCAGTGGGGCCAGATGTGAGCCTTTAAAAAGAATTGCTTCAGATTGTGGAAAATAATCAGGAAACAAGGAGAAACAACAGGCAGGAATATTAATATGTGAAGAGAATCGTCTGTGATATTTGAGAGGTAATAGCATTAACGGGCATAGTTGGGTCCCCTGGAACAAAAGTCTGGGGCCTTTCTCTCTGCAGGCAGTCAGGAGTCAAATAAGGATAACTTATCACTGAGCTCGAGTTAGTGAGACAATGCTACAGCAAAGGACATTGAATCATAATGGTATCTAATCCAAGAGTTGAATGAGTTGAACATTTTTGAAGCCCTCTCAGTTGCTGAAAGAAAAATATAGGACAGAGAGAGATAACACTAGCTACCAGTCTGTAGACATGATGCCAGGCTACACCGGACAGGATTATCCTTAAAAATACCCTGGGTTGTGAAGCAAACCACAGTCTTTGCTTGAATGAAGTAGAAAAGGAAATAATTTTGACTTGGAGAAACATTGTACAGTCTGAGACATAAGTTACATCCATGAGGTTAGAAAATAGGAGAAAGCTTCACTTGCTGAGGGCACATGTTTAGTTGGTATATAATGTTTTCTTCCCTTCTCAGTCATCACCCAAGCAATGTTAAATACATCATAGGGGTCTCTTGTAATAGAATCAAAATAAGACAAAAGTTTTGGCAAATAAACTGCAATTTATCTCTGAGGCGTTTTAGCACTGAATGTCGCTTTGCGTCATGTAGGAACACCCGCACACTTAAGCTGCGTTTGTCCCACATAGATATATAAAGATATTTGTCCAGTTAATCTGTGCTGGATGTGTGATGTATTTGTTTGAACCTTAATCTGCTTTTTTATGTTGAGGAAAAACAACCAATTGATAAGCCTTGTCAAGTACAGCTTTGGGTTAATCAATTATTGTAATTGTCACATACGTCGTTGGAAGCATACTCGGACCAAAGCACAGCGGGATCTGGGTTCCACATGTTTATTAAATGAAACTCTCAAAAAACCAATAAAGAATAAACGAACACGTGAAGCTATGGAGTGCTCACAGGCAACTACACATAAACAAAACAAGATCCCACAAAACACAGTGGGAACATGGCTGCCTAAATATGATCCCCAATCAGAGACAACGATAAACAGCTGCCTCTGATTGGGAACCATACCAGGCCAACATAGAAATAGAATAACCTAGATACCCACCCTAGTCACACCCCAACCTAACCAACATAGAGAATAAAAGGCTCTCTATGGCCAGGGCGTGACACTAATCCAATCCAAGGAACTCTCCTCATGATCAACAGACTTCGAGTAACCGGCCAACGATGCATGGAGACAGCTGCATGTCAGTTCTGTGCTACTGGAATGTTATGTATAGATAGTGCTGTGCTTATAGCTTGTGGTTCTTGCTGATACTGCAGGTCTTTACCGCTTATGGCCCTTTATGAGATAATGTGAAATTTGCATTCACAAATATTGTACAAATTTTGCTCTGCTCTCTCCTAGTAACCAGAAAGTAGCAATAATAACATGATAACAGTAATGGACTAACACCTGAAAATCCCTTTGCCCCTCTTTTTCAGTTGGAGTTGCAGACGGAGGCAGCAATTTCGCTCCATTTCTCTGGTGTATACAGTAAGAAGAGCACTGACAATACTCTGAGGAGAGGACACAGTCTGCTCTTGAATGTACTATTTCCTCTCACATTTTCACTCACATGTCAGGTTGAGCGGTGAGTCACATATCAGCAGTACAAGGAGCAGCCAGACATCATGTGGTCAGAGTAGATCAGGGTCTAATTACTGAACTCCCATGATCCTCAGTCCCTGACCTCTCATCAGACTCCTATCGGCCTCATCTGAGGAAATGTCCATCGTCAAGAGGATCTCTTTAGGAGATAGATCATCATGTCAGTGATAATGACTGCATGGGGGTTTTCTATAGAGTAGAGACATTTAGACAGGAAAGGAACACTGCTGCCTCTGTCCTAACGCATCGTCATCTCTGCAAGGGGGAAAGGACATTTTTACCAAATATTGTACACTAGGCCTATTTGAGAGTGATCTTCCAAGCCCCTGGTCACTTTTGCCCTATTTCACTCCTAAATCTTACCTCAGTCATTTCTAGGCACCCAGGGGTCAGGGTAAGTGTAAAATTGTTCTAATACGGCTGTACCTCACTGTCATTGCTGCATCCACCGTGACTCAGATCCTTCTCAGCGGAACATGTTTTCATTTCTCCCTAGACCTATAAAGCAAATGACATACATATAAGATCAATATAGCATATTCATATAAATGTTTGACAATATTACCAATGATATCACTCATTTATCTTGAGTGAGTGTCTTTGTAATCACCACGGTATGGTGATTAGCTAGCTTGCTGTTGAAAAGCTCTTTGCATATTGTGTAAAGCTTGTAAAGCTTGAGAACTGTGACCAAGAAGTCTGCGACAGGCCTTTGTGAAACAAAAGCTTTTAGGGCAGCCTACCAGTCGGTGCTTGCCGCCTGCCTGCCCGTCCTTGTGTCTGCCACTTCATCTCTCATACCAATTTGTTACTGTCACTTATCTCCATGTTCTCTGTGGGCAGCAGAGAACAAGGACACGAGAGGAAACTCTGTCCCTGAAGTGAGGCTTTTACAAATCAGTGTGTGCAAATAACACTTTGTCTTTGACTGAACACCCAGTAGCAACGGTATATTTAGTATATGTAAATGCAATTCTAAAGGAAAATCCCATTTTGAGGATATAAATCGTAACCAAGTGGCTATGGGAGGTTGAACAACAATAGTATTTTCCTGAGAAATGTACTGTATTTCTTGATCAGGTCACCATAATCTTTGATAACCTAATAGCCTATGGGTTTGAGCGGTAATAGCATCTAAGTACAGGCATAGCAGGAACACTTGAGAAGAAAATCAATTGTGAGGATTCTCCTGGCTCCGACTTCTCGACAATTTAACGATTTAGCCCATCTGATTGATGCTTTTTGAGTCTCTGAATTATTAACACAATAAAGATAGACCCATGAGCAGGGATAGAATTACATGAACAGATTATTAGTGTTCTGACCCATGTGCATGGGGGGGTATTATTTAACTGAACAACCTGTGTTTGACTTGGGCAGGAGCTCACCAGAGCTCACCGGCACCTAAAAAGTTCTACTGCTTGAGCTCCTGTTCCTCCTATAGAATATAAGCACAAAAGTACTGCGGAGCTCCTGCACCTAAATATAAACAGTACCTGCACCCAAAATGAGTACCGGAACTTATTTCAGTCCAAGTCAAGCACTGTGAACAACAATGATACTATCACATGTACATGAGGCATTGTATGTTATGCCTGATTCTGATTTATGCTACTAACTGAATCTGATACATTTTGGTAGCTATACGAGACCTTTTCAAATCAAAATCAAATCAAATTTTATTGGTCACTTGCGCTGAATACAACAGGTGTAGACTTTACAATGAAATGCTTACTTATGAGCCCATTCCCAACAGTGCAGAGTTAGTTAAAAAGTAAGACAAATGTTTGCTAAATACAAAAAGGAAATAGTAACACAACAAAAGCAATAATGGGGCTATATACAAGGAGTCAGTACCGAGTCAATGTGCAGGGGTACGAGATATCTGAGGTAATTGAGGTAATACAGTATGTACTGTACATGTGGGTAGGGGTAGAGAGGGGTAGAGACAAACTTTGGACGATAACCAACTGCATGCATGAACCCATTAAATTTATCTTAGTTATCAAGTGTATCTCCTGAAGCAGAATGGCCATATATCAGTTATGGAAGTCTGCATTTGTTTCATGTCGAGGCTTTAACAAACCCATTCTACGGGGTCCCTTTTGACAGAATAAACACAAATTGATTTGAAATGTCAAACCTATTTAGACGAGGAACATTTGCTCAAGCAGTGCAAATTGAGGTCACAAAACAAACTGGCTCAGAGCAAAGTTAAAGTCTACCCTCTTGGGAGAGTGCCGCGTCACTAATGAAGACATGTAGTTGCTCTCTCCTCAAGGCAGATGGATTTCTTGTGAGGTAGCTAGACGACAAAGGGGTAAGTGTAGTGAAGATCACGATTCATTAGGAATAGACATAGGTCACTTCCCACTGAAGAAAACTGGTTGAATCAACATTGTTTCCACGTCATTTCAACAAAAACAATTCAATGTGATGACGTTGAATCAACGTGGAAAACGGATTGGATTTGCAAAAACTCATCAACATAATTTAGCCTTTTCTTCACCCAACTTTTAACCTAAATCCAATGTCATGGTGAATTCTTGTTGAATTCCCATTAGTTGACAACTCAACCAAATGTAAATCCAAAATAGACATTGAACTGACGCCTGTACCCAGTGTGTTCTTATCTTGTGCTTCTCCATTTCCAATGGCAAGTATGACCAAATAATGAGTGATGTATTTAACCTTTATTTAACTAGGCAAGTCAGTTAAGAACAAATTCTTATTTACAACGACGGCCTAGGAACAGTGGGTTAACTGCCTTGTTTAGGGGCAGAACAACATATTTTTACCTTGTCAGCTCAGGGATTTGATCTAGCAACCTTTCGGTTACTAGTCCAACACTTTAACCACTAGGCTACCTGCCGTCCCAGTCATGTATAACATGACAAGCCCTCTGCTAGTTGATGGGGTTGTTAGTGAAGCTCATTGGATGAGCAGTAGCAGCAGGTGTTGGTCCTGGATTGTTAAATTCTAACTAGTCTTGACATCCTCTCTCCGGGGGACTGAGCGAGCCCATCAGGACGTCTTGATGTCTGCAGGCTTTGTCATGGAGCACCGAGCGCATCATGTTTACGCTGTCAATCACATGGTGATTCCTGTCACTCACTGACGTGTTAGTGTGTGTGAGTGTGTGTTTTGAGGCGGAACGACAAACCTGCATTATTGAAAGAGCTCCAGCAGCACAGGGGACAGATGTCATCATGGAGGAATCAAATGAGGACATCACTGTCTGTGTTGTCGTTTTGTTCTTCTCTCTATAAATGTTTGCAAGTGGAGGAGGTGGGATGGCTAATTCATTAGATCTTATCATACATCAGCATTGCCAGAAAATAATATTATAGACATTATGAACTGAACAGGAGACAGTAATATATGGGATAAAAAGGGAATTATGTCAAGGAGCAAACACTGATCAAATCCACTCCTGAAAAGTCCGAAAATAACCCCATTTATGTCAGCCAAAAACCTTCAGTGGCCATCAACCATAGTTGCATATCGTGCTAGGTTACATAAACTATAGAATAAGGGCCTCGGTAAGTAACAAGTAACTAGTCAACTGTAGGCCTAATCAGGGCAACCCTTAATTCTGTCCTTTCTATTCTGTCCATTTCTATGGTAAGCCCCTCCCTCCATACAACACAAACTCCCTCTTCTATCCAACAGGAACACCATTTATAGTTTGGGAAACTGGAAGCCCACACATCATTAGCAGTAATCCAGTGATAAGGATTATCTCTAAATTGTATTGTTCCACTGGCATTGAACACTGCCCAGTGGCCATAGGCTTGTATGTCTGAGCCAATGTTGTGGTGTCCTTGTAGCAGTTAAGCAGCCTGCCCTAATGACTGCATTATCATGTTGTGTGAAGCAGTTACATACAAAATGTAATAGGGCATGCTTAGTCATGTTTTTTAGATTGCTCATACATTATACACTAGAACAGTTGTGAGTAGTCTACTGCATATGGCTGTTGACATTTATTTATCCTAAGTTTGCACCACTGAATTTCTGAACTCCGTCTCTGACTCTTAGCTCACCAGTTGCCCTTAGGGTGGATATTGACTATCAATTTTGAGACATTTTCCACCGTCCAGATTAAATCACATGGAACAATAACCAATCCTCTAGCTCTCTGGCATTAAGTCCATATACTTAGCAGAAGTAACAAGTCCGAGAGGACCATGACCTGATCCGGTGCCCTACTGATAGTGTAATGTGGACCTCTCTGAACTATGTGTCTGGTGAAGTTAGATGCACTCTGACACCCGCCGACCTCCTGCATGACCTCTGCGCTTTCAAAGGTCTCTGGTGTACGATCTGAGCTTTCTGCTTTCATATAGCAGTCCAATCTAATTTAAACTTCAAAGCAACAGCAAAAGAGAGAGAGAGATAGAGGGAGAGAGAGAAGGGGGGAGGGAGGGATGGAGAGAAAGAGGGAGGAGTGGGGCCTTCCAGATTTGGTTCTGATTTCATTAAGTCTGAGAAAGAAGGGGAAATCAATTGGAGTGAGGGTGACGGTTCCCCCCAGTTTCTCTGGGCCAGCGTCTCTCTAACATTAGGACAGCCAGACAGGTGCTCTCTGTGCCCAGTTGATATGGTTAGGGATTCAGACTGAGGCTTTGATGAGCGAACGAATCCCCAGCTGTCACTCACAGCACTTGCTGTGTTTGTTTCCTCTGTGTTGGGAGAACATCAAAAGCTGACGGGCAGCTCCCTGCTCTGTTTCCTGTGTGCTAGGCCGCTAACCTCCTGATGCTGTGTCTGCTAGAGTTGTCACTCTGCTAGTGCTCTGTGCTGTGGCCGGATCCAGAGTGCACTGCTTCCTCTCATTAGTCAGAGTTATAAAGTGGGGAGTGCTGACTGGGTGCGTCAATTAAAAACCTCAATTGGGCTAAGCTCAGAGGCTTGTTGTAGAGTTGCTTACTCCGCAAAGTTGTTTGAAAGTATAGCCCTGACCTTGATGTCTTATTTACAAAATAAAAAACATGGATTTTGTACAGAGGTGGATCATAGACTGTTTTAGCGAGACCACCCTAGAGATTTTAACTGAATTTGCATGGCTACAGGGTGAAATACAGAAACACAAAGAGGAGGTTTTCTCATGTTTTACAACAGTGTGGTACAACACTCACCGGTCAGTAGTTTGAAATCCAACAACAATCCCCTCCACAAAACAAACTAAAAACATCCTCTCTCAGAGAAGGTGATGCATCTCTCCTCACTAAAACAGTGTTCCAACAGCCTACAGCTTCACTGCATGACTCTAAATGAAGTCCCTGGAAGCACAGTGGTATAAGGCAGAAATAATGTAGCTCTCTTCTCTCTCAGACAGAGGAACCCACAGAAAACAGCATTAGACCATACATCAACTACACCCACCCTCATGTGTAAGGCCTTGGCAGACGCTCCCCAGACAAGCAAGGGACCCTGTCTCTTCCATATCCCAGTGTCACCAGTAACCAGTGTAAACGAAGGCCGACACCCAATTTGGTGCCACTGGTATGTCCAATCAGGTATATCCAATCACAGCCAGTGAGGTGAGACAAAGTTTGTGAGGTGAGACGAAGGCGACATGAGAGAGATGGATAAGGCTGGGAAACCTGGGAAAGAACATTAGGATCCATGGGAGTTTGGATGTATCAGCCAAGAGGAGGAAACAGGTGTCTGTGTGGACATGTTGTGTTTGTGTCTCAAAGCTCAAAGCTCTGAAGCTGAAACAAAGGAATATGGAATAATTCACAAACCTGAAACTATTAGCAATAATTAAATTGAGCACAGAGCACTGCTTACCTTTCCTTTAATCATCAGATATCGACTGTGAATGTAGAATTCTCTGTGGAGTATTTTGCAGTTCATTTACCCTCTTCTGAGACACCTCTTCTGAGACAAAATTACTCCACTAATAGGAGCGAGCATCCATTGTACAATTCAGTCATTAGGAAGATCCCCTATTCTATTAAAAAGCATTACTTGAATTGACCTGACAGCACCCCAAAAAATAATAAGCCTGGCTGACACAGAGCATCATTCGTCTCTATTATAAATGTTCACATGTGCAATCAGTACAAACTGTAATCTTGAGTTAGAGCCACTACACCAGTGTTCTATGATATTGTAGGGCAGGCCAGGCATGCCTTGGCTTAATTTGGTTCTTTTAACATTTGAAATTGGGGTTCCACGCCTGTGCCATGTCCAGTTCATGGCTATTGGTTCTCACTGTCTCACTAGCTTCTGATATTCTCTGAAGCACTCTAGGAATGGAAAGAAGTGGATTTAAACCCCAAAAGGGACACCACCGTAGCGATTACATTTTCCAGCTGCATATACTTGTTATTCAGTTTTAGGTTTAGCTGCAGAGACAATCGCAAAACCCTGAAAGGTTTGGTCTTTCTAACTTCCAGACATAGACTAGCCTACAGTACAAACAGAAAAGATTCAACAGTGGCTTTATACTGCACATTTTACCAACTGTGTTTGTGTGCTGGAGAGTTACTTTGGCAAAGGATGATTTATGCTATAACTGAACACAATATCCCTATAAATATTCTGTGATTCCACAGGGTCTTTGATTTATCCTATCAGTCTCTCTCTATTTCTCTCAGTCTCTCTTCTCAGTCTCTCTTTCTCTGTCTCTCTCTCTTTCCCTCAGTCTCTCTCTCTTTCTCTCAGTCTCTCTCTTTCTCTGTCTCTCTCTCTTTCTCTCTCTCTTTCTCTCAGTCTATCTCTGTCTCTCTCTCTTTCTCTCTCTCTTTCTCTGTCTCTCTCTCAGTCTCTCTCTCTCTGTCTCTCAGTCTCTCTCAGTCTCTCAGTCTCTCAGTCTCTCTCAGTCTCTTTCTCAGTCTCTCAGGCTCTCTCTCTGTCTCTCAGTCTCTCTCTGTCTCTCAGTCTCTCAGTCTCTCTCTCTGTCTCTCTCTCAGTCAATTCAATTCAATTCAATTCACTTTATTGGCATGACGTAACAATATACATATTGCCAAAGCTTATTTTGGATATTTACAATATAAAAATAAATAAAAAATGAGAATCAAAATTGTCAACGGGACAACAGTAACAACAATAACCAAGGGTCAAAATAACCATACATTCAACAATAACAATAAGCATACAGTAGAGTACATGTGCAGGTTTATTGGTCTGTCAGACACTGTCCCTCAACTTATGGCATGCAGCAATGTAGTGCGCTGCCAACACACAGCTCTCTGCGTCCTCCCCCAACAGGACGGGTAGCCTATCCTCATCAGAGAGGTCTTTGAAACCTTGAATAAGTGTTTCAAATTTGGGAAAATGACACTCTCTAATTGTTTTATATTTTTGACATTTTGTCAGGAAATGCAGCTCTGTCTCAGGTTCTGCTGTTGTGCAGTGGTTGCACAGCCTTTCCTCTACAGGGAGCCAGGTTTTCCTGTGTCTACCCTTCTCAATGGCAAGGCTGTGCTCACTGAGCCTGTACTTTGTCAAGGTTTTTCTAAGGTTTTGATCAGTAACCATGGTCAAATAGTTAGCCACGGTGTACTGTCGATTTAGGGCCAAATAGCACTGCATTTTGCTTTGTGTTTGTGCTTGTGTTTCCCAATAAGCAATGTAGTTTTGTTTTGACTGTTTTGTAATTTGGTTTATTCTGATTGATTGGATGTTCTGGTCCTGAGGCTTCAGTGTGTTAGTAGAACAGGTTTGTGAACTCAGCCCCAGGACCAGCTGGATGAGGGGACTCTTTTCTTTGCTCAGCTCTTGGCATTGCAGGGCTTGGTAATGATATGAGAGGGGGTCACTGTATTTTAGATGTTTCCAAAACTTAATTGCTCTTTTTTGAGTTTTTATTATTAGTGGATATTGGCCTAATTCTGCCCTGCATGCATTGTTTGTAGTTTTTCTCTGGACATGTAGGAGAATCTTACAGAAATCTGCATGCAGGGTTTCAATGGAGTGTTTGTCCCATTTGATGAAATCTTGTTTTGCAAGTGGACCCCACACCTCGCTGCCATAGAGTGCAATTGGTTCAATGACATATTCAATTCGTTTTAGCCAAATGTAGCCAAAGATATTTCAATTTGAATTTACTTTTTAATGGTGTAGAATGCCCTGTGTGCTTTCTCTCTCAGTTCATTCACTGCCTCATTAAGGTGTCCAGTTGAGCTTCATTTTAAACCTAAGTAATTGTAGTGTGTACAGTACTCTATATATTTTGTACAAATTGAGAACTTTGGTCTAATTCCCTGAGATCTGGATCTTCTCAGGAAAATCATTATTTTAGTCTTTTTGGGGTTTACTGCCAGGGCCCAGGTCTGGCAGTACTGCTCTAGCAGGTCCAGGCTCTGCTGTAGGCCATGTGCTGTGGGTGACAGCAGGCATAGGTCATCTGCGGAGAGTAGGCATTTAACTTCTGAATTGTGGCGATGTCACGTCCTGACCAGTAGAGGGTGTAGTTGGGTCAGGACGTGGCAGAAGGGAGTAAGTGTTTTATTGTTTCATTTAATTTTGGCCGTGTGACTTCCAATCAAGCACAGCTGTAGAGGGTTGTGGTTGATTGGGAGTCACACATAAGTTGCCTACGTTTCCGTTGTGTGGTGTGGGTAATTGTGCTTGTCACTGTTGTTGCACCTGACAGGACTGTGTTGGCTGTCAGTTTTGTTGTTTTGTTAATTGCATAGTGTTCGTAACATTAAAAATGACGAACCCTAACTCCGCCGCATTTTGGTCCACTTCTTCCGTAGACAGCCGTTACAGAATTACCCACCAAACCAGGACCAAGCGGCGGAAGAGGAAGGAGCAGCAGGACTACTGCGTTATGGACAAATGGACATGGGAACAGATCCTGGACGGAGAGGGACCATGGACTCAGGCTGGGGATTATCGCCTCCCGCAGTGGGAGATTGAAGCGGCGAGAGCGGAGAGGCGATACTACGAGGAGAGAGAGCGCAACGAGCGCGAGAGGCAGCCCCAATATTTTTTTTGGGGGGGGCACACGGGACAGTCGGTGGAGCTGAGGTCGGAACCAGAGCCAGTCGGGATGACATTGGAGGTGAGCGAGGGCTATGAGACAGAGACTGTGACGGGGTTAATGGGAAAATTAGGAGAGAGGGAGATGAGAGAGCTGCTAGTGTGGTGCATAAAGTACGGCATTCGCCCTAATGAGCGTGTCGTGGGTATGATGTCACCTGAGGCAGCTCTCCATACTCATCCTGAGGTGCGTGCTGGTTGTCTGGTAAAGACTGTGCCTGCGCCCAGAAACAGGCCTCCTCCATGTCTTCCCAGCCCTGCACATCCTGTACCTACGCCCAGAACCAAGCCTCCTGCATGTCTTCCTATCCTGGTCAAGCCCGTGTCTCCTCCACGGACCAGTCCTCCAGTGGGTCTCCCTATCCTGGTCAAACCCGTGTCTCCTCCACAGACCAGTCCTCCAGTGGGTCTCCCTATCCTGGTCAAGCCCGTGCCTCCTCCACGGACCGGTCCTCCAGTGGGTCTCTCCACCCTGGTCTCTCCTGTGCCACCTCCTCAAGCCAGGCCTCCGTTATGTCTCCCCAGCCTGGTGAATCCTGAGTCGGAGCTGCCCGCCAGTCAACAGTCGTCGGAGCTGCCCGCCAGTCAACAGTCGTCGGAGCTGCCCGCCAGTCAACAGTCGTCGGAGCTGCCCGCCAGTCAACAGTCGTCGGAGCTGCCCGCCAGTCAACAGTCGTCAGAGCTGCCCGCCAGTCAACAGTCGCCAGAGAGGTCAGACTGCCCTGAACTGCCGGAGTGGCCAGACTGCCCTGAACTGCCGGAGTGGCCGGACTGCCCTGAACTGCCGGAGTGGCCGGACTGCCCTGAACTGCCGGAGTGGCCGGACTGCCCTGAACTGCCAGAGTGGCCGGACTGCCCTGAACTGCCGGAGTGGCCGGACTGCCCTGAACTGCCGGAGTGGCCGGACTGCCCTGAACTGCCGGAGTGGCCGGACTGCCCTGAACTGCCGGAGTGGCCGGACTGCCCTGAACTGCCAGAGTGGCCGGACTGCCCTGAACTGCCAGAGTGGCCGGACTGCCCTGAACTGCCAGAGTGGCCGGACTGCCCTGAACTGCCAGAGTGGCCGGACTGCCCTGAACTGCCAGAGTGGCCGGACTGCCCTGAACTGCCGGAGTGGCCGGACTGCCCTGAACTGCCGGAGTGGCCGGACTGCCCTGAACTGCCGGAGTGGCCGGACTGCCCTGAACTGCCGGAGTGGCCGGACTGCCCTGAACTGCCGGAGTGGCCGGACTGCCCTGAACTGCCGGAGTGGCCGGACTGCCCTGAACTGCCGGAGTGGCCGGACTGCCCTGAACTGCCGGAGTGGCCGGACTGCCCTGTTCTGCCGGAGTGGCCGGACTGCCCTGTTCTGCCGGAGTGGCCGGACTGCCCTGTTCTGCCGGAGTGGCCGGACTGCCCTGTTCTGCCGGAGTGGCCGGACTGCCCTGTTCTGCCGGAGTGGCCGGACTGCCCTGTTCTGCCGGACTGCCCTGTTCTGCCGGACTGCCCTGTTCTGCCGGACTGCCCTGTTCTGCCGGAGTGGCCGGACTGCCCTGTTCTGCCGGAGTGGCCGGACTGCCCTGTTCTGCCGGAGTGGCCGGACTGCCCTGTTCTGCCGGAGTGGCCGGACTGCCCTGTTCTGCCGGAGTGGCCGGACTGCCCGGTTCTGCCAGAGGTGCCCGCCTGCCCTGATCTGCCAGGGTGCCCGGCCTGTCAGGATCAGCCCGAGTGGTCCTCCTGCCCTCCGGTCCAGCCCGAGTGGTCCTCCTGCCCTCCGGTCCAGCCCGAGTGGTCCTCCTGCCCTCCGGTCCAGCCCGAGTGGTCCTCCTGCCCTCCGGCCCAGCCCGAGTGGCCCGCATGCCCTCCGGCCCAGCCCGAGTGGCCCGCATGCCTTCCGGCCCAGCCCGAGTGGCCCGCATGCCTTCCGGCCCAGCCCGAGTGGCCCGCATGCCTTCCGGCCCAGCCCGAGTGGCCCGCATGCCTTCCGACCCAGCCCGAGTGGTCCGTCTGCCAGGGTCAGCCCGTCTGCCCGGCGCAGCGATCGGCGCCAACAGAGTGGGCGACGCCGAAGGTGGAGCGAGGTCCACGTCCTGCACCTGAGCCACCTCCAGGATAAGTGGGTTGGGGAGGGAGGGTGTAGCACAGTGCCGTCGGTGACGGCAGCCACCCTCCCTTCCCTCCCTTATTGTTTAGGTGTTCCTTTTTGTTGGGGATTTTTTTTGTGTTTTCCTTTTTTTTTAGGTGCATCCCGGGGTCTGCACCTTGAGGGGGGGGTACTGTCACGTCCTGACCAGTAGAGGGTGTAGTTGGGTCAGGACGTGGCAGAAGGGAGTAAGTGTTTTATTGTTTCATTTAATTTTGGCCGTGTGACTTCCAATCAAGCACAGCTGTAGAGGGTTGTGGTTGATTGGGAGTCACACATAAGTTGCCTACGTTTCCGTTGTGTGGTGTGGGTAATTGTGCTTGTCACTGTTGTTGCACCTGACAGGACTGTGTTGGCTGTCAGTTTTGTTGTTTTGTTAATTGCATAGTGTTCGTAACATTAAAAATGACGAACCCTAACTCCGCCGCATTTTGGTCCACTTCTTCCGTAGACAGCCGTTACAGGCGACTAACACCAGGGGCTGAGGATATTTCTAGAATAGTGGCCAATTCATTAATGTAAATATTGAAGAGTGCAGGGCTCAGATTGCAACCCTGGCGAAGGCCCCGCCCCTGGTTAAAGAATTCTGTTCTTTTCTTACCAATTTTAATGCTGCATGTATTGCCAGTATACATTGATTTACTTATGTCATATGTTTTACCCCCTACACCACTTTCAATAACTTTGTAGAACAGTCCTGTATGCCAAATAGAATCAAATGCTTTTTGGAAGTCGATAAAGCAAGCGTATATTTTGGTATTATTTTGGTGGGCATGTTTATCTATCAGGGTGTGTAGGGTGTAACTATGATCAGTTGTGCGATGTTTTGGTATAAATCCAATTTGGCTTTTACTCAAGACATTGTGCTTATTAACGAAGTTTAGAACTCTTGCATTGATAATACTACAGAAAACCTTCCCCAGGTTACTGTTCACACAAATGCCTCTGTAATTGTTAGGGTCAAATTTGTCTCTGTTCTTAAAGATTGGGGTTATGAGTCCTTGATTCCAGATGTCAGGGAAATAACCTACACTCAGGATCAAATTAAACAGTTTTAATATAGCCAATTGAAATTTTGCACTAGGGAGTTTGAGCATCTCATTTAGGATGCCATCAGGTCCGCATGCCTTTTTAATTTTGAGAGCCTGAAGTTTCTTATAGAGCTCCTGGTCAGTAATTGGGGAGTCCAATGGATTTTAATTGTCCTATAGCTTTTTCTAATCCATTCAACTTCTCATGAATTTGGCGTTGTTCTGCGTTTGTGTCAATTTGAACGGTGTTGTAGAGTGTTTTAAAATGGGTTGTCCATATGTCACCATTTTGTATCGCTAATTCCTCTTGTTTAGATTTTTTTCTTTTTTTTCCAATTTTGCCAGAAGTTGTTTGTGTTTATGGACTCCTCAATTAGTGTCAGTTGCTTGCTGTTGTACTGTGCTTTTTTGCTTCTGAGTGTACGATTATAGAGTTTTAAAGTCTCACAGTAATGAAGGCATAATTCACCATTATTTGGGTCTCTGTGCTTTTGGTTGGATAGTGTTCTAAGTTTTTTCCTTGTAATTTTACAATCTGCATCAAACCGGTTGTCATCTGTGATCTTTTTTGTTTTGTTTTTTATACATTTCAATTGTGCTTCTTTTGCCGTTTGCCTGAATATATAGTTGATGTTTTGTACTGCTAGGTTGATGCCTTCTTTACTGTGAGTGAATGTGGTATCCAGAAAGTTATCTAAGAGTGTTTGGATATTTTGGTTCCAGGTTGCTTTCTGGCATTCTTCTGTGCTGTTTTGGGCCCATCTGTATGAATTTCTGATGTTGTACAGCTTACTGGGCTGTGAATGTGTGGTTGTTTCCATGTCTGTTCTTTTGAGGAACAACGTAGTTTGGCTGTGATCAGACAGAGATGTTAGTGACTTGACAGTGAATGAGCTGAGAGTGAAAGGGTCAATGTCTGTGATCATATAGTCTACTGTACTGTGGCCAAGAGGTGAGCAGTAGGTGAATCTCCCCAAAGAGTCCCCCGTAACCTACCATTGACAAAGTACAGACCCAGGCTTCTACACAGCTGCAAAAGATCCCTTCCGTTTTTGTTGACGGTGCTGTCACTGTTGTTTCTATGGGGGAGATTAAGACAGTTAGAAACAGTATGGCCTGTAATAAAGCTGTCCCCTCGTGTACTCGTTAGGTCAGGTGTTCACAGGTGTTCCTGTGCACGCATTTGTGTCCCCACAGATGAGCACATTTCCCTGGGCCTGGAAATGGCACGTCGCTTCCTCAAGGGTGGGGAAGTCCTCCTCTGAGTAATATGGTGATTCTGAGGGGGGATATATATTGCGCAAAGGAACACATCTTTTTCTGTCAGTACAAGTTATTTTTTCAGTTTTAACTAAATGTGATATTTGCCCATTTTGAGGGGATCAATTAGATTTTGTAGTTCGGATTTGTACCAAATGATCAATCCTCCAGAATCTCTGCCTCTATTGACAGAGCTGTGTTTTTGTGATGGCACAATGACCTCTCTGTAGCCTGTGGGACAGTGAGTGACAATGACAGCCTTACACCATGTCTCCTGCAGAATGATGACGTCAACATCTTTAAGATTTTTGTTGAACTCCAGTGCTAAACTCTTCAGTCCATAGGTTGATGAGTTTAGGCGCTGAATGTTCCACATGCTAACTGATAGGGATTTCATGTTGCAAAAAGAAAGAATAGCAGTCAGAAATACAGTAACTATTAACTAATACGTTGTTAAGAGTGAGATAAACAGGATAACAGATGAAAAAATTTCTGTTATATATATATAAATATTCCTATTCATTGAACAAGTAAATTCTAGTACAATAGGTGTGTGTGTGTGTGTGTGTGTGCACATCCGTGTGTGTTTAGTGCAGTTTATGCAGATGTATTGGAGGAGCTGTTTAATCTCACTTAATCCTACAGGGTTCTCCTGTCCTCTGACGACCTCTGCGTAGCTGCGCTGGTCCTGCTGTTGGGCCCTGTGGAGTGGAAGAGGGCCAGTTCTGGTCCGTGGGGCTTCCTCTCTGGTCTGGTAGGGGTGGTGGTCTGGTTTGGGGTAGTAGGCTGGGCCCGGTCCGGTCAGTGGTGATGCTCTGGTGGTGGGTGGGGCCTGTGGGGTGCACTGGGTCTGGTGTGGCGTTGAAGGGGCATGGGGCTCCTTGGTGGTGCAGTGGTCTGGTAGGGATCTCTGGGTGGTCCTCTCAGTCTCTCTCTCTCTCTCTCTCTCTCTCTCAGTCTCTCTCTCTCTCTCTCTCACTCTCAGTCTCTCAGTCTCTCTTCTCTTTCTCTCTCAGCCTCTCTTCTCTTTCTCAGTCTCTCTCTCTCTTCTCTTTCTCTCTCAGTCTCTCTTCTCTCTCTCTCTCTCTCTCTCTTCTCTTTCTCTCTCTGTCTCTCTGTCTCTCTCTCTCTTCTCTTTCTCTCTCTGTCTCTCTGTCTCTCTCTCTCTCTTCTCTTCTCTTTCAATCTCTCGTTCTCTTTCTCTCTCTGTCTCTCTTCTCTGTCTCTCTGTCTCTCTCTCTGTCTCTCTTCTCTTTCTCTCTCTGTCTCTCTGTCTCTCTCTCTCTCTTCTCTTCTCTTTCAATCTCTTGTTCTCTGTCTCTCTGTCTCTCTTCTCTGTCTCTCTGTCTCTCTTCTCTGTCTCTCTGTCTCTCTCTCTTTCTCTCTGTCTCTCTTCTCTTTCTCTCTGTCTCTCTCTCTCTCTTTCTCAGTCGCTCTCTCTCTCTCAGTCTTTCTCTCTCTCTCTCAGTCTCTCTCTGTCTCTCTTCTCTTTCTCTCTGTCTCTCTTCTCTTTCTCTCTGTCTCTCTCTCTCCTCTTTCTCTCTCAATCTCTCTTCTCTTTCTCTCTCAATCTCTCTTCTCTTTCTCTCTCTGTCTCTCTGTCTCTCTCTTCTCTTTCTCTCAATCTCTCTGTCTCTCTCTCTTCTCTTTCTCTCAATCTCTCGTTCTCTTTCTCTCTCTGTCTCTGTCTCTCCTCTCTGTCTCTGTCTCTCCTCTCTGTCTCTCTGTCTCTCTTCTCTGTCTCTCTGTCTCTCTTCTCTTTCTCTCTGTCTCTCTTTCTCTCTCTTTCTCAGTCTTTCTCTCTCTCTCTGTCTTTCTTTCTTTCTCTCTCTCTCTCTCTCTCTCTGCATGCTGGGAGTGTTTGGTGCATGCTGGGAATTGTTTGAGCAAGGGAGTGCGTGTGTGGTGTAGAGTTAGATATTCAGAACTTTCTTTAGGTTTTCTCTTTCTTGGTGGCATTCTTTGGTTTCTTCTGTGCATGATTAAGGTTATTATTTTTATTTGTTTGTTGTGGTAGAATTAAGTATTTTGTTTTCGTATCGAAATTACCCTGTTTTTGGCGAGGATGGCAGCCCGAATGGGGATGCCGTCCCTGTCACTTCGGCACGGCTTTAGGTGTGTTACTGAAGCTACTGTCACGGTGGAGGAGTTTCTGGTCGCCGTAGGAGAGAAGGTAGGATATGAGAATGTTGCTTATGCGTCACGGATGAATAAAGCGGTGGTGGTTTTTCTTAAAGAAGAGTGTCTTGTTAATCGTATGGTTGAGCAAGGCGTACTTCTTAAAGGAATGTTTATTCAAGTTACGCCGCTTTTTTCTCCGTCAACAAGGGTAACGATTTCAAATGTACCGCCGTTTATTCCAAATGAGCTATTGGAGCGCGAGTTATTGCGCTTTGGGAAGTTTGCAAGTTCAATTAAGGTTGTCCCGTTGGGTTGCAAACACCCGGCGTTGAAACAGGTTATGTCTTTTCGGCGACAGGTGTTTATGTTTTTGGACTCACCGGAGCAGACTTTGGAGTTAGCGTTTAAAGTCAAGTATGACAATAGATTGTATATGGCTTATGCTAGTACGGGTAGTCAACGGTGTTTTGAGTGTGGGGATGTTGGTCATAAGCGACATGCTTGCCCGAAAAGGGAGAAGGCAGAGGGAGGGGCGCAGGTGGTCCTCGTAACGCCTGGGCCCACTGATGTAGGGAGAGGTGGGCCGACAGCGGTAGAGCAGCCACAAGCACCTGCTGCTGAGGAACAAGTTATCCATGTTGAGGACACGGAGTTGCAACTTGTGTTAGAGGGAAATGTTATGCAGCAGAAACATTTTGTTGTAGAAAGCAAGTATAGATCTGAAGAGCCAGTTCCTCAGACTGGTGAGGAGGTGCCCAGTACGAGTGCTGGGGTACAGGAGGGGGTTCATATGGAGCTAGTCTCCCAGGTAGTGGAGGAGATGCCCACTATGAGTAACGGGGTACAGGAGGGGGTTCATGTGGAGCTAGACTCCCAGGTAGTGGAGGAGATGCCCACTACTAGTAATAGGGTTCAGGTGGGGCTAGTCTCTCAGGTAGTGGAGGAGATGCCCACTACGACTAATAGGGTTCAGGTGGGGCTAGTCTCCCAGGTAGTGGAGGAGATGCCCACTACTAGTAATAGGGTTCAGGTGGGGCTAGTCTCCCAGGTAGTGGAGGAGATGCCCACTATTAGTAATGGGGTTCAGGTAGAGCTAGTCTCCCAGGTAGTGGAGGAGATGCCCACTACTAGTAATAGGGTTCAGGTAGAGCTAGTCTCCCAGGTAGTGGAGGAGATGCCCACTACTAGTAATAGGGTTCAGGTGGGGCTAGTCTCCCAGGTAGTGGAGGAGATGCCTGGTACGAGTGATGGGCTGCAAGTGGGGAGTGATGAAAGGGATGTGTTAGAAGTGAGTCAGGGGTCTGTGGCCTCAGTTGAGGAGGAGCAGGATATGGATATCTCTATTGGTATGATAGCAGCTGGTGACGACTCAATTTATGATCTAGAGGAGGTAAATAGGTTTTTGGATCAGACTTTTGGGAAATCTGTCAAATTGGCAGAATATTTTGATGTTGATAAGTTTGTGAGGTCAGCTGTGATGTTACAGAAGACGGTGGGGTTAGACCAGTTAAGTGAGAAGAAGCGGTTTCGCTTGAGGAAATTTGTTACTGCTGTTACAGCAGCAAAAGGTGCTGGGAAACGTGGTCAGGGTAAGAGAAAATTTAAACAATGATGTTGATCATGCTTCATAGGGTGTCTATTTTCTCTTTGGTTTCTCTGTGGTTTCTTCTGCTTTTCCTTTCTCTTTTCTATATGGAGGTACTAAGGGTAGGTTCTCTCAATATTAATGGTGGAAGGGACAGGAATAAGAGGGCTTGGGTATTAGAAGTAATAAAACAGAAAAGGCTTAATGTAGTTTTTCTACAGGAGACACATAGTGATGAGGAAAATAAGGTTGACGGGTATGTGGTGGGAGGGGCAGCATATACTCAGTCATGGTACTAATTTCAGTGCTGGGGTGGCAATCTTGTTTTCTTCAGGCTTAGGGGTGACTGTGGTATCTACAACAGAGATTGTCAAGGGACGGGTTTTATTGGTCAAGGCGGAGGTTATGGGTTTTTCTTTTTTTTTTTGAATGTTTATGCTCCTAATGAGGGTACAGAGCGTATTGCTGTATTTGATAAAATAAAGGAAACTTTAAGACAGTGTGACCAAGAGGGTTGTATGGTTTTAGGGGGGGACTGGAACTGTACAGTGGATTTTACTGTTGATCGCACCGCTGAAGAACCTCACCTGCGGTCAGCCACTTGCCTGTCTGGTCTACTAACTGAGTTTGAGCTTTCTGATGTGTGGAGAGTCAGGAATGTAAAAGTTAGGCAGTACACATGGCTAAAAATCAATGAAGGTCGTGTCAGTGCAGCAAGGTTAGACAGGTTGTATATATCTGATCACTACTGTAGTAGGGTTGGAAGATGTGACATTACTCCTGTGGGTTTCTCTGATCACCATTTTGTTACTGTTGATATTCATTTGTCCTGTCCACGAAGGTCATCACCTTACTGGTATTTTAATGTTAAATTGTTACATGATGTCATGTTTTGTGAAAGGTTTTTGTTGTTTTGGGAAAAATGGAGGGTTACAAAAGGACATTTTGAGTCCTTGAGACAATGGTGGGAGGTTGGGAAGGCCCAAATACGATTATTTTGTCAACAGTATACTGCTCTGTCTCGAATTGAAGTCAAAGAGACTATCAAGGCCCTTGAACAGGACATCAAATTTATTGAATTGAAGCTGCTCACTCAGAATGACCCTGGATTAGTCATGAATTTACAGGACAAGAGACATGAACTGAGATTGTTTCTGCATGAAAGAGTGAAGGGTGCCTTGATTAGGTCTCGTTTCGCTTCCCTCAAGGATATGGATGCTCCTAGCGCTTTCTTTTTTAACCTAGGACAGTCGACACTGCAACGTAAACAGATGGTCTGCCTTCGTCTCCCTGATGGGAAGGTGACCACGGATGACAGTGAAATGCGTCAACATGCAGTGGATTTCTACTCTGCCCTCTATAAGGCGGAGGATTGTGACTCTCTGTGTACTGAACAGTTGCTACACGGTCTTCCTCAATTGGGACCTGAGCAGAGAGTCGCATTGGACTCTGACATTACACTGCAAGAGCTGTCCACAGCAGTTATGCAGCTCTCAACAGGCCGAGCCCCTGGCATTGATGGTTTACCATCTGAGTTTTATAAGCACTTTTGGGGGTCTATTGGGGAGGATTTTTATGAAGTGGTGTGTGAATCTTTTAATGAGGGTTCTCTTCCTGTATCCTGTCAACGTGCGGTGCTTTCATTATTGCCAAAAAAGGGGGATTTGGCTCTCATAAAAAATTGGAGACCTGTTGCGTTGCTGTGCGCAGAATATAAAATTGTTTCTAAATGTCTCTCAAACAGGTTGAAAGAGTATTTGGGATTGTTGGTCCACAAGGACCAGTCTTACTGTGTACCTGATCGCTCTATTGTTGACAATTTGTTTCTGATAAGAGATGTTTTAGACATTTGTAAACTGTCTGATGTAAATGTGGGTTTACTTTCGTTGGATCAGGAGAAGGCTTTTGACCGTGTGGACCACCAGTACTTGTTTAAAACAATGAAAGCCTTTGGGTTTGGGGATGTTTTTTTGTCGTGGATGAATTTACTGTATGCTGGGGCCTCGTGTATGGTGAAGGTGGGGGGTGGTTTGAGCTGCCCAATCCCTGTCCAAAGGGGCATCAGGCAGGGATGCCCAATTTCAGGGCAGTTATACAGTCTGGCGATTGAACCAATGCTTTGTTTTTTAAGAGCGAGGCTTACTGGTTTCTCTGTGCCAGGTGTAATGAAGGGTCCCACGATAGCACTGTCTGCGTATGCAGATGACGTGACAGTTTTTATTACAGGGGCTGAGGATGTTAAAGTTCTCTCAAATGCTCTAAAGGTGTATGAGGGGGCCTCCTCAGCTAGAGTCAATTGGGGAAAGAGTGAAGCGCTGTGGGCAGGTCAGCTTCAGATAGGGTCCACTCCACGGTTACCAGGGGGGCTTCAGTGGGGCAGAGATGGGATGAAGACTTTGGGGGGTTTTCTAGGCTCTGATGTCTTTCAGAAAAAGAACTGGGAGGGTGTAGTGGAGAAAGTGTGTGCCAGACTGTCAAGATGGAAATGGGTGCTGCCTCAGCTGTCTTATAGGGGAAGGGTACTGGTAGCTAATAATCTTGCTGCCTCTACCCTGTGGCACAGACTAATGATTTTACAGCCACCAAAGGGTCTGATTCAAGAGCTTCAGAGGACCCTTGTCAATTTCTTCTGGTCTGGACAACACTGGATTAAAGCTGCAGCCCTGTACCTGCCACTACACGAGGGTGGGCAAGGTTTGGTGGATATTTCCTCTAGGATCATGGCTTTCCGGCTTCATGCAGCCCAGAGGCTGTTGTACAGAGACGGTTCTAGCTGGGTCGACACAGCCTATATATTGATGAGGAGAGCGGGCTGTTTGGGCTTAGATAAGCACCTTTTCCTCTTAAAACTGGAGGGGGGTGATTTGCCTGGCCTGACTCCATTTTATGAGTCTGTTATGCAGGCTTGGAGAGTTTTTGTGAAGTCTCGTAAGGCCAGCACGCCACCAGGGATGTGGCTTTTTGAAGAGCCTCTTTTTCACAACACTGCCATCCAGTCCCGTGTTCTGGGTTCAGCTAGCCTACGTTCATGCCTGTTAGGCGTGGGGTGTACTAAACTGGGTCATCTGATGCGGAACAGGAATAGATCGTTGGAGGAGCTGGGAGAAAGAGCGGGGATCAGATCATCTCGCCTACTGAGGAAGGTCGTCGCTGAAGTCTGTGACTCCCTGCCAGTGCTTCATCTGCAGTATGTGACTGACATTTCCAATTGTGATCGGTGGAAGGAGGGTCTGGATTATGTGTTCCCTGCACTGATTGTTAGTGCCGCAGCGGGGGCATTCGTGGAGGACGTGGGGATGCTGCTTTCCTTCGATACCCCGGAGCTGGGGGAGTTCAAGGAGGTGGGAAAGAAGGCCATGTACAGAGTATGTGTAAAGGTGTCCCATGCATCTTCCCTGGAAGGGGTCAAATCGACGAGGTGGGCGGATGTGCTTGGTCCAGGTGCCTCTTCAAAAGGCTGTTGGCGATCACTGTACAAACTGCCTATTGATAAGAGGACAGCTGACCTCCAATGGAGGATAATACATGGAGCTATAGCCACTAACATGCATCTGGTACACCTGGACCCTACTGTTGGGGAGGGGTGTCCATTTTGTGCTGAGTCTGAAACTCTGGCACATCTGTTTTTACAGTGTCCCAGGTTGGTCGGGATGATTGACCTGATCACAAATTGGTTCTCAACGTTGGGAGAGGTTTTTTCTTCTCAACTGTATATATTTGGGCCAAAGTACAGGTTCAGTCGAAAGGGTGTAGTTGTGCTGCTTAATTTTGTGTTAGGGGCAGCAAAATTAGCGATATGGAAGACCCGAAAGAACAGTATTCGGGGACAGGGGTCTGTTGATGTGGTGGGAATGCTGGAGGGAATGTTGGCAGCGAGACTGAGGGTTGAGTTTGCATATTATAAACTGGTCAACAATATTGATCTGTTTATGAGTATATGGGGTATTCAGAGGCTGTTGTGTATAGTTACTGTGGAGGAGGAATTGGAGTTGTGTTTTTAATTGATGTGTAACTGTGTTTTTTTTGTATGAGTATTTATTGTATGGTGGGCTCCCAGACCCAATAAAGATTATTTAAAACGCAAACTCTCTCTCTCTCTCTCTCTCTCTCTCTCTCTCTCTCTCTTTCTCAGTCTTTTTCTCTCTCTCTCTCTCTCTCTCTCTCTCTTTCTCTCTCTTTCTCAGTCTTTCTCTCTCTCTCTCTCTCTCTCTCTCTCTCTCTCTCTCTCTCTCTCTCTCTCTCTCTCTCTCTCTCTCTCTCTCTCTCTCTCTCTCTCTCTCTCTCTCTCTCTCTCTCTCTCTCTCTCTCCCTCCCTCTCTCTCTCTCTCTCTCTCTCTCTCTCAGACTTGCGTTTAAAGTTTAAAGGGAAGCCACAGTGAAACAGTGAGGACTCAGGGTTTGTTTGCAGGAGGAGGTTAATGGCCACAGACAGGCCTCAGCAGGCTGTACAGAGCACCAGAGCACCAGAGCACCAGAGCAGCCAGACTGCTGCGCTGCATTTACTTCTGCTTTGGGGGTTGATTCATACAGAGTCAGAATAAAGGCCTGGCTTTTCATGACCTGGCATATTTATAGGCTTAGATATGCTGTGGGGGCTTAAGACGTCATAATATTCTTTTCTGTGTCTCAAGAATGTTGCTTCTCATGCATTTGTGTCATTTAAAAGTATTGTCTACACCTTGTCATAACAGCCCTATGTGACCAAATATCCACTGCATCTACTGTACTCCTGGCAAAAATGCAATAGCTCCAGTGTGGTTCAAATCCAATGTTCTTTGCCTTCACCTTAGATTGATGCTGTGCCAGAGGTAGCATGATGTAACCATTCCTCTCTACCTGAGTTCTATTGTCTATTCTACAGAGTATTGATATTTCATTGTATTATTTCTAAAGCTGTAAGAACTCTTATGTAACAATTGTAGTAATTGTCTGTCTCGAAATAGACAGCCCTTTGAAATGCTACATAACCACTGGTCATACCCATCAGTGAAGCAGAGCTCTGCTGCAGTGTGTCCATAACTTCCCTGGTGTGATTCAATGGTCTTGAACGCTCCCATCCTGTATGCCAGACCAGACTGCACTACACAGGCTCTGAAGCCAAAGCAATACTACAGAATGTTCTCCTGTGAGAAATGAACTGAATCTGTTCATCAGGACCTCTGATCTAGATGAATGCATCCATGAGCTCCTCTGACACAAAGTGGAGAGATGTGCAGACAGAACACCAACGCTGTCAGAACACATATCCCCCCACGTACATGACAAGCCAGTCAGACTGCCCCCCGGGTCTGACAAATACAGGTAGAAGTGTCACTTGGTTCACATCTCAAACCGCTGAGGGACTGCCGATTTACTGCCTGCTGTCTGGGATTTGTAATCGGCCTCTTCTTCCACCGTGCCTACACTCACCACACGCTATCTCTCTCTGCAGAACTAGTACTGCATATGCCATACCCTGGAGGGAATTCTGGGACACTGTTTGTTTACTGGGCAGTTTTTTGTTGATCAACAATCCCTCTTCATCATGGACGTCAGGCCCTGAGAAACATCGCTGTCCTGTACCAGAGTCAGAGTCAGGGTTCAGAGTAGAGCTTTCGCCTGGGCAATCCTCTTCCCTATTCCTCTGCCCTAGCCAAAACACCACATCACATATTCACTGCTGCCTTTTCAATACAAACTCTGAAGAGAATAAATAGCACCAATTCATTTTAGAGTGATGTTTAAGAAGCATAAGGAATAATCAAACATTCCCACTAAAAGCATAAAAATAATGTAAACTTTGCCCCAGAAAGCCCAATCTGAATACTGCAACGGCTATGAACTCCTTTACCTACATAATATCAGCAGCCTGAAATTACATTTTCACTCAACCACAACCAGAAACGTAACATTTATAGAAATGTTTTTCCTCACAGCATTTCACTTTGTGGTTCCTTTTGGGCCGTGTACTATAGTTAGCCAGTTAGACTGGGAAACAATTGAACAGAAAACTATTGAATCCCAGATGTGTGAATGACAGTATCTCAAAGTGAACTTTAACAAGTGTCTTTCTCCTACTGTTTAGTCAATCTAATTGCAAATGGGGCATGTTATAGCCGTTGCGCTAACCTTTGTTGTTACGATACTATTGACCCCTCTCTGAATTGTAGACCTTGGCTGTATGGGCCCTGGGGTAATCGATAGCAGTGTGGGCTCATTATTCACCGGGGTCAGATGGAAGGGAGAGAAAAAGCATCGCAACACCAAGGAAATGGGAATGCAGGAAAGCAATAGCAAAGCCATTCATGTAGAGAAGCTAAATTATATTGTCCTCAAGGCACACAATGCAGTAAGATGAAATTGTCTCACTAACACAACAACAGTACCTGTGTTTGCAAATTAAGCGTATAATGGTGGCTGCCTGGGACACATACAGAGTCACCCAAGCAGCTTCTCCCTCTGAGAGGAGCCTAAAGCTTGTCTGTCTCAGCAGCACAGGACCTCCATTTTCCTGCCTCCTCCAGCCCTGCTCCAGCCTCCCCAGTCCTGCTCCAACCTCCTCCTTCTTCTTTCCTGCTTCAACTTCCTCCCTATTCCTTCCTGATTCAGAATCATCCCTCTTCCTTCCTGCTCCAGCAATTCTCCAGTCTCCTCCAGCCCTGCTCCAGCCTCCTCCTATCTCCTTCAGCCTCCTCCTGCCTCCCCCAGCCTCCTCTAGTCTATCCCAGCCTCCTTCCTCTTCCTTCCTGCTCCAGCTTCCTCCAGCACTGCTCCAGCCTCCTTTCACCTCCTCTTGCCTCCCCCAGTCTCATTACATTTTACATTTTAGTCATTTAGCAGACGCTCTTATCCAGAGCGACTTACAAATTGGTGCATTCACCTATAATATCCAGTGGAACAACCACTTTACAATAGTGCATCTAAATCTTTTAAGGGGGGGGGGTTAGAAGGATTACTTTATCCTATCCCAGGTATTCCTTGAAGAGGTGGGGTTTCAGGTGTCTCCGGAAGGTGGTGATTGACTCCGCTGTCCTGGCGTCGTGAGGGAGTCTCCTTCAGCATCCTCCTGCTTTCCCCAGCCTCCTCCCTCTTCCTTCCTGCTCCGTCCTCCCTCAGTTTCCTCCAGCCCTCCTCCTTCCTCCTCCAGTCTCCTCCAACTGTGCTCCCTCTGCTTAGAGAGCTAATAGCTTCTTTAAGGAACGGATGTGGGCCTCATTGAGAAGGACGGGCCATTTCATTTGTGGAAATGGAAGTGCTCATGGGTCCAATGGTCCTGTCACAGGTTTCTACAGTCACCGGAATGTTCCTTAGAGTGGCTGTGTGGTCGAGGGGAGGGGGCAGGTTCATTTGGAGAGGGAATCATTTGCATTCTGCTCTCCTCATGTCCATGCTACTCCCTCACACTCTCAGACTGAAGTCTAACTGGAGGGGAGTGTGCCTGATGAGTGAAGATACTGGAAGGACAAGGGATATGAAAAACATCCTATTTCTCCTTCCTCATTATCGTGTCAAAGTCAGAGAGAAGGGCATTGTCCAGTGGTTTAGGTGGAGAGAGAGGTAATGATGCATTATCTACAAATTGCTTCAGCAAATTGGAGACCATTAGTAAAATGGATGTCCACACATAAAAATGGAACTGTAACTATACTGATTAAAAGCATACTTTTTTTTAATCAACAACCTACTTAAAGCACTCAGCTCGGTTATTGTCTTTCTCCTGCCAGAGAGTGCAATTAGCTGTGCATTAAAACCAATTACTGTCTAACGGCAAGGAGCGCAGTACAATGAAAAGGCCAGCTCGTCTGTTCAGCAAGAAAAACTTCCAGCTCTAAAATATCTTAAATGTCTGAACATTATTCATTCAGGCACTGCACCAGCGGCTAAAACCATTTATGGACCCACTGTTATGGCTTTTAGGCCATGGTGACATTTCCTCAAGACACAAGTCATTCATCATCCATTTAACAAAGTGGCGCCTCACTCAAGCAGAACTGGGAACTCACACTTGGTCCCTTTCAGACAATTTTTGGGAACTCAGTGTCACGACTTCCACCGAAGGTGGCTCCTCTCCCTGTTCGGGCGGTGCTCGGAGGTCGTCGTCGCCGGCCTACTAGCTGCCACCGATCCATTTTTCCTTTTCGTTTGTGTCTGTCTGTTTTATCACACCTGTGTTCATTTAGTTGATTTCGATGGGTTTATTTACACCCCGCTGCCTGCTAGTCTTTGTGCGGGATTGTTCAGTGTTACATTGTTAGGGGTGCGTGTATGCACCACAGAGTTTTCTTTGCTCACGGTAATGTTACCGTTTTGATTTATTCGTCTAGGAGTAGAAATTTCTCCTCCGTGTGTTGCGTTTCTTCCCTGTGTGTGGCGACTTCGTTTTAGCGTGTTTTCCCACATGTTGTTGTTTGTTTGGGACTCCTCGAATAAACTATTTTGCCACTGGGACTTCCTTGCTCTCCTGCTCCTGATTCCTGCACCTCCCTCCTACTAGGAGGTACGTAACACTCAATGCGGTTCGCTTACATTTCTGTGCATTGTCAATGCTCCAAAGGAACTAAGAGACCCGTCAAAAGGGCCCACGAAGTGAACCGAACTGAGAACATCTCGAGAGGTGGGCAGAGTTCAGTTCACTTGATGCCTTTTATTCGGTTCCCTGTTTTAGTGCAATGTGAACACAAAGCTCTCCAGGTTCACTTATTATTTCCACACCAAGCACCATAAGCTACTGCAACACCGTTTCCCCTGCCATAGCCCCTCTCATTAGTGCCACCAACTAAAAAAAGATGATGCGCAGGTTGGTGGTAAGAAATGTGAGTATAACATTTTCAATTAAAGCCTTATTTAAACCTACAATTATTGTTCTGCTATTTATCCCGCTACCAGTCATTTTACATGTAAATATAAAATGTTTATTATAATTAGTACGTCTTATTTTGTAACTAAATACAAACTATTACCTTTCAAAATGTATGTAGGTACATCCATGGCTGTCCGATAACAGGTTCTGATGGTATGGTTTGTCCTGCACTGTGCCTTCATTGTAAATAAGAATTTGTTCTTAACTGACTTGCCTAGTTAAATAAAGGATGAATAAATAAAAAATGTTGGAAAAAGATCTTGGTTTTTTTCTAAACATAGCAAAGTGAATGCAGAGGACTCAGATCACAAACATTTTGAAGTAAACTGGCAAGAGAGCTTTAGTTGAGTTTGAGTTGAGTTTTTCACCCTAGATTTCATTTTAATTTTATTGATTTATTATTTAACCTTTATTTAACTGGGCAAGTCAGTTAAGAACAAAGTATTATTTACAGTGACGGCCTACCAAAAGGCCTCCTGCGGGGCCGGGGGCTGGGATTAAAAATAAAAATAAATTAAATAAAAATATAGGACAAAACACACATCACAACAAGAGAGACAACACAACATGAAATAAAGAGAGACCTAAGACAACAACATAGCATGGCAGCAACACAACATGACAACAACATGGCAGCAGCACAACATGGTAGCAGCACAAAACATGATACAAACATTATTGGGCACAGACAACAGCACAAAGGGCTAGAAGGTAGAGACAACAATACATCACGCAAAACAGCCACAACTGTCAGTAAGAGTGTCCATGATTGAGTCTTTGAATGAAGAGATTGAGATAAAACTGTCCAGTTTGAGTGTTTGTTTCAGCTCGTTCCAGTCGCTAGCTGCATCAAACTGAAAAGATGAGCAACCCAGGGATGTGTGTGCTTTGGGGACTTTTAACAGAATGTAACTGGCAGAACGGGTGTTGTATGTGGAGGATGAGGGCTGTAGTAGATATCTTAGATAGGGGGGGAGTGAGGCCTAAGATGGTTTTATAAATAAGCATCAACCAGTGGGTCTTGCGATGGGTATACAGAGATGACCAGTTTACAGGAGAGTATAGAGTGCAGTGATGTGTCCTATAAGGAGCATTGGTGGCAAATCTGATGGCTGAATGGTAAAGAACATCTAGCCGCTCGAGAGCACCGTTATCTGCCGATCCATAAATTACATCTACGTAATCTAGCATGGGTAGGATGGTCATCTGAAACAGGGTTAGTTTGGCAACTGGGGTGAAAGAGGAGCGATTACGATACAGGAAACCACGTCTAGATTTAATTTTAGTCTGCAGCTTTGATAGGCGCTGAGAGAAGGACAGAGTACCTTCTAGCCATACTCCCAAGTACTTGTATGATACTCAAGCTCTAAACCCTCAGGGGTTATCACACCTGTGGGAGAGGGGCATTCTTCTTACCAAACCACATGACCTTTGTTTTGGAGGTGTTCAGATAAAGATTAAGGGCAGAGAAAGCATGTTGGACACTAAGAAAGCTTAGTTGTAGAGTGTTTAACACAAAATCCGGGGAGGGCACAGCTGAGTATAAGACTGTATCATCTGCATATAAATGGATGAGAGAGCGTTGTTGATGTAGAATGGGAAGAGCGTGGAGCCTAGGATCGAGCCTTGGGGTACACCCTTGGTGACAGACAGTAGCTGAGACGGCAGATGTTCTGACATTATACACTGCACTCTTTGAGAGAAGTAGTTAGCTAACTGACTTTAAAGAGGACTGACATTGGTTATTTTAAAGAGGACTTTACGATGGCCTCCATAAGTATTGGGACAGTGACATATTTTTGTTTTTGTTTTGGCTCTGCACTCCAGCACTTTGGATTTGAAATGATACAATGACTATGAGGTTAAAGTGCAAACTGTCAGCTTTAATTGTAGGCTATTTTAATCCATATCGGGTGAACTGTTTAGAAATGACAACACTTTTTGTACATAGTCCCCCTTTTTAACCTCATAGTCATTGTATTCTTTCAAATCTAAAGTGCTGGAATGCAGAGCCAAAGCTAGTGGTCTAAAGTACTTAAGTAAAAATACTTTAAAGTACTACTTAAGTCGTTTATTGGAGTTTATGTACTTTACTTTGCTATTTATATATTTGACAACTTTTACTTCTACTTTAGTACATTCCTAAATAAAATGATGTACTTTTTACTCCATTCATTTCCCCTGGCACCCAAAAGTACTTAGCAAGACAGGAAAATGGTCCATTCACGTACTTATCAAGAGAATTTCCCTTGTCATCCCTCCTGCCTCTGATCTGGCAAACCCACTTAACACACATACTTCGTTTGTAAATTATGTCTAAATGTTGAAATGTGCCCCATGTTACCAGTGAATAAAAAAAAAAGAAGAAAATTGTGCCGTCTGGTTTGCTTAATATAAGGAATTTGAAATGATTTATACTTCTACTTTTGACACTTAAGTAAATTTTAGCAATTACATTTAGTTTTGAAACTTACTTGTATTTAAAACCAAATACTTTTACTCAAGTAATATTTTACTGGGTGATTTTCACTTTTACTTGAGTCATTTTATATTAAGGTATCTTTACTTTTACTCAAGTATGACAATTGGGTACTTTTTCACCACTGGCCAAAACAACAACATAACGTGTCACTGTCCCAATACTTTTGGAGCTCACTGTATGTGAAAACACCCTAAGAAAGAAGTGAGAAAGCAAGTGTGAAATCTATTCTGTCTTGAGTTGAATTAATAGCTTCTTCTGTCTCCAACATCAACCACAGGCTTTGCAATTTGTCTAAACCCCTACCCCTACTACAAAGTCATGAAGCAGATGGAGCAACGTGAACTTCCAATTAAGCTTTTTACATTTACATTGTTGTTCAATTGCTTTCCAACCGATTGCACGTGTCCCCAAGGAACGTATTTACCAATTTCCTTTGAAGCACAGTACACATCTAATTTGTCAGCTTTCATTACAATGACATTTGAATTGCATTTTCCCAACCTACACTCTCCGCAAAACAAGAGTAAAACAAATAAATCTTATTCAAACAATGCTGTTCTGTAGTAATGCTGCTTCTGATCAGCGTCCTTCTGTCATAAGACAAGACTGGTTAGATGAATACATCAAACGGCTGGTCTATTCTCCTGACTGTTCAACAGGAGCTTGGTACGTCATTAGGTCAGACCCTCCAGGGTGAGGATCAAGCTGTCTGGGTCGGCCCCACACAGCAGAGAGAGCAGGATTTGTTGGAATCTAATGGCCATTTGTAAAGAGGGATAAAGCCCTTAACACCTACTGAGCTCAAGAGGGTTTAACTTAGCTTGATACAGCCAGGCAGATCCCTCTAAATTCCCTCAACATCTTACAGGGAAGCAGATTCTGACCATTCTCTCCACAGAACCTGGTGTAATGACTTAATCTTTTAGGTTATTTGCATTGTCGGGGGTTGTGAAACAATGGCCAACACTTTTATATGTATTTTAGGTTTTATTGTGACCTTACTGTACAAAGTATGTTTGGAAGTTAACTGATGAATGATGATTCACTCTAGGATATGTCCTTTGTCTTTAAGATGCATGTTATTCTCAGACCTATAGAAAATACGTTTTGAAATACAACAATGATTCACGTTCCCTTTGATACCTGCTGTAATCTGGTGATGGCATCTTTCATTTTTATCACAATCCTTTCCCCTTTTTAGGGGAAGATATTTGATCTTTATCTTGAACATAAAACTATACCAATAAGTCCTAATAAAATGTAAATCCAAGAGGAAAGTGTCACTGACTCTGTGTCCGTTTTTAATATGTTCTCTCTTCTTACGTCTAATGGTTTTGACAGAAGACATAACGCAGGTTTATCTTACTGCCTATTATTAGGATAAATCATAAATTCCATTCATAAAATTGACAGACAAGGAGGTGACACATATTTCCGAAATGATATCGATACCCAAGGTCTTGGAATGTCCATTTCCTGATCACTCCATTCACCACCATTCAGATTGGATTCTATAGAGATTTACTGCGTGATACCAATTTATGGGAACCTAATGGACAATGACCTTGAACAGGACATCTTAACAACTGAATTAATTAATGATCATTTCCCAAGTCCCATAAATCAAGTAGTCAGTTCACACTTGGAAGCAGATGTAGAGGGGATGGAGGACAACTATTATCATATCCATCTATAATGGCTGATACATGAAAACTGATCAGGGAGCCAGATAACTATTGGGAATTACTGTCTGTTACGTCCTGTACTGTCAACTTCTTGTGATCTGATTTAAGATTCTGAAGCTGCATTTTGATGGTACATACTATCACTCTAAGGACATGCTAAAGTGACCTTTTCAGGTGTCTTCTTAAAACACCATAAAAATGTTATTTTATAAAAACAACACAGCCATCATTCATTTCCAAAATTCCTTATAAAAGGCCCAGTGCAGTTAAAAATGTGATTTCCCTGTGTTTTATATAGATTTCCACAGTATGAGGTGGGAATAATACTGCGAAATTGTGAAAATTATGATAATGCCATTTAGTGTAAGAGTGGTTTGAAAGACCGGCTGAAATGTTTGCCTGTTTTGGTAGGATGGAGTTTTTGCCTGCCTGGTAACATCACCATGTGGTAAATGAGTCAACAGACCAATAAGAAAGAGAGTTCCAAACCTCTCTGACAATAACAGCTAGTTTTCAAATTCCCTCTGCACTCAGACCACTCCCAGGCAGTCCTAGCAAAATTCTTGCATGAGAAATCGCTTTTTGCCAATAAGCTATTTTTGTTTCTTTTTTACAATTTTAATTGAAAACAATCCCAGTAAGGTATGTAATTGTTAGCGAAAAATTATTTGATATTGAGATAAAAATGGCTGCATTTGACCTTTCATTACTAACCCTTTGAAGTTGGTGGGACCACACTGATAAATCCTATATAACTATTGTTATTAATCTATTGTGATTGGCTCGCTCTCTCTACACCTGTTTAATATCTACATATATTATACCTATGGTCCCAAGCCTAATAAAATGCTCTCTGTCAGCTCAGTTTAAGCCAGGTAAAGGAAAGTCTGGCCTCAGTTTGTTTCCAGGTTGGCACACCGCTCATCTCCATCACTGGCCACACTGTTGAACAGAATGAGGGCTAAGCTCCTCCGATAAGTGGATTGAGCCTGGGTACTGCTGTATCATAAATGAATGAGAGCGAGAGAAGGAAGAGGAAAAGAGACAGTCATTATCCACTTGCTCCAGATGGTGGAATCCCTGAGTTACAGTGTAGTCCAGAAAGATAATGCAACTGCAATGCACACAGGCTGGTGATGGACTCTTTTTTTTATTGTTGAATGAAAGGCCATAATCAGCATTCTTACATTTCAAATCCTTGTCACTGAAACAAAGACTGTGAAGAACGTGGTGATGCAGAATAATTATGAAATGGAACCTATAGGGATTTTCTCAGAACTGTTGTGTGTTCTTTGTGTGAAAAGGCAGCTCTAGTCCCTCCTCAAGTGCTGTGGATCACCTGGTTATGTTTGATGATTGGACTCCCATTCAGGACTGATGGGAGCTGTGGAGTGCTAATAATTTGTTAGAACAAGAGAGGTAATTAATCATTGTGATGAAATGACAGGTAGAAGAGAGGAGAGGAGTGATAGAGAGGAGGGCAGTGAAGCCGTGTGTGTTACTGTGTTTATGGCCTTCTTCATAATATGCTGAGTTTGTATTAGAATGTTGTATTGTTGCAGGTTTAGAGGGGGTATAATACTTCCTCCTTCATTAAGGGTAGTAAAGGATATCCTTTCCATCTAAGCTTTCCATACCGAAGGCTAAAAGTACTTTTAGTGAAATACAGGCATGTGGTGTTGGACATTCTGGGTGGTCAGATTGTAATTCTGTCTGCTTAGCCAAACTCCATGACTCTAGATGTGGTATTAGATTCAGAGTTAGGGCTTAATAAAGGCTGAGTTGTCAAAATGTTCCCACCAGTACCAGATCATATTACTGAGAAACTTGAAAATGGACCTGAAGCATAATTCCGATTTCCTTTCCCTCGCTGAGTTTCTGTTGGAAGGAAGTGATATACACTTGGTCTGTGGAGAATAAAGAATAAACAATTGAGGGCTGGGTTGGTTGATAAACTTCATACAAGATGAATCATGTCTTCAAACAGATTTGATCTATTTTTCCCTATCATAAAACAAAAGTATAAACAATTTTTCGGACTTGCCTGCCATTGGGATTATGAAAGTCCACAAACTCTGAACAAACAAACAACAGTCCAGTTCTAGGTTGCATAGCCTTCAGCTATCACATCAAACACTAGGATGTACAGAACAATAGCTCTTTCAGCAAGATATCTACTGAAATCCTTGTAATAGTGCATCCATAGACTAGTAGTTTCTGTTTTTCCTGGACTCTCCAGGCAGTGTGCACATCTGACAGACCAGGTTTTCATTCATCCCAGGACCCTCCCTGACCCCACACTCTCAGTTTCCTCTCGGTGCCTCTGGAGCTGCTCTCCCTTGCAGGACTGAGTTACAATGGCCTTGACCTGCCTTGTACTGTGTATGAAACAGTAGTCTACCTTCCAAGCCCATCAGACTGCAGGGTAACCAAGTACACCATAAAACAAAGAATGCCCTTTGGGTAAACTTTGCAGTCCAGTGACCTTGTAAGATGTGCTTTTGGGTATAAATGAGAGACCGTGTAAAGGGGGTCCAAGTACATTCACACACACCCACACATGAAAGGAAATGAGAAAACACAAACGGTCTTGTTGAGTGTACCCATGGATATTTGGGGCAGCACTCCTTTTCGGTGTTACATCCTCCCAAGTGCCAGTGTGCAGGCTTTAAATGCGGCTGATTTAGGCTTGCATATTTTGATAGAAAATGTTTTGTGTGTTTTCGCTCCCCTTGCTGAGGGTATAATTGCAATAGCTATCACATCATATAAATTGCTGATTTTGGACCCCCAAAAAAATCACTGAAATATCTTGCAAAAAGCAGCAAACAAACTTGAAAGCTCCAGACAATTGCCTGACAGTTTGAGTTTCAATACATTCGACTCAATGAATTCCAATTTGTCTAGATATCACGTTATGAAAGAGAAAAGGGTGTTTATTCCAGTTTCATTTAGGGCTACATGTTTTGTTGTAAACATTTCATGAACATGGTTTATTTGTCCTTTAATACGTGGAGCGTGACGTTGTTTGGTTAATTGTATCCTTTAGAGAATATACGTTTATCGAAAGCTACTCAGTGAGAGACGGAAGTGAATAGATCATTTTTGGTCATTTTATTTATCCCTAATGGTTTCCATGGAGATGCCTTTGGAGCGTTTGTGATAAGAGCTTACAGGTACTGTATATATTTTTTTAAATGACAGTTGTTATACAAAAAAAACTGAAAGCTGAGAAATAATAGACAATGTCAACAGCCTAACAATATGCTTTTGTCACTTTTTCTTTTTAATTGAACTGCTAGTTGAAGTTGTATTCTCTATTCTCACTATTCTAGCTAGATTTCCATACTGAATTATCCAATGTGTTGTTGGGATAACGTGTATATTTTACTGAATGTGTGAAATTTGAGTGACTAATGTAAAATGAACCAACCAGCTCATCATCACGTTTTCCCTCCAAGGAGACATGAACCATAGCAAATGTTTGCAATTTGAGGCTCCATGTTTGAGCTCAGTAGATAATGGGAAAATATAAACTAGATTAGTTGTGAGAGAGAGCGAGCACCTGTCACAAGGTAGAGTGAAGGGAAATTAAAATGAGGGAAGTTGATAATTAGGTATAGATGTTTCCTCATCACCTTTTAGCATTCCATTTTAGCAGCATGCACTATTTCCCCGTCCACAGGAGCATATGTAATGATGGCATTACCCATTCTGTTGTAGAGGAGAAAACAAACCCTCTGGGAGAATATGGGGACAGCTATAGTATCCCACAGGGTCGGTAATGCCAAATTTCAGCTGCAGCATGTTGTTGCAGTGAGTCTTTCCTGGGTCATGCAATATTCTAGTGTCATTCTTCTTAAGTCACTGAATGGCTGCAGCTTTAGCAAAATGCTAAACCAACCAAGTGGAGCGTAACTTCAGATGCGTATTGGGTCAGAGATCCATAAGGTCTTCCATTACAAAGATGCTCTCATTTCTCCTATTTCTCCAAAAATCTATTCAGCAAGTGAAATTATTCAGCAAGCCCCAGAAAGTAGTACAACTTTTACAACCCATTCTTAGGTGCTTATTTTCTTGGTTGGATATGTGAAAATGAATATATTGAAGTAGAATGGCCACTTGAATACTTGGAAGATACCGGTGAAGAGAAATTATGGGCTTTGCATTATCAGTTGGCAGAAGATTTTTCTCCCTGAGAAGAGTGGATCTTCTGAGGCATAACATTCTCTTTCACAACCATAGACTTCCTAATTCTTTAGCCTAATTGCATTTAAGGATTCCATTGTTTGGTATTGTTTATCTGCTGTAGTTGTCTCTCTCTCCCTCTTAACCATTTCCCATCCTCCCCTGGCACTGTGTCAGCCGCCACACATTGACTTTGACAGGCCAATTACCTCAATAAAGCTAATTAATTTGCAGAAACAAGAGGCTGGGGTAAAATAATTGCTGCAAATCAGATGTGTGTATTTCCAGTTATTTGGAAAAGCACATTTGATGTAATGATGTATATTTCCAGGTTAGTGGAGGACAGGCTGTCTTATCAACACTATAAGGTTAAGGTGTGTGTGGTAATCTCTAAACATATGTCATATTCATCTGGGTCATTTATTAACTGGAATGTGTACAGTGCCTTTGGAAAGTATTCAGACCCATTACTTTTTCCACATTTTGTTACATTACAGCCTTATTCTAAAATTGATTAAATAGATTTTTCTCTCATAAATCTACACACAATACTCCATAATGACAAAGCAAAAACAGGTTTTAAGAAATGTTTACTAATTTATAGGAAAAAAAACCTGAAATAATACATTTACATAAGTATTCAGACCCTTTAATCGGTACTTTATTGAAGCACAGATTGGCACGTCTGTATTTGGGGAGTTTCTCCCATTCTTCTCTGCAGATCCTCACAGGTTCTGTCAGGTTGGATGGGGAGTGTTGCTGCACAGCTATTTTCAGGTCTCTCCAGAGATGTTCAATCTGGTTCAAGTCCGGGCTTTGGCTGGGCCACTCAAGGACATTCAGAGACTTGTCCCGAAGCCACTCCTGCGTTGTCTTGGCTGTGTCCTTAGGGTTGTTGTCCTGTTGGAAGGTGAACCTTCACCCCAGTCTGTGGTCCTGAGCGCTCTGGAGCAGGTTTTCATCAAGGATCTCTCTGTACTTTGCTCTGTTCATCTTTGCCTTGATCCTGACTAGTCTCCCAGTCCCTGCCGCTGAAAAACATCCCCACAGATGCTGCCACCACCATGCTTCACCGTAGGGATGGTGCCAGGTTTCCTCCAGACATGATGCTTGGCATTCAGGCCAAAGAGTTCAATCTTGGTTTCATCAGACCACAGAATCTTTTTTCTCATGGTCTGAGAGTCTTTAGGTGCCCTTTGGCAAACTCCAAGCGGACTGTCATGTGCCTTTTACTGAGGAGTGGCTTCCATCTGGCCACTCTACCATAAAGGCCTGATTGGTGGACTGCTGCAGAGATGGTTGTGCTTATGGAAGGTTCTCCCATCTCCACAGAGAAACTCTAGAGCTCTGTCAGAGTGACCATCAGGTTCTTGGTCACCTCCCTGACCAAGGACCTTCTCAGTTTGGCCAGGCGGCCAGCTCTAGGAAGAGTCTTGGTGGTTCCAAACATCTTTAATTTAAGAAGGATGGAGGCCACTGTGTTCTTGGGGACCTTCAATGCTGCAGAAATGTTTTGGTACCCTTCCCCAGATCTGTGCCTCGACGCAATCCTGTCTCTGAGCTCTACGGACAATTCCTTCAACCCCATGGCTTGGTTTTTGCTCTGATATGCACTTTCAACTGTGGGACCTTAAACAGTGTCCTGTGTCCTGTATTACCTGATTAATCTAATTATGTAAATGTAATTAACTAGGAAGTCGGGGCACCACAGAATAATGTTTATAGAGCTGTTGTCTTCCGAATAAACTCTTAAAGACCTGGTAATCTTTTATATCAATAGCAGTCAATCACCACCTTATTCAGTCTCATCTGAACGTCGTAAAAGTCTTGGATATCTTCACGAACCCTGGCTAACAAGTTGAATCAGCAATACAACATTTGGTTTAATTATTAATTTACTAAATACCTAAATAATCACACAGAATTACATATACACAGGCTGGATCATACATTGATTACTAATTATGTCAGAAAATAAAATGTCCCTAGCATTTCTTATAGAAATGTAGAAAAGGGGTTGGTTCATCATTTCCAACCAATGCCTATTCATGTGGGCGTGGCCACTGATTGAGCATATTTTACTTATGAAAACAATTCTCTCATTTTAAAAACTAAAATTACATTTCATTTTTCACAAATAGTTTCATATTTAAACATTTCAAATGCACAACAATTCCATATGAATCTGATAACTAGAATGTGTAGACTTTCAGACCACAACTAATCTGACATCATATTCTTTAAGTACCAACGGCTACTTTCAACTGGTTGGATTACATAAAGATTGTTCTTTTCCCCAACCTTTTGATGTTACCATACTCTCTCTATGTTAACAAAGGGCTTTCCAAGAGTCCATTCTGTAGAGTAGAGAGAGAAAAGGGGGAAAGTATTTATGGGGGTCATAAACCTCACCAACAGGGCAACGTCATGACAACAGACAGGTGTGTGCCTTTCCAAATCATGTCCAATCAATTGAATTTACCACAGTTGGACTCCAATCAAGTTGTTGAAACATCTCAAGGATGATCAATGGCAACAGGATGCACCTGAGCTCATTTTTGCGCATTCATAGCAAAAGGTCTGAATACTTATGTAAATAAGCTATTTCTGTCTTTTATATTTGTTAAATTTGTAAGAATTTCTAAAAACCTGTTTTCACTTTGTCATTGTGTGGTTTTGTGTGTAGACTGCTGAGTAATTGTTTATTTTCATCAATTTACAGAATAAGGTTGTAATGTAACAAAATGTGGAAAAAGTCAAGGGGTCTGAATACTTTCCGAAGGCACTCTATGTGCTATTAAAGCACAGTTTCCAGTCACATTTTATGCATAGGGACTTTTACAATGGTCATCACAAGGACTATCTATTGTGCACCTTGGAATACTAGAGGGCAGCTAGTGTGCTTGTCTGAGGATGTGGTCACCCAGTGTGACATCTAGTCAGGAAGACTTGGCCTGTGCTAGCTCTTAGCCTCTGTCTCCCATAGTTAGTGCATCTTGCTCTTTTCTGGCAGGCTGATATAAGTGCCAGTGAAATATTAATGTCTGCTTGACGCTGGTGCCCAAGAGCAGAGACAATTAGGTCTGGCAGCAATCAAAATAGGGTGAGACTGGTTGTTAGAGCCTCCCATACAGAACCGATGGCTCTACACTTATTCTGTCTGAAATAGTTCTACTCATACAAAAATTAACCGGACAGGTCTGTGTGTGTGTGTGTGTGTGTGTGTGTGTGTGTGTGTGTGTGTGTGTGTGTGTGTGTGTGTGTGTGTGTGTGTGTGTGTGTGTGTGTGTGTGTGTGTGTGTGTGTGTGTGTACGTACATGTGGGTAAGGCATTGCCAATTTCTACACACTAGATCTGTGTTACTCACCTTTTTTGCTCTGATGACTATCACTTCCTGTTGGAAATGTCATACCCTGTTGTTACCACGGTGAGGAATGGAAACTGCCATTCATAGACTTAAAACACACTGGTGCCAAATAATGCATACCGTAAATTCCGGACTATACGCCGCAACTTTTTTCCCACGCTTTGAACCTCGCGGCTTAAACAATGACGCGGCTAATATATGGATTTTTCCCGCTTTCAATTTTTTTTCTCCAAAAAAACACATTCTGTGATGTGCTCAGTTTTTTGGCGGCATGAAGCTTTCATTACACCAATGAAATTGCCGAACGGGCTAAGGTCAAACAGTGACGAGAGCGACAATGAAAACGATCCAATATCGGATGAAGCAATTCTGAGGCTATTCAACTCCGACACCGAAGGTGATGACTTCAGTGGTTTCAGTGCACAGGAGGAGGAAGATAGCGACCAATGACTTTCTTGGTAGGCTACTGTTTACTGCTAATTTTTTATTTTTTTGTTACAAGTCGTGTTTTGTTAAAGCCTATTTATTTTTTGTTACAAGCCGTGTTTCGTTAAAGCCTATTTATTTTTGTTACAAGCCGTGTTTCGTTAAAGCCTATTTATTTTTGTTACAAGCCGTGTTTCGTTAAAGCCTTTGTAAAGTTAATTTGTTTCAATGTACCAGTAGGCACCTGCGGCTTATAGACATGTGCGGCTTATTTATGTTCAAAATAATATATTTTTTAAAATTCAGTGGGTGCGGCTTATATTCAGGTGCGCTCAATAGTCCGGAAATTACGGTAAATGTCACCCAGTTTCCACAATAGAACACAATGGAACATAAACCTGCTGTGCAGACACAATATCCAGGCTGGACCAGTCAACCTGTCTGCTGGCACAGTCGTCATTCTACCACGATATACAGCACAAAATATGGAGCCTGAAAATCATTCAGCGTTTAGCACCTGAGAGTGAGGATCAACTGTTTTCCATATTCTCAATATATCATTCCTCTCACATCGTCTCTGGAGACTAGGCCTGAGTAACACCAAGCAGTCCCATCAGTCCACCCATGGCCACGGAAATGGCATGCCATGACAAACTGAATCACTGAGACACAATTAAGCACCAGTGAGAGCGGGCAGTTATCGGTGAGGGGAGCCCAGATTGACAGCTCAGTGGAGGCAGTGCGGCGTTAAAGATGAGCTCTGTCAGTGAAGAGGGGATACAGCCCTGTCATCTCCAAGAAGGCCTGAGCCTCCATCAATATCTTTTAATTTGCAGGCTGGTGCATGGAGGCAAACAGCCTTAAGAGAAGCAGCTAAAACAGCAGGCTCCCTGGTTCCCTGGCCTGGAGATAAGCGCAACAGGGCATGAACACAGTACAGGCCCTGAGAGAAATGGCACTCGAATGGAAAAAAGAGGCTTGGGAGGGAGAGACGGGGAAGAGAGGAAGACATACAGCAACTTGTTACCAAGTGTCCTCTCAAAAAAAAGAAGGGAAGTGAACCAAAGTTTGTTTTCGGGCCATGTGTGCGCACGTGCATGAGTGAGATTATCCTTGGGTTTGTGCTATTGAACAGGGGAGTGACTGTTATGACCTATCAGTGTCCTTTCTCCATATGAGCCTCATTATAGTGAAATGAACAATTGTAAGAGACTCTGATGCAGCAGGGGACACTGGACTAAATCTGATCTGCATTATGTTACTGCACCGATGTCCAACCAGATTAGGAGAGAGCAGGTGTGTCTTACTTGTCTCAGGCATTCTGGTACGTCTGAGTGAATCTATGTGAACTGATATGGAGACAGAGGAGTCTGTGTGCTGCGTATGTAAAGATGAAGCGGACATTGAACACTATTGTGTTGTGCCAATTAAAACAGATTGTATCCTCCACTGCCTACTGTGCTAATGGAGATGGTAGTACTCTATAAGCCTCCACAAAATTTCACATGAGTGTGAATCTGACACTCAATAAACATCTTGACCCCAATCAGAGACAGAGGATATTTCTACTTTTAATCTGCTCTGACAGGGTGTTAAAAGGAAGCAGGGAAAAATAACCTCACAAACAGCAGCATGTGTTTGTAGACTATAAATACTTCATTTCATTCGGCAACACAAGAACATCTTTAGCATTGCAGCACTTTTGAGTGCTTTTCGTTTTTCACAACACTTTTCCATTGAACTGTGATAATAGGCTGAAACAGATCAGTCTACAGCATGGGATATCTTGAGAAGGGACATGATTAACATGACAGACAGCCATCTTAATAATGTCACTGTGGACCTAACATATCTGTTTCCTGGGAGACGCTGGATGTCAGTGATCAATAGGTTCCAGCGCTGTGATGACAGCTATGATTTATTATCCACTACACCAGGTTCACATCATTATCACCCAAAAGTATTCCTTCTGTACATACATAGACACTTAGTGTACAAAACGTTAAGAACACCTGACCTTTTGTTACGCCCTGACCATAGAGAGCCCTTGGTTCTCTATGGTGTAGTAGGTCAGGGCGTGACTAGGGGGGTTCTAGTTTATATTTTCTATGTTGGTGTTTTTGTATGGTTCCCAATTAGAGGCAGCTGGTAATCGTTGCCTCTAATTGGGGATCATATTTAGGTAGCCGTTTTCCCACCTGTGTTTGTGGGATATTGTTTGTTTGTGTATGTGCTTGTGACACTACGACTTCACGTTCTTTGTAAGTTTTGTTGTTTTGTTTCTAGTTTCACTGAAATAAAGATGTGGAACCCAACACACGCTGCGCCTTGGTCCGTCAATGTTAACGAACGTGACACTTTTCCATGACATAGACTGACCAGGTGAATCCAGGTGACAGATTACAGAAGGCTTTTTAAGCGTTGAAACACTTGAGACATGGATTGTCTGTGTGTCATTCAGAGTTTGTATGACCAAGACAAAAGATTTAAGTGCCTTTGAACGGGGTATGGCAGTAGGTGCCAGGCGCACCGGTTTGTGTCAAGAACTGCAACACTGCTGTTTTTTTCACCCTCAACAGTTTCCGGTGTGTATCAACAATGTTCCATCACCCAAAGGACATCCAGACAACTTGACACAACTGTGGGGACATTGGGGTCAACATTGGCCAGCATCCCTGTGGAATGCTTTCGACACCTTGTAAAATCCATGCCCCGACTAATTGAGGCTGTTCTGAGGGAAAAAGGGGGGTGGGGGGTGTTCCTCATATTTGGTATACTCAGTGTATTTATTCAGAAGATGTAGGCTACTATGTTGATTTGAAATGATTACTTGAAGCTCCACAATATAAACAGTCATAGAATATTAATTTATGGTACATGATTGTGGTTTGAGGAAGCAGCCCCTATTTATTTATCTTAATCATGATTATTCAAGGTAAATGGTGTATTCCAGTGGCACATTTACCACAAAGCACCCCCGAAAGACCACAAGAACTAGCTCAAAAATACTAATGATCATCTTGATGGGTGGTGTATATGAGCAGGCAGAGAAGCTGCACACACAGCACTTTCTGCACCGTAATGACTGTCCCATTCCCACACAGTGAGAGAAATGTACAGCTCTGATTAGCTGTAGTTCTGTGAAAGTGATCTAAGGAGGGGTATGGAGGATGGTATAGCTTGCGAATCACAGTGAGTGATGATGTCATTTGAACTTCGGCAGGTCACACATACTCTGTACGTTATTAGGAGGAGTTATTAGTCTCGCCCCAGTGTGATTTAGCAGTAGTGGTAATTACAGGGGAGCTTGGAAGAGGCTCAGAGGCTCTGGGGCTGGCCACTCCTGTTACTGTAGCTGTCTGTCTGTCTGTCTGTCTGTCTGTCTGTCTGTCTGTCTGTCTGTCTGTCTGTCTGTCTGTCTGTCTGTCTGTCTGTCTGTCTGTCTGTCTGTCTGTCTGTCTGTCTGTCTGTCTGTCTGTCTGTCTGTCTGTCTGTCTGTCTGTCCCCTCACTAGGCTGGCTGGGGAGAGGGAGGAGGACTGGAGAGTTACACATGGTGGCGTGACAAAAGAGCCCGCCGTCCTTCAGGCTCTTATCGGCTTATTCTGCACAGATGCAAATGGAAAGCTGGAAGGCCCTGCCTGCCTGGCATCTCTCTCCATGTTGGATGAAGGTCACAGAATCCTCACTGACCTCAGATACGCCACATCACTGTATCCTTATCATTGAACATTGCATTTGATATGCAGTGAATTATTTTGCATCATGCAGTGACTGAAAAGTAAAAGATATAGTAAATCTCAGTCACTTTTTCTTGTACTATGAATTAATGAATAGGCCAGTTTTATTTATTTTACTGTAGCCTAGACTAGATCTCACTCTTTTGGTTTTACTCTGAAAGCATGTGCATTTACGTCTTGCTATGCTCTATAACAATTCAGGTGTACGGTACAGAGATATACACTCAGGATTTGGCCCTTCAGATTTGCTGCTTGACAACTGTGCTGTTTTAATGACTGGGGTCTGTAGCTGTCACGATTGTCGTAAGAACTGGACCAAGGTGCAGCGTGATTAAAGTTCCACATATTTATTCAAGCGAAACTACCAAACAAAAAGAAACAAACAACGAACCGTGACATCAGAGGTGCTACATGCACTAACTCAAAACAAGATCCCACAAAACACAGTGGGGAAATGGCTGCCTAAATATGATCCCCAATTCGAGGCAATGATTACCAGCTGCCTCTAATTGGGAACCATAGCAAGCACACCAACATAGACATAATAAACCTAGAACACCCCCTAGTCATGCCCTGACCTACTATACCATAGAGAACCAAGGGCTCTCTCTGGTCAGGGCGTGACAGTACCCCCCCAAAGGTGCGGACTCCGGCCGCAAAACCTGACTCTTTAGGGGAGGGTCCGGGTGGGTATCTAGCGTCGTTGGCGGCTCCAGTGCGGGGTGAAGTACCCACTCCGCTCGCAGATCCGCCAGTATCGGTGGCAGCTCTGGTGTGGGACTTTGCCCCCGCCCAGACCACGGGTCTGGCCATGGAGCCGGGTAGAACGCTGTGCCCGGACCGGGCCTCGGCGCAGAGGAGGACCCCGGCCATGGAGCTGGGTTGAACGCCGTGCCTGGACTGGGCACTGGCGCAAAGGAAGGCTCCGGCCTTGGAGCGGGACTGGACGCCATGCCTGGACTGGACATCGGTGCAGAGGAAGGCTCCTGCCATGGAGCGGGACTGGACGCCGTGCCTGGACTGGGCACTGGCGCAAAGGAGGGCTCCGGCCTGTGGACCATCGTAGGAGATTCCGGACTGTGGACCATCGTAGGAGGTTCCGGACTGTGGACCATCGTAGGAGGTTCCGGACTATGGACCGTCGTAGGAGGTTCCGGAATGTGGACCGTCGCAGGAGGTTCCGGACTGTGGACCGTCGCAGGAGGTTCCGGACTGTGGACCGTCGCAGGAGGTTCCGGACTGTGGACCGTTGCAGGAGGTTCCGGACTGTGGACCGTTGCAGGAGGTTCCGGACTGTGGACCGTCGTAGGAGGTTTCGGATTGTGAACCGTCGCCGGAAGCTCTGGACTTGGGACCGTTGCCGGAAGCTCTGGACTGTTGATGCGCACTGGAGGCCTAGTGCGTGGAGCTGGTACAGGTGGTACCGGACTGGTGACACGCACTTCAGGGTGAGTGCGGGGAGCAGGCACAGGACATGCCAGACTGGGGAGGCGCACTGGAGGCCTGATGCGTGGGACCGGCACAGATTGCACCGGACTGGTGACACACTCTTCAGGGCGAGTGCGAGGAGCTGGCACAGGACGTACTGGGCTGTGCAGGCGCACTGGAGACCTGGTGCGTAGAGCCGGGCACAAATTGTACCGGAACGATGACACATTTCGCACAGCGAGTGTGGGGAGCTGGCACAGAACGTACTGGGCTGTGAAGGCGTACTGGAGACTTGGTGCGTAGAGCCGGCACACATGGTACCGGACAAATGATACGCTCCTCAAGGTGAGTGTGGAGAGCTGGCACAGGACGTACGGGGCTGTGGAGGCGTACAGGAGACCTGGTGCTTGGAGCTGGCACAGTTTTTACCAGACTGCTAGCACGCTCCTTAGGACGAGTACGGAGAGCTGACTCAGGTGGCATCAAACAGATAACACGCTCCTTAGGGTGAATGTCGTGCATCATACACCAACACAACAACTCTCTCATTTCTCTCTCCTCCAATTTCTCCATCAACTCACTGACGGTCTCTGACTCTCTTCGTTCACTCTCCTCAAATTTCTCCCTCTTCTCCCAGATTGGCTCTGGTTCGCTTCTCGGCTCCGCTGACCACCCCGTGCCCCCCCCCCAAAACAACATTGGGGGCTGTTCTTTAGGCTTTCCTTGTGGCCGCGAACTCTGGCGTCGTCGCTGTCCTCCCTTCTCTCCTTGCGTCTGCCGCCAAGAAAGGCGATCCTGTCCTGCCAGGATTTCCTCCCAAGTCCAGGATCCCTTCCCATTCAAAATCTCTTCCCATCTCCAGGATACTCTCTCCTCCTGGGCACGCTGCTTGGTCCTGTTGTGTTGGGATCTTCTGTCAAGGTTGTCGTAAGAACTGGACCAAGGCGCAGTGTGATTAAAGTTCCACATATTTATTCAAGCGAAACTACCAAACAAAAAGAAACAAACAACGAACCGTGACATCAGAGGTGCTACATGCACTAAGTCAAAACAAGATCCCACAAAACACAGTGGGGAAATGGCTGCCTAAATATGATCCCCAATTAGAGGCAACGATTACCAGCTGCCTCTAATTGGGAACCATACCAAGCACACCAATATAGAAATAATAAACCTAGAACACCCCCTAGTCATGCCCTGGCCTACTATACCATTGAGAACCAAGGGCTCTCTCTGGTCAGGACGTGACAGTTGCTGAACTGAGTTCTATAGGAAGTGACCCCTGTTCCCTGGTTGGAGGGTTAATGTGGCGTAGCCTGCAGCCCTGTTCTGTGTCTATCAAGGCACAAGGTGAGACCCAAATGCAGACACAGGAGGCAGATGGTTGGAGTCTTACAATGTTTATTAATCCAATGGGGTAGCCAAGAGAATGGTCATGGACAGGCAAAAGGTCAAAACCAGTTCACAGTCCAGGAGGTACAAAGTGGCAGGCAGGCTCGTGGTCAAGGCAGGCAGAATGGTCAGGCAGGCGGGTACAAAGTCCAGAAACAGGCAAGGGTCAAAACCGGGAGGACTAGAAAAAGGAGAATGCAAAAAGCAGGAGAACGGGAAAACCGCTGGTTGACTTAGAAACATACAAGACGAACTGGCACAGAGAGACAGGAAACACAGGGATAAATACACTGGGGTAAATAAGCGACACCTGGAGGGGGTGGAGACAATAACGAGGACAGGTGAAACTGATCAGTCTGTGACAGTGTCATGGGCTGTGTGGACTGATGGGAGGTGTTGGTCTGACAGAAGGTGGGCAGTGAACTGAGAGCTGCAAGACTGGAGGCCATAGAGGCCCTGGAACTGGCCCCAGATCAGCAACCCCACTGAGCTCCAGCAGGGCCAGACTGGTGCAGAATATTGGTCCTGCCTGCAGACCACCTGCCGGCACACACTCTGGCTGACACCAGAACAGCACAAAGGGACATTCACCGAGACAATCACACACAAGGCCAACACTGCTGCAGCATAGATTTTTCTATATGCACACACAAACAAAAACTTTTGTCATGGCTAGGAGAAAATCATATGTACCCAGGGGCCAATGTGAAGTACATGGCTGAATAAGAATTACCCATCTGACGCATAGCCGAACTCAAAACACCTGCAAATGAATCAAAGGCGATATGTAATGCAGCCGTTGTGACTGCAAGTCTGGTGGAATAAATCACATGCAACCTCACTCTCAGCCACTGCCAAGCAGATTGGATGGCGAAATAGGGATCATTGAACACTGCGAAGAAGCTTGTAAAGCGGTTATGCAGATGTGATGTGCTGCATGAGAATTTTAGTTTAAAAATAAATATGCATAAGCTGTGTGGGGAGTGCACAAATGCTGAGGATAAGACATGAATAGCTAATGATTGACTTGCAGGTTGCTCAAACAGAATTAGAGTTTTGCATAATCACCACTGTTAACCCTGAAATAGGCACGTCCATGACAACATGCTTTGACAAATTGATTATTTGATTTCTAAGGCTCCTTGGAGCAAAACAAATAAGTCCTAAATCATTGGCATAACGGGAGATAATGAAGCGTTTCACAGACTGGAGCATAGCACATCCAATCTACTATAAGGGTTTGAATGTGTGGTAATATAGCTGATATGGTCATATGTCTTCCTGAGTAACTTGGGATCAATTATGGACTAAATGTAAACACTATGCAAGGAGAAATGTATTGTGATAAGCATAGCCATGGGAAGTAGGGGTCATGAGGGTGCTGCAGCTCCCCCTGATAAATTAAAATAAAAAATGGAGTTAAACAATTCCAGAAAAATTATTGAACTAGGCCTTTATTACTCCTGTATGAGCGAAGAAAAATATTTGTTAGCAGAGCGGAGATAAACACTCCTCAGATGTCAAATCTGATGTCAAATGAAAACTGAGTCTATTTTTGTTTTTAATTAAAGGTAGACTAGCGATATTACATAGGTGCAAAAAGTAAACAACATTGTGGGTCAATTTCCACAACAACTAAGAGCGTTGAAGTGCGAGTCTCAACTTCTCCGCTGTTTTGGTGCCCTGGCTACCACGCTGTAAAAAAGCGTGGAGCGAACCCATGCACATGCACACATACTGTGTGTGACTGTGTGAGAACGAAGTCTTGCATCTCACTCATCTCAATATATGTGGTGCTGCGCGTGGCAATGTCTTTTCACTGAGTCTACCTTTAATGCATATATACATTTTCCAACCATTTTCTAACCTAAATATTAGGAACTAACAAAATGCTTAGATTTTTTGTCAAACAGATAGAAAGGGGGTCTTAGAAAACATCCACAAAAAGTCATAAAAGTTATGAGAAATACATTAAAACACAAACATTTTGAAGTGAAGACCCCTGCCAACTATTTGCGTTCTGTAATTTTAAGAAACGTGGCCTTGTGCCTTGAAATTCCATTACCAAAACCCCACATAACTTAAAGATATTTGTACATTTCTCTCCCTTGTGAGGAGAGAAGATAATGAAAATTCACAGAAGTAACAAATAAAGCTAGACCTTCCAATTAGTCAGTGTTTTTACTTATATCTATTTGGTTTATGAACTATTAAGTGATTACAATTTTAATTCAGTTACCAAATTGATAACAGAATTTCAAAAAGATCACTAACAGAATTATTGCAATTGAATTGGCTACAATAGGAAATCATAATAGTCATAAAACACAGTTGGGTCACCTGCTACAGTCATCCCTTCAACTGGCGTACTGTTATGTTCAGCTTATAACCCAAAGCAAGTGTGAAAACAGTCTGGACAACCCTTCTCTCTCTCTCTCTCTCTCTCTCTCTCTCTCTCTCTCTCTCTCTCTCTCTCTCTCTCTCTCCCTATCGCTCTCTTTGCCTCTCTCTCTCTCTTTTCTTTCCAGGTAGCCCTTTCCTCCAGTCAAATGATCTAGTTGCCTCATGGGTGGAATGTTATTCATCTTTTTCATAATTTCCTAATTAATAAACATTCTTCTTTTTTTATGCCAAAAATCAGGTGTTTCTACACTACATGACCAAGAGTATGTGGACACCTGCTCGTCGAACATCTTATTCCAAAATCACGGGCATTAATATGGAGTTGGTCCCCTCTTTGCTGCTATAACACTTTTCTGGGAAGGCTTTCCACAAGACGTTGGAACAGCCACAAGAGCATTAGTGATGTTGGGCAATTAGGCCTGGCTCGCAGTCGACGTTACAATTAATCCCAAAGGTGTTCGATGGAGTTGAGGTCAGGGCTCTGTGCATGCCTGTCAAGTTCTTTCACACCGATTTTGACAAACCATTTCTGTATGGACTTCGCTTTGTGCATGGGGGTCATTGTCATGCTGAAACAGGAAAGATCTTTCCCCCAAACTGTTGCCAGAAAGTTGGAAGCAAAGAATTGTCTAGAATGTCATTGTATGCTGTAGCGTTAAGATTTCCCTTCACTGGAACCAAGGGGCCTAGCCCGAACAATGAAAACAGCACCAGACCATTATTCCTCCGCCACCAAACGTTTCTATTGGCAGTATGCCAAAAACAGATGTGTCCATCAGACTACCAGATGGTGAAGCGTGATTTATCGCTACAGAGAACACGTTTACACTGCTCCAGAATCCAATGGTGGCGAGGATTACACCACTCCAGCCGACAGTTGGCTTTGCGCATGGTGATCTAAATCTTGTGTGCGGCTGCAGGCAGTTTGGAACTCGGTAGTGAGTTTTGCAACCTGAGGACAGATCATTTTTACGCGCTTCAGCACTCAGCGGTCTCTTTCTGTGAGTTTGTGTGGCCTACCACTTCACGGCTGAGCCGCTGTTGCTCTGAGACGTTTCCACTTGAAAATAACAGCACTTACAGCTGACCGGGGCAACTTTAGCAGGGCAGAAATTTTAACTGACTTGTTGGAAAGCTGGCATCCTATGACGGTGCCATGTTGAAAGTCAATGAGCTATACAGTAAGGCCATTCTACTGACAATGTTTGTCTATGGAGATGCATGTCTGTGTGCTCGATTTTATACACCTGTCAGCAATGGGTGTGGCTGAAATCCCCGAATCCACTAATATGAAGGGGTGTCCACATACGTTTGTATATATAGTGTATGTCAAACGGATTTATTATATTTTAGCCTCCCATAACCATGTGTGTGAGGTGTATACAGTACTTTTGTTTCAAAGTAGATTTGTTTAGGACTACGAAGAAACACTCTGTGTGATCCTGATTTAGGTTAATGTCACCTCTCCCGGCTCTTACTGACACCTAGACATGAGCCCCCTCTCTTTCCATTTACTGTAACCAGCATCCTTACTCACCAGCATCCTTACCGACACCGGACGTCCATGGACGTTGAAAAGGAGTCATTCCGCCATGGCCTTGATTTCAACGTCCACAGATGTTGTTTCATGATACGTTCTGGACTGGTTAAATTTCAAAATCCACACATGGTGATTTTTGGACTGGCTTTGATTTGGTCCAAACACAGATGTCCATGATTGGTTCAGATTTGGTCCAGTCCGGGAATGGACGAAATATGAACCAGTCATAGAGATATATGTTTCACAAGTTTGGAGAGCAGGGCTTTCTAAGACTGGCACTGAAAGCTAGGCATGGACAAATCAAATCAAAGTTTATTTGTCACTTGCTCCAAATACAACACGCGTAGTAGACCTTACAGTGAAATGCTTACTTACAGGCTCTAACCAATAGTGCAAAAAAAGGTATTAGGTAAACAATAGGTAAGTAAAGAAATAAAAACTGTAAAAAGAGAGTGAAAAACAATAGCGAGGCTATAAAAGTAGCAAGGCTACATACAGACACCGATTAGTCAGGCTGATTGAGGTAGTATGTACATGTAGATATGGTTAAAGTGACTATGCATATATGATGAACAGAGAGTAGCAGTAGCTTAAAGAGGGGTTGGCCGGTGGTAGGTGGCAGGTGGCGGGACACAATGCAGATAGCCCGGTTAGCCAATGTGCGGGAGAACTGGTTGGTCGGGCCAATTGAGGTAGCATGTACATGAATGTATAGTTAAAGTGACTGTGCATATATGACAGATGAGAGAGGAGGGGGTAAACTGGCATGAAAGGATGAAGGGATAACTTTACTCCTTTTTCTCTCCAATCGTCTATGTCAGCAGTAATGGAATGAATATCTCAGTTTTGGAGACTACATTGGAAGTGTGACAAACAGCACTGGTTTGGAACATTTTCACTCTGAAACAAACATTACTTGCATGACTCTTGCATCTGTTACCCTTTTTTAAAGACCCAGTGCATTCGAACACATGATTTTCTGTGTTTTATATATATTTCCTCACTATGAGGTTGGAATAATACTATGAAAAATATGATAATGCCCTTTTAGTGTAAGAGCTGTTTGAAAAGACCACCTTTAATGTCCAACAAGCTCTCACAGTCTCACTGCAGAATTAGACGTTTATCCACATTTCTCTAAACATCAAATTTCTAAGTGTTTTTGACAAACGGGGTTGACTCCTCCTGCTCAGTATAATTTTGTTTCTGCAAACGTCAAATTTCGAAGTTGCTCCAAACATGACATTTAACCTGTTAGGGCTAGGGGGCAGTATTGACACGGCTGGATAAAAAACGTACCCGATTTAATCTGGTTACTACTCCTGCCCAGTAACTAGAATATGCATATAATTATTGGCTTTGGATAGAAAACACCCTAAAGTTTCTAAAACTGTTTGAATGGTGTCTGTGAGTATAACAGAACTCAAATGGCAGGCCAAAACCTGAGAAGATTCCATGCAGGAAGTGGCCTGTCTGAGAAGTTGTGTTTCATCTTGGCTCTTTTTATTGAAGACTGAGGATCTTTGCTCTAACGTGACACTTCCTACAGCTCCCATAGGCTCTCAGAGCCCGGGAAAAAGCTGAACGATATCGAGGCAGCCTCTGGCTGAAACACATTATCGCTTTTGGCAAGTGGCCGATCAGAGTACTGTGGGCTTAGGCGCGTGCCCGAGTCGACCGAATGCTTTATTTTCTTTCGTCTGTTTACCTAAACGCAGATTCCCGGTCGGAATATTATCGCTTTTTTTATGAGAAAAATGGCATAAACATTGATTTTAAACAGCGGTTGACATGCTTCGAAGTACGGTAATGGAATATTTAGAATTTTTTTGTCACGAATTGCGCCATGCTCGTCACCCTTATTTACCCTTTCGGATAGTGTCTTGAACGCACGAACAAAACGCCGCTGTTTGGATATAACTATGGATTATATTGAACCAAACCAACATTTGTTATTGAAGTAGAAGTCCTGGGAGTGCATTCTGACGAAGACAGCAAAGGTAATAACATTTTTCTTATAGTAAATCTGACTTTGGTGAGTGCTAAATTTGCCGGGTGTCTAAATAGCTAGCCCTGTGATGCCGGGCTATCTACTGAGAATATTGCAAAATGTGCTTTCACCGAAAAGCTATTTTAAAATCGGACATATCGAGTGCATAGAGGAGTTCTGTATCTATAATTCTTAAAATAATTGTTATGCTTTTTGTGACCGTTTATCGTGAGTAATTTAGTAAATTCACCGGCAGTGTTCGGTGGGAATGCTAGTCACATGCTAGTCACATGCTAATGTAAAAAGCTGGTTTTTGATATAAATATGAACTTGATTGAACAAAACATGCATGTATTGTATAACATAATGTCCTAGGGTTGTCATCTGATGAAGATCATCAAAGGTTAGTGCTGCATTTAGCTGTGGTTTGGGTTTATGTGACATTATATGCTAGCTTGAAAAATGGGTGTCTGATTATTTCTGGCTGGGTACTCTGCTGACATAATCTAATGTTTTGCTTTCGTTGTAAAGCCTTTTTGAAATCGGACAGTGTGGTTAGATTAACGAGAGTCTTGTCTTTAAAATGGTGTAAAATAGTAATATGTTTGAAAAATTGAAGTTTTTGCATTTTTTAGGTTTTTGAATAACGCGCCACGGGATTACACTGGCTGTTACGTAGGTGGGATGATTTGGTGCCACCTACCCTAGAGAGGTTAAAAGGTTAGGGTTAAGGTTTTGGATAGGGCTAAAACCTTAAGTTTAGGCACTCATTCCGGATGCTTAAAGTAAGGGTTAAGGTTTGGGATATGGTTAAAACAGAAGAAATAAAACGAGTGTCCACCACTGAGAGCGATCCCCCTAGCAAACCCCAAGCCTACTTGATGGTTATAGCACTGACAGTTGCCTCTAGTGGCCAGTTTTGAAGGCATCTCCTGATGTCCTCAGGACATGGATAGACGTCCAATTTTGAAGTCACTCTTGAGCGATCTGCCTGGAAATTCCAGGCTGTTTTGGTGGGATGGAGTTTTGGCCTGCCTGATGACATCACCAAGTGGTAAATTACTTAATAGACCAATAAGAAAGAGAGCTCCAAATCTCTCTGCCAATAACTATCACAGTAAGGTACTTAATTGCGGCCCAGAAATTATTTGATATTGAGAATAAACGGCTGCATTGGACCTTTATCAAACTTTGGGACCGTTTTGGAACATAATGGAATGGTAGCATTCTGGAAAATACTTTAATGTTCTGAAATGAAAGTTGGGGTTCTGGCACAGATGGGACGGGAGGCAGGCTGGACAGATGTCATCCCGTTGAAAGACAGTTAGGGGTATGGAAGGAGAGGACAGGAGAGGCTCCTGACTGGAGGCTATAGACACTTCAGGGGTGGAGCAGAGATTTGAAAGCAGGTGGAGCACAGATACACAGAGCAACTGATGTGTTCAATTAGGGATCAAGGGGAGACATTTCTATCACAACAGTAAATCACAGAGTACACTACATCTGAAAGGTACAATAAAGGTCAAAATGTCTCCCTTCTACCATTTCTAAGTGAAACTACAATTGCACCTGCAGCGGAACGGAGAGGCGGACATGTAAGGTCTGTTGGCATCCCTGCAAGCAAAGCAACTATTTCACAATGCAGCACATTTGTAATCTGTGTTGCTGCTGCTCATAGGCTGCTGGACCTGACAGCGACTGGGACCTTCACAAGATGAAGGAGCTGCCAGAGAACATGGAGGACCAGATATTACTCTTACTACAGACTCTGCTGGTCAGAACTCATTTCAACAAGTCATACACACACTGATAAATGGCCTCTTGGGTTCTACTGTGGCCTTGCAATCGTTTAGTCATTAGAAAGATCAGATCACACCACTCCTTCATAACAACATGACACCAAGGACCTGAGGATGCCCGCAGGCAGGTGCACATATAGGCTGCTACAATGGTTCTGTCAGTTCTCTACCAGACGGAAAATGATAATAGGTGCAGTCAGTTCAGTCTTGAAAATCCCCTACAATATTCTGTAATCAAACTATATCACTATAATCTATGGTGTCAAGATTTGCTTAGCTCGTCAGGGGCATGGACTCTACAAGGTGTCGAAAGCGTTCCACAGGGATGCTGGCCCATATTGACTCCAATGCTTCCCATAGTTGTGTCAAGTTGGCTGGATCTCCTTTGGGTGGTTGACCATTCTTGATATACACAGGAAACGGTTGAGCATGAAAAAAACAGCAGCGTTGCAGTTCTTGACACAAACCGGTGCGCCTGGCACCTACTACCATACCTCGTTCAAAGGCACTTAAATCTTTTGTTTTGCCCATTCACCCTCTGAATGGCACACATACACAATCCATGTCTCAAATGTCTCAAAGCTTAAAAGTCCTTCTTTAATCTATATCATCTATTATTGTTATTCATCTTTTTCATAATTTCCTAATTAATTAATATTCTTCTTTTGTTATGCCAAATATCAGGTGTTTCTACACTACATGACCAAGAGTATGTGGACACCTGCTCGTCGAACATCTTATTCCAAAATCACGGGCATTAATATGGAGTTGGTCCCCTCCTTGCCGCAATAACACTCTTCTGGGAAGGCTTTCCACAAGATGTTGAAACATTGTGATGGGGACTTGCTTTCATTCAGCCACAAGAGCATTAGTGAGGTCAGCACTGATGTTGGGCGATTAGGCCTTGCTCAAATTCGGCGTTCCAATTAATCCCAAAGGTGTTCGATGGAGTTGAGGTCAGAGCTCTGTGCATGCCTTTCAAGTTCTTCCACACTGATTTCGACAAACCATTTCTGTATGGACCTCGCTTTGTGCATGGGGTCATTGTCATGCGGAAACAGGAAAGGTCCTTCCCCAAACTGTTGCCACAAAGTTGGAAGCACAGAATTGTCTAGAATGTCATTGTATGCTGTAGCGTTAACATTTCCCTTCACTGGAACCAAGGGGCCTAGCCCGAACAATGAAAACAGCACCAGACCATTATTCCTCCTCCACCAAACGTTTCATTTGGCACTATGCCAAAAACAGATTTGTCCGTCAGACTGCCAGATGGTGAAGCGTGATTCATCACTTCAGAGAACACGTTTACACTGCTCCAGAGTCCAATGGTGGCGAGGATTACACCACTCCAGCCGACAGTTGGCTTTGCGCATGGTGATCTAAATCTTGTGATGAGACTGCAGCTGCCGACAGGCAGTTTGGAACTCGGTAGTAAGTGTTGCAACCGAGGACAGACAATTTTTACACACTACGCGCTTCAGCACTCAGCGGTCTCTTTCTGTGAGCTTGTGTGGCCTACCACTTCATGGCTGAGCCGCTGTTGCTCTGAGACGTTTCCACTTGAAAATAACAGCACTTACAGCTGACCGGGGCAACTTTAGCAGGGCAGAAATTTTAACTGACTTGTTGGAAAGCTGGCATCCTATGACGGTGCCACGTTGAAAGTCAATGAGCTATTCAGTAAGGCCATTCTACTGCCAATGTTTGTCTATTGAGAATGCATGTCTGTGTGCTCGATTTTATACACCTGTCAGCAATGGGTGTGGCTGAAATCCCCGAATCCACTAATAAGAAGGGGTGTCCACTTACTTTTGTATATATAGTGTATGTCAAACGGTTTGGTTATATTTTAGTCTTCAATAACCATGTATGTGAGGTGTATACTGTAGTTTTGTTTCAAAGTAGATTTGTTTAGGACTACGAAGAAACACTCTGTGTGATCCTGATTTAGGTTAATGTCACCTCTCCCGGCTCTCACTGACACCTAGACATGAGTCCCCTCTCTTTCCATTTACTGTAACCAGCATCCTTACTCATCAGCATCCTTACCGACATCGGACGTCCATGGACGTTGAAAAGGAGTCATTCCGCCCTGGCCTTGATTTCAACGTCCACAGATGTTGTTTCATGAAACGTTCTGGACCGGCTTAAAATTCAAAATCCACACATGGTGATTTTTGGACTGGCCTTGATTTACCCAGATCAGATGTCCATGATTGGTTCAGATTTGGTCCAGTTCGGGAATGGACGAAATATGAACCAGTCATAGACATATATGTTTCACAAGTTTGGTGAGCACAGTATAGTACAGTATAGTACAGTAGAGCACAGTAGAGTACAGTAAAGTAAAGTAAAAAGTGGAGTAGAGTGTACAGTACAGTGCAGTACAGTACAGTACAGAGCACAATAGAGTACAGTAAAGTGCAGGGTTGATAATGGCAAAACCTGGCCATGACCCCTCTATCCTCTATCCAGTATCTGAGGCTGCCTCAGAGGGAGTCGGGATATGCAAAAAACACATTTCCAATTTAAACGTGTATAATACACACTTGTACGTGAAATAGGATAAATATAAGCACCCATTAGTTATATTGTATGTACAGTACAGTACAGTAAAGTAAAAATAAAGTTGAGTAGAATATAGTTCAGTACAGTCCTGTACTGCAAGCTGTCATCATCAATCAGAATGACTTTTTCTCCACAAAAGTGCTTTATTACAAACAGAAATACTCCTCAGCACTACCCCATTTTATTATTTTATTGGACTTTTATTGTCCCCCAGCACAAGGTGCACCTGTGTAATGATCATGCTGTTTAATCAGATTCTTGATATGCCATCCCTGTCTGTTGGATGGATTTTCTTGGCAAAGGCAAAATGCTCATTAACAGGGATGTAAACAAATTTGTGCCCAAAATTTGAGAGAAATAAGCTATTTGTGCGTATGGAAAATTTCTGGGATCTTTTATTTCAGCTCATGAAACATGGGACCATGAAACATGTTGTGTTTATACATAATTATGCATTTCTGTGTTGTACAGATCAGGGACCCATGATGAAATTCCATTCCACTTCACTTACTATAGTTCAACAACCAGAAGAGATTTTTCCAAAGTCAAGGTGTCTTGTGATAGCTGACATCCCATTCTTTCTGCAGATATTTAACAGGTTTTGGAAAACATGCTCACATATACTGCTAAAAAAAATCAAGGGAACACTTAAATAACACAATGTAACTCCAAGTCAATCACACTTCTGTGAAATCAAACTGTCCACTTAGGAAGCAACACTGATTGACAATAAATTTCACATGCTGTTGTGCAAATGGAATAGACAACAGGTGGAAATTATAGGCAATTAGCAAGACACCCCCAATAAAGGAGTGGTTCTGCAGGTGGGGACCAAAGACCACTTCTCAGTTCCTATGCTTCCTGGCTGATGTTTTGGTCACTTTTGAATGCTGGCAGTGCTTTCACTCTAGTGGTAGCATGAGACGGAGTCTACAACCCACACAAGTGGCTCAGGTAGTGCAGCTCATCCAGGATGTCACATCAATGTGAGCTGTGGCAAGAAGGTTTGCTGTGTCTGTCAGCGTAGTGTCCAGAGCATGGAGGCGCTACCAGGAGACAGGCCAGTACATCAGGAGACGTGGAGGAGGCTGTAGGAGGGCAACAACCCAGCAGCAGGACCGCTACCTCCGCCTTTGTGCAAGGAGGAGCAGGAGGAGCACTGCCAGAGCCCTGCAAAATGACCTCCAACAGGCCACAAATGTGCATGTGTCTGCTCAAACGGTCAGAAACAGACTCCATGAGGGTGGTATGAGGGCCCGACGTCCACAGGTGGGGGTTGTGCTTACAGCCCAACACCATGCAGGATGTTTGGCATTTGCCAGAGAACACCAAGATTGGCAAATTCGCCACTGGCGCCCTGTGCTCTTCACAGATGAAAGCAGGTTCACACTGAGCACATGTGACAGACGTGACAGAGTCTGGCGATGCCGTGGAGAACATTCTGCTGCCTGCAACATCCTCCAGCATGACCTGTTTGGGGGTGGGTCAGTCATGGTGTGGGGTGGCATTTCTTTGGGGGGCCGCACAGCCCTCCATGTGCTCGCCAGAGGTAGCCTGACTGCCATTAGGTACCGAGATGAGATCCTCAGACCCCTTGTGAGACCATATGCTGGTGCGGTTGGCCCTGGGTTCCTCCTAATGCAAGACAATGCTAGACCTCATGTGGCTGGAGTGTGTCAGCAGTTCCTGCAAGAGGAAGGCATTGATGCTATGGACTGGCCCGCCCGTTCCCCAGACCTGAATCCAATTGAGCACATCTGGGACATCATCTCTCGCTCCATCCACCAACGCCACGTTGCACCACAGACTGTCCAGGAGTTGGCGGATGCTTTAGTTTAGGTCTGGCAGGAGATCCCTCAGGAGACCATCCGCCACCTCATCAGGAGCATGCCCAGGCGTTGTAGGGAGGTCATACAGGCACGTGGAGGCCACACACACTACTGAGCCTCATTTTGACTTGTTTTAAGGACATTACATCAAAGTTGGATCAGCCTGTAGTGTGGTTTTCCACTTTAATTTTGAGTATGACTCCAAATCCAGACCTCCATGGGTTGATAAATTGGATTTCCATTGATTATGTTTGTGTGATTTTGTTGTCAGCACATTCAACTATGTAAAGTATAAAGTATTTAATAAGATTATTTCTTTCATTCAGATCTAGGATGTGTTGTTTAAGTGTTCCCTTTATTTTTTTGAGCAGTGTATAAATCTGAGGGAGATTTTACCAAAATTCTGTCACCAAATTTTGCATCTGCTCAGTTCTTCCAGTAAATGTGTGTTTGTAAAATTGTCACTGTAAATTGTTGCAATTAGTCCTTGTACATAGAGTTGTATGGTTTGTTAAACTTACTGTGGAATTGTCCGTTATCGTGGAATTTATCAAAATCTTTGGGCTGTATGACCTCCAAGGTTGTTGTTTTTATGCACTGGGCCATGAAGACAATATACAGTACTAGTCAAAAGTTTGGGTTTTTTCTTTATTTTACCTATTTTCTACATTGTAAAATAATAGTGAAGACATCAAAACTATGAAATAACACATATGGAATCATGTAGTAACCAAAAAAGTGTTAAACAAATTAAAATATATTTTAGATGTTAGATTCTTCAAAGTAGCCACCCTTTGCCTTGATGTCAGCTTGCACACTCTTGGCATTTTCTCAACCAGCTTCATGAGGTAATCACCTGGAATGAATTTCAATTAACAGGAGTGTCTTGTTAAACGTTAAAAGGTATTGGAAATACATTAAAAAGATCCGCCCCTTTTTTTTAAATTTTCGCCTAAAATGACATACCCAAATCTAAATGCCTGTAGCTCAGGACCTGAAGCAAGGATATGCATATTATTGATACCATTTGAAAGGAAACACTTTGAAGTTTGTGGAAATGTGAAATTAATGTAGGTGAATATAACACGTTAGATCTGGTAAAAGATAATACAACAAAAAAACATGTTTTTTGTATTTTTTTGTACCATCATCTTTGAAATGCAAGAGAAAGGCCATAATGTATTATTCGAGCCCAGGCAAATTTAGATTTTGGCCTCTAGATGGCAGCAGTGTATGTGCAAAGTTGCAGACTGATCCAATGAACCATTGCATTTCTGTTCAACATTTTGTATCAAGACTGCCCAAATGTGCCTAATTGGTTTATTAATATCTTTTCAGGTTCATAACTGTGCACTCTCCACAAACAATAGAATGATATTCTTATACTGTAATAGCTACTGTAAATTGGATAGTGCAGTTAGATTAACAAGAATGTAAGCTTTCTGCCAATATCAGATACGTCTATGTCCTGGGAAATGTTCTTGTTACTTACAAACTCAGGTTAATTACATTAGCCTACATTAGCTCAACTGTCCCGAGGGGGACCCACCGATCCTTTAGAGGTTTTTAAAACACAAACATTTTGAAGTGAAGACCTCTGCCAACTATTTGCATTCTGTAAGTTAAAGAAGCATGGCCTTGTGCTTTGAAATTCCATTACCAAAAACCCACGTAACATTAAGATATTTTCAAGGTTTTGTGGAATTTCATTCCTTCTTAATGCAATTGAGCAAATCAGTTGTGCTGGGTGGTATACAGAGATAGCCCTATTTGGTAAAAGACCAAGTCCATATTATGGCAAGAACGGCTCAAATAAGCAAATAGAAATGACAGTCCATCATTACTTTAAGACATGAAGGTCAGTCGGTTCAGAAAATTTCAAGTACTTTCTAAGATTCTTCAAGTGCAGCCGCAAAACCCACCAAGCGCTATGATGAAATTGGCTCTCATGAGGACGCCACAGGAAAGGAAAACCCAGAGTTACCTCTGATGCTAAGTTTATTTGAGTTAATGCACCCCAAATAAGAGTTCAAGAGTCATAGAGTTCAAGTAACAGACACATCTCAATATCAACTGCTCAGAGGAGACTGCTTGAATCAGGCCTTCATGGTCGAATTGCTGCAAAGAAACCACTACTAAAGAACACCAATAAGAAGAAGAGACTTGCTTGGGCCAAGAAACATGAGCAATGGACATTAGACTGGTGGAAATCTGTCCTTTGGTCTGATGAGTCCAAGTTTGAGATTTTTGTTCCAACCGTCGTGTCTTTGTGAGACACAGAGTAGGTGAACAAATAATCTCTGCATGTGTGGTTCCCACCGTGAAACATGCAGGAGGAGGTGTGATGGTGTGCTTTGCTGGTGACACTGTTAGTGATTTATTTAAAATTCAAGGCACACTTAAACAGAATGCCTACCACAGCATTCTGCAGCGATACACCACCCCATCTGGTTTGCGCTTAGTGGGACTTTCATTTGTTTTTCAACAGGACAATGACCCAACACACCTCCAGGCTGTGTAAGGGCTACTTGACCAAGAAGGAGAGTGATGGAGTGCTGCATCAGATGACCTGACCTCCACAATCACCCGACCTCAACCCAATTGAGATGGTTTAGGATGAGTTGGACCGTAGAGCGAAGGAAAAACAGCCAACAGGTGCTCAGCATATGTGGGAACTCCTTCAAGACTGTCGGAAAAGCATTTCAGGTGAAGCTGGTTGAGAGAATGCCAAGTGTGTGCAAAGCTGTCATCAAGGCAAAGGGTGACTACTTTGAAGAATCTAAAATCTAAAATATATTTGGATTTGTTTAATACTTTTTTGGTTACTACATGATTCCATGAGTTCTTTCATAGCTTCACTATTACTCTACAATGTAGAAAATAGTAAAAATAAAGAAAAAACGTTGAATGAGTTGATGTGTCCAAACTTTTGACTGGTACTATATATATTAGTGACAATTTCATGGGTTTTGTTTTCTTTGAGATTTGCTTTGTGAAAACAAACACGTTGACACAGTTGATTAGATGGCAGTGGAGAAAAGAGCAAAACAAACAAAACTATGATGTGAGACCGCACACAGAACACTGGCTCAGTGGAATGCATCAGTAAATTGGGTTCGATGAAAACAAACATACTGAAGGGAAATTCCTATCTCTTCTTAGTGGCAGGGTTTTCTAAGACTGGCACTGAAAGCTCTGGATGGACAGATAAGAGAGGAGGGGGTAAGCTGGCATGAAAGGATGAAAGGATAACTACTCCTTTTTCTGTCCAATCGTCTATGTCAGCAGCAATGGAATGAATATCTCCGTTTTGGAGACTACATTGGAAGTGTGACAAACAGCACTGGTTTGGAACAAACATTTTCACTCTGAAACAAACATTACTTGAATGTATCTCACATCTGTCACACTTTTTTAAAGGCCCAGTGCAGTCGAACACATGATTTTTCTGTTTTATATATATTTCCTCACGATGAGGTTGGAATAATACTGTGAAATTGTGAAAATTATGATAATACCCTTTTGTGTAAGAGCTGTTTGAAAAGACCACCTTAAATGTCCAACAAGCTCTCACAGTCTCACTGCAGAATTAGACGCTTATCCACATTTCTCTAAACGTCAAGTTTCGAAGTTGCTCCAAACATCAAATTTCTAAGTGTTTTTGACAACCTGGGTTGACTCCTCCTGCTCAGTATCATTCCGTTTCTCCAAACATCAAATTTCGAAGTTGCTCCAAACATCAAATTTAATAGGTTAGGGTTAAGGTTTTGGATAGGGTTAAAACCTTAAGTTTAGGCACTCATTCTGGATGCTTAAGGTAAGGGTTAAGGTTTGGATATGGTTAAAACAGAAGAAAAAAAACGAGTGTCCACCACTGAGATCGATTTGTGCCGTGGCGGAGATCTTTGTGGGCTATACTCGGCCTTGTCTTAGGACGGTAAGTTGGTGGTTGGAGACATCCCTCTAGTGGTGTGGGGGCTGTGCTTTGGCAAAGTGGGTGGGGTTATATCCTGCCTGTTTGGCCCTGTCCGGGGGTTTCATCGGATGGGGCCACAGTGTCTCCTGATCCCACCTGTCTCAGCCTCCAGTATTAATGCTGCAGTAGTTTATGTGTCGGGGGGCTAGGGTCAGTCTGTTACATCTGGAGTATTTCTCTTGTCTTATCCGGTGTCCTGTGTGAATTTAAATATGCTCTCTCTAATTCTCTCTTTCTCTCTTCCTTTCTTTCTCTCGGAGGTCCTGAGCCCTAGGACCATGCCTCAGGACTACCTGGCATGATGACTCCTTGCTGTCCCCAGTCCACCTGGGCGTGCTGCTGCTCCAGTTTCAACTGTTCTGCCTGCGGCTATGGAACCCTGACCTGTTCACCGGACGTGCTTGTTGCACCCTCGACAACTACTATGATTATTATTATTTGACCATGCTGGTCATTTATGAACATTTTAACATCTTGACCATGTTCTGTTATAATATCCACCCGGCACAGCCAGAAGAGGACTGGCCACCCCTCATAGCCTGGTTCCTCTCTAGGTTTCTTCCTAGGTTTTTGGCCTTTCTAGGGAGTTTTTCCTAGGGAGTTTTTCCTAGCCACCGTGCTTCTTTCACATGCATTGCTTGCTGTTTGGGGTTTTAGGCTGGGTTTCTGTACAGCACTTTGAGATATCAGCTGATGTACGAAGGGCTATATAAATACATTTGATTTGATTTGATTTGAGTACACTACATCTGAAAGGTACAATAAAGGTCAAAATGTCTCCCTTCTACCATTTCTAAGTGAAACTACAATTGCGCCTGCAGCGGAACGGAGAGGCGGACATGTAAGGTCTGTTGGCATCCCTGCAAGCAAGGCAACTATTTCACAATGCAGCACATTTGTAATCTGTGTTGCTGCTGCTCATAGGCTGCTGGACCTGACAGCGACTGGGATCTTCACAAGATGAAGGAGCTGCCAGAGAACATGGAGGACCAGATATTACTCTTACTACAGACTCTGCTGGTCAGAACTCATTTCAACAAGTCATACACACACTGATAAATGGCCTCTTGGGTTCTACTGTGGCCTTGCAATCGTTTAGTCATTAGAAAGATCAGATCACACCACTCCTTCATAACAACATGACACCAAGGACCTGAGGATGCCCGCAGGCAGGTGCACATATAGGCTGCTACAATGGTTCTGTCAGTTCTCTACCAGACGGAAAATGATAATAGGTGCATTCAGTTCAGTCTTGAAAATCCCCTACAATATTCTGTAATCAAACTATATCACTATAATCTACTGTGTCAAGATTTGCATAGCTGAAGTTGGCAGGGGAAACACCGTGATTCTGCATAAACACACATTTCTGTAGCAGCGTGGCTCTGCAAATGTGGTTCCATCTACCTTAGCCCCAGTCTCTGTGTGCACTCCCAGGGTTGGCAGGCTAAAGCCTGAGTATGATGTGGAAGAGACACAAATAGACTAGTGCAGGAACTCCGGAGTGAAGCACTGCCAGTGATTACACACAGACCAGCCCAAGTGCTAAAGCTTTAATCACATTCCCCAGGCGACTGGGGAAGGAACAGTCCATTGTGTGTATGCACATACAGTACACAGTATAGTGTAAAGTCTATTGCTTGTGGGACTTCCATTGTGTGTGCACATGTTCAGTGATGAGAAGTCAATTGTGTATGGACATATATTGTTGTGCAGTGGTGAGGCTGGTGAGAAGTGCTTGCTTTGTGTCACATCCTCTCACAGAGCTGCCTGTGTGGCTGAATGGGATTCTCAGCAATGTTTTGAATTTGCATGCTGGGTAAGGGAGAACACCAGCCATATTTATATTTGCTATTCAAGTTTAATCCAAACAGTTCTATTTCTAGTGGCTCAATCCTAGAAGATTTATGCTTTGTAAACACTGTCAAACATTTGTTGAATGTGTGCAGCCTTTGTGGCACAGTTATTTCCACCTTAGTAGACATATACACCGGAACACCTTCCTAATATTGAGTTGCACCCCCCTTTTGCTCTCAGAACAGCCTCAATTCGTTGGGGCATGGACTCTTCAAGGTGTCGAAAACGTTCCACAGGGATGTTGGCCCATATTGACTCCAATGCTTCCCATAGTTGTGTCAAGTTGGCTGGATCTCCTTTGGGTGGTTGACCATTCTTGATATACACAGTGTCACAGGCCGGCTCATAGCCTGTGGCAAAAAAGAGAGGACATCAACAACCGGTATAGGCCAATTCAAAAAGTTCTTTATTATAAAACAAAACTATTAATTCTAAACAAAGAAAAAGGAATGAGGTGTGGAAATGTCATAATGTAGGGTGTATGTAGGGTGCATGGATGCGTGAATATGTGTGTGTAAACATGACTGAGTGGAAACTAAATAAACCATCAAGGAACAAACAAAACAGGATCATACCTGGAGGAGGAGAGGGAGAGGGAGAGAGAGAGAGAGAGAGAGAGAGAGAGAGAGAGAGAGAGAGAGAGAGAGAGAGAGAGAGAGAGAGAGAGAGAGAGAGAGAGAGAGAGAGAGAGAGAGAGAGAGAGAGAGCAAGCCAAGCAAGGAGACAGAGAGGTTAGTGGAGCAGTTTGTTAAATACCCTGAGCCCCCAGGTGGCTCCAATCACACCAGCTCCAATCACTAACGACCCTCCTCTACCTGCAGGGGGAACCGCCCCTGCACTGCAGAGGAGGAGCCGTGACAACAGGAAACTGTTGAGCATAAAAAAATTCAGCAGCGTTGCAGTTCTTGACACAAACCGGTGTGCCTGGCACCTACTACCATACCCCGTTCAAAGGCACTTAAATATTTTGTCTTGCCCATTTACACTCTGAATGGCACACATACACAATCCATGTCTCAAATGTCTCAAGGCTTAGAAGTCCTTCTTTAATTTATCTCCTCCCCTTCATCTACACTGATTGAAGTGGATTTAACTAGTGACAGCAATAAGGGCTCATAGCTTTCACCATTATTCACCTGGTCAGTCGATGTCATGGAAAGAGCAGGTGTTCTTAATGTTTTGTACACTCAGTGTACACATGCAGTATCTTGAAATAAGGCTTTGGCATTACCTGGAACGAGAATATAATCCTATCCATATACCACAAAAGTTGAAAAAAAAAATATTACTGTACTTCAAGACAACTCAATAGACTAGACATATGGCATGTCTGTCAACTATACACTCTCTTTTTACGTTTCAACTTTGAATGTGACAGAAAAACATAGAATTATACTTATGCCTTTTGCTCTGAAGTCATAGAATATTAGAGATCAAAACCCCTTTGATCAATACCTGTCATTGCTATACATTACTGGCTGCTTTGAAAAGAACACTGCGTTTTTTTAAAGAGGAGAGGTTGTGACCGGTGAGGCTACTGTCAGCATTTCATATTCCCATTTCAGATTACCAACTTGGCGAAGTTCAGAGATATAGGCATAGCTGTGAATGTGAATGCTGTTGTCTAGTAGCAGCTAGCAGCTCCTGAAAATGAATTGCACTTGTTCGGGAAAGGTGTTGGAAATGAAGAAGCTCACTGAGGGAATGGATCCCTCATTATCTGACTGTACAGTGACTGTCAATGTTGATGTCACATTTTTCTGTCTCCATTGCGTGTTTCTTTAAAAAAAAATAACAGCTTTCCTATTTCCTCTGAGGAAATGTATTTCTTGGCTTGTGATATCAAAAGCAATACATAAAACTGCTACATTATCCCAGAGACAACCCTGCTGAATTCACCAGAATGTTCCAAAATCCATTGTCCCTTCAGGTCATCCTTGAAGTTTTTACTTTCTACCGGTTGCTGTCTGCTGATGGGAGATTAGGTATCTTGTGTCATTTCACCCTCAGCTCAAATACCCCATAGCCTTACTTGTATTTGACTTACAAAATGTAATTTACTAAGTTTTCTTATCTTCTCCATGTCAATTGTGATCCTCCAAACAGATTCTATGACAAACACAACTCCTGCTGCATTAAAAAAAACAGTTCACAGTATACAAGGAGCTGAAGGTGCCAAGAGCAGAAACGTTATTGCAAAATAGTGATTGCAAAAGGCAGTGTGTGTGTGACTATGTTGTGAAGTCAAAACTAAACTGCATCCCTCTGATCGCAAATAAAGTCGTCCTTGAAGGAAGGGTCAATGAAGCAAAGTAAACTTCAACTCGATGCTTCTGCAAACTTCACACATGTAAATCAATAGAATCTATGTATATATGCAGCTTAAATCCCCCCAACAGACCATATCACCTCTGCTCAATTCAAACACATGCCTTGTGTATTTTAATATCAGGGATGAGTCTGTCTATGTATTTCATAGTCTTTGGTATGTCTGATTTGCCTTGGCTGGGTTGTGCAATGGGGCACTCTTGGCACTTTGCCGCCTTATTCACTTCATGTTAATGTAAGCACTTGAACAAATCCCTTTAGTCCGCTGTGGACAATAGTGCACTTCAGATCTAGGAAACAGTATTGTTATTTTCCCAATATGTTGCTCTTTCCAATATAACAAGAATTTTCAACAGGAATCACATGGTGTAAACCTATTGGTTTATTGGGGTGAGACAATGTAGTGTGATGTGATTCAGTATTGGTGCACTGTGATCTTTATTTAGAAGCATTCTCACACAGTTGGATAAATAATGCTCATCTATATACTGGAAGAGGCAGAAAGCGCGTTCTCATGAAGATTTTAAACTTCTTGCCTCCAACTCCCTGTCTATTGCCCTGAATAGTCTTTACCTCTAATATAAACTGACATATTGGACCACTCATAGCGTTATGAGAGAAATTAAGACTCATATTACAGCGCATATGGAGACAGGCTAATCTATTTGTATTATGTTGACAATATGCAAGCAGCGTGCCATAATGGGACACAAATCACAGCTCCAGCATTGATCTTATGAATCTCAAAACTGTCACGCCCTGACCTTAGAGATCCTTTTATGTCTCTATTTTGGTTGGTCAGGGCGTGAGTTGGGGTGGGCATTCTATGTCCTTTTTTCTATGTTTGGTATTTCTTTGTTTCGGCCGGGTATGGCTCTCAATCAGGGACAGCTGTATATTGTTGTTGCTGATTGGGAGCCATACTTAGGCAGCCTGTTTTCCTTTGGGGTTTGTGGGTGGTTAATTTCTGTTTAGTGTTTTGCACCTGACAGAACTGTTTGGCTGTCGTTTTTTTTGGTTTAAAGTGTTCTATCTTTAATAAATTCATGATGAGCACTAACCACGCTGTGCCTTGGTCTACTCTCTTCAATGACGGCCGTTACAAAAACACCACCAGTCAAAAGGATGCAGTAGAAAGCAAGGAAATAGCACAATATCACAACCTAAATAAGGATTGCCTTGACACACGTATTGACGACTGCTTGTGCATTCTCATGACAGAAGAATGAGAAAAATGTGTGATTGTACCCAGATTGACTCTGTTCAGTGACTGTCTGAACACAAATCCATAGATCATCATCTACAAATCAGATCAAATGTTATTGGTCACATACATATATTTAGCATATGTTATTGCGGGTGTGGTGAAATGGTTGTGTTCCTAGCTCCAACAGTGCAGCAGTATCTAACAATTCACAACAATACACAAATCTAAAAGTAAAATAATTGAGTAAAGAAATATATAAATATTAGGATGAGCAATGTTGGAGTGGCATTGACTAACATACAGTTGAATAGAATATAGTATATACATATGAGATTAATAAAACAGTATGTAAACATTATTCAACTGACTAGTGTTCCATTATTAAAGTGGCCAGTGATTCCATGTCTATGTATGTAGGGCAGCAGCCGCTAAGGTGCAAGGTTGAGTAGCTGCTCTACTACCATTGTGCTTCGATGGCAGGCAATAACAAGCTCAAACGCTTTTCAGAAAATCACGATTTTGACATTCAATTTCTAACGAATGTTTCAAAAGCAATGTGGCTACATTGACTCTATTTATTTTACAAGAAAAATAGAAGAAAACTTCAATGGAATACTCAACTGAGAAGGTCACACGCTCAGAATGGATTACTAAACCATATATTTTCAGCATTCTTTCATGAATTGATTCCTAACTTTAGGGATCCATATTATGCTTCATGTAGCATAAATGATATAGGCCTATCCGTGATATATTGGTTTTGATATTTCAGTGTGAATTTGGACTGAGACGGTGAAATGGAATATCTGACTGAATTGAGTGGAATATACTGTACTGCTGGTACCTTGCCGACCTCCTGCAGGAATACACGTCAACTGTTAATCTATGTAGAGGGGCACAGAGCATCCGGAGCTCGTTTGGCAATTAACCTGTGGGCCTCCGTACTCCCCTCCATTAGCAGGGCTTTGAGACAGCTTTGTTAGCTCAGCACTTCCTCTCCAGCTCCTAGCCCCTGTGGAGCTCAGTCAGCTCCACAGCATACAAAGAGAGATAAATTGACTTGATAATGAAAATGAAATATACTTCTGGGTGGTATTAGGACTATGTCGCTGACATAATGCACTATGGCAAGGATGCGTCAATAGGGAGATTGCATTATGAGGTGGTTTTGGGGCAGGTTGTTATTTTACAAATTCTGCTGCTCTGCTAAGGAAAATGTTCTTTGTTGTGTCAAACAAGCTCTCAAAATGGGATTTTATTGTAGTGAATACGCATGTGGAAATAAAATGTCTGAAAGGACAAAATGATGAGGACATGCTGCCGGGATGTTTTGTTCATTACTGTCTGTTCAGATTATGGAAGATGGTTTGTAAAAACAAAAAGTGAATGTGTGTGTGAGGCGACTGCACTGGACCTGTGCTTCCTCTTTATCTGTTGATTAACTTTTCAGAATGAGCTGGGGGAAAGAAACTGTGCCTCAGCAAGAAACTGTATTATTTTTTCCATTTAACTTTAGGAGATAAGGAATTGATGCTCTCTGTGTCTGTAATCATGACTGTGTGGAGAAATCCAGCATGAGTCATATTCTCCCCTGCTCACACATAATAAACACTGTTATTTCTCTAGATAACACAATTACACATTACAATATTAACATATACATTAGTCACAATGCAAAACTAAACTAAATAAATGTCTTTCTAAATGTTTCTTTGTTGCACCACTCAGGAGGGGACTGTTGAGAGTAATCCTCCTGTTAGTTCTCCCGTTAAACTGCAGTCCTCAGAAATAATTTGCCAGCTCATTTGTATTGAGCATTCATCATTTATAAACATTTACCCCGAGGGAAGATCATATCTAAAGGTATCATTAATTATTGGGCAGCTTTTCACCACACTCGTCTTCTGCATCAAAGAATACCACAGCAAATATGTACTTATACTGTATTTACTAGTATTATAATTCCTAGGTTTTCGGGACGATACAAAGCACAGAATGATTCACCTATCAAGCAAGATTAGAGTCTATGGACTGAGCCAGGGATGTACCTACGCATTACTTCACATCAGTTAGGTTGATAAACAATCTTCCATTCAGACAGTCTCACGGTTGTTGAAACACATCGCAATCACTTTTATCTCAATGCAGTTTCACCAAGCAGCACTGCCCTCTGGCATGTATAGAGGGGTTTCCCCTGATTATCAAACCCTTGTTCCAGGACCAGTGACTATCATTAGCTTCACCACACATCAGGAAAGACACTTGATCAGAGGGACATCAAAATCCCACTGAACCTTATTATTAAACGTACTAGCCATCAAATAGAATATTATGCAGTGTCTCAATGACAGCCGTGGCAGCATCACAGCATCAGTGTGATAAAACATTCATGGAACAAGAACCAAGTAACATGCACAGTGTGCAATTCTATGATCACTGAGTCTGTGCCAAGCACAAAAAAATAAGCCCATATGCTATTTCCTTGGTCTGTTGAGGGAATATGTGTCCTTTCATAAAATAATCCCTCTTCGTCTCTCTTTTCTAGAATCATATCCTGATGGCTAATTAGACATATGGACAGAAACAGGGTTCAGAGCCTATTTACAGGAATACGATATGGACACAGAACGGTTTCGAGTCGGAAGCTGAGCTGCTGACATTTCCCACTCATCGACTGACAGCTAAATTGTTGGGATGATGCTTCTGTGCCAAAGTTATGTATTTTTTAAGGGACAGAGGAGGCATTTCTTTAGTCTGACGTGGGCTAGAGGGCTGGATGTAAGGGAATGCATGACTGTTAGCTGTCGGGACTGTTGCCTGTGTTGCCTGAGATGAGGATGCTTTACATAGTTATGTTACTGTAAAGTTTTGGAGTGGAACCAGACCTATAGTCTATGCTCTGTCCTCAATACGTGTGTACGAAGAATGGGGAGGAGAGGAGATGGAATTTAATAATACAGTGTTGAATGTGCAATGACAAAACGCCTACTTATTCTTGCATTGTAAAGGGGTCAATTTTGGGGGATTTGTGATGAATATACAGAATTGCAATATGCTGCCTCGCCATAAAAGCGTCCTGAGGTATAATGGCCTCAAGACAGCAATAAAACCAGGTATATGCTTTATGTAGCTAGACACCCTCTCATGGCACAACTGATCCAAGACCAGGGAGTCAGATCATAAATCTAAATGCAGAAAGTGCTATTCTAGGATTATAAAAGGTGTGTGTGTGTGTGTGTGCATGTGTGTGTGTGTGCGTGCGTGCGTGCATGCGTGTGTGTGTGCGCAACTGACAGAGAGAGAGAGGGAGAAAGACAGAAAAGTGTGTGAAGGTGAAACAGAGCTTCACCACTACAGCATGCAATGCTGAAGGTGATTGAAGTATTGACACTCAGCTCTCTCTCTCTGTTCCTGTCGAGTCTGGAGCAGGTATCAATCACTAAGTCGACAACAGTATCACAGCTGCTGCTGGCTGCAGAAACTACGCCACACTACACAACACAAACTGACAGCTGCTGAAGATGTGAACAGAGGCCTCTCTCTACGGTACAGGCCAGGACAAGAAACTAACCCACAGCACTGATAGAGCTCTAATTAAAGACCAGTAGAGAATGAACGGTTCCATTTCTTTCTGTGCATTCCTTCTACTAACATAAATTGGGACTACTTTTCTGGTCTTAAATTAAACATGTAACAAAATGAACGATTGTGTGTCTGTTCCAGGTTCAGATTTAATTATGGAAATTGATGGAACAGTGCTCTCTTAGATTTAAAAGTCACGTTAATTGGATAATCGGGACTGATGGATGTGGTTGCATGAAGCTCATTCAACAGTTTGCAACTTTTCCCTCAAATGATCCTGTATAACTGTGAGCATCACCCTCATCGTCTGGCCACCTTATCTATATGTACATATCTACCTCAATTACCTCGTACCCTGTGTACAGTGCCTTTGGAAAGTATTCAGACCCCTTGACTTTTTCCACATTTTGTTACGTTACAGCCTTATTCTAAATTATTTTTTTATTTTTTTTATAATCTTCATCAATCTACACACAATACCCCATAATGATAGAGCAAAAACAGGTTTTTAGACATTTTTGCTAATTGATTAAAAATAAAAACTGAAATACCACATTTACATAAGTATTCAGACCCTTTAGTCAGTACTTTGTTTAAGCACCTTTGGCAGCAATTACAGCATCGAGTCTTCTTGGGTATGACGCTACAAGTTTAGCACACCTGCATTTGGGTAGTTTCTCCCTTTCTTCTCTACAGATCCTCTCAAGCTTTGTCAGGTTGGATGGGGAGCGTTGCTGCACAGTTATTTTCAGGTCTCCAGAGATGTTCGATTGGGTTCAAGTCCCGAGCTCTGGTAGGGCCACTTAAGGGCATTCAGAGACTGGTCCAGAAGCCACTCCTGCAATATTTTTGCTGTGTGCTTAGAGTTGTTGTCCTGTTGGAAGGTGAACCTTCGCCCCTGTCTGAGGTCCTGAGCGCTCTGGAGCAGGTTTTCATCAAGGATCTCTCTGTACTTTGCTCCAATCATCTTTGCCTCGATCCTGACAAGTCTCCCAGTCCCTGCCACTGAAAACATCCCCACAGCATGATGCTGCCACCAACATGCTTCATCATAGTAATTGCTCAGTTTGGCTGGGCGGCCAGCTCTAGGAAGAGTTTTGATGGTTCCAAACATCTTCCATTTAATAATGATGGAGACCACTGTTTTCTTGGGGATCTTCAATGCCGCAGACATTTTTTGGTATCCTTCCCCAAATCTGTGCCTCAACACAATCCTGTCTCGGATCTCTACAGACAATTCCTTCGACCTCATAGCTTCGTTTTTGCTCTGAAACTGTGGGACCTTATATAGACAGGTATATGCCTTTCCAAATCATGTCCAATCAATTGAATTTACCACAGGTGGACTCCAGTCAAGTTGTAGAAACATCTCAATGATGATCAATGGAAACAGGATGCACCTGAGCTGAATTCCGAGTCTCATATCTCATATAAGGGTCTGAATACTTATGTAAATAAGGTATTTATGGTTTTTTATTTAATTAATTTTAGAATAAGGCTGTAACGTAACAAAATTTGGAAAAAGTCAAGGGATCTGAATATTTTCTAAGGCATTGTAGTTATCGTCGCTGTGTATTTATTCCTTGTGTTATTATTTTTCTATATTTTTTCTATATTTCTCTCTGCATTGTTGGGAAAGGCCCGTAAGTAAGCATTTCTCTGTTAGTCTACACCTGTTGTTTTACGAAGCATGTGACAAATACAATTTGATTTGATTTGTGTGAACCAAGCCTTTTGCCTTTTGGTTTCATCATCAGACATCCATTCTAAGAGTTCATTGTGTATGGTATGAGTACCATTACATAGCTTGATGAACATTTTCAAACGAGTACTAACACCAGACATATTTTCATTTTGCATACGTTTATCCATCATTTTCATCATGTGCTTTTCTGCATTCCTGCATGACTTCGATCACCTTTACCAAAGCTTTGTACTCAAATTGAATGCATTTTCTTCTTTGCTAGAATCCATTTCAACTGCACTGGACTCAACACCAATACCTGTCCAGAACGCAACTGACTATACTTCTAGGGAAGCCTTTTCCTAACACAGTTTCAAGTACTGCTTCTTTAAGGATCAACGTAGCACAGTCACGCTTGCATCACTCAGGTTTGAGCGCCAAAACACATCCCCAGCGCTTGCAACGCGTCACCTTGAACGTGCCCAATAGGCTCCATCAACAAAATGCAACACAATCTCCACCTTCATATGACCAAAACAAAAACAAAACCCACCACCTGACCTGTAACTAGACTAGAGTGCCCCTGGTGGTGACAAGTGACAACCAACAACACACCAACTGGCAAAATGACTCTTACAATAATTAGCAGCCTATTGAAGTTGGGCACCATCCCCAGGCAGTCACCTAGAGGCTCACAAAGAGGTTAATAAAACTCATTCTTGGAGATATAACTTTGCCTTGCATCAAAAGGCCTTGCATCAAGGGCACTCAACCTGTTATTCCATTGAAGTGTTTTATTTGAATACAAAATTTAATCTCAAACCATTAAATTGCAACACTCCTCAAGGAGACAGGCCTAAGGTGATGGCAGATGAGCTGGCTGTCAGTAGATTGATACAGCAGGTTATTGAAACAGTCAGTGTCAGTTTGTCTGCTGCAGACAAAGCAATGAGGCTGAATATTACGGCTTTCTGTATTTGTCAGACTGCTGGATCATCACAGAGAGGCAGAGGGAGCCCTGATAAGGCTCATTTCCTGGGCCGCACCGCCACTATCCAGGAAATGACTGGTTCTAACTCATTCTTTATGCTGTGGGAGTGCAGTATAGTATGTTGGATGATATGGCCCTGTGCGCAATCATATATTTAGGTACATATCCATCCTCTAAAGACCATTTTAAAAAGGAACAATCTGGACTATTTGCTTGAACACATTCTAAAATCGGTCCACACATGGCTTCCTCGACACATTTAAACTCAAGTATTTCTGGAAAATGGCTGTCACGACCAATTATACAGAAATTGAATGCCTCTTACAACACTTTAACTGTGCCATTGTGTCACGCATTTAAAGCACTGTCCCTTGTTGAGGAAGCTATAGACTGTACCTCTGCCTCTCTCTCTTCTCTCTCTCTCTGCTTGGTTTATTGTCCTCTTTTATCATTCAGTAGCTGATTCTTTTTTTCTGTTAGAAATGCGGCAGCTTCTCCCAGAAGGCTTTCTTTGGTCCAGCGTCTCTTTGACTGGTCTACTCACAGACTTTTATTAAAGGGCCTTCTCCATTAAATATTCATAGGCCCAATAACAACTCAAACTTTCTTCCACCCCCTACCAGAGATTAATGTGACACTTTTTCTGAGACATGTCTGTAGTGTGAATAGGTGGGTGGGACTTCATAGACCATTAAATCAAAGCAGTTGAGTTAATCACTATATGTACAGTGGGGGAAAAAAGTATTTAGTCAGCCACCAATTGTGCAAGTTCTCCCACTTAAAAAGATGAGAGAGGCCTGTAATTTTCATCATAGGTACACGTCAGCTATGACAGACAAAATGAGAAAAAAAATCCAGAAAATCACATTGTAGGATTTTTAATTAATTAATTTGCAAATTATGGTGGAAAATAAGTATTTGGTCACCTACAAACAAGCAAGATTTCTGGGTCTCACAGACCTGTAACTTCTTCTTTAAGAGGCTCCTCTGTCCTCTACTCGTTACCTGTATTAATGGCACCTGTTTGAACTTGTTATCAGTATAAAAGACACCTGTCCACAACCTCAAACAGTCACACTCCAAACTCCACTATGGCCAAGACCAAAGAGCTGTCAAAGGACACCAGAAACAAAATTGTAGACCTGCACCAGGCTGGGAAGACTGAATCTGCAATAGGTAAGCAGCTTGGTATGAAGAAATCAACTGTGGGAGCAATTATTAGGAAATGGAAGACATACAAGACCACTGATAATCTCCCTCGATCTGGGGCTCCACGAAAGATCTCACCCCGAGGGGTCAAAATTATCTCAAGAACGGTGAGCAAAAATCCCAGAACCACACGGGGGGACCTAGTGAATGACCTGCAGAGAGCTGGGACCAAAGTAACAAAGCCTACCATCAGTAACACACTACGCCGCCAGGGACTCAAATCCTGCAGTGCCAGACGTGTCCCCCTGCTTAAGCCAGTACATGTCCAGGCCCGTCTGAAGTTTGCTAGAGAGCATTTGGATGATCCAGAAGAGGATTGGGAGAATGTCATATGGTCAGATGAAACCAAAATATAACTTTTTGGTAAAAACTCAACTCGTCGTGTTTGGAGGACAAAGAATGCTGAGTTGCATCCAAAGAACACCATACCTACTGTGAAGCATGGTGGTGGAAACATCATGCTTTGTGGCTGTTTTTCTGCAAAGGGACCAGGACGACTGATCCGTGTAAAGGAAAGAATGAGTGGGGCCATGTATCGTGAGATTTTGAGTGAAAACCTCCTTCCATCAGCAAGGGCATTGAAGATGAAACATGGCTGGGTCTTTCAGCATGACAATGATCCCAAACACACCGCCCGGGCAACAAAGGAGTGGCTTCGTAAGAAGCATTTCAAGGTCCTGGAGTGGCCTAGCCAGTCTCCAGATCTCAACCCCATAGAAAATCTTTGGAGGGAGTTGAAAGTCAGTGTTGCCCAGCGACAGCCCCAAAACATCACTGCTCTAGAGGAGATCTGCATGGCGGAATGGGCCAAAATACCAGCAACAGTGTGTGAAAACCTTGTGAAGACTTACAGAAAACGTTTGACCTGTGTCATTGCCAACAAAGGGTATATAACAAAGTATTGAGATAGACTTTTGTTATTTACCAAATACTTATTTTCCACCATAATTTGCAAATAAATTCATTAAAAATCCTACAATGTGATTTTCTGGATTTTTTTTCTCATTTTGTCTGTCATCGTTGAAGTGTACCTATGATGAAAATTACAGGCCTCTCTCATCTTTTAAAGTGGGAGAACTTGCACAATTGGTGGCTGACTAAATACTTTTTTTCCTCACTGTACGTGATATATAATAGAAATGACAATACTGTACATAACATACATTTTTGCAGAATTTTAAAGGTGGTAAATGTGGTCGGTTCAAATATCTCTTCCTATGTCCTGTGAGTCTGAGTCACATTATGAGAGGAGGAGTATTCCAATGTTCCACCTACACTATTACAGCCTGTTGTTGTTCTCATCTGCTGTTTCCCATTCAGTTTCTGCTAAAGCGTCTGTAAGGAAGTCTGTGTAAGAGCTGGTGTATAGGAGTCAGGCGCAGGACAGCAGATATAAGTAAATAACCGTATTTTACTCAACATATAATAAATGCAATACAAAAACAGAGCCCACAATAACGGACCTTCCTACATATAAACAATCACTCACAAACAAACATGGGGGAACAGAGGGTTAAACAATAAACAGGTAATTGGGGGATTGAAACCAGGTGTGTAAGACAAAGACAAAACAAATGGAAAATGAAAAGTGGATCGGCGATGGCTAGAAGGCCGGTGACGTCGACCGCCGAACGCTGCCTGAACAAGGAGAGGGACCGACTTCGGCAGAAGTCGTGACAGCGTCGTGTAATCCAAATCTTTCTATTCAGTTGTAGGGAAAGCAGGAGTATATAAACAGGGTCTCAGGGGCTACGTTGTGTTTGGTGTGGCTCATCCCTAGGGCTAGTCATCACAGATATCATTTTGATGGATTAAGTAACATTGGGAAAAGTACAGCGCATGAGAGGACACAAATCAATGACACAGTCAATTGTTTTCCAAAGGCAAATACACTGATCAAAATTAATTATAGCCTAGAGCTACCCACTTCCCATGAATTTCATTTGGGTCTAACCATTGTGCCAATCATGGTAAATCATTTAGACGGAAAATCAATACACAATGCAAAACCCTGGCAGGCACACCAGTAACAGTAGGAACTTAAAATGTCAAGGAATTTCTTCCAAACAATACCTTACCAAGCAGACAACAAGTCCTTATCTGCCTTTTAAATTGCTGGAGTGTATTAAGAGTAACAAAAGAGAGAGTGTTATAATGGACTGTAAGATTAACAACTTAAATTGCCTTTTGAATTGCAGGAAGGGGATTTGAAGGAGGCCTACTGAATTAATGCAGAGGCTTGGGAGGCACCTAGCAGTCCAGTGGATGGGGGCCTTTGTTAGTAAGGGCCCAGGGGACAGAGGTGTCGGGTATAGCAGCGCAACCTCTGAATCAACATGTTGCAGTCTCACAGGCTCCAAGGGAATGGAGAATGATTGACTGAGACTAAAATTCCTATTATTGGCTCGAGTCTAAAACAACAATTTTGATTCTATAGGCTACCAAGGACAGAACACAGTAGTACTTCAACATTGATCATGTAATCACAGCGCCTGCCTACCTGTAATTACCATGTAACCTCATGGGTATTAGCAGCCTGGCCTCAGAGACATACAAAATATACTTTATGTATTTCTGAGCACCTCAAAGAGGTATGATACTTACTAATGGTCTAGTTACTTTAGACAGAAATGAAAGTGTGGGGGGGGGGGGGGGGGGGGGTAGACTTAATCCACCACAGTCTAACAGTCTAGCAATCTAAAAGTTGCATATTCGAGTAGCGTCGGGGACAATTTTAGCTAACCCTTACCCTAACCCTAATTCTACACTTTAAAAAAAGGTCTAGGGTTTTTCGTCTGTCCCCATAGGATAACCCTTTGAAGGATAGTTTTTGGTTCCAGGTACAACCCTTTTGGTTCCAGGTAGGACCGTTTTTGGGTTCCATGTAAAATCCTTTCCACAGAGAGTTCTATATGGAACCCAAAAGGGTTCTACCTGGAACCAAAAAGGATTCTAGCTGCAACCAAAAAATTGTTCTCCTATGGGGACAGCCCCAAAAACTTTTGGAACCCTTTTTTCTAAGAGTGTAAGCTTAACCCAATTCACCTAACTTGTAAATTCAAAGCTTTGTAATTTTATTTCTCCTAACTTTTGTTGCTATTTCCCCTAACCGCCAACGTAAATTCTCCCCGTAATTCTCCTTTGTTTTAATGGTGCAGCAAGCAATCTGGCGCAGGAGAAAACAGAGTGGTTTAAAAATTGAATATTTATTTCCAAAACCAATGTAGAAAAGAATCCGGGTCAAACAATAACCCGTCGCACACCGATATAGAAACAACACGTACATAACAAACAAACAATCACCGACAGAGAAATGAGGGGAATCAGAGGGTTAAATACACAACATATAATTACTGGGATATGAAACAGGTGTGTAAAGAGACCAGACAAAACCAATGGAAAATGAAAAACTGATCAATGGTGGCTAGAAGGCCGGTGATGTCGACCGCCGAACACCACCAGAACAAGGAGGGGCATCAACTTCAGTAGAAGTCGTGACAGTGCAATACTATACGTCCTCTAAGAAGTATGATAATTATGTAATCTAATTTGTATGCTATTTCCCACAGGGTTAAGACATCTGATACTATACGTCCTCTAAATTGTATGATATTGTACGACCACTTTTCCATTCATAATGTAGCCTAACATAACATAACATATACTAAATGGAGTGTCACAGAGTTACATACAGTATAGTACGAATTGCCTTGAGACCACGTTGGTATTAGGGACACTTTCTTTAAAGTGACACCCTGTGGGATTGTAAAATGGCTGGTTTTTGGGAGACAGATTAATAAAAAGCGCTTTCAATGAAAATTCTCCATTGGACTAGGCTTAATCTGAGTCCTGGAAACCAGCCCTCAAAGTTTTACACTACATGAAATATGTTGTTTATGACCATTTATGATCTTGGTAGGAGTGATTGAGTTCATTACCCCCAAGTTAGTCTGTGAAGTCCCACTGGAACTACCAAACGATCACCCTCAGTGCAGGCAGGGCTCCCCAGTGTGTGGAGATCTGCTTGTTGGTCGTGATTTAGTACACCACCACTGCTAGAGTGCATGATTAATTAGCCTTGTGTGTTAACACAGGGACAGTGGGCAAGGTGAAACCCTAAGGGGGAGGCCTCAGCCTCATTATTCCTGAGAATCTGATTCCAGATACCTTTGAATCAACTTGCCAATCTATGAGATGTGCGGTGAGATGAAGGGTTACTCTGCTAATTTCCATGAGACAACTTTCGTTGAAGTTCTGACGTGTGATAAAACGGCATAATGAAAAGGTTCACAGAAGAGGCAGGGGTACACTGTGATAGTTGCTATGTAAATATGCATCATCTACAGCATGCAGTGATTACACATAGTTACATTTATTTTTAATTAGAATGAGAATTAAATGACTATCAGATGTTAACCATGATTTGACTTGAACAGAATTTGGTATTTTATTAGGATCCCCGTTAGCTGTTGTAAAAGCAGCAGCTACTCTTCCTGGGGTCCACACAACACATGAAACATAATACAGAATGACATAATACAAAACATCAATAGACAAGAACAGCTCAAGGACAGAACTACATTAAAAAAATTTAAGGCACATGTATCCTACAAATCAATGCATACACAAAAGCTGTCTAGGTCAAATAGGGGAGAGGCATTGTGCCGCGAGGTGTTGCTTTATCTGTTTTTTGAAACCAGGTTTGCTGTTTATTTGAGCAATATGAGATGGAAAGAAGTTCCATGCAATAAGGTCTCTATATAATACTGTATGCTTTCTTGAATTTGTTCTGGATTTGGGGACTGTGAAAAGACCCCTGGTGGCATGTCTGGTGGGATAAGTGTGTGTGTCAGAGCTGTGTGTAAGTTGACTATGCAAATAATTTGGGATTTTCATCACATTAATGAGAGCAAAACGTGCCGCTCTGTTCTGGGCCAGCTGCTGCTGAACTAGGTCTTTCCTTGCAGCACTGGACCACACAACTGGGCAATAATCAAGAATAGACAAAACTAGAGCCTGCAGAATTTGCTTTTTGGAGTGTGGTGTCAAAAAAGCAGAGCATCTATTTATTACAGCTAGACCTCTCCCCATCTTTACAACCATTGAATCTATATGTTTTGACCATGACAGTTTACAATGTAAGGTAATGCCAAGTTATTTAGTCTTCTCATCTTGTTCAACAGCCACACCATTCATTACCAGATTCAGCTAATGTCTAGAACTTAAGGAATGATTTGTACCAAATACAATGCTCTTAGTTTTAGAGATGTTCAGGACCAGTTTATTACTGGACACCCATTCCAAAACAGACTGCAACTCTTTGTTAAGGGGTTCAGTGACTTCATAAGCTGTGGTTGCTGATGTGTATATGGTTGAATCATCAGCATACATGGACACACATGCTTTGTTTAATGCCCGTGGCAGGTCATTGGTAAAAATAGAAAAGAATAGAGGGCCTAGAGAGCTGACTTGCGGTACACCACACTTTACATGTTTGACATGAGAGAAGCTTCCATTAAAGAAAACCCTCTGAGTTCTATTAGATAGATAGCTCTGAATCCACGATATGGCAGAGGTTGAAAAGCCATAGCACATACGTTTTTTCGACAATAGGTTATGGTCAATAATATCAAAGGCTGCACTGAAATCTAACATTACAGCTCCCACAATCTTCTTATTATCAATTTCTTTCAACCAATCATCAGTCATTTGTGCCATTTCAGTACATGTTGAATGCCCTTCTCTATAAGCATGATGAAAGTGGATTGTTAATTTGTTTACAGAGAAATAGCATTGTATTTGGTCAAACACAATTTTTTCCTACAGTTTGCTAAGAGCTGGCAGCAAGCGTATAGGTCTGCTGTTAGAACCAGTAAAGGCCGCTTTACCACTCTTGGGTAGCGGAATTACTTTTGCCTCCCTCCAGGCCTGAGGACAAAGACTTTCCTCTAGGCTCAGATTAAAGATATGACAGATAGGAGTGGCTATAGAGTCAGCTACCATCTTCAGTAGCTTTCCATCTAAGTTGTCAATGCCAGGAGGTTTGTCATTATTGATCGACAACAATCATTTTTCCACCTCTCCCTCACTAACTTTACAAATTGCAAACTTACACTGCTTTTCATTCATTATTTGTTTTTTTTATGCATGAATACAATTGCTCACTGTTCATTGTGGGAATTTCCTGCTTAAGTTTGCCCACTTTGCCAATGAAATAATCATTGAAATAATTGGAAACATCAAATGGTTTTGTGATGAATAAGCCATCTGATTCGATGAGAGATGGAGTTCAATTTGTCTTTCTGCTCATAATTTCATTTAAAGTACTCCAAAGTATTTTTCCATCATTCTTTATATCATTGATCTTGGCTTCATAATAAAGTTTCTTCTTCTTTTTGTTGAGTTTAGTCACGTAATTTCTCAATTTGCAGTAAGTAAGCCAGTCAGATGTGCAGCCAGACTTATTAGCCATTAATTTTACCCCATCCCTTTCAACCATACAGTTTTTCAATTCCTCATCAATCCATGGAGCCTTAACAGTTCTAACAGTCAGTTTCTTAACAGGTGCATGTTTATCAATAATTGGAAGAAGCGATTTCATAAATTCATGAAGTGCAGCATCTGGATGCTCCTCTTTAATCACATTTCCTGTGACTCACATCCACATAAGAGTAACAGGAAAATCTTTTGTATGATCTCTTATACAGTATTTTAGGCCCAGCTGTTGGAACTTTGGCTTTCCTGGATATAGCCACAATATTGTGATCACTGCATCCAATGGGTAGGGATATAGCTTTAGAACAAAGTTCTACAGCATTAGTAAAAATGTGATCAATACATGTGGATGATCTTGTTCCTGTAGTGTTTGTAAACACCCTGGTAGGTTGATTAATAACCTGAACCAGATTACAGGCACTGGTTACAGTAAGAAACTTCCTCTTGAGCAGAGAGCTTGATGAAAACCAGTCAATATTCAGGTCCCCAAGAAAGTAGACCTCTCTGTTTACGTCACATACACTATCAAGCATTTCACACATATTATTTAGATACTGACTGTTAGCACTTGGTGGCCTATAGCAACACCACCAAAGAAAAGGCTTTAGATGTGCCAGGTGAACCTGCAACCACAACACTTCAATAACACTTGACATAAGATATTCTCTAAGCATTACAGGGATATGGCTCTGAATATATACAGCAACACCTCCCCCATAAGCATTTCTGTCTCTTCTATGAATGTTATATCCTTGTATTGCTACTGATGTATCATCAAATGAATTATCTAAGTGAGTCTCAGAAATGGCTAATATGTGAATGTTATCTGATATTAGCAAGTTATTGATTTCATGAATAATTTCAATGTGGGTGAATGAGGAAGAAATGATCATGTGATGTAGGTTTAAATGATTTGCGGGATGTGCATTCTCAAACTAATATGGCATTTTGGCAGAAAATAGGTCTCAAGGCAGCTGTAAAGCATTTTATTCATACACATGGAGCTACATTGAACAAAAGTATTAACGCAACATGCAACATTTTGAAAGATTTTGCTGAGTTACATTTTATATAAGGAAATCAGTCAATTGAAATGAACTCATTAGGTCTTAATCTATGGATTTCACATGACTGGGAATACAGATATGCATCTGTTGGTCACAGATACCTTAAAAAAAGGTAGGGGCGTGGATCAGAAAACCAGTCAGTATCTCCTTCACATAGAGTTAATCAGGCTGTTGATTGAGGCCTGTGGGATGTTATCCCACTCTTCTTCAATGGCTGTGCTAAGTTTCTGGGTATTGGCAGGAACTGGAACACACTTTTATACATGTAAATTCAGAGCATCCCACACATGCTCAGTGGGTGACATGTCTGGTGAGCATGCAGGCCATGGAAGAACTGGGACATTTTCAGCTTCCTGGAATTGTGTACAGATCCTTGCAACATGGGGCTGTGCATTATCATGCTGAAACATGAGGTGATGGCGGTGGTTAAATGGCACGACAATGGGCCTGAGGATCTCGTCACTGTATCTCTGTGTATTCAAATTGCCATCGATGAAATGCAACTGTGTTCGTTGTCTTTAGCTTATGCCTGCCCATACCATAACCCCACCACCACCACCATGGGGCACTCTGTTCACAACGTTGACATTAGCAAACCACTTGCCCACACGACACCACACACAGTGTCTGCCCTCTGCCCGATCCAGTTGAAACCAGGATTCATTCGTGAAGAGCACACTTCTCCAGCATGCCAGTGGCCAACAAAAGTGAGCATTTACCTACTGAAGTCTGTTACGACGTTGAACTGCAGTCAGGTCAAGACCCTGGTGAGGACAACGAGCACTCAGATGAGCTTCCCTGAGACGGTTTCAGAAAGTTTGTGCAGAAATTCTTCGGTGGTGCAAATCCACAGTTTCATCAGCTGTCCGGGTGGCTGGTCTCAGACGATCCCGCAGGTGAATAAGCCGGATGTGGAGGTCCTGGGCTGGCGTGGTCACATGTGGTCTGCGGTTGTGAGGCCAGTTGGACAAACTGCCAAATTCTCAAAAATGACGTTGGAGGTGGCTTATGGTAGAGAAATGAACATTCAATTCTCTGGCAACAGCTGTGTTGGACATTCCTGCAGTCAGCATGCCAAAACTTGAGACATCTGTGGCATTGTGTTGTGTGACAAAACTGCACATTTTAGAGTGGTCTTTTATTGTCCCCAGCACAAGTTGCACCTGTGTAATGATCATGCTGTTTAATCAGCTTCTTGATAAACCACACCTGCAAGATGGATGGATTATCTTATCATGGCAAAGGAGAAATGCTCACTAACAGGGATGTAAACAAATGTGTGCACAAAATTTGACAGAAATAAGCTTTTTGTGAGTATGGAACATTTCTGGGATCTTTTATTTCAGCTCATGAAACATGGGACCAACACTTTACATGTTGCATCTATATTTTTGTTCTGTATAGTTTAAAATCTAGGAAGAATAACAAAAATACATTTTACATTTACACTATATTTTAGTAATTTAGCAGCAAGCGCTCTTATCCAGAGCGACTTCAAATAATTGCACTTAAAAGTTTTCTGTCTGTACTTGTTCTCTAATGGATTCAGTCTAATTATAAAACATGAACCACTCCGACACCTCTTCCCTCAAATGATACCCCTCTTTTGTATGAGTCACCAGTGTTGGCATTTAAGGTGTTGCCTGGATGGTGAGAAGTATAACCGGTGGTCATGTGTTCATTTCATAACTCTGAGCTCTATGTATGCAATACCTCCTGCCAATCATCACTGGAGTGCTTGGGTGGGCTCAAAGGATGGAAAAGGGATTTCAGTGAAAGGCAGGTAATGATTTATGTGTCCTTGAAATGAAAAACACCAGCATGAGCTTTAGCACACTGAATACTCGCCACTCGCTAAAATGTCTCTCTGGAGAACCACTATAAAAGTGACTGGCACATAAAAATGCCATCAAGAGAATGACAGCTTTCCTCCCTTGGACCGAGTGTGTAATTGCATATGAAAGAGTAAATAACACCTGTGGCTTGAAGAGAAATGTGTGTTTGTGTGGCAGTCAGCTGTCATACTTTTCCTCTGTTGACTTTATGTTAAATTAAGCTGGGTTAGGCCTGGTGGGTACCTTAATGGGAGATCATCCAAGTGGTGGAGGCCAAGCCAATGCCCAAGGACAGTGGCAGGGATGCAAAACCCCCACTTGCTTCTTTGCATTGGAAGCCGATGTGAGGCTGACATGTATTACCCAGGTAGGTGCTACCCATACAATGTTAAACATTTTGAGACTAGTGAAAGCGTAATGGAAAATGCAATCCATTATTATGATTATTAATGACATTTTGAAAAATGTAGTTCCTCTAAATTACACATATGCAGGCTTTTCAAACGGTTGGGTTTGAATGATGTGAATTTTTTTCAAGACATTTGGTTATACACTGAAAATGTTAAATGAGGGGGTGGGTTTTCAACAGAGAAAATAATTAACAGCAAGTCTTTTTTCATCAATTTAATTTAATGTTACTGAGTTCCATTGCTCACATTCTGTACATATTCAGTCTGCATTGATATAGGGCAGCTGCACATTCAAGAGCTCTGTTTCTCCTTGATTTGCCCCACTTTGAGACACAGTTCCCATTTAATTTTAAGTCATTTAGCAGACACTCTTATCCAGAGCAATTAGGGTTAAGTGCCTTGCTCAAGGGCACAAAAACAGATTTTAACCGTCGACTCAAACCAGCAACCTTTCGGTTACTGTCCCAATGGGGCAGCAGGGTAGCCTAGTGGTTAGAGTGTTGGACTAGTAATTGAAAGGTTGCAAGTTCAAGTCCCTGAGCTGACAAGGTACAAATCTGTCATTCTGCCCCTGAACAAGGCAGTTAACCCACACCCTGATCTGTTTCACTTGTGATTGTCTCCACCCCCTTCCAGGTGTCACCCATTATCCCCTGTGTATTTATACCTGTGTTGCCAGTTCGTTGTCTCTCAATTGTTCCTGGTTTTGACCTTTTCTGCCTGTCCTGACCCTGAGCCTAAATACCGTCCTGTACCTTTACCCCACCTATCTGGATTAGTGACCTGCTTGCCCTTGACCTGTCTTTTATAGCTTACAGTGAAATGCTTACTTACAGGCTCTAACCAATAGTGCGAAGAAAGAAAAAAAAAGGTATGTGTGTGTGTGTGTGTGTGTGTGTGTGTGTGTGTGTGTGTGTGTGTGTGTGTGTAGGTAAGTAAAGAAATAAAACAACAGTAAAAATACATTTGTCGCATCTGGTGTGACCACCATTTGCCTTATGCAGAACAACACATCTACCTCGCATAGAGTTGATCAGGCTGTTGATTGAGGCCTGTGGGATGTTATCCCACTCCTCTTCAATGGCTGTGCGAAGTTGCTGGATATTGTCGGGAACTGTAACATGCTGTTGTACATGTCAATCCAGAGCATCCCAAGCAGGCTTAATGGGTGACAGGTCTGATGACTATGCAGGCCATGGAAGAACTGGGACATTTTCAGCTTCCAGGAATTGTGTACAGATTGTGACATGGGGCCGTGCATTATCATGCTGAAACATGAGGTGATGGAGGCGGATGAATGGCACCACAATGGTCCTCGGGATGTCGTTATTGTATAAAATGCTATTGTGTACTTTGTCCAGAGAGAGGTACAAATCTGTCGTTCTGCCCCTGAACACGGCAGTTAACCCACTGTTCCTAGGCCGTCTTTGAAAATAAGAATTTGTTCTTAACTGACTTGCCTAGTTAAATAAAGGTAAAATAAAATAAAAGAGAGTGAGGTCATGAGCAGATGAGCTCTCAGATTTTTCAGCATGTTTAAAAAAAATAGATACATTTAGAGTTAGACAAACAAAATATATACAGGATGCTACCCTAAACAACATAACCTTCACTACAAATCAAAACTCCACACCTACAACCTGATTTTGGACGGAATTACCTGGAATGCTTCCTACACCCAAGGATTATTATTCCCAAACTATAAAGCAAATGCTCTGGCAAACAAGCAGAGACCCGAAAACACCATCCAACCAAACACCAAACACCATCTAAGTAATGCTTAGTCTGAAGCTATTTTTTTACTTTCAAAAGCAAAGAAGAAAAATACATTACAATTACATATTTTACTTCATAAGGACTAAATGCTAAGGCTACCAAGCTTGCTAGGACAAAGAGATACAACTTCAATTAGCACTGACATATGAAGCGAGAGGTGGCGAAGCCTTTGAGCCCAACAAATGGTAGGCTACTCCACTCAAATCCAGAGGCCTTGAAGCCCCCTCCTGCTGTTCAGTCCATCCACTGGCATTTTCTACAAGAAGTCTGCCTCCAGAAATTAAAGCTTCTCCCAAGAGGGTGTGACACCCGTTGCCTGCTGCACTGCTGCTTTGATTCCACCTGGCGATCTGCTCACCATCTGCCGTGGTTGTCTCCCCCAGTCTGGTACAGGTACCCCCCCCCCCCCCAAGCTTTTGCTTGCCTCCAGCACACAGACACTGTTGGGGAGAGTGATTCTGAACTTAAAATGGCTAGCCCCAAGTTATTATATATCTCCAGAGGTGGGACCAAGTAATTGTTTTACAAGTCACAAGTAAGTCTCAAGTCTTAGCACTCAAGTCCCAAATCAAGTCCCAAGTAAAGACAGGCAAGACCGAGTCAAGTCTCAAGTCAAGACCGTCAAGTATCAAGTCAAGTCTCAAGTCCTAAACTTTGTTTCGAGGCTACCAACTGCCTAGCCAGTTGTAGCTCAATCTTGGGTGCAATGATCACTTTCCCGCACTGACTGACTGTGTGGAGGCTCATTGATTTAATGTTACGTTAGCCTACATTACACACTAGTAAAGTAATAAAATATATAGCTGTCGGCTATATTAGCCACGACTTACCATTCTTTGTGCAGCTTCAAATGTCGAACAAAGTTGGAAATTGTTACGCCTCCGTCTGCCATTTTCTTCCCGCATGTTTTGCAAGTTACAATCCAATTTTTTTTGATACAGCATGTCTTTATATCCGAAAATAATAATTTGGGGTATCATCTTTCCAAGGGCTCCATCTGAACTCACCCGCCGACGTTCCTCTGCACGGCCACGCACAACTTTTTCTGCTGTCCGATTCAAACTGTAATCCATTAAATGAAGAGTTGATGCGCTGCACACTTTTTTTAATAGAATCATTTTTTATATTTCGGATTGGGGAGGGTATTAAGTCAGGTCGAGTCATAAGTCCAAGTCAAGTCATTGCTGTTAAAGTCAAAGTCGAGTTGCAAGTCATCATATTTGTGACTCGAGTCTGACTCGAGTCCAAGTCATGTGACTCGAGTCCACACCTGTCACGTCCTGACCATAGTGAGTGTTATTTTCTATGGTAGAATAGGTCAGGGCGTGACAGGGGGTGTTTGTCTGGGTTTTGTATGTCTATGTTTTGGTTCTAGGTTTGCATTTCTATGTTGGTGGTGTTTGGCATGACCTCCAATTAGAGGCAGCAGGTTGTCGTTGTCTCTAATTGGAGGTCCTATTTAGTTAGGTTTGTCCCACAGGTGTTTGTGGGTGATTGTTCTTCGTGAGGTTATTGTTCCTTCAGCGTCACGGTTTGTTGTTTTGTATATACTTGTAATGTCTAATGGTTGCATTCGGTTTCACTGATTTAGTAAAACATGTGGAACTACAAAAACGCTGCATCTTGGTCCGCTCATTCAAACAGCTGTGACAGAATCACCCACCAAAGAAGGACCAAGCAGCGTAAGAAGGAGCAGCAGGGGGAATGGACATGGGAGCAGATATTGGACGGCAAGGGATCCTGGACATGGGAGAAGATCCAGAAGGGATGGAATTGCCATCCATGGGAAGAAGTGGAGGCAGCAAGAGCAGAGCGGCGGCGAGAAGAGGCTCTAAATGCACCTAAAGGCAAGACTGAGAGGCAGCCCCAAAATTATTTTAGGGGGGGGCACAAGGGGAGTTGGGCAGAGTCAGGATGGAGTCCTGAGACAACTTCCTGGGCTTACTATGAGGAGCAAGTGGTGGAGCAGACACCATATTTTGCGGTGACGTGCACTGTCGTCAGGGCGCATACAAAGGCCGGTGCGAACTGTGCCCGCACCCCGCAGTGATCGAGTGGAGTTGAGTATCCAGCCAGGGCGGGTTGTGCAGGCCGTGCGCTCCAGACCTCCAGAGCGCCTCCAAGACCCAGTGTACCCTGTGCCTGCTCCGCGCACTCTACCTCAAGTGCGCCACCATAGCCCAGTATGCCCTGTTCCTGCTCCCCGCACTAGCCCGAAGGTATGTGGTACTAGCCTGGCGCCTCCTATACCAGTCCCACGTAGCAGACCTCCAGTGCGTCACCAGAGCCCAGTACGTCCTGTCCCTGCTCCCCGCACTAGCCTGAAGGTGTGTGTGACTAGCCTGGCGCCTCCTATGCCAGCCCCATGCAGCACGAAGCCTCCAGTGATGATCCATGGCCCGGAGCTTGTAAGGGTGATCTATGGCACAAATCCTCCAGTGATAACCCATGGCCCGGAGCCTCCAGTGATGATCCATGGCACAAAGCCTCCAGTGATTATCCATGACACGGAACCAGTAGTGATGACCCATGGCACGGAGCCTGCAGCGAAGGTCCCCAGTCCGGAACCTACAGAGACGCTCTTCAGCACGGAGACTCCAGCGACGTTCCTCAGCCCGGAGCCTCCAGCGATGCTCCAAAGCCCGGAGCCTCCAGCGACGCCTCCCAGTCCGGAGCCTCCAGCGACGCCTCCCAGTCCGGAGCCTCCAGCGACGCTCCCCAGTTCGGAGCATCCAGAGAAGCCTCCCAGTTCGGAGCCTGCAGCGACGGCCTGCAGCCCCGAGTCATCAGCGGCGGTCTGCAGCCCCGAGTCATCAGCGGCGGTCTGCAGCCCCGGTCTGCAGCCCAGAATCATCAGCGGCAGTTGGTGGTCCGAAGAATCCGACGAGGACCCATGGTATGGTTCCCCCAGTCATACAGAAGCAGGGGGATCAGCGGGCAGTGGGCGTACCACGCCCGGAACCAAAGCCGCCGCCATAGACAGTTGTCACCCACCCTACCCTCCCTTTGTGTTGTGTTTTTTAGGCGCGGTCGGAGTCCGCACCTTGTGGGGGGGTACTGTCACGTCCTGACCATAGTGAGTGTTATTTTCTATGGTAGAATAGGTCAGGGCGTGACAGGGGGTGTTTGTCTGGGTTTGGTATGTCTATGTTTTGGTTCTAGGTTTGCATTTCCATGTTGGTGGTGTTTGGCATGACCTCCAATTAGAGGCAGCAGGTTGTCGTTGTCTCTAATTGGAGTTCCTATTTAGTTAGGTTTGTCCCACAGGTGTTTGTGGGTGATTGTTCTTCGTGAGGTTATTGTTCCTTCAGCGTCACGGTTTGTTGTTTTGTATATACTTGTAATGTCTAATGGTTGCATTCAGTTTAACTGATTTAATAAAACATGTGGAACTACGAAAACGCTGCATCTTGGTCCGCTCATTCAAACAGCTGTGACAACACCTCTATATATTTCATTTTTTCTTGTGCATTTTGCTATTTTGCTATTTGCCTCATGACTCCTGCATGCTTTGTTGACTACGAACTTTCTTTACCCAACCGTGGGACAGACTATGTTTGTTCCTACACTCTGGACTCTGACTCTCTATTGGTTACACAGACTTTTGGCCTCCCATCCCATTCTAACCACCTCTCGCTGGCTTTGTATTCATGTTACCTGATGAAATTGCTGTACAATATGAACTTGTTGCCATCTGATGCACATTCAGATGTCATAAATCAGCACTGCAGAGCTGACATCACCAGACATCAGTCTGGTGTTTTCTGTAATGACCTTAGTGATCACTGTTTTACACTGTTTTACAGCCTGTGTCATAATGGCTGCACAGTGAAATGGCCTGTCCTGATTTATCATAGACGCTTGCTAAAAACTTTAATGAGCAAGTCCTCCTTCGTGAACTGGCCTCTGTAAAATGGTATAGAATCAGCTTGATCCACTCTGTCCAAGACTCTTGGACCTTCTTTTTTTATATTTTCAGTGGTATTGTTAACAAACACTCCCTCATAAAGAAAATGAGACTTAAACAGGTTCAGCCCCTGGTTCGACCATGATCTTGCAGAGTTACTCCACCTCAAGAATTACATTTGGCGGAAGGCTCGGCACATGCATACTCAGGCTGACTGGCTCTCGTTCAGGCAAATGAGAAACAAGTGCACTCAGGCTATCCGGATGGCCAAAGTTAGTTACTTTAAGGAGCAGTTCTCTCTCTGTGGGTCTAACCCCAAGAAGTTCTGGAAAACGGTTAAAGACCTGGAGAATAAACTCTCCTCCTCACAGCTGCCCATGTCCCTTAAAGTTGATGATGTAGTTGTTACTGACAAGAAGCACATGGCTGAGCTCTTTAATCACCACTTCATTAAGTGAGGATTCCTATTTGACGCAGCCGTGCCTCCTTGCCCATCCAACATTTCCTCATCTCCTACCTTTTCTAATGCAACTATCCCCAATGCTTCTCCCTCTTTTTCCTGTGCCCCACTACAAAGTTTCTCCCTGCAGGCAGTAACTGAGTCTGAGGTGCTTAAGGAGCTCCAAAACTTGACCCCAAAAAAACATCTGGGTCAGATGGTTTAGACCCTTTCTTCTTTAAGGTTGCTGCCCCTATTACCACCAAGCCTATCTCCGATATTTTTAACCTGTCTCTCCTTTATGGGGAGGTTCCCATTGCTTGGAAGGCAGCCACGGTTCATCCTTCATTTAAAGGTGGAAATCAAGCTGATCCTAACTGTTATAAGCTATTTCTATTTTGGCCTGTTTATCAAAAGTGTTGGAAAAACTTGTCAATAGTATTTTCTAAAGTATTTTCTCTGGTATGCAATCTGGTTTCCATTCAGGTTATGGATGTGTCACTGCAATCTTAAAGGTCCTCAATGCCCTTGATTCAAGCAATGTTGTCCTGCTATTTTTATTGACTTGGCCAAAGATTTTGATACGGTAGATCATTCCATTCTTGTGGGCCGGCTTCAGAGTATTGGAGTCTCTGTGTGATCTTTGGCCTGGTTTGCTAACTACACTCAGAGTGCAGTGTATAAAGTCAGAAAATATGCTGTCTCAGCCACTGCTTGTCACCAAGGGAGTACCCCAAGGCTCAATCCTAGGCCCCACCCTCTTCTAAATTTACATCAACAACATAGCTCAGGCAGTAGGAAGCTCTCTCATCCATTTATACGCAGATGATACAGTCTTATACTCAGCTGGCCCCTCCCAGAATTTTGTGTTTTATGCTCTACAACAAAGTTTTCTTAGTGTCCAACAAGCTTTCTCTAGCCTTAACCTTGTTCTGAACACCTCCAAAACAAAGGTAATGTGGTTTGGTAAGAAGAATGCTCCTCTCCCCACAGGTGTGATTACTACCTCTGAAGGTTTAGAGGTAGTCACCTCATACAAGTACTTGGGAGTATGGCTAGACGGTACACTGTCCTTCTCTCAGCACATATCAAAGCTGTAGGCTAAAGTTAAATCTAGACTTGGTTTCCTCTATCATAATCGCTCCTCTTTCACCCAAGCTGCCAAACTAACCCTGATTCAGATGACCATCCTACCCATGCTAGATTACGGAGAAATAATGTATAGATCGGCAGGTAAGGGTGCTCTCGAGCAGCTAGATCTTTACCATTCGGCCATCAGATTTGCCACCAATGCTCCTCATAGGACACGTCACTGCACTCTATACTCAAACTGCATAGTTTTATCTCAATCTCTTCATTCAAAGACTCAATCATGGACACTCTTAATGACAGTTGTGCCATGTTTTGTGCTATTACAATGTGTTTTTGTCATGTTGTGTTGCTACCAGGCTTTGTTGTCATGAGTTGCTGCCTTGCTATGTTTTTGTCTTAGGTCTCTTTTTATGTAGTGTTGTGTGTTTTGTCCTATATTTATTTATTTATTTTTATTTATTTCACATTTATTTAACCAGGTAGGCAAGTTGAGAACAAGTTCTCATTTACAATTGCGACCTGGCCAAGATAAAGCAAAGCAGTTCGACACATACAACAACACAGAGTTACACATGAAGTAAAACAAACATACAGTCAATAATACAGTAGAAAAATAAGTCTATATACAATGTGAGAAAATGAGGTGAGATAAGGGAGGTAAAGGCAAAAAAGGCCATGGTGGCAAAGTAAATACAATATAGCAAGTAAAACACTGGAATGGTAGATTTGTAGTGGAAGAAAGTGCAAAGTAGAAATAGAAATAATGGGGTGCAAAGGAGCAAAATAAATAAATAAATAAATACAGTAGGGAAGAGGTGGTAGTAGTATGGGCTAAATTATAGATGGGCTATGTACAGGTGCAGTGATCTGTGAGCTGCTCTGACAGCTGGTGCGTAAAGCTAGTGAGGGAGATAAGTGTTTCCAGTTTCAGAGATTTTTGTAGTACGTTCCAGTCATTGGCAGCAGAGAACTGGAAGGAGAGATGGCCAAAGGAGGAATTGGCTTTGGTGGGTGACTAGAGAGAGGAATTGGCTTTGGTGGGTGACCACCTGCTGTTGCGCGTGCTACAGGTGGGTGCTGCTATGGTGACCAGTGAGCGGAGATAAGGGGGGACTTTACCTAGCAGGGTCTTGTAGATGACCTGGAGCCAGTGGGTTTGGCGACGAGTATGAAGCGAGGGCCAGCCACCGAGAGCGTACAGGTCGCAGTGGTGGTTAGAATATGGGGCTTTGGTGACAAAACAGATGGCACTGTCATAGACTCCATCCAGTTTATTGAGTAAAGTATTGGAGGCTATTTTGTAAATGACATTGCCGAAGTCAAGGATCGGTAGGATGGTCAGTTTTACGAGGGTATGTTTGGCAGCATGAGTGAAGAATGCTTTGTTGTGAAATAGGAAGCCAATGCTAGATTTAACTTTGGATTGGAGATGTTTGATGTGAGTCTGGAATGGGAGTTTACAGTCTAATCAGACACCTATGTATTTGTAGTTGTCCACATATTCTAAGTCAGAACCGTCCAGAGTAGTGATGCTGGACGGGCGTGCAGGTGCAGGCAGCGATCGGTTGAAGAGCATGCATTTAGTTTTACTTGTATTTAAGAGCAGTTGGATGACACAGAAGGAAAGTTGTATGGCATTGAAACTCGTCTGGAGTGTTGTTAACACAGTGTCCAAAGAAGGGCCAGAAGTATACAGAATGGTGTCGTCTGCGTAGAGGTGGATCAGAGACTCACCAGCAGCAAGAGCGACATCACTGATGTATACAGAGAAAAGAGTTGGCCTAAGAATTGAACCTTGTGGCACCCCCATAGAGACTACCAGAGGCCCGGACAACAGGCCATCCGATTTGACACATTGAACTCTATCAGAGAAGTAGTTGGTGAACCAGGCGAGGCAATCATTTGAGAAACCAAGGCTATTGAGTCTGCCGATGAGGATGTGGTGATTGACAGAGTCGAAAGCCTTGGCCAGGTCAATGAATACGGCAGCACAGTATTGTTTCTTATCGATGGCGGTTACGATATCGTTTAGGACCTTATATATATATATATTATATATATATATATATAATTTTGTTTTTAATCCCAGCCCCCGTCCCCGCAGGAGGCCTTTTGCCTTTTGCTAGGCCGTCATTGTAAATAACAATTTCTTCTTAACTGACTTGCCTAGTTAAATAAAGGTTAAATAAAATAAATAGATTATGGCTGTCCATACCATAACCTCACTGCCACCATGGGGCACTCTGTTCACAACATTGACATCAGAAAACCGCTTTCCCACACAAAGCAATACACGTGGTCTGTGGTTGTGAGGCCGGTTGGATGTATTGCCAAATTCTCTAAAACGACAAACGGCTTACAGTAGAAAAATGTACATTCCTGTAGTCAGCATGCTAATTGCACACTCCCTCGAAACTTGAGACATCTGTGGCATTGTGTTGTGTGACAAAACTGCACATTTTAGAGTGGCCTTTTATTGCCCCAGCACAAGGTGCACCTGTGTAATGATCATGCTGTTTAATCAGCTTCTTGATATGACACACCAGTCAGATTGATGGATTATCTTGGCAAAGGATAAATGCTCACTAACAAGGATGTAACCAAATGTGTGCACGACATTTGAGAGAAAAAAGCTTTTTGTGCGTGTGGAACGTTTCTGGGATCTTTTATTTCACCTCATGAAACATGGGACCAACACTTTACATGTTACATTTATATTTTTGTTCAGTGTAATAAAAAGCCATGCTCTCTTTGACCACTTGTGATTCACAGAAAGCAAGGCTACCATAAAGCCTGGTCACATATCCTCATCAAGGAATATTAAATGCAGAAGATGGAGATTTTTGCTCTGGGGCATACAGATCAGAGATATTTCAGTATATGAGATTCAGGATGCAGGGCAAAGCACCCTGCCCCCATCAAAACGAGGTCAGTATTGGCTAAACTAATTTGCATTCTGAAATATAAACATGATCAAAGACATGCAGATCGCAGCCTTGCCTTCCTGGAATATTGGCATAGATCCTCCCCCACTGCTGAATACAGCGCAGGTCCGTCATAGCAACATACTGAAACCAAGGACCTGAGGATTTTTGCAGGCATGCAAGCAAACACACTCACCCACATGCAGTATGAGACATGAAGAGCACCTTTGGCAGCAAATAACACGCCAGCACCAAGATAAACAGCAGATCTAGGCACATCGCAGTGTGAACACTTTCAGGATACTGCCAGGCCTTATCCTGTCTCAATTCTCACATATATGTGTGAGGCACAGAAGTTGTTTACTGTTGGTAAAACAACTCTGGAGAGAGTGCTTGAGGATGTGATAAATGCTCTGTTCTGGAGGTGTTGCTACAGCAGAACAAATATCTCACTCATGGAGATCTTGTGGAAAAGACTGCGATATGGAAAGTGGATGAAGATTAGTCAAAAAAAATCTATGGATATAAGATATATGACTGTCAATACTTAGATTTATCAAATCCCTGAGGATTTCAATCACAAACAACCATGAAATCATCACATCAAGGATGCACTGTATTTGATAAATCTCCTGAAAGCCCACTTTAAATTCAGCCTTTGCTGGGTGTTGAAAATCTCTGAGCTGACAGCCTTGACACTTCATTCATAACGAGCAACATGGGAACTGAGTGTAACTTTCTACGGACTTTTCCAAAATGATGGAGACACCCAGAATCATCTTTGAGCTGTTCTTCACTTGAACTGAAAATTGGTGCCATCACACACAAGCATTTCATTTCGATTCTCTATTGTGTGTGCCTGCATTCTTCATGCCTCAGACGATGTCTCACCAAACCTCGACAGTCCTTTTTAAATCTTCGTCCAAGGCCACCTATTGAAAACCCCAGCATAACTCTCTCCAGTGAGGATGTCTCAGACTTCATTGTGGATTTTAAATTCAGATAAACATATTTACTTGGTCTGTGCTCAAACATTTGTAAATGTTTTCACATCGCATCTTAAACACAAAGCACATAAGATAGTGAGTGTAGCGAGAAAGCATTTACTGAAATAGTGTACTATGAACAGCTGTATTGCTCTCAACAAGAAGAGCATATGCTTTTCTATTCCGAAACACAAAAAAACGGTCAGTAAAAACCCTGAGAACGTCACTGCTGCATGACTTCAGTATTCATTTGAATATGAATAATCTGAATATGACTAAAAATCACACATCACACACAATCAAAAGAAAGTACAGTACAGTATGTTCAGTCAGTGAGTGAGACTGCTTCCAGTCTCAGTATTCCACACACGGCTGCAAGCCCTCTCTCGATCAATACCTAGAGTTTAGGGTCTGTCATAAGATTCAGTCCACAGCTAATATCCATCAAACACCACTTGACGGCCAAGTATTGAGTTCTGGTGGACAGAGATGGTGGACACATTTCTCTTCATGTCAGAACCTCTATAAGTTCTAAAGACAATGAAGTCCAACTAAACTTTGAAAGGGAATCAAGAAAACAGTACTGTAAATCTACCAATCTAGCCTATAACACATTACTGTATTGCAACCACATTCTATGTTTAAAAGTTTTATCATGAAATACTCCTTACCCTGTGTCTTTTCTCTTCTTTGGCCAGCTGGCCCAGATGGCTTGGCCTGTTTAGATAGGCCAGTCCTTTAATCAGGCTTTAATTCATAGTGTGTATCAGAGTGGGAGATAAAGCACCCACATCGCTCAGTCCTGACAGGACACCTCCATGCATGCCAAAGTAATTTGGCACCACCAATCTGATGGCCATTTGTCTCACTAAGCCTGAGGGATTTGGTTGGGAATATTATACAGTGACATAACAGTGGCTCATTTGAGTAGGGTCAAGGTTTTTGTCTGTCTGTAACTTTCTTGCCACTCCTGGGTGTCAGGACTACAGCTAAACTAAAAGTACCTTGCTCTTTACCCATGAAATGATTACACGGGCACTCTCATTATGATTTGATTGAAATTAATCAATATTATGCAACATTTGGAGCTCCGTTTTTCATTCCAACACAGCTGGGAATTAACAATTCACATCAGCTGGCTTTACAGTGTTTCTAATTCTTGGGTACAGGCCACTATACTAAAACAGAAAATGTTGTTTGCTTATTATTCACAGATCATGGATCATTTCAGAATTTGCAGCGATTCCCTCTGAAATATGATGACAACCTCAAGGGCTATTGAACCTAAATATTGGGAGAAGGGAGTTTTTCACAGATGAATAACTTTAGGGGGATGTAAGTGTAGTGAGACTGGGGTAAGATGAGTCACTCTGTCAGGTGGTTGACAGGCCATTACTGTTGATGCTGGACCTCCATCTCTCAGAGTGCAGCTTGTCAGATAACCTGCCTATCAGTCATCAACCAGTGTGCCTCAGTCTTCAAAAGTGGTCCCATACTGCAACACCCAAACACTCCATCCCCAATGAACCACACTGGGGTATCATTAGTTCACTTTACAATAGGATTTAATCAGACCGTTTGTTTAGTCACTTGACTAAACAACCAGTAAAAAACGGACAATTCTATAAATAGGTGATCTACTTAGTCACTCAAAGAGTTAGGCTGGATTCCTGGCACATCATGCAGCTTGTTGTTATGAACACTCCGTTTGCATGTGAGGTAGAGAAGAGAAACTAGCAGAGGCTCCAAATTATAAAGAGCTCGTCAATACCATCTACTGGTCATTTGTAATAGAGCAAGTAAATAATATGAGTCCTTCACATAAATATTGAGTACTGATAGCCTATCAGAAATATTGGGTACTGATAGCCTATCAGAAATATTGGGTACTGATAGCCTAACATTCTAACAGACATAGAAGCTCAGATAAATATGACTACGGGTAAGATTTGATGTTACCTATCATTTATGATTCATAAATATTTCTACATTTCTAGACTCACCTTTGCTATGCTTATGCTGTATTCTTCATCGGAGATATGCATTGAAAAGACTTCCATTTGTCTTTCTTTTTTCTCTATCCCATTTATATTGGTAAATGTTGCTAGGACATTTGCGTTTGTGAGATTCCTATCATTGCTAGTCAGGATTCATGTATGAAGGTCTAAGGCACTGCATCTCAGTGCTTGAGGCGTCACTACAGACACCCTGGTTCGAATCTAGGCTGTATCACAACCGGCCGTGATTGGGAGTCCCATAGGGCGGTGCATAATTGGCCCAGCGTCGGGTTTGTAAATAAGAATTTGTTCTTAACTGACTTGCCTAGTTAAATAAAGGTTAAATTAACTATCATGAATAACTTGTTTAAATTGGGGGTATTGCAATGATAGTCTATAATGTGAAAACATAAATACACTGTTTGATCATATAAATCTCCCTTTAGGGTCCAAAACCGTCAAGGCAGCAATGTGTGAGTGAAATTATTAGAGCTACTAAGTGCTGAGCCCTGGCCTTCCTGCATGGGGGGTATTGCAATGATAGTCTATAATGTGAAAATATAAATACACTGTATGATCATATAAGTCTCCCATTAGGGTCCAAAACCATCAAGGCAGCAATGTGTGAGTGAAATTATTAGAGCTGCTAAGTGCTGAGCACTTTTTTATTCAACCTTTATTTAACTAGGCAAGTCCATATAATGTGGGAGGTTGCATCTGAAACTGAAATGACAACGCACCAGGCAAAGTCACAGATAGTAATATATTTGATGTTACGTAAGCACTGTTAAAATGACAAATGCATATAAAAGAGGGCAGCAAGGCAGTTCTCGTACTGTAAATAGCTACTGTATATTGAAGACCCCAAACTAAAACCTGTTGCTACTCACACACATTAGCACAGGCACTGGCACACACAAACAATACATACATAGGGCCTACTGTATTTCTCTGTGATTAATGATTTACGAAAGCCTTACATTCACACAGCTGCTTGTAGAAATGTGAGGGAAAGTCTATACAACCTCCACAATGAGAGATAAAGAAAAGGATTTGAGTGGGTATTAAGAACTGACCATGAACCAGCCAGCTTCCACATTGACAAAGGAATCTCGGGGCTATTGACCATAGAATTTGAAAGGTACTCTAAGTGTTCGTGTGATGTTCATTGGTCATTGTCTGGAATTTAATTTTAAAAAATTAAGTACATTCCTTCATAATAGCATTAGCTCACAATGCTCTCATGTAATCTAATTACAAAAAAACTGTAACTGTAATCAGTTATGTTACCGCCAAAAATATTGTAATCAGATTACAGATACTTTTGAAAAACTAAATGATTACTTAGTGGATTACTTTTAAATTCAGAAAGGATGTTTTCAACAAAATAAAAACATTATGACGCCTTTCTGTTTTCTTAATGGCATTCAATTCAGCATTGGAAACAGATGCAAGTTTAAGTTTGTTCCACCTGAGCAAGTCTGACCACAAGTCAGAGACCAATATGATGACACACCAAATGTGTTTGATGGATCCTGTTTGTCTTCTTCTAATGCCTCTTATTAAGGGGAAAGTAATCCAAAAGATTATATTACTGATTTTGGGTAATCCAAAAGTGACCTTATTGATTACAATTTTGGACAGGTAACTAGTAACTATAACGGATTACATTAGAAAGTAACCAATCCTGATGGCACCATTGTGCTTCCATTGAGGAATCTATCAAGACTGGAGATAATGGGCTTTTCATCAGAGAGGGAAATAGAAAAACTTGGCAGATGTCAAGCAAGTCTGTCAGCGTGGATATAATTCATAGACAATCTCTGATTTAACTGATTTCATTTCCCCAGAGCCTCCAGGTACCACGTCAAAGTCTTCCTGTCCACCATACATTTCAGGTACTTTTTTAAATTGTACCTTTATTTAACTAGGCAAGTCAGTTAAGATCAAATTTGTATTTACAATGAACAGTGGGTTAACTGCCTTGTTCAAGGGCAAAACAACAGATTTTTACCTTGTCAGCTAAGAGATTCAATCCAGCAACCTTTTGGTTACTTGTCCAACGCTCTACCCACTAGGCTACCTGCAGCCCCATACTTAATACTTGATGCGATTACTTCAATAGACATGCTTGAAAGCAGCGTCACCACTGACAGGAGCGCAATTTATTTAGCAGAATATACAGTTGAAGTCGGAAGTTTACACACTTAGGTTGGAGTCATTAAAACTCGTTTTTCAACCACTCCACAAATTTCTAGTTAACAAACTATAGCTTTGGCAAGTCGATTAGGACATCTACTTTGTGCATGACACAAGTCATTTTTCCCAAAATTGTTTACAGACAGATTATTTCACTCACTGTATCACAATTCCAGTGGGTCAGAAGTTTACATACACTAAGTTGACTGTGCCTTTAAACAGCTTGGAAAATTCCAGAAAATGATGTCTTGGCTTTAGAAGCTTCTGATAGGCTAATTGACATCATTTGAATCAATTGGAGGTGTACCTCTGGATGTATTTCAAGGACTGCCTTCAAACTCAGTGCCTCTTTGCTTGACATCATGGGAAAATCAAAATAAATCAGCCAAGACCTCAGAAAAAATATTGTAGAGCTCCACAAGTCTGGTTCATCCTTGGGAGCAATTTCCAAACGCCTGAAGACACCACGTTCAGCCATCATACTGCTCAGGAAGGAGATGCGTTCTGTCTCCTAGAGATGAGTGTACTTTGGTGCGAAAAGTGCAAATCAATCCCAGAACTACAGTAAAGGACCTTGTGAAGATGCTGTAGAAAACAGGTACAAATTATCTATATCCACAGTAAAATGAGTCCTATATCGACATAACCTGAAAGGCCGCTCAGTAAGGAAGAAGCCACTGCTCCAAACACGCCATTAAAAAAGCCAGACTATGGTTTGCAACTGCACACAAGGACAAAGATCGTACTTTTTGGAGAAATGTCCTTTGGTCTGATGAAACAAAAACAGAACTGTTTGGCCATAATGCCCATTGTTATGTTTGGAGTAAAAAGGGGGAGGCTTGCAAGCCGAAGAACCCCATCCCAAGCGTGAAGCACGGGGGTGGCAGCATCCTGTTATGGGGGTGCTTTCCTGTAAGGGAAATTATGTGGCTGTATTGAAGCAACATCTGAAGACATCAGTCAGGAAGTTAAAGCTTGGTCGCAAATGGGTCTTCCAAATGGACAATGACCCCAAGCATACTTCCAAAGTTGTGGCAAAATGGCTTAAGGACAACAGAGGCAAGGTATTGGAGTGGCCATCACAAAGCCCTGACCTCAATCCTATAGAAAAGTTGTTGGCAGAACTTAAAAAGCGTGTGCGAGCAAGGAGGCCTACAAACCTGACTCAGTTACACCAGCTCTGTCAGGAGGAATGGTTCAAAATTCACCCAACTTATTGTGGGAAGCTTGTGGAAGGCTACCCAAAATGTTTGACCCAAGTTAAACAATTTAAAGGCAATGCTAACAAATACTAATTGGGTGTATGTAAACTTCTGACCTACTGGGAATGTGATGAAAAAAATGTAATCTGAAATAAATCATTCTCTCTACTATTATTCCGACATTTCACATTCTTAAAATAAAGTTGTGATCCTAACTGACCTAAGACAAGGAATTTTTACGAGGATTAAATGTCAGGAATTGTGAAAAACTGAGTTTAAATGTATTTGGCTAAAGTGTATGTAAACTTCCGACTTCAACTGTATGTAGTAAAAGCAGCTTCCTGTTCAATGTTAATGATTGCCAGTAAGCATAAGACATTTTAAATGTATCTATCATTGTCTGTGTATTCCATCCTGGCATTGCCTAATGTTTACTGTGGCAGACAATGGGGCTGGGCTGATGACACATTACAAGAGAGAGAGACAGGTACAGACTGGCAGAATGGAATGTGTCTAACCTTGAGTCATGCCGGCCTCAAGAACCTCTGCTTCCAAATGGAAATATACTTGGGAAAAACACAATGCTCACTTCCTTGATAATTCAACCTTTATACAGGGCTATGCTCCATCTCACTGGGCACCCACTGGTTGAATCAACATTGTTTCAATGTCATTTCAATGAAATGACATGGAACCAAGGTGAAATGGGCGTTGAATTGACGTCTAACCGACCATGATGTAATCTAATGAACCTTGACAAACACAAAACAGTACGTCAAACCAATAAACACATAGACGAGAAAGATTGATTAAAGTTTCAGCCGCTGGTGGAGGGCTTTGAGGTACAACCAGTGAATAAGTCAGGAACTGTATTGTATGTATGGTGTGGGTGGTAGAAAAGATACCTGAGCACTGGTATCCATTTACCAGAGGCATGAGGATCTGACTTAACATAACCTTATGAGCATTTTGATCAATAGTGTCAACAAGCAATAATGTCACAAGCAAGTTCCAGGAACTTCTTTCAGCAACATAGTCTGGCCCTCCTCTCAGTTCATCATGACCATGTGAAATCTCAGAGCAGAACATTCTGTACACTACACTGAACTGGAAATCAAATACTGTTCATGTTTTGAAATCACTGAATGAGAATACTGAAAGTCAGGACAATCGTAAAATAGCCCACTGAATCAAGTTTAATCCCTAAGAACTCACAACAATAGGCTACATGAAACCAATATCCTCTTTCAATTTTATCAGAGATGTGTCAGTGAGCCTCCTATACCTAAACATACTACCTGGAGGCACCGGACCCCCAGTCAATCAATGTACTGCACTGGCAAATGACCACATTGTCTGGGTCCACATCCTGTGCACTTTGGCTCTCTGATAATCGTGCCAATGACACACGTACTACCCATGGCTTTACAGAAACTGAATGAAGAGGGGTTTTACCATGGGAGAACACCACATATGTTTTTTTCTAATCCAGATATGCATCTAATAATGATATAAAACACAAACTCACATTTACAATAGCTCAGACACAAATAAATATAATGGAAAAAACAGACAATAACCTCTGACATAATGGATAAAAATAATTAGATAAAAGGCTTTATTACAATTGAGAGAGAATGCAGTTTTTGCATTCAGTCCAGGAATACAACACATAAATACATTTTGCGTTTATTTCCCCCAGTAAACTGACGTTACATTTTGTATTTAGGGATTAGGGAGAGGGGGGTATTTGATTCTGTTTTATGTGTGATACAAAGGCTGGCAGTCCCATCAACGCATGACGTAGATTACAGTCAGCGTTCTTCTCACCGGTGCGAGGTCTGGTCCTGGAACGCACTGCTTTTTATTTCAGTATTTCCAGTTAATTAATCACGACCAAACAGGGTCCTTCCTTCTTTATTTTATTTCTCACATTTGGAACCACACAACCTACAAAACTGACGTTCCTTAGGTGAAGGTATGATCGTTAAATCTAGTCAGTGTTTAACTTTAGGTCTGGCTAGCTGGCCGTTTAACTGTTCTAAAATGGCTTCCGATTGTTAGCCTAGCTAGCTTTCCAATGTGGCGTTTCCTGCGTATGCTAACTGGATAGCAGTCAATAACCTAACTAGCAGTTTAACTACAATTTATCACGACACATTAGCAGGAAATTGAGTCTTGCCATTGGTAATATATTACTAATATTAAGCGCTTGCCACACAGAACCGGCATATTGTTATTTTCATTTAACTGTTAATGATGACAGCTACCTGGCTAACTAATAAGCTTTGTAAATGTTGATATCGTATCACAAGACCGCTGACGATAATGATGTTGAAAGTGACTGCTTACTAGCTAGTTAGCCAGCTAACGTAGATAACTAGTCCACCTCAACCAACAGGCAGAGAGGAAATGAAGAGCTAGCTACCGGTAGCATTATCTAACTTGTTAGCTAACGTTAGTTATCATTAGTAAATTGAGACCACTTTTGATCAAAGCAGACATGGATGGCTAAGCATGCCATGGATTCGGAATCTCAGCATTACAATGTCCTTGCCATGTTGTTTAGTTAGTTAAATGAGTCAAACATAGCTAACTACTGTAGTAGCCTAACGTTAGCTACTAGGCATTTACAACAAAGGATGTGTAACGTTAGCTGCGAGTGAAACTAGCTAGCTCTGTGCTTTAGCAGGAAGTGTATGCCATGCGTCAATATATTCATTTACTTTGTACTCTAAAAAGGCTTTTCTTTCTAAAGGTCGCTTTTGCCTACCCCCACCCCTTGAATATTAATATTTTCGGGAATTCATCGTTGTCAAGCCGCCAAAGTGGAGAGTGTGATTGCAGAAGGGGGTGCTTCTCGTTTCAGGTAAGATTGTAACTTGTTTTAGTCTAAATGCAATTTATTCCTCATATGTCGTTGTTTCACTTCCTACTGATATCCTTCATAGTGTAGAATAGATTATAGCTTTAATAGTCCTAGCTATGTTCTTTTGTTCACGTTATTCTTCAAGTAAATAATATTTGTTCCACAGTGCTTCTTCGGGTGGGGGAGGAGGTAGGGGTGCCTCTCAGTACCATCCCAAGACTGTCGGCAACAGGTACTATTCAAACCATTTTACTAAAACTAAATGTTACTCCAAACAATCTTACTTCAGATGTCACTAATGCTGTTAATTGCAGCGAGTTCCTGGGGAAAGCCCCAGGATCTAGCGTTCAGAGATGGGTTCCTTCACGAAGCACTAGACGAGATGCCAATGCCTCCAACGAAAAAGAAAGACATGATGCAATCTTCAGGAAAGTGAGAGGGTATGTATCCCCTAATAAATTGTGGCTAGACAAATTAGATCCAAATAAAAATGTAATCTTGTAGGCTGTTTGCCAACTTGAATCTGGTTGCTTCCCATTGCTTTTAAAAAAATGTTAATCCATCAGAAATGACTGGCCCGTTTGCAAGTCAGCAGATTTCAGTGAATGTGTGTTAGTGGTGCTATTTTCTAAAACCAAGTAATGCCTTGTCTTCAGAATACAGTATTTTTCATGTTTCCTATTCTTTCTATCCTCAGCATACTTAATAAACTGACCCCCGAGAAGTTTGACAAGCTATGCCTTGAGCTCCTGAATGTGGGCGTAGATTCAAAACTCGTCCTAAAAGGAGTGATCTTGCTGGTAACTTAAAATCTATTAGCTCTGTGTGCATTAATGTTTATTATTGATCGAGTGGAAAACGGCTATATTGTTAAGTGTATGGTCACCCCATTTCAAACAGATTGTTGACAAAGCCCTCGAAGAGCCCAAGTATAGCTCGCTTTATGCTCAGCTATGTCTGCGCTTGGCAGAGGACGCGCCGAACTTTGACGGCCCATCGCCAGAGATCCAAACGTCACAAAAACAAAGCACCGTAAGCATCGTTGTCATCCTCATCACAGATTGATTACTACCATTATAGACAATGGTATCATGGGGGTTTAAACAACATTGTGACGTTTTTTTCCCCCATCTAATCTTTTCATTTGGCAACAATGTGTGTTGCAGACATTCAGGAGACTTTTGATTTCTAAGCTTCAAGATGAATTTGAGAACCGTGCCAAAAATGTTGAAAGTGAGTGAACATTTGAAAAATTTGCATATTTTCTGTGCCCTGTGTGGTTGATTGTGTTAACCTTTGCTCTTTTCTATTCCCTCAGTCTATGACAAACATGACAACCCTCTTACCTCTGAGGAAGAGGAGCAGCATGCCATTGCCAAGTTTAAGATGCTGGGCAATATCAAATTCATTGGGGAACTTGGCAAACTTGATCTTATCCATGAATCTATCCTTCATAAGTGCATCAAAACAGTAAGTTGAATATATCAGAACTGTTTTCACATTGTTAAACCATATGAAATGCATGTTAACTAATCTTTCGTCTTTATTTCAGCTTTTGGAAAAGAAGAAGAGAGTCCAACTTAAGGATATGGGGGAAGATTTGGAGTGCCTCTGTCAGATAATGAGAACAGTGGGGCCTAGACTCGATCATGAAAAGGCTAGGGTAAGCATATATTCGAGTCATTTTATTTAGTATCTTAATATTTTCCATTTGGGCGTGGCTAATTTGTTTCTCTTGCAGTCTTTAATGGATCAGTACTTTGGCCGTATGAAGTCCTTAATGAACAACAAGGACTTGCCGGCAAGGATTCGTTTCCTGGTGCAGGATTCAGTGGAGTTGCGAGAGAACAATTGGGTGGCTCGCAAAGCTTTTATCGATAATGGACCGAAGACGATTAACCAGATTCGTCAGGAAGCAGTAAAAGTTAGTTAACCATTCTTTATTAAGTGCAGCCAAATGTTATGAATCTGTATTTCCATGGCTTGTCTTAATACACGTCTGCTTTGTCTTGCAGGATTTGGGTGTTTTTATTCCACCAATGGCCCAGGGAATGAGGACTGACTTCTTTTTGGAGGGGCCCTTCATGCCTAGGATGAAACTTGACAGGGAAACTCTTGGAGGGTTGGCGGATATGTTTGGACAGATGCCAGGTACATCCATGACTGACTCTCTTGAGTAGTTTGAGTTTATTGCTGTCCATCTCAAGTCCTGTTGTCCAACGTTTAACATGTGTGTCCTGGCTACTAGGGAGTGGGATCGGCACAGGCCCTGGAGTGATTCAGGACCGGTATTCACCCACCATGGGCCGTCACCGCACCAACCCACTCTTCAACGGCCACAGTGGGCACACAGCCCCTGCTACCCAGTCTCAGTTCGAGATGGGAGGCAAGCCCTTCATCAAATCTAACCAGGTGAAAGTTGCACCCTTTACTAAAAGCAGTAGCTTTTTAGTATTCTTTAACTGCTCAAATCTAGATGGATATGGCATTGCATCCAAAGTCATTTCAAACATTTTCTCAGGGGCAGAATCAAATTTTCCAGAACCAGAATCACTCGCAGCAACAGCAGGCTCAGTCTAAGGACATGACACCACGTTTCATCAAGAAAGGATCGCTCAACGCTGATGAGGTACAACACCTGGTAGATACCCACTCTTTTAAACCACCGTTTGCACAGGCAATAAGCCATAACACTTTAATGCAAGAGATGAGAACGATGCATAATGCCCTCGAATACCCTCCTTCTTAGATCAGTCTAAGGCCGGCACAGTCATTCCTTCTCAACACAAACCAAGTGCCAAAGTTGCAGCCACAGATACCAACAATGATTCCTCCAAGTGCTCAGCCTCCACGCACTCAAACACCACCACTGGGACAGGTAAAGACAAACACGCATACTGCTTTTTATATAGCATTAAGCTGGAGATGATGCTTATCTAAAGTCTGTGCCCACTCTAAATGGTCTTATCATTTCTCAGCCTCCTCTGCTTGGTCTGAAAACCAACCCTCCTCCAATTCAGGAAAAACCTCCAAAGACCACCAAGAAACCGCCTCCTGCAAAGGAAGAGTTGCTTAAGATGACCGTATGTTCCACTTTACTATCTCAGGCACTCCCTCAAGTTATACTTTTTGCCCCATAGAAAAACTTGTGAAAACTAAGTCTTTGTCCATATTATATCTTGTCAGGAGACCATAGTGACCGATTACCTGAACAGCAAAAACATTGATGAAGCTGTGAACTGTGTAAGAGAGATGAAGGCTCCCAAACACTTCCTGCCTGAGATGTTGAGCAAGATCGTGATCTGTTCTCTTGACTGCCCAGATGAAGACAAGGAGCATGCCAGCACCCTGATCCACACACTCCGCACAGAGGGCCTTGTTACTGGGGAGAGCTTCATGCGGGTCAGTCTTCCAGTCATGGCAAATAGCTTTGTTGTAAGATATCAAAGGTTCTACTGTTCAGTGAATTTACTCACCACATGCCTTTTGTGTACTTTTTTACAGGCTTTCCTCAGTGTTCTGGACCAGTGTCCCAAGATCGAAGTGGATGTTCCTCTGGTGAAGTCCTATCTGGCCCAGTTTGCGGCTCGAGCCATCATCGCAGACCTGGTGAGCATGGATGAGCTGGCCCACACTCTGGAGAATGGCACCCACTTTCCCCTCTTCCTGCTTTGTCTGCAACAGACTGCCAAGCTGAAGGATCGCGAGTGGCTCACTGATCTATTCCAGCAAAGCAAGGTCAACATGCAGAAGATGCTGCCTGGTATGTTAACATCTCCTAAACCCTTATCCTAGAAAGTTCTCAAGTTCTCACATTTCAACATGATTGTTGTGATTTTGACATTTGCCAAAACTCTCACATCTGCAGAAATCGACCAAAACAAAGATCGCATGCTGGAGATCTTGGAGGGCAAAGGCCTGAGCTTCTTATTTCCACTCATGAAGCTGGAAAAGGAACTGCTGAAGCAGATCAAAGCAGACCCCTCTCCCCAGTCCATCTACAAGTGGATTAAGGACAACATCTCCTCTAAGCTCCACACCGACAAGGGCTTCGTCAACATCCTCATGACCAGGTATGGTGAAAGGGCTAATGCCCACATTGCAGAGTTCTGTGGTTATGCATCTTGAAATTACTTATGTTAAGACTGTCTGAATTCTGCTCTCCCCCACCCCAGTTTCTTGCAGTACATTGCCCAAGAGATAAATGCCAGTGAGGAAGAAGACCAGTTATCAGCCCCCACTAAAGAACAGCTGGACCAGGAGAAGCAGCTGCTGCTGGCCTTCAAGCCAGTGATGCAGAAGTTCCTGCATGATCACCAGGACCTGCAAGTCAGTGCCCTCTACGCACTGCAGGTCCACTGCAACGCTAAAGCTTTCCCTAAAGGTACGTACAGGTCACGTGGTCAAATTATTACTATGCAAACACATTTGCCTCAGGGTTTTGTTCAAACAGTTTTTTTTTTAAATACAGATTTTTATTCTCTAGGCATGTTACTGCGCTATTTTGTCCACTTCTACGATATGGAAATCATTGAAGAAGAAGCCTTCCTTGCATGGAAAGAAGACATAACTCAAGAGTTTCCTGGAAAGGGAAAAGCATTATTCCAGGTAATTAGATTTCTACCCCCAGACAATTTGTATTGCAACTCACACCATCGCAGGTGCACACTAAACTGGCTTTTTTTTATTAGACCAGAAATGTATTACCCATGTCTGTGGTGTATCTCTGTTTTGGGCTCATGGTATGTTCCCTGTGAAGGTGAACCAGTGGCTGACCTGGCTGGAGACTGCTGAGGAAGAGGAGTCTGAGGAGGAAGCCGACTGAAGAACCAGCCAAAAGCCTTATGGTGCAAAAATGCTATTGATACTGTTTTTTTTTCTTCCCATCCCCCCCCTGTCCCAATATGATATGCATACCTAACCACTGCAACACTTCATTCCGCTATCGAGTTTTTGGCCATGTTAAGCCAATGCATGTTTTTTTTTTTTTTTCCCTTTTTGGCTCTTTTCTAGCGCTTAAGCGTAATAATGGTTTGCCATCTGTTTTAAGAGCCCCTTTTAAGATCAATGGTATTAGCTGCTTTGAATCTAGACCTTTGTTTTTCTTCAAGACAATTGCTAGGGTCTTGTTCCTGCTGCTGAATTCTATGCTTTTTTTGTTAACCAATTAGCAACACTGTAGAGATGCACTTTGCTCAACGTCATACATGAGTCGTTGCAATATTCACTCATCCCTTGATTGTTACAAAGAATTAAAACCATTTAATGGTTTTATTTGCTTGTGTTTCTACCTCCTCATTATGGGCTTCATGTGCTGGGTTTGAATTACATAATGTCTCCATTTCAAATGTAAACACTTAGTCTGGACTAATGCACAAGTCTGTAATAAAAAATTAAAAAATGGTTTTACTTGCACAATAATATCCTGATTGTAAGAATTCAAATTCAGACGTTTTTTAAGTGCTTTTGTGGATGTATGGCACATCACCTGGGAGAGATGAAATTATGCGGCCTTGTTAATTTATCAACCCTCGTTGCTGTGTACCACCCCCTTCTGTATCTGTCAAACATTGTGATACTTGAATTCTGATTTTCTTTACAGGGAACTACCAAACAATGGGTGAGTTGGTTTTGCATGGCTCGGTGTCCAATGGAATGGTCTAAAAATCTGCAAATTACCCACCCGGGGCATTGGGCCATGCAAAATGAACTCACACTTGGTCTGTTCTCATGCAACAATTTTCAAACTACACAGAAGTGTAACATGTTTTATTGATGAATAAAATTAACATGAGAAATTATTTATATTTTTGTCACACTTTCTCTGCCCCCCCCCCCCCCTGTGAAAATTTGAAGCCCGTTTGCCATAATGTCTGATTAAGATATTTATTGATCGTTTTTATCATGATTAAAAAAATCATCTCAACTTATTATGATCTGATGAAATCATGCGGTATACATCTGTACTGTACAACTTTCTATAAAAGTGTTACTGTAAGGTTCTGTAAGTGCTAAGAATGTTCTTGTGTACCACTATTGCTTAACTTTCAAATAAAGTTAAACACTGAGTTTACTTAGACTTGTCCTGTGTAATATTTAATCAAGATTCAGGCATGTAAATGTGAGCCCAAGAGCAGCAACATGGCCATTTAATATGGTTTATAACGTCCTGCAACTATTGTATTAGTGCATGGTTGCTATGTATAACTCCCCAGTGACCAAGGCAAGCTCTCAAACACTTCCTCTGTTTCTTGGTAGGCCTCTGAGGAATGCCTAACAATTACAGAAATTCCTGTTACCATGGAAGTTAACTTTGTTTAGATTTTTAAGGAATTCTTGCCTTAATATAGCACATTGTCACACCATTATTTCTTGGTCCATTCCCATACTGAAAGGTTTTATTGCAATAGACTGATCCTTTTGGAGAACACGTCAAAGGTCATCAGTTCCCACATGTGGTATGCATTTTGTAAGAAATTATGGTTAGAGAGAAACGTACTTATTGAAGTAGGTTGCAAAGGACAGATGTGACGCAGCATAAAGTGGGTGGTTCGAGCCCTGAATGCTGATTGGCCGACAGATCGTATACCACGAGTATGACAAAACATTTATTTTCACTGCTCTACATTGGTATCCAGTTTATAATAGCAATAAGGCACCTCTGGGGTTTATGGTATATGGTCAATATACCACAGCTAAGGGCTGTATCCAGGCACTCTGCTTTGCATCAGTGCTTAGCCGTGGTATATTGGCTATATACCACACCCACTCGGCCCTTATTGCTTAAATATAGTACTGTAGCATTTTTGCACGCCAGTAAGTGGTTGCAAGGGGAAGATGAGGCCCATTAGTATGTTAATACAGCGTGTCCACAGCTAAATAAGGCAATGGATCAGTGTATTTAGTGGGCTGGGAGTATTCACCAAAATTGTGATGAGTATTTGCAATGCACTTTAGGCTATAGCCAAGGCCTAGTTGTTCACTTTACTTCTATAGTCCCATTTCCTTATGAGCTTTTATTCTTAGATTAATCTGCACTTCGAATAGAACTACACTGGTACCCATATTCAGAACCATGTTTAGGCTACCAACACAGTGACAACTGTGAGAAAACTTCTACAAACAGGCATCAAACTCATTCCATGGATGGCCTAGTTTGTTTTTTCCTTTCAATTAAGACCTAGACAACCAGATGAGGGGAGTTCCTTACTAATCAAGTACGAGAGGAGCAAAAACCTGAAATACTCTTCCCTCCGTGGAACGATTTTGACACGTGCTCTACAACATCCGTTTTCAGACAGGCTCGGACAACCCCGTCAGACATACCCTGATCTGGTGTTGTCAGTTCCAGAGGCTGGCCACAGTCAGGACCCACAGACATCCACCCCACTGTGGTACCTCTGGAATGGCGCCATGTAGTCGGAGTCTCGTTGCGTCTCAACTCTATAATTACATTTACAACTGCATCACCTAGGCCTGCTGCCAGATTACTTAACACTTCATCTCCATATAGAGGACGTTAATAAAAAAAAAATGGCTCATATATACACTTTCACTATTGAAGCTGAACTTGTAATATGGCATTTTATTCACCTCAACATGACTAACAATATTTTTCTGAATGGCAGAGGGCATGTTGATACAAAAACAAGGCAAATGCAGCCAAAACAATTACGACATTACCCCATAATCAGAAGATAAGTGTCAAGTTGTTTTCCAATGTCATACAAGCAGCTTCATCATCAGAAATAGAAGAAAAAAAAACCTCATATTTATTTTGTGTTTGTTTATTATCTACATAGAATTTGTCCCAACTCTGGGCAAATGTAAAAATTTTCCATGACATCACCTCTTCCAATCATTTTAAGATATAAAATATGGGTTACAGCTGTCAGAATACTTACAAGTCACATTTCCCATCCATCATCAACAAAACAAAAGGACATGAGGTACAGCATCAATGCAAAAGTCTTAACAGTCTGGTGACCAAAAACTATTAAAGACAACCCACATTATGGGCTACAAAGCTACACTGCATGTGCTCATTTCAATTTCATGGTACAAACCAAGACAGAACAAAAAGGCCTCTACAAAAATCAATGTCAAAATAACTTTTTTTTTTCAGTAGGAAAAAAGTCCGTTCTGAGTTTGAAGCCTCAGTCACTGTCAGAGCCAGAGCCATGGTTGGAGGCCTCGTTGGCAGAGCCCCCTGGTTCTGATCCGTTGTCAGAGCGGCGTGGGGAGCCTGCCGGGGAGCCCGCCGGAGAACCTGCCGGAGAACCTGCTTCAGAGCCAGAGGCTGCGGCCGGTGAGCCTGGCCGGGACTCGTTCTCCGACCCAGAGCGGCTCCTCTTGCTCTCGTTATCCGACTGCTCTGAGTCAGACTGCTTCTGCACTCTCTTCCTCTTCACTGGACGGTCGCTGCCTGAGTCGCTACCTGAGTTTTCGGAGCGTTGGGGGCTTCCAGCTTCGCTGCCAGAGTGGTTCCGGCCCCCGTCGGACTCACTGTCAGAGGCGATGCGCTTCTTGTGGCCGCCCTCATTATCAGAACCTGAACCACTGTCTCTGGGGTTTCTGGGTGGTCAACAGACAAAGAATCATGATATATTAGTGGCACAAAACCCTTCGGAGTTGTATTTTCATGTAGCATTTTATGTACGAATGAGTTTATGCCCTCACCGGTCTTCAGCAATTTTCAGCCCATCCTCGTCTGATGAAGAGTCGGAGGATGAGATGATGGCCTTCGACTTGATCTTGCCTTTGAGAGACGGTGGGACAGGTTCGGCCTAGACAAAAACAGAACTGTTACAACTCTGGGCCTAAGGCCGGGCATTTGGTTTAAAAACAAATACCATTAGAAAGACAAAATTTAACTAGATTTAACTGACCCTTTGGATCTTCTTGCCGCCCGCTCTGGGTTTGCGTTGCTTTTTGGGCCGTGAGCCTCCTTCCTCGTCATCGCTGCCATCGTCACCCCCTTTGTTGGGTCTGAAATACACAGTCACAGTGCCACTCACACCAGGCCATTTTCCTACCGGTCACTACAAATAAAACACTTTCCACAGCAGTCTCACCTCCTCCTCCTCTTGCGGCCCTCCTCCTCACTCCCGCTGCCACCCTTCCTCTTCTTCCTCCTTCTCACTGGCAGGTCCTCATCAGAGCCATCGTTGACAAACTCATCAAAGTCACCCCCTTTCTTGCGCTGGGGAGAACAAAACAAACAATATAGTCACACTGCACCCTAGAGCCTTTCTTTGAGATTCATATCGATCTGATGTGCCATGAGCTAATCATTGATCAACCCAAACCTCCGCGTTGCACTAGCTGTTCTCGACACATTTACACTCACTCGGCCGCCACCTTTCTTCTTCTCTTTCCTTTCCTCCTTCATTCCATCGGCGAAGGAGAGCAGACCCTTGGTCTTCTCCACATACATGGCTCTCTGCTCCAGCAGCTTCTTCTGATCCTCTTCCTGCTTGGTTCTCTTCTCCTCCTGGTGGGGCAGTAGGAAGACAAGGTCAGTGGGTTAGTCACACTGTTATAAAGGAATACATTTACAGTGGACCAAAGAAACGTGTTACTCAAGACATCACAGGCTCAAGTAAGGTCTGTACTTAAATTTCTTATCCATTATGATTTACAAGTACAACATAGAAGGGATGAGGGACTTGTGGAGATGTGACATCCCAGGCTATAGACAGACCTGTTCTTTATGCATCTGTTGGCGCAAGAAGTCCCTCTCCTGATCCTGCTTGGCCCGGATCTCCTTCTCCTCCTCGTCCTGCTTCCTGGCCCGAGCCACGTGGTACTGGGCCTGACTCAGCAGGTCAGAGCATTGCCTGCAACGGCCCCCACACAAACACAGCTCACAATCCAGGCTTAGCCTGACATCTGATGGCTGGGCTCAGCTGTCATCCCTCTAAATTCCCCTGAGATATGATCTGAATTTTGGCTAAGAGTGGTTTATTGATTTACTGAAGGCTATGAAGTAAGTACTGGCCTGAATTTGGATTTTAGAGGGGAGATATTTGTTCAAACTGACCTGGCCTCAGTGGAGGCAAGCACTAGGTCGAACCTCATCTTGTCACCTGCCTTGGCAAGGTAGCTGAAATACCTGAGACAAAAAGAGAAGAGAGAATTAGGCTGAGAAAAGTGAAGGATTATTTTAGGTGTTAAAGTGAGTTTAGGGTGTACCGGTGGGCCAGCTCCAGCTCTTTGACAGCACTGAGTACAGCCTTTAGGTTACTCTTCTCGTCCTTCAGCACCAGAGTGGCCAGCCTCTGCAGCACCAGGGCCACGTTGAACATCAGCACAGTGTCACTGGGGGCCACGTGACGCGCCTGGGGACACAGCCAGCCACTTTTCTTTTTTAATTTAACCTTTATTTAACTAGGCAAGTCAGTTAAGAACAAATTCTTATTTACAATGACAGCCTACCCGGCCAAACCCTAACGATGCTGGGCTAATTGGGCGCCGCCATATGAGACTCCCAATAACGGCCGGTTGTGATACAGCCTGGAATCGAACCAGGGTCTGTAGTGATGTCTCTAGCACTGAGATGCAGTGCGTTAGACCGCTGCGCCACTCAGGAGCCATCAATGAGTAACAGGTAGGGTTGCAAAATTCCGTGAACTTTCAATAAATTCCCCGGTTTCCCAGAAATCCTGGTTGGAGGATATTGAATTTCCTGTTTATTCCCATCTGATTCCGGGAATCCTCCAACCGGGATTTCGGGAAAACACGGGAATTTATAAAAAGTTCACAGAATTTTGCAACCCTAGTAACAGGACACTCACACAAGGATCACCCTGCTCTCACATAAACAAGCTAAGGCAAATGAAATCCAGCCATAGGGTTACTGAAAGGAATGAGAGACGCTTCGTTTCACACAAATCTCACCTTCAGCAGAGTCTGTTTGCACTCCTGGAGTTTCCCGCATTTGAAGAGTGCTCGCGCCAGGTACAGCAGCACCTCAGTGTTCTGATGCTTGTAGAATTTCTTCAGACAGTTCTCGTACTAAACGCCACAAAAGAGTGGATAAGATATTTTAATAAAACTCAAGTAAACATTTTTTTTAAAGGAATATAAAAAAAAACCTGCAGTGTGTACTATGAGTCAGTACAGAGCCTTACCATCTGCACAGCGCTGATGTACTGTTTCTGCTCCACGTAGATGTGGGCCAGGTTGAGCCAGACGTCGCTGATATCAGCTGTGGCCTCTCTCACCTGGGCAAACACGTCACGGGCCTCTCGATAGTAGCCTTTATGGGCCAGGACGGCACCTGGACGGAAAAGACGACAAACTCTGAGGTATTTACATGCTAATAGTTAAGCACAGTCAAGAGTATTAAGCATTTATGTGAATACAATGAGTGAGTGAAGGCCAACAAACCTATGCCATTGGCAGCGTAAAGGTTCTTGGAGTCGTTTCGTAGGACCTGTTTGTAAATGGCCAGGGCTCGATCCTGATGTCTCTTTTCCTGAGGGACACAACCACAGACAAATGATGAAGGCACTGTTTCTGACAGTGATGATTTATGGCTCCACATGAAAACAACTAATATTCTGCCGTACCTTCTCCCGGTCCCTGGTGGGCTGGTGCAGGGTCTGGAGCCACACGTTGCCTAGGGCCAGCATGGAGTAGGTGTCGTTCTGAGTGGACGGCTGCTTGAGGATACGCTCAAACTTCTTCTGACCCGGACCCCACTCCTGCTTGGCCAAGTGGAGATTCCCGATCAGGGACCAGGCGTCTGGGTGATCCTGATTAATCTGCAGAGCCTCTTTGAACCAGTCGGAAGCTTCATAGAAGTTTCCTTTGTCACGAGCCATTGCTCCAAGACGCAGGTAACCTGCAAGCAACAACAAAGGACCAATTGATACGCGCACACACACCCTAAGGAGACAGACATTAACCAAAACGTATAGTGCGTCTTCAGTGCTTACAGTCGACGTAGTTGGGATGTTCCCTCAGGATGTTCTTGTAGAGTTTCTCCGCCTCGTGGAATTCACACATGGCCTCGTAGAGCCTGGCTAGGTTGTAAGAGGTGGTGACAGAGATGGCGTTGTAGTAATGCTCGTCATGCTCTCCCTCAGCTTTGGCCCGATCCAAAGAAGCCAGGAAGTATTTCTAAACATGGACAGACAGAACAAACCCCTGAAATCTATTTATAGCTCTGTTGTGTCTACTAGGGTTGGGCGATGCTTGGAATGACACATCATCCTGTCCAAACATCATTGATATACGATTGTATAGTAAAAAAATGTAGTCTGGGGGGAGCGCGTTGCGCACGGAGGGGTCAGTGAATTGGCGGGAAGAATGCACTATAAAGGACACATTGCTAGGCCTGAACAGTGTAAAGCCTAGTTATTTATCTAGTCTAGGCTGTAGAATGATTTACAAAATTGGTAGAGCTATGTTTCTCTTGTTTATAAAAATACTCCGATATCAGTTAAAAACTAATATTATAGCCGTATCAAGTGTAGTCTACTGTTAATTCATTAGGCTACTTTCCGACAGTTTCAGACAAAAATAAGACAGCGTGATGGGATTTCACAATAGTACAGTCTGCCTTATGCTATAACAGGAAATAAAACAAGCTATGGCTCTTGGTGGGAAAGAAAAGCCTGTCTTCACCTGTTTGGCAGTTCTTTGGTTTCAGGCCGAATGATAAAGGTGAGCCAGCAGACCTGACCAAAGTCACTTTCAGAATATGTAAAAAGACAATCAGGGCAAAGAACCGACAGACTACAAACCTCCGTCAACATTTACAAGTCCATCATCCTGCGGAGTTCGCTACTCTGGGGCAGAAAAGTTGAACATGCAGGTGTTCCTTGCCAGAAACCATTAGGAAGGCCTAAGACATGGTAAAAATAAATAAAAAAATACCTAAATGGTTCCTAATTGTAATTTTTGTTGAATTTTAAAATGGAGCCTATATTCAAATCCAGATGCATCTTACTCGAATGACAGAATATTCTAGCCTACAGGTTATCAAAGCTTGCACTAATTTGGGTTATTTTCGTACTTATTTAGGCTACTATTTGTCTAGTAGGCCTGTATATAGGATTTGTACAGTTCGATAGGCAAGACGCATATCCTAATAGGCCTATTCGTTTTCAGCGTAAGCCAATGTTCATTCGTTTTTAAGTGTCATGAAGAATAGTTTGCTTTATCTAATTGTATATTTAGGATTTTTACAGTTCGATAGGCAAAATGCATAGCCTAAGGATAATAGGCCTATTTGTTTTAAGCCAATGTTCAATCATGTGTTATAAAGAACGTTAAAACAAATGATTATTTAGCCTATCTGATTGTTGTTGACAATTCATTTAGTCTACACTTTGGTCAATTAAAGCAGAAACGTACCAGGTTTGTTTATACTTCCCATTCGATTATCTCGCAATTGTTTGTTCTCTCCCTCATTATTACTATGCTTTTATTTAAGCTAGTCACAAACAACAGATGGAACTCTGCTACACCTATAGGTTCATTCGATGGTTGATCATGAAAGAGTAGTCATTAAAATTGGATGGTGATTGGGGAGAAAAAGGGAAATTAAGATTTGAAAACAATAAGCCCGACAACGGAATGTCTGCTGTAAAAGGCCTACGATCATCCCACATTGGTGGGGGGGGGGGGGGGGACACATTAGGCTCCATCTGACATTTTCCGCTGCTTTGGTGCCCTCCGCTCTTTCAACAATCTAAACTCAGCAACAACAAAAAAACATCCCTCTTTCAAAGATAATTCGTAAAAATCCAAATAACTTCACAGATCTTCATTGTAAAGGGTTTAAACACTGTTTCCAATGTTTGTTCAATGACCCATAAACAATTAATGAACATGCACCTGTGGAACGGTCGTTAAGACACTAACAGCTTACAGACAGTAGGCAATTATGGTCACAGTTATGAAAACTTAGGACACTAAAGAGGCCTTTCTACGGACTGTGAAAAACATCAAAAGAAAGATGCCCAGGGTCCCTGCTCATCTGCGTGAACATGCCTTAGGCATGCTGCAAGGAGGCATGAGGACTGCAGATGTGGCCAGGGCAATAAATTGCAATGCCCGGACTGTGAGACGCCTAAGACACCGCTACAGGGAGACAGGACGGACAGCTGATCGTCCTCGCAGTGGCAGACCACGTGTAACAACACCTACACAGGATCGGTACATCCGAACATCACACCAGCGGGATAGGTACAGGATGGCAACAACTGCCCGAGTTACACCAGGAACGCACAATCCCTCCATCAGTGCTCAGACTGTCCGCAATAGGCTGAGAGAGGCTGGACTGAGGGCTTGTAGGCCTGTTGTAAGGCAGGTGCTCACCAGACATCACCGGAAACAACGTCGCCTATGGGCAAACCCACCGTCGCTGGACCAGACAGGACTAGCAAAAAGTGCTCTTCTCTGACGAGCCGCAGTTGTCTCACCAGGGGTGATGGTCGGATTCGCGTTTATCGTCGAAGGAGTGAGCGTTACACCGAGGCCTGTACTCTGGAGCGGGATCGATTTGGAGGTGGAGGGTCCGTCATAGTCTGGGGCAGTGTGTCACAGCATCATCGGACTGAGCTTGTTGTCATTGCATGCAATCTCAACGCTGTGCGTTACAGGGAAGACATCCTCCTCCCTCATGTGGTACCCACCCTGCAGGCTCATCCTGACATGAACCTCCAGCATGACAATACCACCAGCCATACTGCTCGTTCTGTGTGTTATTTCCTGCAAGACAGGAATGTCAGTGTTCTGCCATGGCCAGCAAAGAGCCCGGATCTCAATCTCATTGAGCACGTCTGGGACCTGTCGGATCAGAGGGTGAGGGCTAGGGCCATTCCCCCCAGAAACGTCCGGGAACTTGCAGATCCCTTGGTGGAAGAGTGGGGTAACATCTCACAGCAAGAACTGGCAAATCTGATGCAGTCCATGAGGAGGGGATGCACTGCAGTACTTAATGCAGCTGGTGGCCACAACAGATACTGACTGTTACTTTTGATTTTGACCCCCCCTTTGTTCAAGGACACATTTTTCCATTTCTGTTAGTCACATGTCTGTGGAACTTGTTCAGTTTATGTTTCAGTTGTTGAATCTTGTTATGTTCATACAAATATTTACACATGTTACGTTTGCTGAAAATAAACGCAGTTGACAGTGAGAGGACGTTTCTTTTTTTTGCTGAGTTTACATTGTTCTCTTGCATTATGTTAACAGTCTAACAACCTCATATGTATTGAACATTTAGGCTATGGCAAATAGGGAATAGGCCATTTGGCATGTCGCCCCGCTGTGTGCTCTGCACTGCGCTGTTGTTCGCTGCCAGACTCCAGAGATGCAGTCAAATTCAAATACGCGAAAGTATCGTTTGTGACATCATGTAATGACTAATTCTAGTCAGGCAGCTCTGCCATCCTCCTAAACTGTACCTTGGCCTCTCCCAGGTTCCCCAGTCTGAAGTGGAGAGCCCCCAGGTTGTTGAGGATCTCAGGGGGGACGTCAGCTTGGACCTTCTCCTGCAGAATGCGGGTGGCCGTGCCGTAGGCAGAGAGGGCGCCCTGGATGTCGGTCTGCTCCAGGATCTGGGCCAGCTCAATCCAGGCCTCCACGTCATCAGGGTACTGCTCGGTCACCTTCTTCAGATGACCCTGCAGAACACAAAGACATTACATGTTATTGATTTTAGCAATAGTGCTGATTGACATCTACAGAGTTACAAGTTAAGAGATAATGCCACAAAGATCAGAAAAACACATACCGTAAATTCCGGATTATAAGCCGCAACTTTTTTCCCAGGCTTTGAACCTCGCGGCTTAAACAATGACACGGCTAATATATGGATCTTTCCCGCTTTCAATTTTTTTCTCTCCAAAAAAACACATTCTGTGACTTGATCAGTTTTTTGGCGGCATGAAGCTTTCATTAGACCAATGAAATTGCCGAACGGGTTAAGATCAAACAACTTTTTTGTTTACTGTTTAGATTAAATTGAGCGCTCTCAAACTTCCCATCATTCTGATTACGGTAGTCATTTTGTCACCCTCATCATGGCAAAGACACGGAGAAATGCATATGATGCAGCTTTCAAGTTGAAGGCGATTGATCTGGCTGTTGGAAAAGGAAATAGAGCTGCTGCACGGGAGCTTGGTCTTAATGAGTCGATGATAAGACGTTGGAAACAGCAGCGTGAGGAATTGACTCAGTGCAAAAAGCCAACTAAAGCTTACTGCTAATTTTAAATTTTTTGTTACAAGCCGTGTTTCGTTAAAGCCTATTTATTTTTTTTACAAGCCGTGTTTCGTTAAAGCCTATTTATTTTTGTTACAAGCCGTGTTTCGTTAAAGCCTATTTATTTTTGTTACAAGCCGTGTTTCGTTAAAGCCTATTTATTTTTGTTACAAGCCGTGTTTCGTTAAAGCCTATTTATTTTTTTTACAAGCCGTGTTTCGTTAAAGCCTATTTATTTTTGTTACAAGCCGTGTTTCGTTAAAGCCTATTTATTTTTGTTACAAGCCGTGTTTCGTTAAAGCCTATTTATTTTTGTTACAAGCCGTGTTTCGTTAAAGCCTATTTATTTTTGTTACAAGCCGTGTTTCGTTAAAGCCTATTTATTTTTGTTACAAGCCGCGTTTCGTTAAAGCCTATTTATTTTTGTTGCAAGCCGTGTTTCGTTAAAGCCTATTTATTTTTGTTACAAGCCGTGTTTCGTTAAAGCCTATTTATTTTTGTTACAAGCCGTGTTTCGTTAAAGCCTGTGTAAAGTTCATTTGTTTCAATGTACCGGTAGGCACCTGCAGTTTATAGACATGTGCAGCTTATTTATGTTCAAAAATAAAATTACATTCAGTGGGTGCGGCTTATATTCAGGTGAGCTTAATAGTCCGGAAATTACGGTACTTCATGTGAGGTTCACCTTCGCATAGCTGTTTTACTTACTTTGGCAATGTCTCTCTTTTCCTGATCATCTGAAGTAGCATAAAGAGAGCCCAGGATCTTCATGGTTTCATAGTTGTTGGGGTAGGCCTTTAGGACCTTCTCAAAGCACTGGGCTGCATTCTCCTTGTCTCTACGGTACACGTACATCTGCCCCAGGCCAAAGAAAGGCAGCACAAAGGTAGATGAGGCAAACTGGGTGGCCTGGTAGTAGTACTGGAAGGCCTGGTCATAGTCCTCCTGAAACACACAGAAGGAGAGATGTAATGCCCATTCAATTAGAAAAGCAAGAGTCTTCCCGAAAAATAAACTGAGGCCTTAGCGCTTACCTGTACATGAAAGGAGCGGGCCAACTGGTAGCAGCTCTCAGCCTGCATCGCTTCCACCTCTGTGTTGTGAAAGGCATGGAGAGCCAGGTGCTGCACTTTACTGTAATCCTGAAAATAAGTACATCAATGTGAATGATAAACAATGCTCAGGTCAAGACATGCTACTATATACCAGGAATAAGATGACAAACCTCTCACCTTTTTGAAGAAGAAGTGGTTAGCCAGGTGGTTGAGCACCATGGGGTTGCTGGGGTCGATGGTGTAGGCTCTGGATAGGAGCTGCACCCCATTCTTGATGGAGTCGGGCTCCTTGCTGTTGAGCTCCAGCACAGCCAAGCCCACAAGGGCTCCCACACACTTGGAGTTGAGCTCCAGGGCCCGGCCAAAGGCCAGGCGGGCCTTCTCCAGCTTACTGAGCTTGACAAAGCAGTGGCCCATCCCCAGCCTCACCTCGGCTGGTAAGAGAAATAGTGACAGTATATTAGGAGACACCAGGGATATTATTCATCTTAATATGACAGGTGCAAGTGAAATGCTTACCAGGACATCCAGGGTTTGTGCGTAGAGCCTTCTTGTAGTACGCCAGTGCTCCCCTGTAATCCTTCTTATTGAAGGAGATGCAAGCTTTACCTGTTGAAATAAAATGTATAGTGGTTAGGCCCTATTTGGAAGTGAACCTTTGTGGTTGTAATGGTAGATCTTGCCCTTTGTGTTTTACTTACCAAGTAGAGCAGGGATGTTATTGGTAGACTGGTTCAAGACAAAGTGGAACTGAGCATCAGCCTGGTCCATTTTGTCCCCCTCCAGCAGGCAGAAACAGGCTCTTCCCAACAAGTGGTTCTGTTACAAACAAATAGATTACACTTCTGATTTTTTTGTGTTGGGGAAATTAACTTTCACATTATCCAATAATTGTTAAGCAGATTTTCTTACCTGGTCGTACATGATGATCTTGTCTGCCATGGTGTAGAGCAGGGTTGCCTGAGTGATGAGCTCCTTCTTGGCATCTTTGTTCTTCTCTTTACGTGCCTGCTGGACATAGTAGGCTGCCAGGGTGTCCAGACAGGTCATCTGGTCCTTCTCATGGTCTCTGTAGTCCAGGTTCCCATCGATACGGGCCGCCTCCAGCAGCTTGACAAAGTCCTCCGTCTTCGTCTGTTTGTAATACTCCAGCTAAAAGAAAAATATGTTTTTGTTAATTTCGGTGACAAACAATCCATGAACAAACCCTCAGTCAGTGGGAATGCAACTACATAACTCACCAGGGAGGATAGCCCATTTCCTGGACCGGAGTTCTGTATGACATTTAAACACCATGGGAGATATTTGCCGACCCGTACCTGTGTCTGCTTTTCCCACGTCTGAGAGTATATCAGTAGTTGGTGGACAGTTTTGATAAGGAAATTGTTGTTTACGTCCCTGGACTGTGCCCAGGAAATGATTACATTAAATTGTTAGATGCTACCAACCCCTCCCTCCAAATCAAAACATTCCATGTTGTGTCTCGCTTGTGTGTGTTTCACACCTGTTTGTCTAGCTAATCAGCCTCACAATTGGGCAGCATGCTGCTGCAGACGGGTAGTAGAACAGAGCGTGTGCGCGCAAACATTGACATCCATGTTTGGTTTTGACTTGGGGGTGGTATCCTCTAACAAATAGATTAAATGATTTCCTTCAGCCATGCAGACGACAATTTACTTATCAGAACCGTCCACGGATATACTCTCCAACATGGGAAAGTGTCTCCAAACAGGCACAGGTGAGCAAATATCTCACACGCCTCTCCAATGGTATGCCCTAAGACGGAATGTTACTGTTAAAATAACTGTACATGGCGGAAAGCCTGTAGGGCTACAGGGAGGAGTTCCAGGTAACAGTAGAAATTACAATCTAACTGTATTTGATGCAACACTCATACAGAGTAATATGTACAACTATCAATTCAACCATTACATTTTTTAAGGCTTAAATGAATTATCATACCAGTCTGTGTATTCATACTTACAGCAAGAGCAATCCATATGTGCAACTGTGTATGCTCCTGTTTCAGGATACTGATGACCTCATCTCCTTCTGGCAACTGGTCGAAATCAAGCTCAATAACCTGCAGAACAAATCATTGATTCACTAACAAGACACAGGCCTATGTGAACACCAGTTTGTACACATACAACATGACCTTTAACCTATGGCTAAAAAGCTTGATCAGAGGCTAAGTTATTTTATTAAATGTTTTGACTGGGGACAAGAAGTGGCTGCATTTTGTTGGTTCCTGAGACTTGTATCTCACGTTAATTAACTAGTTAGCTTACTTAATGATCTGAAAGACAATATCAACTGTAGAAATAGACAATTTACAACTTAAACCTGGGTTATGAACCATCATTTGCATGACTGATAGTACAAAAAAATAATAATAATCTTAAAAGTTGGTAGCGATCTGGCTGACGTTAGTCAACAAACACAGGACAATACTACGTTACTAGCTAACGTTAGTAGGCTAGCTATAGCAATCCACGGTCAAACAAAGCAGCGTAGCTAGTCCTTACCTCATCGGTGTCCCTTAAGGGGATTTCAATTGAACCCCGAGACATATTGGCTGATGGAAATCCACGTCCCTACTCCAATATATTCCCAAAATGTGTTCAGCTGTCCCCGTGGTCTCAAAGACCTGGCTCCACTTCCGCTCTAGAACAAATACATAGGTGTTCACAAAACAATGTCCGGGTAGTACAGCGAGCGACTGGTGGGATAATATGACCCACTGGTGTAATACCGGTAGCAAATATTTTATCTCTATTCTTGGCAGCCTAAACTTCTTTCGACTGAAAGAGAAACATTCTGTATTTTCACAGTAGTATTTGTTGTATTTTCAAAAGTAGCAGGTATATTTCTTGTTTAGAAATCTGTAAATGTGTGTTAATAATAAATTGTGTTGTGTTCACTATTTTACCATGCGCAAAGTAGAATTTGTACATTATGTAGTGCGCCAGTGTGCCTTTCCATTCAAGCTCCATAGTGGTCGTGTTAGAGAGCATCAAAACCGTGACGTATCATGGGTACATTGTGACTGACTGATCTACAAATAATAAAAGACAAGAAAGGGAAGGAAATATTTGATGAGTTGATTGATGATTGATTAAGGGAGGGAAAAATAAGACAATAATAAAAACGGTTATAATTGTGGTAATCCTCTGTGATGTGTTTCTGTGACCTGTGCCCAGTTCAGGTCTTCATTGACCCTGCCCTATCCTAAAGAATCGGATTTCTACTGTATGAAAAAACAAACTGGTGATTTCCTATTGGTTTATGTGGGAGATGTTATGCAGATGATCTAGAATAATTTAATATGTTAAACTGACTAATGTTAATTCAAAAAGTCCATTAACTGTGTTATTGTTTACTGGCTTGAGCCAGCAATCGGTGGAGCTGAGGGGAGGGGGTGGAGGTGTCAGCTGGTTTTGATGTGTGGCAGTGAATGATCAAAACAGGCAAAGGCTACACTCGCTGAAGAGCATCTTGAGGGTTTCCCACTGCAAACCGGCAGCAATAGAGCTGTCTAAAATTAGGTTGGATTTTTTACCAGTTTATGTGATGAGATGTAGCTAGTTATTATATATTTTTCGAATGAACATTTTCTGCAGCTTTCAAAGGAATATTCCTCAACTGGGAGGTAAGACTTTATTTGTATGTATTCTCACCATTTTCTAATATATCTAACATGGTTAGGGTAAGTATATATGTCTTGTATAACTTCATAATGCAATCTTGATTACTTAATAACTGTAAATATCTAATGTAGGCTACTTGACATCAAGTAAGCTTAGACAACCTCTCTCTGTTTTGTTCTGTAATGTTTCCACAGTCTCTCTTTGCTTCGTGTGCTGTTGACTGACCTGCAGTTTCAGTTACATGTCTGTCACAAATCTAGTCCCTGGTTAGGTTAAGGTTCTGAGGGGTCATTCCTTTCTCTTGCCCACGAACCCAAAAGGAAAAAACACCTCAGGAAACATAAGTTAACAAAAGAACATTCACATCCTATTTGGTACTTAATACATTACCGTGCATGTAAGTATGGTATTATATGCAGATAATGCACTTCTACAGAGATGGCTTGTTAAGGACTATTCTAACTCAGACTTTCCCCCCACAATCATATAGACATATTTTATATTTTACTTACAAAAACAACACTACGATTCTAACAATTTCTTCAAACTCAAACTTCCGACTTTTTCAGACTAGTTTGTAAACCAGTATGACAAGTATTTTACATGCATTGTCATATTTTTCTTTATACAGGGAGATGTTATGGCCTCGGAGAACTTACTGAATGGGGGTCAGAGTTTTCATGGTGAAAAATCTGAGTCTAATCTTCTGAGCAGCCACGATGAGAACCATGAAAGCAGCCGGCCATCTACTCAGACCAGGCCAATGAGAGATGACAGAAGGGGATACATAGCACGAGCTCTCTCAAGGGACTCTGGAGTTAGCTCCATAGAGCATTACCAGGTACCGGTCAGCAATGAAAGTAAGCATTGATATTAATATTTACATATTGTCAATGGCATAAAACATTATTATAATACAGAACATCTTGATAACCAGGCATTTATTTTTTCAGATCAGTAAACAGAATGCTTTTATTTTTATTTTTAAAGATGTGAATAGACATTTAAGTTTAAAACTACTCTCACCACTGCACTTTGACTTCTGCATTTGCTAATTTTGAAGTTGTACATGACAAAGCCTAATGGATGTTTTAGTGTGGAGCAGCTATGGACCAGAGGATTCTACTGAAGAATCCGTGGACACAAGTACATTTTCTGAGGAAGAGCTACTTGATATAACATTTGAGGCATGCAATACCACTGGCACAGGTACAGATCATCTCTTGTAATAACTGCTGTACATTAGTGTTCTCTTTGTATACTGGCATGCTTCCTAAGTCTTTGTTCTCAATAGGGGAGGTTCTGGCCTCCACGATCATGCAGTACCTGCAGACGATGACTAGCCAGAGCCCAGAACAGGACAGGCTGAATGCTTTGAATCGTATGCTGGACCCTGAGTGCCAGGACCCCGCTATTAGCAGGGCCAAATTCCAATCCACCATGAGGGAGTGGATTGCCCAGTGCAGTCAGGATGGGTAAAGAAAGAACCTTCAGACAGTTAACTGCTATAGAATGTTCATCTGCAGCAGCCTTATAATCAACAACATGCCTCAGAAATTCTGCCACTAAAAATGACTGACATTTTTTGTTGATTACATCTGTTTGTGTGATTTATTTTTATAAAACATTGGTTAACCTGCTAATCTGCTTTGTATCTAGAATTGGAGACTAATGATTGTTTGTATCTTTCAGCATGCATGAGGACGACAAACATATTTCAGGGGAAAACCCTTGTAAAGTGTCTATAAATGGTAAGGTTTTACTTTTGTAGGCAGCCTGGGAATCCGTCTCAGATATCAGTGTAATTCACTCACTGTGCAATCCACTCATTGTGTTGTTCTTTCAGGGATGGATTTCTCAGGTCCTGAGATCAAAACTGCCTTCTCAGAAGGAGAACAGTGTTATTGGTAAGTTATTCAGCTTTCTCAGTCACTCATGATTTGACTCTTTCTATGCAGTACTATTTCTGTATTGTTCTGTATTCAACTGGCTTCCAGTTGAAGCTTGCAATGGCCCTCCCACCCCTATGGGAGGGCATCTCCTGCTCAGCCCAGTCCAAGCTCTTCTCTATCCTGGCACCCCAGTGGTGGAACCAGCTTCCCCCTGAAGCTAGTACAACAGAGTCACTGCCCATCTTTCGAAAACATCTGAAATCACCTCTTCAAACAGTATCTTAAATAATCCTCCTCCTCACCTCACCTTTTTAAATACACTTACCCCCACACACACCCTTCTAGCTCTGACTCTACTGACAGCTACGTTGTTGAGGAAAATGTTACTTTCTATGCCTATGAGATGTGGTTGTCCCACTTAGCTATCTCAAGATGAATGCACTAACTGTAAGTCACTCTGGATAAGAGCATCTGCTGAATTACTAAAATGTAAATTGTAAATGTATTAATGCTATAAATCTGACTACTCCTTTGGCTCTAGTGACTCCAGGGAGCTGTTGGCCATTGTGTCTGAGCTGAAGTATGCGCACAGTAGAATGAGTAAGCAGAACAACAGCCTGTTGAGGACTGTATCTCAGGGTGAGGACACCAACCTGCAGCTCACAGTGGAGATCACTGAACTAAGTGCCAAGCTGGCCAGGTACTGTCTGTGAGGATGGAGCAATATGTTGTTTTGATATGGTGGAACATTATATGGATCCATTATTGCGAGGCATGGTAGTTCTGATGATTTACTGTTGTAAAACGGTTTGTGTGACATCCCCAGTGCCCAGCGGTCAGCAAGGAGAACCAGGTCCCTTGTGGAGGAGCTTGAGGATGCCAGGAGATCCCTGAGGGAGGCACAGGAGAGAGCCAGCCAAGCCCAGGCTAGCAGCTGCAAACTGGTACTGCACTCAGCTCTTAGCAGGAAATTACATATAAGGAAATGGCACATAAGGAAATGGCATACAAATGGCTTAGACCAGAGGGTGGCTGATTTGTATTAGAATGCATACATTTCCATATAAATTATTTTCTATTTTAGAGCAAAGAATGTGACTGTCTGAAAGCACACATTAAAGTGCTTAAAGACAAGGTAAATTTGATCTTTATTATTATTTCATAATAAATGTACAAAGTGTGTGATGTCACATACTGTTTATTATATGTGCGTGACACAATCACTTTTATATCTGCAGAATGAACAACTCACACTCGAGGGGACTTGTTCTGAAGATTGTCTCAACAAATTGAGAAAGGTTAATGCTGAGATGAGGGTAAGAACTGTTGGCCAGAACATCTCTGTCTGTCACTGAGATAAGAGTGCAGTAATGGAGATCCTCTAATTTGTTTTGCAGGAGGAACTTGAAGAGACCCTTGTCATGGTGGCTGTAAGAGACAGGGAACTCACTAAGGTTAGTATATACCATACCTTCACACATAGAGGGTTCATTCTCTGTTTTACAATGACTGCATTGGTAGATTTTTCTTTTTTTATTCCTGTTCCTTTCCAGAAAGATATACTGATGGATAAGCTGAAGAACTCTCATCTGGAGAACCATAGAATCATTGAGGTATCTTCATAATAACATTCATAATTTCAAGTGCCTGCAGTTATGCTTGTGCACTAGCAGAAAGTAGCTCTGATTGTTTTTTCCCTGTCATTGAAGGGGCTACAGTCAGAGTTTATGCATTTATCAGAGCATTCCCAGCAAGCTCTTTTGAGGTAAGTGCTGTCAATCATTTCTATGTCCATATGCTACTCGTCATTATTTTTGTTACCAACATCTCACCCAACAGCTGTTCAGGTGACACATTTGTTGGGGCTCATTCGTTACTGAGAATGTACTGTATGTGAGTGACATCATCACAATGGGACATGCTAGGGGTCAGTGGGGTCAGTGTGTTTAACCTGGTGGTGTGCTGCTGTAATTCATAGGTTTGACAGGCACTGTGGCAGTCCACCAGGTTTCCAGGGAAGGAGTGGAGTTGTTCCTTATCACCACTCTTTGCATGCTGAGATCCAGGACATTCAGCAGGTGACAAAGGCTTTAGTTCTGCAGTTGGTTATCAAAAGCTCTATCGTGTTACTATAGGTTTATTATAATGGTGTATTTCCCTCAGCAGCGTGGGGTTCTGGAGGAGATGACTGGTCCAGTATGTGGGGTTCGGTCCTCTCACACTCAGAGGGACGATATCCAAAACATAATTCACAGGATCAAGTCTGCTGAGCTGGCCCACCTTCTCCACGCACATTACCCAGAGAGGGTGAGAACACACACACACACACACACACACACACACACACACACACACACACACACACACACACACACCACACACACACACACACACACACACACACACACACACACACACACACACACACACACACACACACACCTGTGTCTGCTGAATGATAAAAGTGTAGGAAGCTGTTTTGAGGGTCTGATGTCTGTTCAATCACTCAGGACTCTGTTGGTGGTTGTGCTGTTGAGACCCTGGAGAGGCCATATCCCCACAGCCAGCAGCCACAGCCTAGCATCAAGCAGCAGCTGGTTAATGTGTATGTGAGTTTTTATCCCCTTCTCTCTTCTGTTGTGATTACTGACATAATAAAAGTACGGCAATGGTTGCTATTTATTGAAACGCATTCTGACAATAAAAAAGAAAGCCTGGTGTTGCTACTTGCCAGAGCAATTATATGGACTACCATTATGTCATCAGCAGTAGTTACTGGCTTTCTGTCTATTATGTTAGAGATAAGTGCAGTTTTAGAATCCTTGGTTACTTCAAGATGTAACAATGTGTGAGTGAGATGTTTATAAAGTCCAGGCTGTTCTTCCAGACTGAAGGAACTGGAGCTGCAGACGACTCTGTGGGAGGAGAGAGAGGAGAATGTGGCGGAACAGCGGAGGCTACGGGAGCAGCAGGAGCAGAAGCAGAAGCCCCAGGCCAAGAGGGAAGCTGTGGTGAACTGGTGGAGAACCCTTAAGGTGGATGGGAGTAGGACCAACGTCAAGCCGGAAGACACCCTGACCCAGCCCAGCAAGGCCCTCACTGACGCAGAGTCCAAGCTCCAACAGGCAAAGCACACCATCACAAAGATTAGGGAGCAGGTGCGCCACCTTGAGTTGGCCCTGAAAACTGCCCAGGAGGGCGTAGCTGAGCACAAAAACATTCAGGACAGGGTGGGTGTTCTTCACAAAGACAAGGAGACCAACACGGTGAGAGAGGGACCTGGCCGGACTGGGGAGGAGGCATCAAAGGAGTGTAAGGACGTGGCTGTGGCTACAGACCATGTGGAGGACCCAGGTAGATCAGAGAAGGTAGCAGCCCAGCTTGTGACCTCAGAGGGTCTACTGGTGACCCTCAGGAGGATGGAGGCCATGGTCAGCAGTGCCCTGGAGGCAGCTGAGCTGGTCAGGGAGAGTCAGCGAAGGGTCAGCCAGGTCAAGGAGAGGATGGAGAGCATCACTCAGAAGATGGAGGAAGCTCTGACCAGAGCAGTGGACACAGAGGGTCAGCTCAGTGCCCTGGAGGCCAGGGTCACAGCCAAACCTCAGGTCAGTTTGCATAGTCTATTCTGTGTATTACAAGAATAGTGAGCTCAAATAAGGCCTGACAGTAAAAGTTTAGAATTTTAATTAATCTAGTATCTGCATGTTTAATATGCAGCCTCACATCTATGTTCACATATCTGCTTTTGCAATGATTACCAATGATCTATTATACTAGGCTGTTTTCCTCCGGTAAAATCCTTAAAAGTTATTTACAGCTGTTTCATTTGCATTTCCTCTCTCTCTTCTGTTCCGAAGTTGCTAGGTTCGATAGGGCAGACAGCCCAGCCTGATGTTGAAGCTATAGGCAGAGACACACCCAGGAACCCCTCTCCACCAGAGCCTATGACCGAAAGCTACAGCAAGTCTAGATGGCCCCTTATAAGCGGTATGATGAGACTACTACTACTGAAATACAGGGCAAACACAGCATTTGTATGTCACTGAATGTAGCAGTATTAATTAGCCTATTATATTGTAAGAGGAGAAACACAGAAAGAAACAAATTAGTTAGCCACTTTCTTTTTTATTAGTAATCCCTGGGGACACTACTTAAATAGACCCAGCAGACTATAACGTACACAAAGCAGTTGGCGCAGAGTGTCAAGGCCCCTTGGTGAGTGTCACTCATCATGAAGGGTTTACTGTGGCCATCATGGGCCTTGCTGTCACGGGTGTCGTAAGGAGTGGACCAAAACGAAGCGGGTGTAGTGATCATCTTCTTTACTTTATTTAAGGAAACACACTTAAACAAAACAAATGACGAAAACAGTCCCGTAAGGTGCACAGACTATACAGGAAATAACCACCCACAAACACAAGTGAAAACAAACACAACTAAATATGGCCTCCAATTAGAGACAACAACAACCAGCTGCTTCTAATTGGAGGTCATTGACAAAACTAACATAGAAATAGAAAAGCTAGATAAACACATAGAAATAGATAACCTAGAACATAAACCAAAAACCCCGAAACACACAAAACAAACACCCCCTGCCACGCCCTGACCAAACTACAATAACAAATAACCCCTTTTACTGGTCAGGACATGACACTTGCCCTTGTTTTCTGTGTCTCAGGAGCCCAAGCCCTATTATCTGGGGAGGAATAGACAAAGCCCCTCAATAGAAACACCAGGATGTAAACAATGAACATTTGGTGTGGTTTGCTCTCACAGCTAGAGGGAAGACCAGCTTTGTTTGGTTCACACGAAAGGGAGTCATGCTCATGTGACTTCCATGACGAGAGTCCATCTATGCAAGGTCGCAGCTTTATTGTTTATTTGTTCCCTAGCCTTCTTCACGGTCAAGTTGATGAATTTGAAAAATCTTGATAATGCTGGAGATCAGTGGAAGTTGTTTGGTATGAACAGGCCTACTGGTCAGTGTTTGTAGTGTGTTGGTGATCAGATCACTACATTAGTTCTACAGTACAGTGTAGTTTATCACCTGACCCTTGCCCCTGTTCTGCCAGAGTTTTGTGGTGATGAGTAGTCTTCTATTTGCTTAACAAATGAAGCATCTGCCATGAGAACAGCAATATGCCAGAAGCATCCTCTGATGCTCAAATAACATCATGACACTCACCTGGCAGGCATTATCACACAACCATAGAATATGGCACATATTGCATGTAGGTACTGCAGGCACTGCAGGTGGGATATGTGATATGTGGACTACTGAAAGCCAGCACCAGGCTAATGTAATATCTCTAGATGTGGGCTGTGTGTAATCTAACCCAATTGATGTGACTCCTGGCTGCGTTCACTTTAGAAGGAACTCCCCATAAAAGGAGCTCTGGATGCCAGCATCGGCTCTAGCTTGATATTCAACATCAAATGCAATCCATCCAGTAAGACAGGATGAGCCTCCAGCCCTCCCCCCGTGGAAATGAAGATATTTGGAATATACTTTGCAAATGTAGGCCTGTTAAGGTGTTAGTAAAAGGCTAGTATTCCAACACACTGACTGTAACATCTCCTGAAATAAGCTTGTTGGATACTAACCTTCGTCTGTTTACCTTGTTATCTACATTCTACTAAGTCACTCTACTCCGATTTACCCGTAAAACCCTAAAAGCAATTTTATATCCCCTGCGCATCGGTTTCATACCAACCAGGGCAGTTTAATATGGGCTTGCGTTTATTTGAACATATGAAATAGAATTCAAGTATGTTTTGTTCAAACTGAACATTTTGTGCCAAAACATATGTATTTAGTAGTACGGTAAACTAAAGCAATATTGTACATTCAGTACTGTAGGCCTTATCATTATGTACAGTATCACTTGTACAGGTGCTTATGAGTTTTAACATGAGAAATACCTATAGGACTCGAGCAAAGACTTGTGGAGCAGGTATATGTCACTATCAAGAGATTGGCTCAATTTACACGTAACAAATCAGCAGTGGCAGGGGCAAATGTGACATTTCTACTATAGTCAGGGCTCAAAAGGGCTCTTAATGACTGTTTATGCTTTTCTGAGGCTGAGAGCTCTTGGTGGCAACATTGTAAAATAAATATTACACAAGAATGAAGTGCTTCGGAGATGTTTTGCCAACGTCAAGTGTTTTCCTGTCTGTCCACTGTTGGAGTTGAATAGCAGAGATGTGGTTTCTTTTCTCAACCTGCCACTGACCCCAGCATGAATGAATTCTAGATCCTTGTGATCATTGTATTTCCGTCTGTAATTAGATCTAAAAGCCATGAGGACTTTTCCAGTGATAGGGATGCTTCAAGTAGCATGTAGTATTGGTGTCATTTAGATTTTTGTTTGTTCGCAATGATGGAACGGCACTGTCTTTCAGGAGAGGTTCAAAAGGATATGACACAATAGGCCTGCCGTGGGCCAAGTGCTTTCAACCAGAGGATCAAGCTTCCCATGAAACTGGTTGCCAGGTTATTGTTGCCCCTAGAAATGGAGGTAGGGGGTGAGGTAGAGGACTTCCTGAAATACTGTCCGGTCCACCAATTAGACAGACTGCTCACTCTGTGCGTCATCCTCAGAGGAATACTCCCCAATTTAGTGCATTTTAATGGTATTAATTTACATGACATATACAGTATAGTACCAGTAACATGCAAATTGAGCCCACCTCACTTTCTCTGGTTTGGTTCAAACAGGTGCCATTTATTCACGAACTGGAGGAGGCAGCAACAGTGGCAGAAAGGTAATAAAGATATATACTTTTTTTGTTGTTGGTACTTTTGGTGTTGTATAGGCTAAAATAACAAAGAAGAAATGTTGTTTGCAAGTTCATATTTTACAGTGGCTTGCAAAAGTATTCACCGCCTTGGCATTTTTCCTATTTTGTTGCCTCACAACCTGGAATTAAAATTGATTTTGGGGGGGGGGTTGTATCATTTGATTGACACAACATGCCTACCACTTTGAAGAACTTTGAACATCATCAACAGGGCGAACATATTAGGTGTACGCTAATAAGCTGTAAAAATATTTGTTCAATTTATAAGATTTGTTCATAGAGGAAAATGTATTCATAAGAAGGGCCTGAGATCAAAGTCAATATTCAGACCACTAGGGGTCAATGTTTCTAGATAGGATATCCAGTAAGCCTCTCTTTGTAGTAGTAGGATCTCAATGTTACCTCCTCTCCTTGGTAGAGCAACATGCTCAATGCCTGTGTATTTGAGGGAGGAGATGGGATGGTTAGCTTCAACAAAGTGAGCTGCTGCTGGATAGTCAATGTTCTTACACCTGATTGAGCTGCGGTGTTCAGCTATGCGTTGTTTTAACTGTCTTTTCGTTTTTCCTACGTAGGCTTTTCCACATGAACAGGTGATGAGATAGATTACTCCCTTGGTCTTGCATGAGATGATACCCCTAACAGGGATCTTTCGACCTGTATGTGGGTGTCTGAAGAAAGACGTTTATTATTTTTACAGCTTATTAGCGTACACCTAATATGTCCCCCTGTTGATGATGTTCATTATATATTAAGGTTGAACCAAAAGATTACATGTAACAAAAATGAAATACGAAATTATGTGAAATTGAATGAAACAGTAATGTATGTTGATGCTAATATGATGTACAATATTCCATTATGTTTCTATATGATAACAATAGCATAATATATTTAATATGCCATATACTATTTTTTAACAGTTTGACTAATTCATTTGAATTAACTTAATTATTATGACACACCCCTCACTACTGTCATTGGTTACACTAATTGCACTGTGTGTCTACATAACCTGGTTCAAGTATTCATGACATTACCCTGAGGAAGGTACAGTGATGCTGAAACGTTGGTAAATACCATTATATTGCTGGGAGATTATACATGGCGTGTGCGACTTTCTTTATTTTGATAGTTTATTCACTGTTAGTCAGCACCTCCACACAAACTATTATTCTGGGTGTGCACCAGCTCATGTTTCTTTATCTACCTTTATTTATTAACTAGGCAAGTCAGTTATAAACAAATTCTTATTTTCAATGACAGCCTAGGAACAGTGGGTTAACTGCCTTGTTCAGTGGCAGAACAACAGATTATTACCTTGTCAGCTCAGGGATTCGATCGTGCAACCTTTTGGTTGCTAGTCCAACGCTCTAACCACTAGGCTACCTGCCACCCTTTAATTGAGTGAAATACGAGAGGAATATCTAGAATGTTTTCTACAGCCCTTTCTCCTTTTCTCTCTAATCCTTTCTGGGCTTCAAACACCCAAACCTGAGATGAACAATTATCCTCACACTGTAGCAGAGGCATGTCAGCCCATATTAGAGCAAACTGTACTGCTGCTCCCAGAACAGTGAGATACAGGCTAGCTGTGTCATTATTGGATAATTGAATAATCACACACTAACAGAAGGCCTTTTCTCTTTGTTGTGATCTGATTTCAAATGTAAACAGGTTCCATAATGTGTCTGCTGTTACTGGTTCCACCTTCCACTTACTTTATGTGATATGTAGTGTCCCCTGTTTCTCATACTGTCTTGTATGGTCTTATGGTCTATTAATGACCTGTAAAAAAGCTTATAACCTCAGGTAATCCATAATATTTGAGAAGCTTATCAGAAGAGCTTTTTTAGTCTGTTTGCCTCTGTATGTAGAGAACAGAGGATGCATATGTGTACATGTGCATGAGTATGAATGTTCGTATATGTTTGTGTGTTTATTTTAGGGGCTCAGTAGGAGCTACCCACCCGTCTGTCACAAAAGGTGCCGTGTTGAAGGGAAGACCAAAATGCAGCGGGTATGTGGATACTCATTCCTTTTAATGGAAAAACGAAAAGCATCCACGGGAAAAACAAAACAATACTCACGACTAGACAGTGTAGCAGGCTCAATAAACGCAGTGCTCACAAACAATTACCCACAAACACACCCTACTAATATAGGACTCCCAATCAAAGGCAACTCAACACACCTGCCTTCAATTGGAAGTCCAATCCCAATTAAATCTACATAGAAAACAAACCTAGAACCTATACCCACAACTAACTAACTAAACCTAGAAATACATAAACACAGAGCAGTGCCCAAAACCCCCGGAATACATAACTAAAACAACCTACTACCTACACCACCACCCCAAACCATATAAAACAAATACCCTCTGCCACATCCTGACCAAACTCCAACAACAAATAACCCTTAACTGGTCAGGACGTGACACCGTCCTTCATTTCTTGAGGTTATGTGACTGCTTGGAAGACTGTTTCCACCCTAAACCATGTCCTAGACTCCGATCTGGTGGGGGATGGAGGAATGATAGTTTGAGTTATACAGTGTTTTGATCAAACACACACACGTCCAAACTCTACCCTTCCCTGGTCAGACCTCTTCCCCCACAGAATGATCACAGAGAGAAAGAATAGTGACTTGGCGCTCCCAGGCAGAGTACGAGCTCAGAGTTGGAGCTCAGAGTTGGAGCTCAGAGTTGGAGTGTAATTCAGGAGATGTGATCAGTCAGGGCTGAGTGGAGCAGAGCGGCAGCCTTAGAGAAGAGCTGTACACATACACAGCAGCAGCCCAGAGAGGCACACAGAGCCTTCTCCTTAAATGGTCAAAGCTCCCATGAGTGAAAGAGAGGCTGGTGCTGGAAAACAAGACAGGGAAAGGAAAGGAAAAGAGACAGCTAGGTTTTCTGTGAAAAAATCTGTGAATTACAGTTTGACTGAGGGAAGGTTCTGTCGGGTGTTTTATGTGGAGTTTATGTGGAGCTAAGCAGTGAAGGTGGTATCTCTCACAGGAGGTTACAGGTACAGCTATTGATCTATTCTCTGCTCTGTGGACAGGTATAGATGATGTATTGTATGCACGTTTTATTTGTTTAGAGATTAGAGAGTCTGCAGCTGCATGACATGCACTTTATCATTAGTATCTTTGGCTATGTGCATCGAGTTGGCAGCCATGTTAAACATTTGCGCTGTTCATCATCATTTTGGGGTTATGTTGGAACATGTATATATCTCTTGTGAGGGTTTACAGGCTGTCACTTATTGGGAAGATAGTAATGGTTCGCTAAGGGAGAACAATAATTACAAGACTTGGTTGAAAGTTGCAGATACTGGGATTCTATGCATGACCAGCAGATGCTAATGATTTATTTGTTTTATTGCAATACTGTATATAGCCATGATAGTCTAAATGGCATTGGTATTTTGAACAAGCTCACTTGCCTCCCCCTCTATCTCTCGCCATCCATCTCTCATCTTTCTCACATTCCCTCCATATCCTGTTATCTGGGATGGTGGCTGTGTAACCACCACTTCCTCTGCCGGTTCTGTACTCCCTGTGCTTCACACAACCAAATTTTAAGCAAATCTGGCAACAGGCAGAGAGCTTACATAACAGGGGAGAAGGGGGTCGGGGAAAATGCTCTGCTCAGCTCATTTTATCATGAGTGACCAGCGAGGCCAGCCCTCTGCCTTGCCGCGAGGTAACTTTGTGGCCCCCAGGGCCCTGCCTGCTAAAGGGGACCGGCTGAAGGTTCCCGAAAATAGCTCTGGTCAGGGGAGAGAGAGGCTGTGTGGCCCTGTGTGTCCAGTGGACAGAGCCTTGTAGGCTTGGATGTACTCCCGGGCCCGGCAGGAAATAATCAGAGTGATTCAATTACACTGCAATATTCATCCCATTGTCTCTCTGTTTAGACTCCTCCAGCTCAGCTTGGCCCCCTCGACTCTGTTTGCGTTGAAATTTATTCTCACTGTGGACTCCCAGAAACAATCTCAGCCCAGGACATTGCTTCTAGATTGCAGTGTTGGACTGTAAAAAAAAATTTTTTTGTTTACTCAACTTGTTTACTCAAGTGTTACCTGAACAACAACAAAAAAGTGTTGGTCCAAACTTAGCTCCAACTTGAGAAAACTTTGGCAAAAATTCTAACAACTTAAAATGATGTGTGCTAAACTTTCTCATGTGTTCATTCAACTGAAAAATATTGCTTGGGCATCTTACCTAAAAAAAAAGGCTGTGGAACTAGTTACACACACAGTGCTGTTAACACACAATGTTTTCATCTCACATATTTCACATACATGATTACATTGTGCATGTTCATTTATACAGTAATTATTGTTCAACATGTCCTCATCTGGAATTTGAACTCACAACCTCTTGGTTCAAGGCCTTCTGGTCTTCCTGCTACGCCACCCAAATAAGAATTTATAGTTGAATGAACATATGAGACAATTTAAGCAAACATTGTTTTAAGTTGACTGAATTGCCAAATTTGGGCCAACACATTTTTTTAAGTTCAGGTAAAACTGACCGAAAAGTTGAGTAAACAAAACAAAAAGCTGTGCAACTAATTAATAATAATAATAATATTCATTTGAAACAAATCTATTTTTTTTTACAGTGTGTCAAAACCCTTGCAAAGTTTCACAGTACAGCAGTCTTTCAGGACTGCCTTTAATTGTCACTGTGTGACTGTTCTTTAGATGATTGTTTAATCACTATCTTAACTATGTTTGAAAGTGTTTTCTCTATGTCATCTCCTTCATCATGTGCAGATATAGAAGTGTGTAGGAGTAAATACGCAGGCTTGATGAGGAGGAAACCTCCGGTACTGAACCTGACCTCACTAAACCCTCACACTATTGGAAATAGCAGCATTCTCTGATGTTTGATAATGCACTAGAGATTTATAACAGCTTGTTATAAACGTTTATGACAAATCAACTATCTGTTTATTGTAGTATGTTAGACAGGAGATCCGGGTGCATTTTGTGTTGTATATGAGTGGTTCATCACAGCTCCAGTTGTAGGAAGTTGGCCTATCTGGACATTGTGTTTTGTGAAGGCCATAACAGGATAGTGATTTAAGGCCAGCATCCCAGAGTCGCCTCTTCACTGTGGACGTTGAGACTGGGGTTTTGCGGGTACTATTTAATGAAGCTGCCAGTTGAGGACTTGTGAGGCATCTGTTTCTCAAACTAGACACTCTAATGTACTTGTCCTCTTGCTCAGTTGTGCACCGGGGCCTCCCACTCCTCTTTCTATTCTGGTTAGAGCCAGTTTGTGCTGTTCTGTGAAGGGAGTAGTACAGAGCATTGTACGAGATCTTCAGTTTCTTGGCAATTTCTCGCATGGAATAGCCTTCATTTCTCAGAACAATACTAGACTGACGAGTTTCAGAAGAAAGTTATTTGTTTCTGGCCATTTTGAGTCTGTAATCGAACCCAGTCTAAATATGGCCAGGTTTATTGCTTCTTTAATCAGAACAACAGTTTTCAGCTGTGCTAACATAATTGCAAAAGAGTTTTCTAATGATCAATTAGCCTTTTAAAATGATGAACTTGGATTAGCTAACACAATGTGCCATTTGAACACAGGAATGATGGTTGCTGATAATGGGCCTCTGTATGCCTATGTAGATATTCCATAAGAAATCTGCCGTTTCCAGCTACAGTAGTCATTTACAACATTAACAATATCTACACTGTATTTTTGATCAATTTGATGTTATTTTAATGGACAAAAAATGTGTTTTTCTTTAAAAAACAAGGACTTTTCTAAGTGACCCCAAACTTTTGAATTGTATTGTAAGTACTTTCAGGTACCCTAGTGGTTAGATTGTTGGGCCAGTAACCAAAAGGTTGCAAGATCAAATCCCTGAGCTGACAAGGTAAAAATCTGTCGTTCTGCCCCTGAACAAGGCAGTTAACCCACTGTTCCTAGGCTGTCATTGTAAATAATAATTTGTTCTTAACTGACTTGCCTAGTTAAATGAAGGTAAAATAAATTTAAAAAATCTTCCTGAGGCTTTGTCTAAATATCCCTCTTGTTCCTAGGAGACCGCTAAACAGTCTACTTCCTCCCTTGTGAGGGATGGGTCTATTAGCCTCACGTTCCCAGCATCCTCTAGCCATGTTTGTCATGACATTTACCAGCATATTCTGTTACTGTACTGTGTCTGGACTCAGGAAGCCATTCCTCAATGAAATGTGCACTCTGGATTACTTATGAGGAAAGATAAGAGGGTGAATGATTTCTGTTCTACAGCTTATTGTTTTTCCTTTCTGCTTAGTGAATACTGAACACATGACACTGAATCCCTCATTGCCGGCATGTCAGAAAAATCCATTGATGCATTCTCTCTTTTTTTATTACATTTTTTTACGTCAAAATCGGCTAGATCTGATACGGCTAACAGCCCCATAAAACATTCAACATAGGTAGGGACTAGGAGATGCTGAGTGTGGATGACACATCATAGTTCATGAATGGATTAATGGAAGATGTTGTTTTCGCTCTGTCAGAACTGTGACGATTCAGAGGCACCCTGCACTGATGACAACAAAACAAGCCAAGCCCAATGTCCTGACTTTATCCCAGGCCAAAAGCACAACAGTACCAGCAGTGATGTTCCTGCACCTGCATTTTTAGGTAATAGATCAACTGTCATCTTCAAATCAAAATCCAATGTATTCGTCACATACACAGTTTACAGCAGGTATAATAGGTGCAGCGAAATGCTCATGTGCACCTCACATATCTTCCACTTCCTTTTGGCAGGTCATAATGTGCTACCATTCATCTGTCTGTCATTTCTGCTCCTATCTCCTGTCCATCTGCTTGTTTAATGTGTTTTGTTTTCACATGTCTGCTACTGCCTACACCATGTTGTTAGTGTGACTAGGACCTCCCTGTCTGACCGTGTTGGTTCCTCCCTCTCGTAGGTTCCATCCCAGTGTCAGAGACACAAACGCCCCCAGTGTCCCCATCACAAGTCTTCCTCCAGTACGAGTGTGCCCCTTCACTTACCGTCCCAACGGATACACCCCCCCAGTCTGCCTGTGTCAGTCACGCTGCCGCTCACACTGAGGAGAATGTAGCAGGGTTAGTGTTTATATTCTCTCTCTTTTACAGGAAGAGGATATTGCATGTGTTTAGATTAACATCCCCCCACAACTGAAGAGCTAGGCTAAGGTGAGACTGTGCAGGGATGCCAGTGTTTACATGGTCACACACCAGCGCCCCAAAAAATTACAGAGGCACTCAGTACATTCCTAGGAGGAAGCGGGAACTGTCAGAGGATTGCATAAAGTGTGTTAGGAAAGGCCCACCTCTCCGGGTTTAGAGTGAGGAGGCGGAGGTATTTCACAGAGCAGGAAGCTGTGGAAGTTATTACAAATATTCAAGCTGATATACGGGTTATAATTGTGTTTGATATGATTTTGGAGAGATTTAACTGTTGATTATGGATAAAGAACGGTGTGTTGATGTGCTTGATCAGTCTCAGATCGGAGGATCCTACTTGCCGTGACTACTGTCAGTCAGAGGCCCGCGACTGTGGGAGTGGCCAAGCATTGCCGCCTGGAGACTTTGGGAGGAGTCAGCCATCAAACCCAGAAGACAGTGCTGGTAGTAAAGCCTCTGAACCAGAAGATAGTGGGAGGAGCAATGTATTACAACCAACAGATATTGGGTGTGATCTAGAGCATTGTGGGAGTTTCCATTCTCGGGATCTACCGACTGTTTTAATAACAGGCTCAGATAAGGTAAGTTAGCACTGAATACTTTTTAATGATTACTTTAATGAGGATAGCCTCTTTTATTATTAAATACTCAAGTGATTCCCAAATCATTGTAGTTCAAAAATAAACACTCACACACACTATTCTAAATGGGCACAGACAGAAACATAAGCAAGTTATTTTACCCATTTAAGGTGTACACATCCTTCCAAAGCCATGGTTTCCTTCACAAAAACCCCCTCCCATACCCAGAAACGAAGTGAGTGGTGCTTGAGTGCTGGCTGTGGGGGGCACGGGTTGGCTGATGGATAGAGAGGCAGGGCAGGATGAGGGATGACGGCCTGGGCTGGGCGGGGTTGGAATGGAGGCAGGGAGTCCTGGAGTGAGCGCTGGCAAAGACCATTAGTCTCAGAGAGGGAGACTCCAGTAAGAATGTGACCTCCGTCAACCCTGACAGAGCTCTGACTGATGGCATGTCTGATTTGGATGATTCTGGCTCTGCTGAATGACATTTTCCAAGTCTATTATTTCCATAGGCATGTTGAAATGGATAGGATAAATATAACTGTGTTTGTTTCCCCCTTTAGAATCAGATTGCGATTGTGTGGTTCGATATGCTCGTTTTAGTGTAAATATGGTAGTTCAAGCTAACCTTGCTCTGTGACGATTTAATTGCGACACTGCTAACCTTTCATCCTCCATTGTGCTACCTCGCTGCCCTCCCTGTTTGCCTGTCATAGATGTTCAGATTTGTTGCAAGACAACGTTATCTTGTTTTTCTTTGTTCATTCTCAGAATTAAATAAGTCTAACTTTAATAGCTGGAAGAATGCGTTCCTCTGGGATTCCCGTTCTCCCAGATTAACTTGGCTCATCCGCCCCCGCCTCTGGGGAGACAAAGGTCACATTTGCTTATGCACAGTTCTGGAAGCTGCAGGACTTGCTAGGCAGGTCTAACACTAGAGAGAAGCAGCTGACATGTCTGTGTGGTGGTTTGTCTGATACTTATTACAGTAATATGCCGCTAGAGAGTTGTGCTGGATCTGGAATATTGCAATGATAATTCATTGCATCATAACCAAGTTATTTGAGAGAAGGGCAAATCCATTGTAACAAAGTGACGCTGAGTCTCTCTCTTTCACTTTAAAATGTTTAAAGGCCCAATTCAGCCATTTCTATCTCAATATCCAATCATTTCTGGATAGCAATTAAGTGCCTGATTAACCACGTTTTCATGCAACCATTTTATGCGGAGGAATTAACTCATGAAAAAAGTCACGACTGGGCTGACGGAAACATAAAATGCCGGTACAATTGTATAAATGCTGACAAACAATTTGTTTGTTCGACATGGTGGGATCTTTTTGTGTCGGTTAAATTAATTATCTGAGAAATAGCGTTGGAAACGCCTTCATGGGCAAATATTGATATACTAACTATCATATCGTGATGATATGTTGTGTGGTCCTTCCACCACGACTCGGGAAAGCATGCAGTTTATTAAACTACAGATTAAATACATGATGATGAACTTCACAGGGTGATTAATGTGCAATGTGATGCAAGGTGATGATCGATGATTGGCTGCCGTTTGACAAAGACAAATAATATCGCTCTTATCCATAATAATCTCATAATATAAGTAGACTACCCCCACTGTATCTGCGAGCTGTTGGTTAAACCGCATGTGCCAAGACCAGAGCGGGCACATTTGCTATATAACGCAACGAATCCATCAGTAGAGTTGAAAATGCGATGGAAACCCATTTAACTTGTGTTTTTCATTCAGTACATGGGAATTTAATGGCAAAAGTCATTTTTATGTGCATTTTCTCATCGCGCACAGCCTTTTATCTGCAAAAGGTCAGTTTGATGGAAACACATCTCTGGTGGAAAATGGGCATATCGTTTGGATGGAAACCTAGCTACTGTGATTGTTTTCAATCAAAATGGTCAATTTCTTTTTTTTAAATAGCTTCTTAGCAAGAGCAGTGTCTCAAGCAAGAGATCTGCTAGGACTGTCTGGAAGTGGTCTGAGTGGGGATGGGAAAACTGAAAACTATCTGTTCTTGGCAGAGAGGTTTGGAACTCTCTTTCTTATTGGTCTATTATTAACAAATTTACAGCCTAGTGATGTCAACAGGTAGACCAAAACTCCATCCCACCAAAACAGGCTGAAAGTACAGACAGTCTTTTCAAACAGCTCTTACACTGAAAGAGCATTATTAGAATTTTCACAATTTCACAGTATTAGTCCAACCTCATAGTGTGGAAATGTATATCAAAACACAGAAAATCTAGTTTTTGACTGCACTGAGCATTTACCAAACCGTACCCCTATACACAGAAGTCTACTTTTAACAATTGCCACTGAAAATGTTACTAAAACACATTTATTAGAGGAACAGTGCAGATGCAAAGTTTGTTAACAGAATGACAGTAAAATCTACCTCAGTTTTTTATTTGACCACCTTTTCCAAAAACTCTCAAATAATTCAAAGATGTCTGCAGAAAGAATGGGGTGTTAGCTATGATATGGCATCTTGAGTTTGAAAAAATCTACACTGAACAAAAATAGAAATGCAACATGCGACAATTTAAAAGATTTTACTGAATTACAGTTCATAAAAGGAAATCAGTCAATTTAAGTAAATTCATTAGGCTCTAATCCAATGTTTCCCAACCCTGCTCCTCGAGTACCCCCAACAATACACATGTTTATTGTAACCCTGGACAAGCACATCTGATTCAACTTGTCAACTAATCATCAAGCCCTCAATGAGTTGAACAAGGTGTGTTTGTCTGGGGCTATAACGAAACTGTGTGCTGTTGTGGGTACTGGAGGATCAGGGCTGGGAAACACTGCTCTAATCTATGGATTTCACATGTCTGGGAATACAGATATGCATCTGTCGTCATAGATACCTTAAAAAAAAGGTAGGGGTGTAAGATCAGAAAACCAGTCAGTGTCTGGTGTGACCACCATTTGCCTCAAGCAGCGCGACACATCTCCTTTGCATAGAGTTAGTCAGGCTGTTGATTGTGGCCTGTGGAATGTTGTCCCACTCCTCTTCAATGGCTGTGTGAAGTTTCTCTATATTGGCGGGAACGCTGTCGTACACGTCGAACCAGAGCATGCCAAAGCTGCTCAATGGCTGACATGTCTGGTGAGTATGTAGGCCATGGAAGAACTGGGACATTTTCAGCTTCCAGGAATTGTGTACAGATCCTTGCGATATGAGGCTATGCATTATCATGCTGAAACATGAGGTGATGGAGGCGGATGAATGGCACGACAATGGGCCTCAGGATCTCGTCACGGTATCTATGTGCATTAAAACTGCCGTCTGTAAAATGCAATTGTGTTTGTTGTCCGTATCACCACGGGGCACTCTGTTCAGCAAACCGCTCACCCACACAACGCCATACACGCTGTCTGCCATCTGCCCGGTACAGTTGAAACCGGGATTCATCCATGAAGAGCACACTTCTCCAGTGTGCCAGTGGCCATTGAAGGTGAGCATTTGCCCACTGAAGTCAGATATGATGCCGAACTGCAGTCAAGTCAAGACCCTGGTGAGGACGACGAGCACGCAGATGAGCTTCCCTGAGACGGTTTCTGACAGTTTGTGCAGAAATTATTCGGTTGTACAAACCCATAGTTTCATCAGCTGTCCGGGTGGCTGCTCTCAAACGATCCCGCAGGTGAAGAAGTGGAAGTCCTGGGCTGGCATGGTTGCATGTGGTCTGAGGTTGTGAGGCCGGTTGGACGTACTGACAAATTCTCTAAAATTACGTTAGAGGCGGCTTATGGTAGAGAAATTGACATAAAAATTCTCTAGCAACAGCTCTGGTGGACATTCCTGCAGTCAGCATGCCAATTGCACGCTCCCTCAAAACTTGAGACATCTCTGGCATTGCGTTGTGTGACAAAACTGAACATTTATTGTCCTCAGCACAAGGTGCACCTGTGTAATTATCATGCTGTTTAATCAGCTTTTTGATATGCCACAACTGTCAGGTGGATGGATTATCTTGGCAAAGGAGAAATGCTCACTAAGAGGAATGTAAACACATTTGTGCACAAAATTTGAGAGAAATACGATTTTGGTTCATATGGATAATTTCTGGGATCTTTTATTTCAGCTCATGAAACATGGGACCAACACTTTACCTGTTGCGTTTATATTTTTGTTCAGTATATTTTGGTTCTTAAGTGAAGTGGATCAACACCCGATAATATAATGATGGTAACAGAAATCACGTGATGGGTCCTTGATCTGGACTATACAGAAATGCAATTGTGAATGTCATTTATATTCATGGTGATAGATCCTGAATAGGTACACAAAGGTAGAAAAATGTAATATCCTCCTTTGCATGTTTGGGTATTATTCTACACATTGGCTATTTTTCTACACACTGGCTATTATTGGTCCAGAGCGGACCAAATCTGTACAAATCATAGACGTCTATGTTTCACAAGTTTGGACATCATACAGCACAGTAGAGAGCAGTAGAGCACAGTGCAGTACAGTACAGTACAGTACAGTAAAGTACAGTACAGTAGAGTCCAGTCAATTATAGTGTACTCTCCTTTACTGTGCTCTACTGTCCTGTACTCTGCTGTACTGCAACTGTGGTTTGTGACTACTATGATTTTCCATTTTGGCCAATTCAATTGCACTCATTATGTTGCACATTTTTCAATCACTCTGTTACCAAAATGATTATCAGTAGAAACATTATAACTAACTGGTAGGTCTACCTTTACTTGTTATTTCTGTGAAATGTCATTATCCTCCCTCTTCATGAGGGAGAGAAATTCAAGAATATCTTAAAGATATGTGGGTTTTTGATAACAAAATGACAAGACACTAGGCAATATTACTTAAACTTACAGAAGGCAAATCATTTCTGCAAAACTAAATAGAAGTGTTGATATTAGTTGGCAGGGGTCTTTACTTCAACATTATTGCTTTTAATGTATTTCTGATACCTTTTAAGACTTTTTCTGGAAGATGTTTTCTAAGACCCCTTTTCCATCTGTTTATCCACAAATCAAAGTTTTTACTTATGCCACATTTTTTTTAATGGAAAAGGATTGAAAAATCTATGCCTTCAAATAATATAGACTTTTAGCTATCATTTGACACCAAATGTGATATGTTCCTATAAGCGTCACATGTTGGTGCTCATTGGTCCTTTTACATGGAGATGACCAGAACAGTGCAACTGCAATACTATTTGACTTTGAATGTATGTCTACAAGGCCCTTTCCTTATGATATCATTCCAACATCAACGTTCAAACAGACATAGCCACCACCAGTTGGCACACCCATTCATAGGCAAATGTGTCTATACACTTATCCTATTTGAGGACGCGTCATGCTTCTTTGTGGTTTCCCTGATAGTTAGAAGCTATCAGAGGCTGCGTATTCTCACTTGTGCCTGTGTGACTTCCTGCTTGCATGCATAAAATTCTGGTTTCAGGAAGGAGGGGGCCACGAGTTGTATTGCTTTCCCTGGGTTCAGACTGAACAGCAGTTAGAAGAATCCCCTACCCAACCCATCCCAGCTGAGAGTCCCTTTTTTTTCCCCCTGACACGACCCCGAGCCCCACAGCCCCCCGTTATGCCCGTCCTCCCTGAAGAGGAGGAGGATTCCCCTGAGGAGCTCGACAGTTCCTCCAGCTCACCCAGCACAGTGAGTACCTATCCATTACGTTAACCCTTCACTCTAAAGCTGTGGTATGTTGCACTCAGAGCTATACATGACACTATCTCATTAATACAGAACCTAGAACCTAAGATTCAGTATTGACAAGCTATACTGATTTGCAATGAATGTGTGAGCAACAATAGCATATGAGCATTAGGCTTAACTCATATCTATGCTCATAGTGTTGCTCACATATTCATTGCTAATACATGTTATTGTGTTTTGGATGTGTGTATCTTTAGTAACAATGAATCCCTTCACTCATTCATGATTTGAGTTTGGGATTCTTTTTATTTATTTTACCAGGTAAGTTGACTGAGAACACATTCTCATTTACAGCAATGACCTGGGGAATAGTTTCAGAGGAAAGGAGGGGGATGAATGAGCCAATTGTAAGCTGGGGATGATTAGATTGCCATGGTGGTATGAGGGCCAGATTGGGAATTTAGCCAGGACACCAGGGTTAACACCCCTACTCTTACGATAAGTGCAATGGGATCTTTAATGACCTCAGAGAGTCAGGACACCCGTTTAACATCCCATCCAAAAGACAGCACCCTACACAGGGCACTGCCCTGGGATCTTTTTTTTTTTACCAGTGGAAAGAGTGCTTCCTACTGGCCCTCCAACACCACTTCCAGCAGCATCTGGTCTACCCATCCAGGACCAACCCTGCTTAGCTTCAGAAGCAAGCCAGCAGTGGGATGCAGGGTGGTATGCTGCTGGCTGGATTCCTGTGCTTTATGGGTGCATTTCACCCACTTCTATTTTTGACTCAGGAACAAAGCTTCACTCAGCAGTGAAAATATGTAATTAATCCCAGCAAAAACATGAGCAGGATGTTCTTTCCTCTTCTGTCCAGATTACAAACTTTTTTCCAGTGCTTCTTATTACTCTGTGTGTTGATGAGATAATTTGCGCTGCGGGTCAAGACAGGTTAGCACAGTGTGTCCAGACCACTCCAGATCTTGGCTCTACTCTGAAGACTGAACTGTCTTTCGTTGTTTTGTTCTGTCATCTGTTCAGATCCTGTGTGACTGCCACGGTTGTCGTAGGAAGGAGCGGATCAAAGTGCAACGTGTGTGTCATTCCACATTTTATTTTCACTGTGAAACTATGCAATACATACACAATAAACTGAACGAACAAAACAACAAACCGTGACGGAAAAAACACCTTCTTAAGTATGATCTCCAATTAGAGACAACGATGACTAGCTGCCTCTAATTGGAGATCATCCCAAACAAAACTCAACAAAGAAATACAAAACTAGAACATAACATAGAAAAACGAAACGAGAAAACCCCCCTGTCACGCCCTGACCTACTCTACCATAGAAAATGGTCAGGACGTGACAGTGACTCCCCACCCTAATATTTATTGAGTTGAGTAGACTTGTACAGAGCAGTGGATAGATTGGATGTTTTATGAGTCTCTGAATGTGGCTTTGCCTAGTCCAGTACGTCTCCCAGAAAACATGCTATTGAAACTCTGTATTTGAGACAAAAAGTAGAGGCTTTCTGAAAGCTGTCTACAGCTGTCTACAGTCTGTGTACAGTCAGGACCTATATACACATTTGTGTTGAGCGGATGGCTGCCTCACCAGAACCACTGAGTTACTCCTCCTAGGAGTATACTGTCATCCGTTCCAGTCAGTCATAAACACGGCCTAGATAAGACTTCACTGAGGAATGCAATGTAATCTGTAATCTAACCTGGGGGTATGGCAACCATATAAAATGATCCTCCTTTATTAAACAATAGCCCTGGCCTTTCAGCAGTTTTAGACTGTTACAGGGATAACATTTATTAACATTCTCTTCCAGGACAAAGGTCTCAGTGAAGCTCTCAGTGAAGGTTAATTTAATGTCTCCCTGTTTATTTGCATAATCTTCTCTGAGGATAGAACTAGGATACTAGGATATAAATAAAGCATGTTCAGGGTATATAAGCCTGACCTTTAATGTTGGAAATATACTTAATATGGTTGACTTGGTTCAAGTGAGTGTTCATTCTGTCCTTCCACTCTCCTGGGATGCTGAGGTCCAGTGAGTTCAGGATGTGTTTAGTCCAGAGGGACATTGTCTAGAGTTTCTGATGTTCAGGGGTTCAGGCTGTTGACATTGTGCTGCTGAGCTAAAAATGCTGCTGCTGCTGGAAACCATGGACCACATGCTAGTCAACAGAGCTAAGTGCCTCACTGAAATAACCACCGATAACAGAGGACCACAAGTTTATTTCTTTTCCCCTTAAAAGTGCTTTGAAATGGGTATGCCTTGAAGTCTTTTTCCTCCTGCGGATTCCACCATGTTCCCCATACAGTCCCAGCCATGGTGAACATCAGGGAGGGTCTAGAGAGACATTAAGATGTATGTTTGGCTCTGTCTTGACATTAATATCAACATTAAAAGCTTATGAAAACAGCAAGTCTTCAGTTTGGGGAACCAAGTCACCAAATATCTCTGTGAAGGTGTGTACACAATCTTTTATAGATGTCTACATAAGCAGGAAGGTTAAAGGGTAGAGAATGAGAAAGTGCCTTTGCGGTGACACAAGCCATTTGGTGACATGTTTACTCAAATGTCTCTGTAATCTTTGTTTTGCATGCTTTTATGTTTTGAATGATTTAAATGAAAATGTCCCCCAATTTACGTCATTGCAATAACAATATCTATATCTATGAATTTTCCTTCTATTGAGACAACATCAGATTTTTCTATGGCAGGATCCCATGTCTCCTATCCAGGTCCCTCAAAAGTCCACTCAATACCTTTTTCATGCAGTCTAGTTCTGTTCTTGCTGCATAACTAAAGTTACACCTCTCCTATTTTAAACCTTTTGTTTCTCACATATCCTTCTATCTAGAATACACCAGTTGAAAGTAGAGCAGTTACCGTGGCGATGCCTGCTCCCACCATTGTCTTCCCAAAGCAAGCAACCGTGACCGTGGTCCAAGCAGATGGTCGTCCTCTGGAACAGACCAGGTACATGTGTTATTTCATCCTGACAACAGGACTGTACATGTCAAAAATGCTTGAGACCAAACCACCTCTTGAAAAATGTGCCACTTTAACCAAGCCAGGATCGAGATATTTCTAGAAAAGAAAACCCATCCTTCTTCAAGTGTTTAGAGTAGCTAAATGTAAATAAAGACTGTGTCGTAAGAACACGGCGTCTGTTAATTTTAAACGTTTCTCTTTCCCAGACCACACAGTCCCAGATCTCGCTTGTCCCGAAACTCCCTGGGAGGACCCATCACTACAGTCGGTGGGTACAATCAAATACTTAAAGGCTAAATATAGCCTCGCGTTAACAAAACGTACATAAGTCCATTGTTCAAAATGTGAGTTCCATTGTGATTTTTTTTTCTTCATGACATTGTATGGCTAATTTAATTCCCTCTATTGAAATGTCTAAGTTTGGTCATCAGTGTCTGACAACATATAGAACTGGAGGCTCTTTGTCCTTAGAAAAGCAGAGCCAAAGCTCTCAGCCCTGGGATGCTTCTGCTTTGATGACTATTGATGTTGGCTTGTTGCTCTGTGCTGAGCTCAGAGAGAATACTATTGGTGTGTGTGTGTGTGTGTGTGTGTGTGTGTGTGTGTGGTGTGTGTGTGTGTGTGTGTGTGTGTGTGTGTGTGTGTGTGTGTGTGTGTGTGTGTGTGTGGGGGGGGGGGGGGGGGGGGGGGGGGACATGTGTATCCTTCTCAGACAGTACAGGCAATGTGATAGACCTGGTGAAAGACCATCTGCCTGAGCTGCAGCTCTCGGAGGAGGACCGTCAGAAGAACCTGGTGCTACTGCAGGAGGCCAAGAAAGTCAGCGACCGATTCCTGAGCCGCAGGGGCCGAAAGTCCACCTGCAGCCTCTCTGAATCCCCCACAAGTGAGAGACACTCATTGGTTTACAGATTGGTATACAAGTGAAACAGGGAAATATACAAGTACTTTACGATAAGTCTTACTGTATAGTATACAGTATGTAAGACAGAGGCAGAAAGATGATACAAGAAATGTCACGTTATTAAGCTCTTCAGTTTAAGACCACTATTTACACAGTAGAGATTTAGTCAGCTGTTGATGTGTAGATTTGGTTTAACAATATTTTTACTCTTAACATTGGTTATGAAATACAGTGAGCAGGTCTGCTAGCAGAATTGTGTAAGTGAGTCATTGTAATTGCTGCATTTTTCTATCTTGACTTCCGGAGTTATCTGAACATCACGTACGTGCCCTCAAGCCTTCGTCTTGCAGCATTCTGAATGCACGCCAGATAATTCCAGTCTTCCCTCATGTAACAGACTACAGTGACAGATATCAAATGAAGTCCCAATAACTACAGTTTTTATGTTGCGTTGTTATCTGGAGGCGATGCTGATGCAGTATACTGTACTTTCATCGTCCAAACATAAATCACGTGCATGTTTTATCCACAGGTCTTTCTCCTAACCACACACCATCCTCCTCACCTGTACCGTCCAGAAGCAGCTCTCTTATCACAGCCCCTCAAATAGGTATGTCCATCTTTCTGTCAGTTAGAGAATATTCACTCTCTTCACTGGAGAGGATGAAAAGCCCTGCATAAAAATACAAAACATACATTTAATTATACAGCTTTTTTGTAAACCTTTTTCTTTCAGCTGTAGCCACAGAGGTGAACTATGCCCCCTCATCACCTGTCAGCCTGGTAAGACCCGTATGAATTTTCCTGATGAACTCAGTAATGGTGTTTTAACAGTATGTTGATGTGTGTTGTTTTGTGTTCCTCTCTGGCAGCGATTGGAGGTTCTGTCTGCGAGGGAGCAGGCTGATACCAGTACACCGGAGCATGAGGTAGCACAGCACTCTCACCACCACTCTCATTCTCAAGTGGCACCCTGGAACAGTTAGTCAGTCATACATGAAAATGCAATACGTAGTTAGTAAAACCCTCATGAGTTTACACTCCAGAATAGCTATGCTCATAGCTATGTTGGATACAATAATTCATTTACGGTAGACAATTGAAAATGTTGACATTCTTGCACCCCCTCTCCAAGAAAATCCAATTAGTTCCTCCTGAATTGACAGTGTTTAAGGAATTGTGATATTGCTGTTTTTAGAGCACCAGGAGGTTGGTGGACTGGAAGCCCAATGAGAAGCGTAAGGTGTCCTCAGGCACCCTTGCTCCCCGCTACTCTGGCCCCCCACCCCCCAGGGAGCCCAGTGGGGGCCAGAAGGAGAACTGTGACCCCAGGGTAACAGCTAAGAATTGCCCAGCACCAGTACTAGTCAATAAGCCAGAGGAGGGTCTGGTTCGAGCCCCCAACCAGGCCCCTGCCACCGGGGTGGCCAAGCCTGTCCCTCGGCCCCCCACTCAGCAGGCCCCCTGCACGGCAGAGATCAAGACAATCGGGGCCTTTCCTCCGCTCATGAGAGCTGTGTCCTGGGACACTGTTGGAACCCTCAACGCCAGGAATGGGGCACCAAGTCTCCCCCCTACAAACGAGGAAACCTTCTCCTTTCAAGACAAGACCCGGGATGCCCTGCACAAGTCCTCTGGGTACAAGGACTTCCCTGTACAGCCTGTCAACGTGCAGAAGCTGTCCAAAATAAGAGAGGTACGATGGGAGCCTTTTAACTACTGGGGCTCATCCCTTGAGTTTCACCTGATAGCATTAATGTGACATTTATTGCATGTTTTGGGGATTTAAGAGCCTTTTGGTAAATGCTAAAATCATGAGAGAGATGGTTTTGTTCTTGTAATGTTTTGTTCTTGTAATGTTTTGGTCTTGTAAACATCTTTGTACGACACAGTTATTACAACATGAAAGCTCTTACAAATCTAAATGTGCACTGTTCTTCTGTATACAGGAGCACAAGCTGATGCGAAACCAAAGCATTGTGGGGTCAAAGTTGGCAGACTTGAGTGAAACAGCTGAACAGGAAAGAGGTACTGTGTTACGCCGTGTCTGACCTGGAGAGGAGACAGTGCTGTGTGTAGTGCTGTGTAACAGACCATTGGAGTGGACAGTAGACTTTTATCTAGTGAGGGGGAAAGGAGTCAAGGCTCCCAGCTACGTCACAGGATGCTAGTCCTTACTGACCCCAAGAGATTTTCCTTATTACCGAGGGCATGTTCTGTTCTAAGTTTGGCACAGAGCTGCAATTTATTGGCATCCTGAAATGTCGATTATCAAAATAGTAATCTGATCATTTAAATAAATTATGTTTTCCATAGAGACCAGATTGCCACATTGTAACTATCTAATGGTCTTGTGTGTGTGTGTGTGTGTGTGTGTGTGTGTGTGTGTGTGTGTGTGTGTGTGTGTGTGTGTGTGTGTGTGTGTGTGTGTGTGTGTGTGTGTGTGTGTGTGTGTGTGCGCGTGTGCGCGTGCGTGTGTGGCCAGGTCCCTCTCTTCTGCCCCCTGCAGGGTCTCCTACGGATGAGGAGGCTAAAGAGAAGTCAGACGCCATGCCCAACATCTCAGACATCATGCTGAGGAAACTCAAACTGCACAGAGGGCTACCAGGCTGGTGGGTATCACAGTATTTAGACTGACAGGGAATGACCTTTGACCATATATTTTGATCTTTTCTACTTACATACTGAACCTATATTTCCTCTCTGATTATATTGTAGTGCACCTCCACTCACGGAAAAAGAAGTTGAGGTTAGTATCTACTCTGGAGAGTGTATAATACAACAGTAACAGTTTTATAGTGCATGTTCTCCCCCTGTCTGTGGCCTCATGAATGTAATGTACAGGAAGCCCCTAGTCCCTACCCATGATTCAGACTAATGGGAGCCTTAATGATTTCCTGTCTCTAAGAAGAAAATGCAAACATGGCTCTGTTGTTTGAGTGCAGAGCACTGGGCCTAGGCTATAGCCCCGCCTGCCCAGATGCCGGTTCCTCCCAGGGGGATACATGTTGTGCACTAGGACAGTCGAAGTCACCGATTTCCTCTCAGCGCTTGCCTCAGTACTTTGCGATGATGTTTGGGATTCTGCAGCAAAGACCGTTTGATCATGACAGCATGGCACCAGGAGTTCATCTGTCAGCATCGCTGCACATTATAGGCTCATCTCAGGCCTGGTAGCAAGCAGCACTGTCAACACACTGGCTAGTTGGTGCTCTATATGGCAGCTGGGTAGCCAGCTGGTGTAGTTGTGCTTTACATTACCACATACTGTACATTGCTAGCATAACAGTTATGTTATGTTAACATGTTATCAAGGATGTTCGGTGTTACATGTGTTTATTCAGTCCCATACTGTATTCATGTTTTCTTGGGCAGCACATTAATTGACCTGACCCCTCTGATCTACTTTGTGTGGCGGTCCAGTGAGTTGGTGTGTCTCAGTCCTTAATAATGGTAACTAATATGTCCCTGGTGACGGTTTAATGAACGCTAAACACAGTCATATCCTCCCCACAGAACGCGTTTGTTCAACTGTCGCTGGCATTCCGGAACGACAACTACACTCTGGAGACACGGCTCAAACAGGCGGAGAGGGAGCGGACCCTGACCGAGGAAAACACAGAGAAGGAACTGGAAGAATTCAAAGGCTCTCTGAAGGTCAGCCTTTAGTAGGCCATGATGACACAGGAGAATAAATCAGTTGTGATTCACTTTCACTTATAGAAGACCTGTGTTTTGTTGCTGTTGTCTCCTCAGTGCACGGCTCCACAGTGGAGTAACATGGAGCAGCGGGAGTCTTACCAGTGCCTCATAGAGACAGTAGCAGTACTGCACCGTCTGGCCACCAGGCTCTCCAGCAGAGCTGAGATGGTTGGAGCAGTCAGACAGGTACTGGAACGCAGGCATAGGATAGGATAGGATGGGCCATCCACGGGGTACACTAATGATTCGATGAAACCCCTGAATGAGAGAAGAAAACATTGAGTGAAAGTGAAAAAACTTTTCCATGATCCACTGTCATGAGAAAAACACTTTGGGATGTTCAGGGCCATGGGTATGTTTGTTTTTGGACAGATAAGATATGTTTATGAACGATTTAGCCTGATGTTATGCTTTCCCTCAGGTTATCGTTCACGCCAAAGCCAACTCCAATAAATGACTAGGGAAGGACTCAGGGGTATGTCCGTTGTTAGACGTCACACAAGTCCCTTGTGATTTATAGACTAACAACATATTGCTGCTGACCCCAGACCTGACCCCAGACCTGACATGATAATGGCTTTCTACAGTGTTGGAGTCCTTCTCAAAATTATATTCTCTCTCTCTCTCTCTCTCTCTCTCTCTCTCTCTCTCTCTCTCTCTCTCTCTCTCTCTCTCTCTGCTGTGACTGTATGGTTAACTCTCCTGTCCATAGACAGTAATGACTCTGTTGTTGCTGCACTCTTAGAACAAAACATGCTATCTAGAACCTAAAAGGGTTCTTTGTCTGTCCACATAGGAGAACCCTTTAAATAACTATTTTCGGTTCCAGGTAGAACCCTTTGGGGTTCCAAGTAAAACACTTTCCACAGACGGTTCTACATGGAACCCAAAAAAGGGTTCTCCTATGGGGACAGCCAAAGAACCCTTTTGGAACCCTGTGTGTGACAGGAGAAACGTATGAACAAGGCCACAGAGGTGATGATGCAGTACGTGGAGAATCTGAAGAGGACCTATGAGAAGGACCACGCTGAGCTGATGGAGTTCAAGAAGCTGGCCAACCAGAACTCCAGTCGCTGCTATGGAGGATCCATAGACACTGGAGGTACACCTGCACAAACCCTTTATCTCCAGTGCATGATAGGCGAGTTGTTGCAAAATGTTGATTGACTTAAACTGCATTCTCCTGTGTTCTTTGGTTAGATGATGGAGTCCCACGGCCATCCAGATCAATGTCGCTGACCCTGGGAAAGGTTGGTGCTGTAGTGTTGAACAGTGTTTCCACTGGGTTTGTTGTTGAGAGTATGCACTAGATTTGACTGGTTATATCAGGGTGACACTTCTCAATATGATAGGCCATAGATTGTTAAGGATAATCCCCCCAACTGAACTCTCCTGCTATTTTCTTCTTCCCTCTATCTCTCACCCTCTCTCTCTCCTTTCCAATTGTTCCTTATCAGGCTTTGCCCAGACGGAGGGTCAGTGTTGCGGTGGTCCCCAAATTTAACCTCCTGAACATCCCTGGTCAGACCCCGGTCATGGCAGGTCCCGGCCCCAGCGTTGCAATCGGACCCAGCCCCCAACCCACCATGGGCCAAGCACTTCCTGTCCTGGTATGTTTTCTACTCAATCACAACCTTCTCAGACTGTCAACCTGACCACATGATTAAGTGGTAATATCCTGTCTATTTAAGTTTATTAGTCTGCTTCGTCTACATGCATGTTGTTTGTTCTTGTTAATTACAGTGTGAAGCCAACAGTATGAAAAGCAACTTTCCCACTGAGCCTACACAGCCAGCTATAGCTGAGAGGTATGTTCCTCCATCCTCTGTCATAATGTTGACCTAATGCATACCCACAAATATACTGTACATACTGTACTCAGCACTATCTATCTCCTTGCCTGTATTGCCTGGTTCCCAAGGTCAGTTCACAGCGCTGTGAAAGAATGGGCAATGCGGGGCCTTAATATATGTACACCCTTATCAGAAGACATCTTGTGCTGTATCAGAGTATCTGCCTTGTGTACTTGACCTTCAGGAAGTGTTCCCTGGGGAGTAGCTTGATTAATCATTGCCATCCGGATACCATTGGCCATACACAGCAGATAACTGCACTACCCTTATGCAACTCCCAGATTGTCTATGCACCCAAAATAACTGTGCAACATTCCATAAAAACAGAACTGCAACTGGCTGATGGGCTATTCTGAGATGAAATCTAAACATTTGGGCTGGGGAGCTTGACAAAAGCCAGGAGAGAGGGAGAGGGAGAGGGAGAGGGAGGGGGAGATGAACTCTCTTAGTTCGCCCCATGCCAAAATCTCAGGATCTCTCAAAGCGAGAGAGACAATAACAACGTATCAAGTGTCTGCTCAGTAAAAGCCAGGGACATTTTAAGAGTCCCCATGTACACATTTTGCCTTCGTACTTTTGGTTTTTACGCAAGCTTACCTGGCAGTGATGGTGCCATCCACGCACGCTGCCCTTCAACTGCGTTCCAGCCTGCCCATTAACACAAGGCCACAGTATTATGATGGAAAGCCTAATGACCATAATGCACTCCTCTCTCTCATAATGTCTGTTGGTAAAATGTTCTATGTGTTTTTTCCGCTATGAAACAATGCAGTGGAAAGACTGTGGCAGAGCAGGAAGCTGAGCAATCTGCCCCAGCCAAGCCCTCCATCAACCTAGAGGAGATCAGATCAGAGATCAAGGCAAAGATAGAGGAGGAGGCCTACAATAAAGGGTGATACCCTTTTCTATGTACCCGCTCACATTGACCACCCACACACATACCCACAGTCACACACCCACAGTCACACACCCTGTGCACGCTGACAGAAGAGTGGCTCAACACTGGCTGTACTGTACTGACATAATAGCCCCAGTACATAATAGTATGAATACTCAACGAAATATACTGTACATTAAGTACAGTCAGCATTGCAATAAAGTTAAGTAGTTTATACACTACCGTTCAAAAGTTTGGGGTCACTTAGAAATGTCCTTGTTTTTGAAAGAAAAGCAATTTTTTTGGTCCATTGAAATAACATCAAATTGATCAGAAATACAGTGTAGACATTGTTAATGTTGTAAGTGACTATTGTAGCTGGAAACGGCAGATTTTTTTATGGAATATCTGCATAGGCGTACAGAGGCCCATTATCAGCAACCATCATTCCTGTGTTCAAATGGCACGTTGTGTTAGCTTATCCAAATTTATCATTTTAAAAGGCTAATTGATCATTATAAAACCCTTTTGCAATGTTAGCACAGCTGAAAACTGTTGTTCTAATTAAAGAAGCAATAAAACTGGCCTTCTTTAGACTAGTTGAGTATCTGGAGCATCAGCATTTGTGGGGTCGATTACAGACTCAAACCGGCCAGAAACAAATAACTTTCTTCTGAAACTCGTCAGTTTATTCTTGTTCTGAGAAATGAAGGCTATTCCATGCGAGAAATTGCCAAGAAACTGAAGATCTCGTACAACACTGTGTACTACTCCCTTCACAGAACAGCGCAAACTGTCTCTAACCAGAATGAAAGAGGAGTGGGAGGCCCCGGGGCACAACTGAGCAAGAGGACAAGTACATTAGAGTGTCTAGTTTGAGAAACAGAGGCCTCACAAGTCCTCAACTGGAAGCTTCATTAAATAGTATCCGCAAAACACCAGTCTCAAAGTCAACAGTGAAGAGGCGACCCCGGGATGCTGGCCTTCTAGGCAGAGTTGCAAAGAAAAAGCCATATCTCAGACTGACCAATAAAAATAAAAGATTAAGACTGGCAAAAGAACACAGACACTGGACAGAGGAACTCTGCCTAGAAGGCCAGCATCCCGGAGTCACCTCTTCACTGTTGACGTTGAGACTGGTGTTTTGCGGGTACTACATAATGAAGCAAAACATTTTTTTATTTTCTTTCAAAAACAAGGACATTTCTAAGTGACCCCAAAGTTTTGAATGGTAGTAATGTTCCTCTGCTGTCTTATGATACTTCCTCTACGTTCAGCTCATGTGCCTTTAATGAGAAAACAACTGTAATGTTCCAAATACAGCTACCAAGAGGGACTGAAGAGAAGTAAAGAAATCAAAGAGGTGGAGGAAGAGGAGGAGAAAGTAGAGGAAAAGCCAGAAAAGAAGGATGAAGGAAAAAGAAAAGAAATCAGCAGGAAAGAAAAGTTCAGCAGGTGATTTTCACTTCATGTAGACCAATTGTAAATCAATTATTATGTAGTTATACTATCCGCTGTATAATGACTGGGTGTATACCTTGAATTGTTCTGAATCCTCTCTCAATTTTGCCTTTACAGTAAGGTTGAAGAGGTCCTAGTTGTCCTTGACCGGCTTTGCCCCAAGATTTTCCGCCGTAACCGACTTCTCTGGATTGTTTTGACGTTGTTCCTGGTCACGTTTCTGGTCGTCAATGTTTTCACATACTTTAGTGATCGCTATAACAGCCATGGGGACATGTCGGCAGAAAAAGCCATGGTCCAGGGCAAGAAGAAGATCTTTGAACTGAATGTAGGAGTACAGCCAAAGAATCCCAATCCAGAATAACAAAGAGCCTGTCTCATACTTCTCTCAGTCCATAGACAATTTCTTTCCATGATACATCACCATACAAGAGCTGAACTTGAATTTAGGGTTTTGAAGGGTTTGGGGATGTATCTTTGGGAGCGTTTATTGAGTTTTTTTATTGGTTTCTGAGGATAAGCCTTCTAATGATCATAAACTTTATCAAGGCATATTTATGGTGTGTTAGGAAAGCTGCCCAAGTGTTTGTGATGGTGATATATGATTGTTGCTTAGGGGGCCAAGTATAATAGTGTGATGAAATATTTCCTTATGTACAGTGAGATCCAGGACTTTGGATTTTAAATTATACGATGACTATGAGGTTAAAATGCAGACTGTCCGCTTTAATATGAGGGCATTTTCATCCATGCCAGGTCAACTGTTTAGAAATTACAGCACTTTTTGTACACAGTCCCCCTATTTTAGGGAGCCAAAGGTTTTTGGACAAATTCACTTATATGTGTATTAAAGAAGTCCAAAGTGTAGTATTTGGCGTGTGACTCTACTAACCTGTTGGATGCATTCACAGTTTGTTTCGGTTGTGTTTCAGATTATTTTGTGCCCAATAGAAATTAATGGTAAATAATGTATTGCGTCATATTGATGTTGTAAATAATAATGTAATATTATAATATTAATATAATAACTCTTCTACTTTAATGTGGATGCTACCATGATTGTGGATAATCCTGAATGACACAATGAACAGAATGAACAGAGAGGATTAGCATTTTGGCGGGTATGATATTTATACCTCAGTAACTTTCTCTCTAATCATTATTCACGATTCATTCGTAATTATCCGTAATCATGGTAGCATCCACATTAATTTAAAAGTGTTTAGAAACATGTTCTATTCTTATTTACAATAAAAGTTACTCCAAAATACACAATACATTATTTACCATTAATTTCTATTAGGCACAAAATAATCTGACACACAAACTGAAAATGCATTCAACAAGTTTGTATTCACTAGCTTGATGTAGTCATTGCTTGCCATGAATATGAGACCAAATACACCACTTTTGACTACTTTAATACAATGGGGGGACTATGTACAAAAAGTGCTGTAATTTTTAAACGATTCACCCGATATGGATGAAAATACCCTCAAACCAAAGCTGACAGTTTGCACTTTATGGTCCTTGTATCATTTCAAATCCAAAGTGCTGAAGTACAGAGCCCAAAAAATATATGTATTTGTTATTGTCCAAATACTTTTGGACCTCACTGTATATATTCACAATGTATTGTTATTATTCCTTGTCCTACTCTGAATGTCATCCTAGAGGACTGAATGTGGCCCCTTGGGCGAATATAGAAGATTCCTGATGAGTTCCCAAAGATAAATGTCACAGTCGACATTAGACTAATGTACATTCATCTACCACTCTGTTATTTTATGTTAATTCTCTCAGGTCCAATAAGAGGACATCCCCTGAAGAGATTTACAGAGATATTTAAAGAGATAGATATGTTTTTTTTGTTGTTTTTATCTTTAGTAAAATATCTATATTTGTGGTATTTAAGCAGATACTTTTTTGGAAAATCTATAATATAAGCACATTCCAAAGTAGTTCCTCAAGTGCAATATTTAGCAGCTGATGGTTCTTGTTTGTTTGTGTTGTTACTGTGTTGGTTTGCGTCCTACGACCACTGAAAGATTTCCTTAATGTACAAGAGCACTTTTAGACAGAATGAGAAATCTTCTTCCCACATGCGTGCCAGGGTTTTCTGTTGTGTCATTTTCGCCTTGAAATAAAGGTGCCTTAAAACTCCCAGCATTCATTTCCATAGTGAATAATGTATGTCAGACAGGTGCAGTTTCCATGAAGCAAACAGGTGTGTTGGCAGAGTTCTTATGCTAACCTCCCAAATCAGTCGTTTCCTTGGAGGAATGAGCGACAATTGTATTTTTCAGCACAGCGCTTGTTCTCTTCCTCCCTGCACTTATGAAAATGAAAGATCTTTTGAACCTTTCATATCTCTCAGGAAACCACTTATGTAATCTACTTGGCTCCATTAAGCTGTAGCTGCAGTGTGTCAAGGCTGCTTTAGAGATTCTATTTTAATACAAAATTAATGTCACAAAATAAAATAGAAATGTTCTCTTTAGATGTCAATTTTTTGGGGACGTTTAAATGTCACTGACTCTTCTCATGCGGCAAACAATTACTTTTGCTTATTTTTCAGTTCTGCCTGTGTCATTTCCTGCTGTACTAGGTTGGGGTGAGGTGTTTTGCTGGAAGTGGGATTTCGCTGTGTGTCAGAGTCACATCAGAGGATGCCAGGGATCATGAGCTTGTTAATGACTAAGCAATGGGCAGAGGGAGGAAATCATTATGTGAGGTGCCAAAGCCAATACAAATAAACAATTTGCCCAAAACCTATATGTGCCAAACACTCCTGTACTCTCTTGAAAGAATACAACTTAAGGACTAGCTTGTTTGATTCATGCTTATTCTGTATTCATACGTTTTTTTAGGAAGTCTCCCAATTTGACGTACCTATCTATTAAAACAAATTTTCCTCCGGTTCAATGTTTTGATGTTAGTAGTTTACATGATCATCTCAGAAATGTTTTCCTGAAGTTGGTAAAGGAGTCCTGAAGATCAGTTTGGATGGAATCCTCCATATGTCTTTTCAAGCATAATGTGTTATTACAGAGTATTATGAGTAAGAGATGTTCATCTTATTCTCAGTTAATGAACTATTTTAGCAGTTTATGCCACACTTCCGAAGCTTCTTCTCCATGTTATGTTAATGTCTTGCTACATTTATCTTATTCTTGGACCTGGTTGGATCCTAAAGTGCCCATACTGAATGGCCTGTACAACGTACTTCCTGCTTCCTGTTCCCGGTGGTTCCGTGGCCTTGTCACCACCTCGTCTGACTGGTCATTTATGCAACAGCCTTGTACACTTCATGAACCCACCCTTCTGATCTGAAGAGAATCACCTCTCACTAACCTCTTCATTTTGGCTCACAGACACACAGTGGAACACTTGTCACCCCAGTAGCTCCCAGTCCTGTGTCTCTGACCATTGGTAACCATGATGCAGGTTTGGATCCTCTCACTACTGCTGCCTCTCACACTGTCATTCTCTGGTCTACATGTTGATCCTAGCAAAATTCATGGTAAGAATACATTTTTGTTTTGATTATTTTGATTATACTGCATGTGCCTCAAAGCTCAAAAATGTGCCTCAAAGCTCAACGATGTTGCCTTCTTTCACTAATCGAAATCAGTTCTCAAATATGCACTGTGCTTTTGGAGAATTATTTTGAACATCATTTTGAAGTGATTTTATTATCTTCATTAATGATTACTGATGAACATTGATAAAAAAATACATTAAATAATACAAGGCATGCAAATGCATTAAGTGATCATTTTTCACTAAATGATCTAAACGAAAAAGGAGTTTAAAATATTCTGACTTATTATTGGATTTTCAAATTGATTAACTTGACTAATTATAAACAAGAAGAGTGAAATATTGCTAATGTTTTAAAACCAGCAAATATGCACAGAAACGAATCTTCAATTCCCTTATCACCAGCTTTCCCAGAGAGACACATAGCTGGGGTGTTTCTGGTCAGCTACACGAAAGACCTCAACCAGTTCGCCTATGCCTTCAATGCCTCTGAGGCCAGGGAGGTGTGCTGGTCTCTGGGTGTAACCATGGCCTCCAATTCCCAGGTTGAGGAGGCTCAGAGACTGGGCTTGGAAACATGCAGGTAAAATGGCTTTTGGATTCGATTCTTCTTTGTATGCTAGTGATCCTTTTCATAATAGATAACCTCTGAGAATGAATGAATCCATTTTAAATCGGCTGTGTCTGTAGGTTTGGGTGGATTGATGAACATTTTGCAGTGATCCCTCGTATTGAGGCCAGTAAAACCTGTGGTCAAAACCAGACCGGTGTCATCAAATGGAGAGCCTCTGTCACCAAACTTTTTGATGTGTTCTGCTTCAACGCTTCAGGTACAGTAAAGGATTAAAAAAAAATCTTAATCTCCATGCAGTCAATGGATCAAAGATAAAGTAGAGAAATATTATGGTATGGTGATTCATGGATACGTAAGCTAATTGCTCTGTGCCTTTTTGTTGACCCTAAACTCTGAGGTAATTGGAAGTCTTCCAGAAAGTCAAATCACGTACTTTCATTTCCTTTGTGAAACTAACAATTGTATGAAGGTGAGAGGAAAAGGGAACATTTGAGTGTGAAAAACATCCTACATTAACTTCCTGAACTGTCCCTGGGGTGGTTTGACCAAGTTTTAGGAATTGAGTGAAATGAAAATATTTGGCAAACAGTCACTGTGATGTGGCTGGATATCAATTTATTCATTTAGTTGAATGTGAATAAAATTGCTAACCACATCCTTCTCCTTCAGGAGTGGCCTCCTTCCCCTCTACCTCCCTCTCTCCAGCCATCATTCATCTTGTCCCCTCCACACAGTCCACACGGCCCACCTCTCATTCTCGCTCCTCCCTTCTCTCTCTCAGTAGTTTTTCTGATAACCCAGAGGAGGTAGAGGTAGAACTACCCCAGTCCATGAGCAGCGCAAAGTCTTCAATTGGAGGTTTGAGACACTAACTACCAGCATTGCTGTTGTCCATCAAACCACTCCTATGTTCTGTCATTACCATTGGGAGTGAAAGTGACAAGGCTAATTTTGTATGAGTAATCTCTTCCCTCTCCTGTGCTCTGTTGTTTTAGCGGTGCCAAAAGCATTACTTATCACCTCGGCCATTGTTCTTCTTCTGACTGCAATGGCCATTCTCTTGTACTTTAGAGCGTAAGTGTTTCTACAACTTTTTTTGTAAAAGGGAAAAAACTAGATATATAAGATCCCTTGAATTGATAGCCATTATTTAGATCAAGGTAATTCATTAAGCACAATTACTATAACATATACCTGTTGACATGGTCATGCGTACATTTGATTTATATCAGAGTGACTTTAGGGATGTAAGTTGATGCTGTGTTAACTGTGTTAAAAAAAGTCACATTTTATTTTTCCTCTTTAAAAAGGAACAATGGCCTCAAGACTATTTTCCCCTGCTGGGATTTGGAGCAGCAGAAAGAGTACAGTGAGACAGTGGAGTGTGCAGCACACACCTGTATGAAGGACACAAAGGAAGTCCAGACTGAGGGTAAAGCTAAGGCTGAGCCTGAGGAGGATGTGTGCAAAGAGACAGCCAATGACATCAGTGTGAACATCAGTGATGAGACCAACACTGATTCAGCATCAGAGACAAAACCTTGATGCTTTAGATTATGTAAGACCAAAGATAAGGTCAGGCTGCTTTTTTAAAGTGATGTTCCTGCTTATGGAAGTTATGTTGTTTAGTAGTTTGTACAAAGTGCGCATTGATGTTATTCAAATGCATTTATTTATAGCATGGGATGTCTTTCCAATTTTGCTTTAAAAAGTTACTTTATGTCTCCTTGTTGTTTTGTGGCGTTCATATTCAAAATAGATTGTTCTAGAGATCATCCTATATTTTAACCACTAGATGGCAATGTCATCAAGGCAATTATTGCTGCAACGTGGATGAGTTGAGTTCAGGCTAGGACTAGTATAGTAGCTGAATTGAACATGGGTTCATATTTTCTGCTATACAGATAATTAAATTGATGACTTCAGATAAAGTTAGTCAGTATGCCATGGCCACTGCTAACTACTGCATGTTACATCATGTGTTTTAACTAATGCCAATCTTGAACTGATGCAATAAATTCAAACTTTTTGTATCCCTGCCTTGCAGTTACTTCTTAGCCTTTTTGGAAATGTGGCAGGCTACTGCCATGATATTTGCGCTTCATAGTATTCATGTTCTAATAAACAATGTATTCCATCATCTCACAGTTTTAAATTGCTGCATGACAAAAAAAAAACGGAATAATCCATGTTTAAATATCTTTATTGATAACAAAAGTAACATAATTAAAAACAGGCTATTTTCAGCATTCTGTCAACCATTAACAAGCAAGAGGTGAGAGAGCAGTATAACATCTTTGGCCACTTGTATCTCAGTGCGACTAGAGGTGAAGATATGCTTTCACATTTTTCTCTCTTGTTCAAACTCCCAACATTCAATTGGCTCATAGTTGCTTTCCAAAGTTATAGATACAGTACATTCAAATTAAATATTGCATACTCTGACCAATAGAAATGCCTGTTTTCATTCAAATTGAAAGAAAACATTCACACAAATATTTCAAGCAAATATCATACAGTGCATACAAGTACAATGTTTTGCACCTACAGTGTCCTCAACTGACTTCAGTGTCCTCCTTGGAACCTACTGCATGACATCCTGTAAAAAACAAGCACACATGGAAAGGGACAGTGGAAATGTACCATTCGTCACAGCTAAAGCAGTGTTCCAGCTCCAGAGATAAACACTCTGTCAGGTTCTGTCAACAGCTGGGACCGCCCATCACTAAGGCATGATACAGTGAGTGTTAGACATCAAAATAGAAGTGGCCAGTGTTTTTTCTCTCAGACATTGCACTTGAAACCCAAATATTTTGTAACATTACTGAACTGTGAGCAAGTGCTCTGCAGAGTGAGCCAGCCCTAGTGCAGATGATGTTGCTGCACTGTAGAAGGAAACCCTTGTACTGTGGACATACATAATTTAGACACTAAGATGTAGTTGGCTCCTACTGCTACCTCTCCAAACTATTTTTATACTGTTAAAGACATGCTCCGGAACTTTGGCGATTAATAAGTATTTATTAAACCTCCCGCTTTGGATTTGTCAATGTGTAGTTCATACATGCATGATCTATTAGCAGGATTACTGTCTTACCTCAATTATCCACGAAATGCCTAGTTTGAAAGCAACTGCTTTTCTGGAAGCTGTGCTTGGCCTACATATTCCTCCATGTGGGCCAGCCACTTAGGCATATATCTGCACATAGTACACCATTTTCGGGGACCACTTTTTCCACTTGAGCACTACTTTCAGAACTACTAGCACACATGCAGCCAGAGAAACAAGAGACACACTTATTCATTAAAACCATTGGGTTTTTTCTCCCGTGAATGCAAGAGATATCGTTGTGATGGTTGAGAGCTTACATGCATGGATTGAGCTAAATCCCATGTTATTGTGGTCACTCTGGTTGTGTGCCAATGGCCGCTTCAGTTTTCACTGCATCCACTAGGAAGCTGAGCTCATTGCACAGGGTTTCGTGGCGGTAGGCCATACGGATCTGAGCCACATTGGTCCGCCGAATGTCGTTCCCCTCAGGTCCATCCTTCAAGTAGTTGGCCCCAATAAAGTGCTTCTTCTCCTGTGCAAAATGAGTCATACAGTATTACCAGAGATTGTATATCATATAAGCTCCTTAGGTATAACCACTCCATTAGATGGGGGACAGGGGAAGGATATTTTAATGTTATTTTGCATTCATGCTATTATACACTCTTATAAAAAGGTGTTATCTAGAATGTAAAAGTTCATTGGCTGTCGCCATAGGAGAACCCTTTGAAGTACCCTTTTTGGTTCCTGGTAGAACACTTTTGGGTTTCATGTAGAATCCTTTCCACAGAGGGTTTCTACCTAGAATCAAAAGGGTTCTACCTGGAACAAAGAGGGTTTTCCTGTTGGGACAGCGAAGAACCCTTTTGGAACCCTTTTTTCTAAGAGGGTAGATATCAGTGCCCAGGGCTCTACCTGGTGAGACAGGCCACTCTGCAGCACACTGTTCCTGGCAATCTCACACACATCACAGGTGCTGAGCTTCCACAGCTGGGCCGCAATGGCATACTCCTCCATCAGTGCCTCCTACAGACAGGACACACTGTCATCAAGTACTGTCCTACAAAACAGCTATGGAACTCAGCTGGAGCTGATTTGAGCTACTATTTTCTCCAACAGTTTACCTTGGTATAGTGGAACTGCATAGGATCATCTGTTGATAGAGACACGCACAGCCCCTTGTGTAGGAACTCCCTGAGAGGGTTTTTGGAATATTCCAGGAACAAGCTGTTATTGCTCAGAGGAGACATGGCAATGGGCACCTGGGCCAGGTAGTACAGGTACTGTAGGACAGGGCTCTGTGGCAGAGAGAGACAGACACACTCAGTACATACACACAGACTCACACATACCTCGCTGTCACCTGCTCATCATACAAGGTCTCTGCTTACTGTTCAGCAGACACGGTGGATGTTAAAATGTGTCAAAAGTTGATAACTAGCTCCTGTCCCTGTGGCTGGCTCGGTTATTTTCAGTGGCTGTATTTGCATGGAGCAGGCCTGGTAGACAGGGCCTTTCTTTGTCTGTGTGCTGGTTAGGCCCACAGATAGACAGGAAAATGAAGCAAACAGTGAGGCCTGAAGGGCTGAACACTGTTACTGCATTACAATGACTAGCATTTATACAGCGAGCTTTCATGTGAGAATATTAGATAGCTTTGCATTTCTTTAGGGTCATCTCATGACATTCACTATTCATGTGAGTAGCACCTACTGTATCACATGGGAGATCAGCATGAGTGCTCCATTCAAACATGCTGGGGAGTTGAGCAATTACAGTATATTTGATGGCAAATAAGTGTGTGTAGGCTAGAGTGTGTTGAGGACAGACGATGCAGGATTCAGTATGGTAGTAGAGGACCTTCTTGAGGTTGAGGCCGTGGGCGATGTTGTCAGCGGTGAGGAAAGCAGAGACCAGGTGGGTGATGGATCCAGCCTCCCCGCAGTGTGGACGGAACTGGAAGGTGCTCAAGCCTCGTTCTCTGGAAGAGACCCAGGGAAATATTCAGTGGTCATATTCACACACAGAGCTACACAAGTGTATTATGTGGGCCTACAGTAGCATCTTCAGTGACTTTGGAGGAGCTCCTTGACCATATGTACCAGTAATTCAAGTCTGTCAGAGACTGTAATTCTATTCCTTTGTATTATCATAGGGAATTTATTTATAGATGCCTTGGTGCATTACACTGTGCAGCAATGTAGCATGCCTGCAATCAGACACCTGTTCTGCTCCCCTTGGTTGCCCTCAGGACATTCTGAAGTGTCTTACTGGAAATTCAATGAATAATAGCAACTGAACAATGGGTGTAAGACCTCCATTTTCCCCTCAGCAGCATCAGTAGAAGGACAGTTGGAACTCTCTGTTTCTCTTGAAAGAGATATAATGGTTTGGGTCCGTTACCAGAGGCCTGGGAGGGGCAGATAGCAACAGTTACTTACTTCCTCAGATTGTTGAGCACCATGATGTTGGCGTACATGTGGAAGAGGTAGTAGCTGTAGGGAGGGTTTTCATCTGCTGTCCACTGCTCAGGCTTGGGGCTCTTGTAGGAGAACATGTGGTCACTGTGCTTGGACTCATCATCCACACTGTCGAAGCCTGTCACCTGCACAGGAAAAATAGGGGTTGAATGGTGAATGGTTGACACTATCAGGATAGTTTTTGCAGGAAAATCAAAATGAATTATACTCACATATTTGAGAAATACATGTAGCTCTTTATGCTTCTGTGGATTGACTGTAGCCTCAAACAGAGGAAGGAATATGTTCTCCAACATCTTGGCAAAGTTAGTGATCAACTTCTTTGACTTGAAAATATCACTGAAAGAAGTGAAACATTTTTAAGCATGCCAAACATCTCACAAAAAGAGTACTATCTTTCATAGTAGCCATGTTACATTCTTCCTCCAGTTGAAAGTTAAATGTAACTCTTTGCCTTCAGCTGTCACTCAGGCAGCAGCACTCACTAGATCCTGGGGACTTGGATGATCCACTGCATGTTGGTAGAGTGCACTTTGTGCTGGATGAACCACTTGGAGAGGCTGTCCCATTCGTCTGCAGAGCGTCCGTAGATGGACAGACGAGGCTCAGCATGCTGGTACTTACTCTCTTCTAGGTCATGGGACACTTCCTGTCAAGGGCAAGACGTGGTAGAAAGATCAAATAAAAGAGAAGTTATCTCATCTCCAAACACCATTATTCTGGGTCTCTGTCACCTCCCATCCATCAGAGTAACACATGTGCAAATGTGTTGCTGCACATGTTGTTGTTGCATAATAATGATAGCTTATGCAACATAACATGTGTCATCAATTTGAGAGAATCAGGATGTTTTCAGTATGAATGACCTATACCTTGATAATGCGTGCAAAGTACTCTCCATCTATGAGGTTGTCTGTTTTCAGGTAGATTTCTCGGAGTTCACTGGCCCCCACTGGGTTGTACTTGGAGTTGAACTTATCGAATCTGTGAAAGGTTTGTCTGCCCTGTGGGGTGAGACACACACAGATATCTAATATTAGCTTATGGATGGTGCTAACAGATCTCCAAAACGAACACGTGTCTCTAGCTATAGATAACTATAGATAACTGAACAGCTATGGTTACACAATAAATATGTGTTATAGGGCATAACAGCTGTTCCTGTACAGTATGGATGATATACTCTTACAAAAAACACAGTATTAACACATTTTCTGTTTTCAGACGTGAAACCATATTTTCACATGTATTCAATTAAGAGTTAACACCACCGTCTAACGTGTGAGGAGAGAAACATGTTTTCACCTCACATGGTGAGGGGGTGGCAGGTAGCCTTGTGGTTAGAGCGTTGGGCCAGTAACCAAAAGGTTGCTGGATTGAATCCCCGAGCTGACAAGATAAAAATCTGTCATTCTGCCCCTGAACAAGGCTGTTAACCCACTGTTCCCCGTTGGGCAGTCATTGTAAATAAGAATTTGTTCTTAACTGATATGCCTAGTTGAATAAAATAAAAAACATGTTTTTAAAAAAAATAAAGAATTGGGGTTTCACTTGGGAAATTTCCAGGTCAAAATTGGATATGCAGTTTCACATGTGAAAATCTCACTCTCCCATGTCGAAATGCAAGTTCACATGTGAAAATCACATTTGCAGTTTCATACAGTGCCTTCGGAAAGTATTCAGACCACTTGACTTTTATTCTAAAATGGTTAAATAAAAAAATAAAAAACTCATCTACATAGAATACCCCATAATGGGAAAGCTAAAACATATATATTTTTTAAAAACTTTTTGCCAATTTCTTAAAAATGAAAAAAAAAAGAAATACCTTATTTACATAAGTATTCAGACCTTTTGCTATGAGACTCGAAGTTGAGCTCAGGTGCATCCTGTTTCCATTGATCATCCTTGAGATGTTTCTGCAACTTGAATAGAGTCCACCTGTGGGAAATTCAATTGATTGGACAGGATTTGGAAAGGCACACACCTATCTATTTAAGGTCCCACTGTTGACAGTGCATGTCAGAGCAAGAACCAAGCCATGAGGTCGAAGGAATTGGCCGTAGCGCTCCGAGACAGGATTGTGTCGAGGCACAGATCTGGTGAAGGGTACCAAAACATTTCTACAGCATTGAAGGTCCCCAAGAACACAGTGGCCTCCATCATTCTTAAATGGAAGAAGTTTGGAACCACTAAGACTCTTCCTAGAGCTACCCGCCCGGCCAAACTGAGCAACCGGGGGACATAAAAGCCCGATAAGATCCCGATGGTCACTCTGACAGAGGTCTAGAGTTCCTCTGTGGAGATGGGAGAACCTTCCAGAAGGACAACCATCTCTGCAGCACTCCACCAATCAGACCTTTATGGTATAGTGGCCAGACAGAAGCCACTCCTCAGTAAAAGGCACATGACAGCCCGCTTGGAGTTTGCCAAAAGGCACAGACTCAGACCATGAAAATTCTCTGGTCTGATGAAACCAAGATTGAACTCTTTGGCCTGAATGCCAAGCGTCACGTCTGAAGGAAACCAGGCACCGCTCATCACCTGGCCAATACCTTCCTGGTGGCAGCATCATGCTGTGGGGATGTTTTTCAGCGGCAGGGACGAGGAGACTAGTCAGGATCGAGGGAAAGGTGAACGGAGCAAAGTAATGATGGATCCTTGATGAAAACCTGCTTCAGAGCACTCAGGAACTCAGACTGACGCGAAAGTTCACCTTCCAACAGGACAACAACCCTAAGCACATAGCCAAGACAATGCAGGAGTGGCTCCGGGACAAGCCTCAATGTCCTTGAGTGGCCCAAACAGAGCCCGGACTTTAACCCGATCGAACATCACTGGGGGGACTTGTCCCGAAGCCACGCCTGCGTTGTCTTGGATGTGTGCTTAGGGTCGCTGTCCTCCCCATCGAACCTGACAGAGCTTGAGAGGATCTGCAGAGAAGAATGGTAGAAATTCCCCAAATACAGGTGTGCCAAGCATGTAGTGTCATACCCAAGAAGACTCGATGCTTTAACTGCTGTCAAATGTGCTTCAAGTACTAAGTAAAGGGTCTGAATACTTATGTAAATGTGATATTTCACATTTACGTAAGTAAATGTTTTTGCTTTGTCGTTATGGGGTATTGTGTGTAGATTGATGAGGGGGGAAAAAACTATTTAATCAATTTTAGAATAAAGCTGTAATGCAACAAAATGTGAAAAAAGTCAAGGGGTCTGAAAACTTTCTGAAGGCACTGTATGTGAAAACTTCCACATGATAAAAATTACAAATAATTAAAATGTGAAGTTTCACATGTAAGAAAACTTCACATGTGGAATTGCAAGTTCACATGTGGGGTTGAAATGTTATTCTGTTAACACGTTGCAGTAGCAATGTTTCCACCCCTGGAATTAGGGTGACTGCATCTAAAAATCCTAAATGTGTTACAAATTATGCGGGACATTCGCATAACAGTGGACAAAATTATTTCTCTTTTTGGGCATGTTAATGGATCACGTTCAAATGGCGACATTCACTGAGTGTACAAAACATTAAAAACACCTTCCTAATATTGAGTTGCAACCCCCTTTTGCCCTCAGAACAGCCTCAATTCGTCAGGGCATGAACTCTACAAGGTGTCGTAAGTGTTCCACAGGGATGCTGGCCTATGTTGACTCCAATGCTTCCCACAGTTGGCTGATGTCCTTTGGGTGGTTGACCAGTCTTGATACAAACGGGAAACTGAAAAACCCAGCAGCATTGCAGTTCTTGACACAAACCAGTGCGCCTGGCACCTACGACCATACCCCGTTCAAAATCACTTAAATCTTTTGTGTTGCTCTTTCACCCTCTGAATAGCACACATACACAATCAATGTCTCAATTGTCTCATGGCTTAAAAATTCTTCTTTAACCTGTCTCCTCCCATTCATCCTCTATTTATTTATTTCACCTTTATTTAACCAGGTGGGCTAGTTGAGAACACGTTCTCATTTACACTGATTGAAGTGGATTTAACAAGTGACATCAATAAGGGATCATGGCTTTCACCTGGATTCACCTGGTCAGTCTATGTCATGGAAAGAGTAGGTGTTCTTAATCTTTTGTACACTCAGTGTAGTGCTGCTGTATGAAAGTCACTGCCTGTTATTAAAGGGGCAATCCTTAGCGACCACATCCATTTTTGGAGTTATGAATTAATCATATTTACCAATTGATTCTTGAAGAAGCGTCGGCTAGAGTGGTGTAAAGCTCGCTGCCATTGGACTCTGGAGCAGTGGAAACGAGTTCTCTAGAGTGATGAATCACGCTTCACCATCTGGCAGTCTGACAGAGGAATCTGGATTTGGCGGATGCCAGGAGAACGCTACCTGCCCCAATGCATACTGCCAACTGTAAAGTTTGGTGGGGGAAGAATAACAGTCTGGGGCTGTTTTTCATGGTTCGGGCTAGACCACTTAGTTCCAGTGAAGGGAAAGCTTCACTGGAACTTAGTCTTCTACAATGACATTGTAGAAGATTCAATGTTCCAACATCTAGTGGAAAGCCTTTCCAGAGAGTGGAGGCTGTTATAGCTGCAAAGGGAGGACCAACTCCATATTAATGCCCATGATTTTGGAATGAGATGTCCGACAAGCATGTGTCCACATGCATTTGGTCATGTAGTGTATCATGGATGTACAGTCCATGCATCCGTACCGTAAGGATTTATGAGTGTGTCACGTCCTGACCAGTAGATGGAGCTATTGTATTAGTTTTGGGGTCAGGACGTGGCAGTTTTTGTATGTGAATGATTGTGTTGTTGATTGGGACTTCCAATTGAAGGCAGGTATGTTGAGTTGCCTTTGATTGGAAGTCCTATATAGGTGTGTGTGTTTTTCTTTGGGGTTGTGGGTGGTTGTTATTGCACTGCGTTTAATAGCCTGCAGAACTGTTGCTGTTGTCACCTTTATTGTTTTGTCAAGTGGATGCTTTACTCCTTTTTTTAAATTAAATATGAGTATTCACATACCTGCTGCGCCTTGGTCTTCTCTCCATGACAACTTCTGTTACAGAGTGGTTGCATTTCTCCAGCCCCAAACCTTAGCTTTTTACTGAAACTGTGGTGGGGAGACCCCTTTGTTCATGTTTTATTTTACCTTTATTTAACTAGGCAAGTCAGTTAAGAACAAACTCTTATTTTCAATGACGGCCTAGGAACAGTGCCTTGTTGCAGGAGCCGCGCGTCGGGGGGGGGGGGGGTACTGTCACGACTCCCACTGAAGGTGGCGCCCCCTCCTGCTCGGGTGGCGCTCGGCGGTCGTCGTCACCGGCCTACTAGTTGCCACTGATTCCTTTTGTTTTCCCCCCTTTCTGTTATTGTTTTCACCTGTCCTTAGTTGGGTTGATTAGCGGGGCTATATTAGCTAGTTGGCCCACCTGCTCTTTGTGCGGGATTGTTTCTCTGTGTGTTGCTTTGGTACGCGCTATAATTATTTGGCGCTAGTGCATGGTTTTGCGCTCACTGTGTTTTGTCCCCTGTGTTTGGGGCACTTTGATTTTTGTGTGCGCTCAGTTCGCATTTTGGGTTGGCTGGTGTTTTTCTTGTCGAGCATTAAAAGCTATAACCCTTATCGCTGCTTCCTGCGTCTGATTCCTCCTCCACTACGCTCAAGCCCTTACAGAATCCAGCACCACCTATGGAGTCAGCAGGAGCAACTGCCAACCCCCTTCCCTCGATGGAGGAACGCGTGCTCCATCATACGTCAGTCCTCCACCGAATTGGATCCGCGATGGACCAGATGTTGGAGAGGATGGACCGTTGGGAGAGGAGTGGTCTCCTCTCTCCACCTCCGGCTCCTCCGACGCAGCCACCTCCGCCTCCCACCGCGTCTGGCTCCGGCGCGCTTCGTCTGGCGCTCCCAAGGGAGTATGATGGAGCGACGGCTGGGTGCCAGGGATTTCTGCTCCACCTCGAGCTGTACCTGGCCACCGTCAGACCTGCTCCCTCGGGGGAGGAGAGCGTGAGTGCCCTCGTTTCCTGCCTGACGGGCCGAGCTCTGGAGTGGGCCAATGCAGTCTGGAATGGTCCGGATTCGGCGAGGGATCACTATCCAGAGCGGCGGGTGAGCGGCTGTTCCACCTCAGGCAGGAGACGAGGAGCGCGCAGGACTTCGCACTGGAGTTCAGGACCTTGGCGGCTGGGGCGGGGTGGAACGACAGGGCCCCGATAGACCATTACAGGTGTAGTCTCCGGGCGGACGTCCGCAGGGAGCTAGCTTGTCGGGACACCGCTTTGTCTCTCGATGAGCTCATCGACATGTCTATCCGACTGGACAATCTGCTGGCTGCCCGCGGGCGTTCGGAAAGGGTCCTGTCCGTGCCACCTCGTGCACCCCCGCCCCTACTCCTATGGAGTTAGGGGGGGCCGTGCCGAGGGGTACCGGAGGAGGTGGCTCCTCCTACACCAGCTGTGGTCGGAGAGGACACACGGCCGACCGGTGCTGCAGGAGTCAATCTGGGAGTCGAGAGGGCAGGCAGAACACTTTTCGGTCACCCCAGGTGAGTCAGCACCAAACTCACCCAGAACCCCCTGTTGGTCACGTGTTCTTATTAATTTTGTTTTCTGATTTTTCTCCCCCTTCCCAGCATAGGGCGCTAGTCGATTCAGGCGCAGCTGGGAACTTTATCGATCGCGGACTCGCCATTAAGCTGGGCATTCCGCGAGTGCCGATAGATTCCCCCTTCCCCGTGCACTCCCTAGATAGCCGGCCATTAGGGTCAGGGCTGGTCAGGGAGGCCACGGTTCCACTGGACAAGGTAACGCAGGGGAATCATAAGGAACGGATTAGTTTCTTTCTTATCGATTCGCCTGCGTTTCCGGTGGTGCTGGGGTCCCCTGGCTGGCTGATCACAATCCCTGTATTTCGTGGAAACAGGGGGTTCTCCAGGGGTGGTCAGAGGAGTGTTCAGGGAGATGTCTAGGAGTTTCCATAGGTGCCACGTCGGTGGAGAGTCCAGACCAGGTGTCCACCGTGCGCATTCCTCCTGAATACACCGATTTGGCGATCGCTTTTTGTAAAAAGAGGGCAACCAAATTACCACCTCATCGACAGGGGGATTGTGCGATAGATCTCCAGGTTAACGCTGCGCTTCCCAAGAGTCACGTGTACCCCTTGTCACAGGAGGAGACGGTGGCTATGGAGACATATGTTACGGAATCTCTGGCACAGGGGTACATTCGGCCCTCCATCTCACCCGTCTCCTCGAGTTTCTTTTCTGTGAAGAAAAAGGAGGGAGGTCTGCGTCCGTGCATTGATTACAGAGGTCTAAATGCTATCACGGTGGGGTTTAGTTACCTGCTACCTCTCATCGCTACGGCGGTGGAATCATTTCACGGAGCAAGATTCTTCACAAAACTGGATCTCAGGAGCGCGTATAACATGGTGCGTATTAAGGATGGAGACGAGTGGAAAACCCCGTTTAGTACCACATCGGGCCATTATGAGTACCTCGTCATGCCGTATGGGTTAAAGAATGCTCCAGCCGTCTTTCAATCCTTTGTAGACGAGATTCTCAGGGACCTGCATGGGCAGGGCGGGGTTGTCTATATCGATGATATTCTGATATATTCCGCCACCCGCGCCGCACATGTGTCCCTGGTACGCAAGTTGCTTGGGAGACTGCTGGAGTATGACCTATATGTCAAGGCTGAGAAGTGTGTGTTCTCCAAACGACCCGTCTCCTTCCTGGGTTATCGCATTTCCACCACGGGGGTGGTGATGAGTGTGACCGCGTTAAGGCCATGAGTAATTGGCTGACTCCAACCACGGTGAAGGAGGTGCAGCGGTTCTTAGGGTTTGCCAATTACTACCGGAGGTTTATCTGGGGTTTTGGCCAGGTAGCGGCTCCCATTACCTCACTGCTGAAGGGGGGGCCGGTGCGTTTGCGGTGGTCGACTGAGGCGGACGTAGCCTTCAAGAGGTTGAAGGTGCTGTTCACCGAAGCACCCGTGTTGGCGCACCCGGACCCCTCTCTAGCATTCATAGTGGAGGTGGACGCATCCGAGGCTGGGGTGGGTGCCGTGCTATCACAGCGCTCGGGTACGCCACCGAAACTGCTTTCTTTTCGAAGAAGCTCAGTTCGGCGGAGCGTAACTATGATGTGGGGGACAGGGAGTTGTTAGCGGTGGTAAAAGCCTTGAGGGTGTGGCGACACTGGCTTGAGGGGGCTAAGCACCCCTTTCTCATCTGGACCGACCATCAGAATCTGGAGTATATCCGGGCAGCTAGGAGACTGAATCCGCGTCAGGCAAGGTGGGCCATGTTCTTAACCCGTTTTAGGTTCACTATTTCCTATAGGCCAGGCTCCCTGAACCCGAGGGCCGACGCGCTGTCCCGTCTCTATGACACTGAGGACCGGCCCATCGATCCGACTCCCATTATTCCAGCTTCTAGGCTGGTGGCACCGGTGGTATGGGAGGTGGACTCGGACATCGAGCGGGCGTTAGTATTGGAACCTGTGCCTTCACAGTGTCCCGTGGGTCGCATGTACGTGCCGCTCGGTGTCCGTAATCAGTTGATTCGGTGGGCTCACACTCTACCCTCTTCGGGTCATCCTGGTGTGGCGAGGACAGTGCGGGGTCTCAGGGGGAAGTACTGTTGGCCCACCTTGGCTAAGGACGTGAGGTTCTATGTCTCTTCCTGTTCGGTGTGCTCCCAGAGTAAGGCTCCTAGGCATCTCCCGAGAGGGAAGTTACAGCCCCTCCCCGTTCCACAACGTCCATGGTCGCACCTGTCAGTAGACTTCCTGACAGATCTCCTCCCCGTCTCAGGGGAGCACTACGATCCTGGTGGTTGTGGATCGGTTTTCAAAGTCCTGCCGTCTCCTCCCGTTGCCCGGTCTCCCTACGGCCCTGCAGACTGCGGAGGCCCTATTTACCCACGTCTTCCGGCACTACGGGGTGCCGGAGGACATTGTCTCTGATCGAGGTTCCCAGTTCACATCCAGGATCTGGAAGGCGTTTATGGAGCGTCTGGGGGTCTCGGTCAGTTTGACCTCTGGTTATCACCCCGAGAGTAATGGGCAGGCGGAGAGGGTGAACCAGGAGGTGGGCAGGTTTCTGCGGTCGTATTGCCAGGATCGGCCAGGGGAGTGGGCGAGGTACATTCCTTGGGCGGAGTTAGCCCAGAACTCACTTCGTCACTCCTCCACTAACCTGTCACCCTTTCAGTGTGTTTTGGGTTACCAGCCGGTCCTGGCACCATGGCACCAGAGCCAGAACGAGGCTCCTGCGGTGGAGGAATGGGTACCGCGCTCCAAGGAGACCTGGAGAGCCGTCCAGGAATCCCTGAAGCAAGCCAGTGGATGGCAGAAGAGGAGTGCTGACCGCCACCGCAGTGAGGCCCCCATGTTCGTACCGGGGGACAGGGTCTGGCTCTCGACCCGGAACCTGCCCCTCCGTTTGCCCTGCCGGAAGCTGGGGCCGCAGTGTGTGGGGCCCTTCAAAGTCCTGAGGAGGATAAACGAGGTGTGTTATAGGTTACAACTCCCTTCCTATTACCGTATTAACCCCTCGTTTCATGTGTCTCTCCTCAGACCGGTGGTAGCTGGTCCCGTACAGGAAGGTGAGGTGCCGGAGGTCCTTCCGCTCCCTCTGGACATCGGGGGGTCCCCGGCGTACAGCATACGGGCCATCCTGGACTCGAGACGCCGGGTGAGGGGCCTGCAGTACCTCATGGACTGGGAGGGGTACGGCCCGGAGGAGAGGTGCTGGGTACCGGCGGAGGACGTCTTGGACCCATCCATGTTGAAGGATTTCCATCGCCTCCGTCCGGATCGCCCTGCGCCTCGCCCTCCGGGTCGCCCTCGAGGCCGGTGTCGGCGCGCTGCAGGAGCCGCGCGTCGGGGGGGTACTGTCACGACTCCCACTGAAGGTGGCGCCCCCTCCTGCTCGGCTGGCGCTCGGCGGTCGTCGGCCTACTAGTTGCCACTGATTCCTTTTGTTTGCCCCCTTTCTGTTATTGTTTGCACCTGTCCTTAGTTGGGTTGATTAGATGGGCTATATTAGCTAGTTGGCCCGCCTGCTTCCTGTGCGGGATTGTTTCTCTGTGTGTTGCTTTGGTACACGCTGTAATTATTTTGCGCTAGTGCATGGTTTTGCGCTCACTGTGTTTTGGGCACTTAGATTTTTGTGTGCGCTCAGTTCACATTTTGGGTTGGCTGGTGTTTTGCTTGTTGAGCATTAAAAGCTATAACCCTTATCGCTGCTTCCTCCTCCACTACGCCCAAGCCTTACACTTGTTCAGGGGCAGAACAACAGATTTGTACCTCCTTAGCTCGGGGATTTGAACTTGCAACCTTTCGGTTACTAGTCCAACACTCTAACCCCTAGGCTACCCTGCCGCCCCCTGTTTCAATTAAGGATTGCCATGTGAAACTTCACACGTGTCTGAACCACTTTTTTCACCTTTTTACATTTGTTTTTCTTTGTAAGGGTATTCATGACGGCAGGAGAAATAGATAGAGGGAGGGTCTTACAGCATGTACATCCAGGGAGTCCACAGTGAGGTCATAGGGGTCCATGTTGAGGTGTTCAAACACCTCTCTAAGGGTCAGCTTCCGCCCGCCCTTCTCCAGCACCACACGGTCTGCCTCCGTCTTGTAGGTGGTCTGGATGAAGTTTAGAAGGTGCTTCTGGGACATGCAGGCAGCTGCATGGATGTGTGTGTCCACCTGGGGAAAGAGACATCACAGTCGGAAAGTGGACAAATCAGATTTAGTGATGGACTTTCACATTTTTTGATGACAAATTTAGCTTTCACATTCAAGTCTTGCCTTTCTGACATTGTAGAAGTCTCTGTGTGGAACACCCTTAAGTTCCTTTAGCTCAGCCATCTCATTGAGCATTTCATGCAGGTAGAACTTTGAGCCCAGGAAGTTCAGGCGTCTGTGACAATAGGTCTTCCTGTAAAGCATGTTAGTTATGCAGAGACAAAAATAAAGCTCCATTACACAGTGGTGAGTTCAGGAAGTGGTGGTCACTCACGTGGGTCCATCAACGATCATGGCCAGCACATGGCTGAGGTCTATGGCGAAGGTCTCCAGGTCAGGGTAGGGCAGGCTGCGGGGCCTGTTCTGACTTAGAGCCTCTGCATTCTCATACACATACACTATGCCATCTTTTGTCTGCAGCTCATAGCTCAGGTTGTCTGGGATATTCTCAATGCTGTAAGGGTCCTCCCCTTCCCTAGGGCAAGGGCAGACATCTGTGGGGAGACCAGTATGACTGACATAGACTCTAATACAATGGACTCCACTTGTACAGGACGTTAAGAACACATTATGTACATATAGTTAATTTATGGGCACTGTTTGAGTATACACTGAGTGTACAAAACATTATGACCACCATGAAATAGACTGACCAGGGGAATCCAGGGGAAATTATTATTGATTATTGATGTCACTTGTTAAATCACTTGTTAAATCCGCTTGAGATAATTGAGACATGAATTGTGTATGTGTGCCATTCAGAGGGTGAATGGGAAAGACAAAATATTTAAGTGTCTTTGAACAAGGTATGGTATTAGGAGCCAGGCGCATCAGTTTGTGTCAAGAACTGCAACACTGCTTGGTTTTTCACACTCAACAGTTTCCCGTGTGTATCAAGAATGGTCCACCACCCAAAGGACATCTAGCCAACTTGACACAACTGTGGGAAACACTGGAGTCAACATTGGCAAGCATCCCTGTGGAACGCTTTCAACACCTTATAGAGTCCATGCCCCGACGAATTGAGGCTGTTCTGAGAGCAAAAGGGGGGTGCAACTCAATATTAGGAAGGTGTTCTTAATGTTTTGTACACTCAGTGTATACCTGGTAGAACCTCGTCCTCTTCCTTCCACGTCTGGTTCTCAGCGCTGCGGAGGAACTGAGCGACGGTCCGTGGAAAGCGATGGTAGGCCAGTCTGGAGTACTTCTCCCTAATGAACAGGGCTTTCATCAGGGTTTTTGCTGCCTGTTCATAGTCCTCTACTGTGATCTGGGGAGAGTAGAGAGCTGTCATTACTAGTCTTACCACATGGCTTTCCATTTCATCCTGTGGACTCTCTACCACACAAAATTATTCCTAACCACCTGGGAATTTAAAGTCATAACAAAGTACCACTTTTATTATTTAAATGATCAAACTTGTATTTTGACAGGGAGTCATGCTGAGTCCAAGTTCTCTTTTACAGATGAACCAAAAACATCAATATACACTATACACATAAATATTCACATCAATACACGAAAAGCAAAACACAATCATTACTGTCCCATTTCATTGCAACTCTTCCAGTATGCAGTGAAATACTGCATGAGTTGTGTATGAACTGTATGCCACCTGCTTGGAGCACTTACACCAGCGCAGTAGTCTCCACTGATGGTGACCCTCTGGTACTCGGGGCAGTTCTCTGGAAGTGAGGAGCAGGTGGAGGAGGGTGAGAGGAATGGGGTCACCACAGAACGGGCCCACTCTGCAGTCACAGGGATCTGCAGGACCTGCAACGATGCTGACTGTGAACGGATCATCTTGAAACTCTTCTTCCTGGAAAGCAAACATTCTTATAAATACTTAACACTCCAGAACTGAATTGATCAGCTAGTTTAGATTCCATGAGGTCCTGTATTGTTGAGGGCTAGACTCACCTCTTGGCGCTCTCTTCTGAATGCTGCTCTGCCAGCTCTTTGAGCAGCTCCCTCTCCTTGGCCTGGTGCAGGCCGATGGGACAGTCCTCAGGGACGGTGAACATGGACAGGGCATCCTTAGTGTCCTCCTCCTTCAGCGCTGACGCATACACCTTCTCAGCCAGCAGACGTGTCTCCTCATCCACCTCACTCAGCGTGATCTTAGGGAATTGTCTCGGCATGTCTGTAAAAACACCAGCAGTAGTGTAGCAGCTTAGTATAAACACTGTACAGATACAGTATGTACAGTTGAAGTCGGAAGTTTACATACACCTTAGCCAAATACATCAGTTTCACAATTCCTGACATTTAATCCTAGTAAAAATTCCCTGTCTTAGGTCAGTTAGGATCACCACTTTATTTTAAGAATGTGAAATGTCAGAATAATAGTAGAGAGAATGATATATTTCAGATTTTATTTCTTTCATCACATTCCCAGTGGGTCAGAAGTTTATGTACACTCAATTAGTATTTGGTAGCATTGCCTTTAAATTGTTTAACTTGGGTCAAACGTTTTGGGTAGCCTTCCACAAGCTTCCCACAATAAGTTTGGTGAATTTTGGCCCATTCCTCCTGACAGAGCTGGTGTAGGTTTGTAGGCCTCCTTGCTCGCACACGCTTTTTCAGTTCTGCCCACAAATTTTCTATAGGATTGAGGTCAGGGATTTGTGATGGCCACTCCAATACCTTGACTTTGTTGTCCTTAAGCCATTTTGTCCTACAACTTTGGAAGTATGCTTAGGGTCATTGTCCATTTGGAAGACCCATTTACAACCAAGCTTTAACTTCCTGACTGATGTCTTGAGATGTTGCTTCAAAATATCCACATAATTTCCCTGCCTCATGATGCCATCTATTTTGTGAAGTGCACCAGTCCCTCCTGCAGCAAAGCACCCCCACAACATGATGCTCCCACCCCCATGCTTCACGGTTGGGATGGTGTTCTTCGGCTTGCAAGCATCCCCCTTTTTCCTCCAAACATAACTGTTATAGTGTGGACACTATATAAATAATTACATGGTTATTATTGGCATTGACCGTGACCTTTCCCCTTTGATGATGTCATCACTAAGAGTCAGATCTGTGCAATGTGATTCTACCACCGGTTGAGTGGGCTAGATAGTTCTGCTATTTTTGTACCGTTTGTACCTGGCTGTACACCTTTTAGTTATTGGGTTGAAAGTAAAGGAAAGTAATATTGAAATGCGTGTGGGCATTCCTTGTCAAGTTACTACAATAACGATGGTCATTATGGCCAAACAGTTCACTTTTTGTTTCATTTTTTATGGCGGTTTTGGAGCAGTGGCTTCTTCCTTGCTGAGCGGCCTTTCAGGTTATGTCAATATAGGACTGTTTTACTGTGGATATAGATACTTTTCTACCTGTTTCCTCCAGCATCTTCACAAGGTCCTTTGCTGTTGTTCTGGGATTGATTTGCACTTTTCGCACCAAAGTACATTCATCTCTAGGAGACAGAATGCATCTCCTTCCTTAGCGGTATGATGGCTGTGTGGTCCCATGCTGTTTATACTTGCGTACTATTGTTTGTACAGATGAACGTGGTACCTTCAGGCATTTGGAAATTGCTCCAAGGATGAACCAGACTTGTGGCGGTCTACAATTTTTTTTCTGAGGGCTTGGCTGATTTCTTTTGATTTTCCCATGATGTCAAGCAAAGAGGCACTGAGTTTGAAGGTAGACCTTGAAATACATCCACAGGTACACCTCCAATTGACAGAAATGATGTCAATTAGCCTATCAGAAGCTTCTAAAGCCATGACATCATTTTCTGGAATTTTCCAAGCTGTTTAAAGGCACAGTCAACATAGTGTATGTAAACTTCTGACCCACTGGAATTGTGATAAAGTGAATTATAAGTTAAATAATCTGTCTGTAAACAATTGTTGGAAAAATGACTTGTGTCATGCACAAAGTAGATTTCCTAACCGACTTGCCAAAACTATAGTTTGTTAACAAGAAATTTGTGGAGTGGTTGAAAAACGAGTTTTAATGACTCCAACCTAAGTGTATGTAAACTTCCGACTTCAACTGTACACACTTCGGCGTTTTGGAGGGGTTAGATTGGAGTTTTGTTATTGTAGGAGGTGGAGCTGCCACCTAATTCGTCCCCAAAAATAGCTGCCATTTCCAGCGTTTCTATCCACTCAGAACTCAAATCTGCTTTGTCATCACGACACCTCACTGCCATGACGTCCCTCTGCTATAAGCATTGCTTTGCATATTCACCTAGTATTAACAGAGAGCTATTAGCACAATGTGTTAGCTAATATTAGATCTATTAGCATATATTCGTTTATTTGCTTAGCAGAGTTACCTCGAGGCGAGGCAAAACAACCACCATGACAGATTGACAAATTGTGACGTACTGCAATCTCCTTTTGAAATGACTCTGGTAAGCGGATCCTTGAGCACTTGTGACCGACATAAATACTGACAAATGATCACGTTACATCCAACATGCTAACCGTACTTGCCTCCGAGACAATATGCTATTTTCACTTATGACCTTTAGGGTCAATGCCAGGCCCCGTACTATCCTCTCTGAGGACAACATAGAGACAGGGTAGAGAATGACATCAGGTTAGTGTTTATCTTATTCATAGACTGTCTGCTGAGTGAATTGTACTGTCAGAGGTCATCTTATTACCCCTGGGATTTAATGAAGTTTTAATTCCCAGCTGTTCCATCATTCTTTTCATTTTTCTGAAGACCAGAGTGTCTGCAGTTGTACACTCAGGCTGCAACGATGTTGTTTATACTGTTTCATGGACGTGTTTGTTTGTCATGTATCAAGATGAGGCTAGGGACACAAATCTTGAGCTGGCAGATTACATTGAAAATCTGCTGTCTTAAGTGGCACAACATGATTTTCAAAATCGAAAACTCGACTTATACAGTATGACTGCCATTTTGATTTCTCTCCAGACACATACCAGCTCTATTCCTTTCAGGTTTATGGTCCTAATCCTAATAACCTGTGTAAACGTGACAGTAACCGTTGTACTGTAGACTTTATAGCCCAGTGTCTGATTGTCGGTCACTGGTCCAGTAACCACACTGTTGTCCCATTTAGGGACCTGTCTGCACCGACAGATCAAGTGACCGAACCGCGAGGGGTTTGTTGATACCCCAAATGACATAAAACCCAATCCACCCAGGCAACACTGTGGCCATACAGACCTGGTGCCCCTGAGAGAAAAGCTCTGGTGTCATCAGTGACAGAGTAATGTCAAAGCTCCATTCTGCCAAGCCTTTCCAAGAGGGCTGCCATTCCTGGCAAAATTCTGTGCCACAAACACCCCACTGCTCACCCTAAGCCACTTCCAAGAACAGCTTTGTGGATCAAACTAGCGCCTGTCCACTGCCCACTGCACTGCAGACAGACAGAGAGAGCAGCACATTACAGCAAAGACCACAGGTGAACTCTGAAAGCTGAGAGTGTTTCTGTGAAGCAGCAGCAGCATTGATTAATAGATGGGTTCTCATAAATAATTTAGCACCGATTCTTCCTCTCAATGAATTGGAGTGCTGCCTCACTCTCACACACACGCGCACACACACACACACACACACACACACACACTGTCTCTCTCTCTCTCTCTCTCTCTCTCTCTCTCTCTCTCTCTCTCTCTCTCTCTCTCTCAGTCTCTCTGCTTATACTGCTGCCTCAGCATCAGTTATACATCATTTTCTCAGTCAGAGACACCCACAAGCCATCAGTATTCCTCCCAGAGTAATAGCCATCTCATTTCCATCACACGTTATGAACTTTAACACACTCTCTCAAACAGCAACACAATAGTTTCCGAGGCTCTAGCTGCTAGAACAGTATGTAGTGTACCTTAACTCGTTATCGTCTGCGTGACTTACCTTCTGGTCTGTTCACAGCCATCGCTCTGTGCTGTACAGTCTCCACTGGGAGTCCTGATGATGGAAATCTCAGCTAGGATCACAGTGTCTCTGTACAGGCTCTCTGCGGTAGAGACTGGCTAACAGGCTGGTCGCCTGACTCTGACGGGCTGGCTTGCGATGTGGGTCGGTCCCACTCTGAGCCTGCCGTGGTTAAAGACCGCGGTTCTGTTTTCTTTGAGTGTCCTTCTCTATCTATTTTAAGAAGCCATTGGCATCATGTCGACAGAGCCACTAATCCTTGGAATATGTCACAACTGGCTGTCAACAAAGAGAGAGTCCAGAGGCGAGCCACCGGCGCTCCCCTCTGCTGGCTGGGCTCACACCCCACCCACACTCCTCATACACTCCTCTCCACATTTGGGACAGTGATAAATCACAAGCTGGTAGCAGCAGCCTTCCTCCTTAAGGAGCCAGATAGCAAGCTATGCAGCCGTTGCAAGTATTGTAAACATTACCCAGGCAGCCCTGATTGAGAGGACTGCCGCTGCGCAGCCATGCATCACTGCTTTGCCTCGGAGCCTCGACAGTCCCGCCCACACACTTAATCTCAGCTCTGACTGACCTTGGTTTAGGTGCATAGTGTTAGAATGAATAATTCTGCTGTAGTTCTCTGGCATCATGTCAGTCAGGCTGATGGGTAATCATCCTCAGTAAAGGATCAGACTACCTCACACTCTAACATCACCCAATTAGAATAGGTGATGACAAAACAGTGACCCACAAGCCCATATTTACCCATGCACACACTGTCCTTCATGTTCATGTTCAAAGCTGCCAATTTGAAACCATATAGGACCCTCTACCCTGATCTGTGTGATTTCAGTCCAGGCTGATCCTATCTGACACTGGCTTCGGCAGAGACACTCACATAGATTGTAGTGTATGCTGTGAACACATGACATAGGACTCCATTCCCTACCTGGTATTGGTGTTGTTCAGCGTTCCCAGTAGAGCTCCAGAAAGAGAGCTGTAGGACAGATTCAACTCAGTGTTGTCGATAAGGTCCTGTTGTTTCCCCCAATGGACAACTGCTGCAGCTCTGATTACCCCCACATGACTACAACTCACATCCCAGCTGCCTCTGCTCAGACGCACACACACACACACACACACACACACACACACACACACACACACACACACACACACACACACACACACACACACACACACACACACACACACACACACACACACACACACACACACACACACACACACACACACACATACCAACATGCAGGTCACAATGTTAACAATCCGTGTTTATTTTTACCTGGCCTGTTGAGGTTGACTGTCTAATGCCTCACAGCAGAATGATTTACAGTATCTTTGGACAGCAACAATGTCATTCAGCTTGCTCTATATTTCATTCAGAGCCTCATTACATGGAGAAATAATGTTGTTCTACATTGGAGCTGACTTCCTATTATTGATCTGCACATCTGGTTTTGGGAGCATTAGATCATATGACCGAGGGGACTTCTGCTGCAGCTCCATAGAGAGCATTACAGGAGATTAATGTAGGTACAGACACAGTCTGATCTCAATGGTTCCCCCTCTGCACTGATGTACTTATGATAGTGGGATGTGGGGACTGAGAGACAGAGAGAATGAGAGAGAACTGAGCCATGATCATGTTGAGCTATGTTGTTCTAATCCTCTGTACGTTCCAGGAAGCCCCTTTGAGTCTGCAAGGGGCATTTTGATACCATGATGTTAGCACATTGGAGCAAAAAGGAATTTGAGCATCTCCTGAATGGGTTGTTTCCTAATGGTCTAGTCATTGTATCCCTGCTATCTTCCTGTCTGTGTTGGATCATTTACCGTAGTGCTCCCTGTCCCTGGGCAGCCATTAGTAGTTCTCAAACACAGCTGCACACACTGTTTTTATCATGTCCTCTCTGGGCTCTCTCAGACACCAGCCTGTTGTCACTGGTGCGGGTCCAGTCCTGAATTACTGTACCTTCTGTCAAAGACACCTCTATAAGAGAAGGTCAACTACATCGCTGTCAGTCTGTGTATGAGAAATACACTTATCACCCTGGCTAAAGATATTTTAAGAGAGTACAGTACAGTAGATCAACATTTATGAGCACTGGATGGAGTGGTGTTGTTTTATTTATAGGGCTGATGTCTACATGTCTGAGGGTCTACATGTCTGAGGGTCTACATGTCTGAGGGTATACATGTCTGAGGGTCTACATGTCTGAGGGTCTACATGTCTGAGGGTATACATGTCTGAGGGTCTACATGTCTGAGGGTATACATGTCTGAGGGTCTACATGTCTGAGGGTCTACATGTCTGAGGGTATACATGTCTGAGGGTCTACATGTCTGAGGGTATACATGTCTGAGGGTCTACATGTCTGAGGGTCTACATGTCTGAGGGTCTACATGTCTGAGGGTCTACATGTATGAGGGTCTACATGTATGAGGGTCTACATGTCTGAGTGAGAGAGCACGTGAAAGATTGAGTGAATGAATAAGCCTGAGAGAGGGAGAGAAAAGGAGAGAGGGGGAGGAGGGTGAGAGCAAGCTTACCGTTTCCCAAGCAGGGGCTTGACTGCTGCTTTAGCAGAGGGATGTCTCCTCTCCTCATCTTCCTCACAGTGTTTGGGCCTGGGAGAGAAAAACAAAACAGTGCAGTCATGCACGAGCGCAACGCAGCTTTACCCAGAGTGTTCCTCAGACACAATTGGATGGGCCTTTAACGCATTTACATTAGTCTCATAGCTTCGACAGATCGATGCTGATAAACATACAAGTCATTTATCACTTTGATATGATCTTAGACAGAGAAACTGGAGAAGACAGCAAGTTGCTGAATCAGTAAGAATATGTAAGAAACACAATGTACATTCAATATGTAGCATATCACCAACACATGTCAATGATCCATCATTTGAGTCTTTGTGAGATACAATAACATCTTTAGACCATAGCTGTTCACTCACCTCCTCTGTCTCCGTGCCTCCGTACCTTCTGCAGTCAGGCAGACTATATGAACTCTGGAAGTTCCCTCAGAGAAAACCCTCTGTCATTTTCTGCTCCTGTGGTGGTAAGGAGATAACTCGCTCATCGCCCTCCAGTGCACAAGACACCATCCTTAACTCTTTCACTGCCGCTGCATAGCAAATGACATAGAGTGAAGTGTTCATTCTTACTACTTATCCAGAATGCAAATGACTACCAGTTGGTCATAAGTCACATAGGTTACACTACCATTGTTGTCGTCTCACCGTCCCTCTCTGCATATTCTACTGCTGCCCCCCAGTTTAGCAACTCCCTCTTCGGTCTGAGATAAACTGAAAAAGAGGTGCTGACATTTTGCAAAGAGCATATTGTTAAACATCAGTACTTTGTGAAGAGTCCTCTTTCAGCTGTAGACCCAGAGGGCCCTCATGTGGAGGATTTGTTATTGCAGGATATCGGGGTGAGATTAGCCTGGTCCCAGATCTGGTATCATGTCAACTCCATGGCATGACCAGGAGTGGCAACGAGTGGCATGATGACATAAACAGACTGGTACCCATGCTAGGGAAAGATATGATGCTGCCAAGATGTCAACCTTCCTGTAACTCTAACTACAACCTCATGAATTGTAGATGTTTTTGGATAATATCCACACTCTGAGGTCATCTTCAACACACATGTGCATCTTACCACATGTATGTCATATATGATCAGAGAGTGTATTAGCTAGCATGAGATATCGGTGTGGCTCTCCACAGGGCCTAGGAGGAGATCCAGCTTTACCGCTGTGCCCTTTTCCGCCACAGGCCCTGTGGTGTTGATTTAGCCTGGCACTGTGCTAGATTACAACACTAATCCTCCCCTGCTCCAGTTATCAGGCCACTTTTAGAGTGGGCTGGAGAAGACTCACTCACAGAGCCATCAGTCTGCTGCTCCTGAATGACTGACAGACAGCAGGACAGAAGGATATGGGCTTGTACTGTATGAATCTGCCCTGGGCTCCTCTAGTTGTCCGCCTGGGGTAGAGAAAAGCATGTCACAGTTGGCCAGATGCTTTACTTCCTCCATAACTAGAATGGAAAACTGCATCATGTCTCCATGTGAAGCATGGGAAAGGAGATGGCGTCCCACTGAAATGACTGTGGAAGTGATCTGGCTGCGTCCATAAACAGCGTAGGTATGTGATCTTATCAAAGCCTTATTGTATGCTGATGTTTGGCTTCCCTGACAGCTTCGGACTGTGGTTATATCACACATGCCATGCTGTGCTAACCAATTGATTACATTCATTTGGATGATTCAATTATGCATTGATATCTAATGATATTTAGTGGTTGACATACAGTACCTTCAATGACATTGTGATGGAAAGAATGGCCCTCTTGTGACTTTGTGATAACTGTCTAAGAGGAACACAAGAATCACACCTCTTACAAATCCATGGGCTCTTATCAACCATCTAGGAGGGCCTGGGGGAGTTATTATTTTTGACTGATTGGAGACCTGCACTAGTCAGTTTGTAGACGCTATCACACCATTGGATGACTCCTTTGTGTCCCTATGGCAAGGCACATCAATCCATTTCATTTTCTTCACAGATTTTTAACAGAACAATGACAGGACCCTTGTTGAGTTTTCCTATGTGAGCAGTCGTTCAACTGACTGTAGAGCAGCGTATGGCAAGCGTCAGATACTGTACCCACCACCAGGTGGCAGAGTTGCCAAGAAAGAAGAGCGTAGTACCATAGCGTCGTTTACATATGTCTATTGATAGAGCGGAACCTAAGGCCTGATACTGTTGAAATAAATCCAAAGTGTGAGCTAATATGAACATGTGTGGGCAAGCTTATTGTCATGTATATTCTATATTCTACAGTACAGTATGAGACGTGTGATATTCATTTCTAATGTTATGATGATGTTATAATAATAATAATAATAATGTTATAATAATGTACAGTTATATGATGAATGACAGCCCTAAGGCATTAGTACCGTGCCATCTTACTGTGTGATGGGTAACTTCTTGGCTTTGCCTTTATGGACAACTGTCTGGGCTTGATGGTTTTACATACGCTGAACTTCTACTTGGCTAGCCACTTAGTTCCTACTTTAAAAAAAAAAAAAATCCTGGAAACTTGACATAGCTTGCAGATTTTGGTGTCGGGTAGTTTTTAGGTAGTTTGTTGTCTCACTTGGCCAGAAGTCATAGTCTTGTGTTTGTTCTGTCTGCATAGTTCCAGGAAAAGCCTTGAACTTTAGGCTAGCAAGGCCTTCTTGGTGACCCATGGTGGAATTTGTTAAAATGTGATTGATTAGTATTTGACAACTCTCACATTTTCCTTGATCAGTCTTGACCTGTATACATAATGCCTTATGTAAGGCCTGCTGCACCCTCTGTCCTGTGACATCTGTAGTCAGATCACCCTGTTCAAAATCAAAGAGATTCTCACCTCTTCAACTCTAATTATTACTGTCAGAGGCTTTGAAGATGGAGAGGTCCATTGCATGTTTTAGCCACTTGGCATATTTCCTCTGTTTTTCGGTTCTCACACTTAAAAATTCCATTCCTTACACAAAGGAAAGTAACAAACTTGAGATGCATGGCCCCCAGGCTTATAGGATTGCCACGTCTCCAACTGTCCAGGTGTCCCCTGGAGGAAGGAGGATTGATTATGAGGTGTCCAAACACTGGTTAGGGAGACATTTACCTGAGTATACTCATCATTTAGCTCATATGTCATCATATAGACTGCTACTGTCCTCAATTTTGCCTTTTCTGGATTTCAGCACTGCTGTGGTCCAACTGTAATATGCCCAGGATGTTTCACTACTCTTTAGTGATTTCAGAAAACATTTCTGGAGAATGAATAGGTGACATGTGTATTTTCCATTAGTACCATTTAAAAATGGGGCTTTTGTGTAGGTGACGAAAGCAATCACCTTGTCAAGCTGGTGACATTTTAAGTCACTAGATGGCATTAGAACCAAAACAATGTAATTAAACATGTCTCTGGCAAGCTGTCTTGTAGTGCATGCCTTCTTATACAATCAGATAATAATTGCATTGCAATTCCATTGGCACCTATCCCTGACTTTTACAATGACCCAAGACAATCCATAACCTCTCTCTGGCCCAGTGGAGTTACTAATGACCATGTTTTGAATAAGACAGGAAGGAAGTGCAATGGCCTCTTCTTGAACCATACATTCATCCAAATTGTATCTTGCATACCAATCAAATAGAGTTCTGGTGTACACTTCACTTGTGCGGCAACATATTCAATAGATTTGGTCAGCAAGCAAACCAATCTAGGTAGAGTATACCACATACAGTTGTTGGAAACCCTTAAATGTTATTCAAAGTTTCATTTTGAATTTGCCTGTGGAAGAGTAAAGTTTAATGAGAGCAAATGTAATGTTGTCAATGGCATTAATAACTGTTCCTGACCTAATGGGCATATTTAAATAACAGACATAATCTTTTACAGGCTTTGATATTTCAAACATCCATGGAGTGACTGCAACCTTCCTGTGGCTGATTAATAGCAATGTCTGTCTGTCTGTCTGTCTGTCTGTCTGTCTGTCTGTCTGTCTGTCTGTCTGCACAGCTCATGAACGCGCTTCGCGATGGCTGTTTCTTCGATGTTCTCTACGTGCCTCGCAGGAATGTTACACAGACCCCCCTCCACCCCCCTCATAGCACTGCATCCTGATGTCCAGACCATCTACCATTGTGTGCAGATGGAGCTGGGTCTCTCATCCTCCCGTAATGGCTGAAGAGCACAACTGCAGTGTGGAGCGATCCAGCAGATATGCACTGTACTATGCAGGAATGCGCCTGGCACTCCTGTCTGCCCTCTAGGGGGGGCACAGGGAGAGTGGAAGGGGAATTGATTTAATGAGACCCTGAAATCACTTAACCCAGACCAGGTGCTACATGTCTCACTGAAGCTGGGCAGACAATAGAATGCCACTTTCAATTTACAACAGTAATTTCCTGTGGAAAAGAGAAAGTCTGGACAGAGTCAACTTTTATATGCAAAATGTTTATTGTATGACAATGTTAATTGCTTCGACACAAATAAAATAGACCACATTTACAAATATATTATACCATAGCTATTAAACCATTTATCCTATTAGCACAGTTCGAAACATATAACATCCATGATGCAAACAATAGTGGAAACAACAAATAGTTACAATGCCCTTATATTTTCTTCCTGTACAAAAATAGTTCTATCTCCATAAGTAGTTGAATCTAACCTATATAATATTTAAATAATGATATCTGAAATATCTTATATACAAACTGCCAAATAAAAATATACATACATAGATTGCACATGTGTTTTATACAAAACATATTCAAGTATAGTTCCATCCATTGTGGACTGGCACAGATATTTCATACAATCTCTAATGCATTTCCCTCATACAGTGACCAAAAACTTCAGCTTCATAGCTCTTTATTATAAGTCCATCTCCTTATGTCTTATCTCCCTGTTTGGCATGGACCAGATGTCTTTAGATGTATTTTAGGTCCACATAGATGTCTGACTGAGAAGGCTGGGACTGAAAAGTGCAGATGAGTATAGAGGGTTTGGTGAAATTGGCTCCTGTAATCCACAGGGTAAAACTCAAAGTTCAGGATCTGCATAAGAGGTTTATAGAGTCCCAGTATTTACGCAGTGGACTCTTCTCTGAGTCTGTACCGCTGTATTGACCTTGCTCCTCTCCCACAGCTGGGCAGAGATAGCACCATCCTCAGCATCTCTCCCTCTCTCTCTTCACGGTGCCATCCAGTGCCTGTAGACCAGCTGTTGTTTTGGCGCTCTGCATCGCCAATGCCTCTGCTAAGTCCAGCTTCCAGAGGCGCTGCAGCTATCTCATGTCTGGAAAAAAAAAGTCTGAGGCATTTGGAGAATTTTAGAACAGGGCAGAGACACTAAGCCTCGACTGCTGCTCTCCTCCCCTGTTCCTCCCATGGAACAAGTCCAGCTCATGTCCGTCTGAGCAGCTCCTCCAGCTTGTGAACATGTGAGTCTGCGTTGCCCCACACGGGCTTCAGCCTGCCCCCCTCCAGCCTCAGTGTGGCCCTGCGCTCAGGGAGGGAACGACGCCTCCGGCCATAGCCTTGTGGGCTGATCTTGTCGATGGGTGCACTACCAATCTTTAGCTTGTTGTTGAGCTGGTGGATGCGGTGGGCCAGGTCGTGCACCGTGCAGGTGCCCAGAGAGCAGCCCGGTCTCCAGGCCTGGTTCACTGAATTTTTGGACCTCTTGGTTCGGACACTGATGTCAGTGCTGGAAGAGAGAGGAGGGAGAGGACCTTTAATTAATGCCTTGCATTCCTGAGCGGACACAACTTGGCTCAGAGATCCACTCCACAGCTTGCTTACTTTAATGAGCCTTGTTTGACAATGGTGATTAATCTCTTAATTCCATTTGAAATCTTGATTTCACAAGGATAACGAAATAGCACCATGCACATTAAGTTATGTAAAGGTTTGTATGGTATAGGCTTTTACCTGGAATGAGGAATCAGGGTGTCCCTGACGTCTTCTGGGCTGACAAACTGTACAGACTCTGCTATCCTCTCTGCAGAAAAACTGTTTAGATCTCGTCTCGATCTGCTTTGCATCCATATGCTTAACCTGGGAAAGAAGAAATCCAACTCATTAAAAACTGTTCAAAGAAGTCCACAAAATACACAACAGTATGTGCTGATATCATGGTCACTATGCATTGTAGCAGACTTATCTTGACAAATAGCTCATCAATTAGCTCACCTCTTTTTGAGCTCTGGGCTAATTTCAAGTTTGAATCCAGCCACACTCTGTGCAATGGTGGCCAGCAGACAGCCGTAGAGGAAAGACTGCAGGATCAGTTTCATTTTGACTGGCACCTGTGGGGAAAGTGGGAAAAGAACTTGTTAGTTATTTACTTATTAACGATAACTTACTTAGTTACCTCCTATCATTACATGTGAGCCCCCCCCCCCCCCCCCCCACCACCAACCTCTTGCTGTTGCTTACACAAGAGTCCAAAAGCCAAGTTATTTGCACTTATCATTCATTTATTTAAAATGTCACACTAAGGTCACATTTTGTTCTCTTAAGTAAACTTACAACCAAGTTGCAGGCCTTGGCCAGTGAAAAGCAGGACACGGTCTATAGAAGACTGAGTTTCCTCAAGTAGAGTAAGCTTTAACCTCCCCTGAGCAAAGTCAATCCCATTCAGTCAATTAAATCCATAACCCAAAAAGAACCGGTTAACTTAAGGTTGGATAGAGAGAGATAAGCCTTATTTGGTATTTTTGCCTGACGTCCACCACCCCCCACAGTCAAGCACAAGAAGACCGGCACTCTTATATAATAAGATTGATAACCTGTCCTTGTCTACCGCACTTGAGCTCCTGATAAAGCCATCTCTAGCAAACAGAGCAACAGTCAATATATGGTTCAGTTGAAAGTACATACCTGAAATCCTTCAATAATTCACTTGGGTGATAAAGTAGTTATAGTAGAGTCAATGTGGAGAGAGTATTCCAAAGGCTTCTTGAAGTTGCTGTTGGTGCTGAAAGGCAGCTGTGACACTGTGCTAATAGTCTCTACACACCAGACGATGAGCCTTTATAGTGGAGGTGGGAGGGGCTCACTGACTGACACACACAGACTCATCCCAGTCCCACTACTCCACCCCACACAGACCTGCACTGCTGGAAGCCTGCTTTATCAGTGGGATAATGCAACAACATCGCAAACCCAGGAGAATAATAAAGGTTAAATAAACAAGAAGTAATTCAATAAATATTTGGGTCATATGAGAGTGATTTACTGTAATACTTGTTAAGGAATGTTGTTGTTGTTTCCTCTGCTTTTCATTGACAGAATCTTTATTTGTCATTTGAAATTCACATTTTTACAACCTTTTTTAATCAAATGTATTTATAAAGATATCTTCTTCTTTTTTGTATGTCTTCGCAAACACATTAAGAAATAATGATTCACACTCCCAACAGAGAAAATGGTGAGTGCTCATTCCTTTGGTATTTGGGGAGGAGGCAGAGAACATTCTAAACCAAATTATTATGTCCACTGACATAATTAAACATTTTGGACATAAGTGAGCTTTGAGGTCAAGGGGTTATTAACTTTTGTCCACCTGCATTCCGGGAACATTTTTGTCATATAGAATTTCTTCAATGTTAACACAATGCCCTCTCAAGGCAATATCTGATTACAAGTTTAGTCATCTTGAGGAAAAGTTGGTTAGTGGGTTTGACATGAGATAACACAAGAACACTTAGTAGTTATTCATTAATAGTAAGTGTGTGAAATTATAACCACAACATTCTCCATGTCTGCATTTGTTTAGACATTAGGGCAAATATTTGGCTGCAAAATGTGTGATTTATTTTCATATTTTCTGGACAAATGTTTAGAGGAATTTAGCAATTATCTCAAATAAATCAAGAGGTTTATTTTTCATAAGATTATATCTGTTGGCTTTACATAATCTCTAACTAACATGGTATTTCAAAAACAATTAGGATGACTTCTTCATGCTCAACACATCACAACTGAGATCCATTAAATAAAGGGGAATGTAGGTTAAGTCACAAGAGACAGCAAGTCTGATCCCTGTGTTACTGATATCTGCTCCTCACAATCACTGATTATATGACTTCATCTCAAACCAAAGTATAATGATTCCACTGAACCCCTTTAGCTCTTTGACCATAATAAAAGTATATTTACTTTTCATATGTGCTTATCTAAATTAAGCCATTCCGAATGAACGGTGAGACATATTTCAAAGTATGGGCAGTGAAATAAAGTGAGATATGCAGCGGGGTCGAAACAATTTCAGCGAGGGTCAGAAGGCAGATGTTGATTACAGGCCCCTGGGGACAGATATCTGCACAAGTTGCCATCAGGATTAGCACAGGGTGTAACAATTTTAGTTTTTTCATTCCAGTCGACCACATAGCTGACCCAAAGCTGGTATCTGGTGAGGGTATGTCTGGGGATGGGAACAATGAGTTGAAATTCTCTTGTGTAGTCCCCAAAATTTGGTCTTAAATCTCAAGAACACTGAAAAACATGTAAGCCTAGATGTGATCAGATAATCACAATTTGTGGCTTTCAATGTGTAATGTCTTTAATAGCAAATACGTAAGTATTTTGGGAACAACATGTGAAATGCTTTCTCAGTGCTCAGAATGTATCTCAAACAACTGATAAAGAACCTTGTACATGCTGAATAGAACATATCTGTGTGTATCGCATTTTACTATGTCACGTGCATTAATTCAGAAAGTCACCTAAATCTCCCTTCAGCCTTGAATAGAAATCCTACTACGCACCATTCTATACATAATTCTTACGGCTTCCTTGCTTACCTGGTGTCACTTGTGTTACTGTAAATACATAAATGTGAAACATGTGTTGTAAACCAGCAAACATTTTGTAACCATTTTGTAATGATAATTGCCTCTGCCAGACAAGTAATCCCCAAGTACTCAAGTCATTTAATCTCCTAATATGGAGAGAAGAAGATTGCGCAACCATGACAGCATCATAGTTCAGTAGCTCCTTATATGGAGCAATCATTTGTTAGCTTCTTGTAAGACAGGTGTCAGGAACATGACTGCTATTTGTTCAGTCACAACTGTGGTATGTTAATGTAACAGGTAAGGTGGGAAGGAAGGAAGCTATGTCTTGGAAGGTTTATAGAGGAATAGATGAACACATACCTATATATTGATATGTTATGGAAATGTTCGTCAAAGTTGTCATGGTGATTTGATAGACCTGGAAGCTTTGAGGGGTTTGCACCTGTATAGTCATTCATTCTTTCATTCTGCTCCCTTGAACTCCATTGATCTGGAACAATTTCAACATTTTTTATTCAACAACTCAAACACCAAATTCTGTAGAGTAGATGACAAAAGTCATGATTTATTATTTCAACTGCAGATGGAGCGGCAGACATATTGGATTATTGTAAAATACTTTCTGTTCAGAAATATTGTGCAAAATATAACTAAGCTACATGTCTGGTGTTGAAGTGAAGACCCTATCATGACAGATATGATAACACCTTACAGGAGAGAAGCAGCTGATAGCATAAGCATAATGGTTGACGGAGCGGAATCATCAAAATTAACTTAACAATAGGCTACTTGTTAATGAAGAGATTCTCTCTCAAATTGCCCTAGTACGCTAGGGACCATGACGTTGTGGAATATGTTCAGTCCAAGTCGTTGAGATGTTGGCAAAAACAGCACAAGAGAAGAATTCCCGCGCACCGGTGTTTTCCACCCCGCAGCGTCTCCCTCCCCTATTTATTGGCAGGAAAGGTCACTCACTGTCCACAGCATTCCAGAAGTGAGTGGAGTTGTGCGCTTTTTTTTCACATTTTGCCTGACCTTACCCCCAAGTCTTGTGTGTGAGTGACCCTAATGCCCCCGGTGTTTGTGTGTATGTGTGTGCGCCATAGACATTTAAAGGTGTGCGTGTGTGTGTGTGTCTGAGAGAGAGAGAGCAAGAGAGAGAGAGAGAGAGAGAGAGAGAAGGGAGAGGATGTTTAAGTTTGACGCAGTGTGATTATGGAAAATAGTAATCATGCTATTGACACAGATTTTTCCACCAGCACCCTCTGCTAAGTGCTTCTAGCAAACTAAATATCCTATACAATTAATTCACATCCTGCAATACTTTTAATTGATGTTATTGTATTATAACCCACATTCTTACAAAGAAAATTGGGCTACTATTTTTTTCTCATCTAGCGTAGTTACTCCTCTATTTTGTCTCATCTACTCTCGAATGGGCTTTAAAATATTTGGGTAACTTATTTTTATTTATTTTAGTTTTTAGTTTTTTTTTTACCCCTTTTCTCCCCAATTGGTAGGTAACTTTTTTATGAGCATGCTAAAGGGATTCGAGTGGTCATCAGATGGTTTTCCGTACGGGCCAACAAGCGGTGTGGCAGGGTGTGACCCCGTTTGCGGCCACACAGTTTCTATTTGTAAACCAAGCGCCCACGCCCATGGATGTCGCTTATTCTACACGCAGGCGCAATATCACTCCTTCTGTCAAACATGGCTGTGCTTTTGAAGAAAGAAAAATGCTGAATTGTGTTGGTAGATTTCGGGAAAAGAAGCAAACATGGCGAGATTGGCTGATTATTTGATTGTCGTGAGATTAGATCAGGACAAAACTGGTGAGTTTTTGAATGTAACGCTTGGAACACGAATGCTACATTGAGCTTCAAATGCTTTGGTTTATCCAGGCCGTCAGTGTTGATAATGCTAGCTGGTTAGCTTAGACTAGCTAGGTGGCTAGCTATTGATATCTGAGATTTGAAGCAGTCTGCAGCGTTTCATTGTTGACCTATCGGTAGATGTAGAATGCACATACGACGGCTTTTAAATATATACACGGGCGGGGAATGACTGTGTGTTGTAGATATTTAAACCACAAATTGGAGTTTCATTGAGTCGAACTGTAACATCCTGTTGATGTGACAAATCCAGCCCTTTGGAATTGTAGTTAGTGACGTGCGTGGCTTGCACCGGAGCAGCTTTGGTATCATGATTTTGGAGAATACATTCAGCTGTAAGGTTTGCGAAAGTCGCGAGCTGCTGTGATTTATTTAGTCTCATATCATTTGCAACCTGTAGGATATCATCTTTTGTCTAACACCGGCAGAATGAGAATAGAAATCCTAACTTCCTGTCTTATTTCGAAATTGTTTTTATCCAACGTTCCTACAAGATGGGCTGGGCATAGGGGAGGTAAATTACTTGGTATTTCTGTATTTTTGGGGCGACTCAAAAGTGGGGCCCAGCACTGAGGTTCCAAAACCAGGCCCACACTCCTTTTGAATTGGTTTGGTTGAATGAGGAACCTACTGAAGAAGAGCAAACAAGAACGCGGATGTTTATACTGATCCCAAAGTATGGCCTGCATTCAAACAATGAAGAGGGAACGTAGACTACCCGTAAGGGAGTAAACACACATCCCAAGTGCAGTGGCATCTTTCCAGGCCCATGTGTGAGAGGGAGACAACCAACCAATCCAGCTGAATCCACTCACTTACTAGAGGCAGCCACATGAATAGGTAAATAGTGGCCCCAATGTCACTCAACTAACAAACAACTTTTGTGCCGTAGGAACAAAATGTTCCTGGCATCGCTGGAGCCTAGATGGATTCAGTCCGCCATCCTCACAAAACCCCCAGTTCTGACTGAGCTGGATAATGATGAATGGACTGAGAGTGGTGGATCTCCCAGATAAGAGGATGTTTTTGTTACAGCCAGAGGTGATTGAATACGCCTCTAGTAGGGATGGGGATTTCCAGATTTAAAAAAGTATCTCTGTCCATCCTCTGTTTAATTTCCCATCCTCTTCTCATGTGTTACTGAGGTGTGGGATTATGTACCTGGGGGGAGTCAGCAGTTGTACTGCATAGATGTCCCTTTGTGTGTACTGGAGTTGCATTCTCTACTCTACTGGAAATGCTTTTTAGAGTTGATACAGACTCTCACAAAAAGAAAACAAACAACAAGAACATGTCTCCCTGAGAATGCATTTCACTTAATTGCTTTGCCCTTCTTTTGTAAAGCAGGACTGCAGACAGTGGGCTGAGTAGACAGACAGCAGCTGCTTTTTCTCCACCTTGCTCGTTAAGTCCAGCCAGGGATCCACACAGAAGTCATGATCACTTCCCTGCTTTATTGTGGCTCCTGCTCCACACTTGACCCAATTCTGTTCCAAATCACCGACTCATAAAAAAATCATGTTGATGCTAGTTGTCATCTGTGAAGGATAGGTCTGCTGTCAAGAGAGTGGCCCAGCCAGTCCATGGCATAAGCTAGTTAAGGCTATTTCTACTCCAGTGATATTTTACTAATGGGAGCCTCCCTCCATGTAGGAAGATTGGGAAAAGATTCATTGGTCAGGTAAGACACAAAACCAACAGGATGAGCCACATATTGTCCAGGCATAATTTCATGGATTTTCAGCCTAGTAAAGCACACAAACTCTTCAGATCTGTAGCTTCCATTCCTTGGAGATGTTAATAAAGGCACTTACCTAGCCAACATCAACCCACTACATTCAGTTTGTCATACCACTAAATTTGATTTCGGCATGGGTGAGAGGTAGGCCCTACCTGGAAAGGAACTTTTATGATGATGATGATGATGGGAGCTTTTGATGGAAATGTTGTCTGTGATATTTTATGCTGGAATTCCACAGTGATTGACAGCCATTGTTGATGGTGACGACATCGTAATGTGACAGACAACGGTTTAGCCTATTTGAATTTGACTGGCACCCCACAGTATAGAACAGTGTCTGATAGAGCACAGCAGGGCAGCACACAAGTGACATTCAGAGTAATTTGCCTATTCCTATTTGCTATTACCTATTTCAATATATTATACATAACGCAAGAGAGTAATGCAGGCCAGACAGAGCGGAGAATTCCTGTCAGAATGTATTGTTTCTCTTCTCCCCCACCCCCTGGTCGGATACATGGGTTTTAGGCTATAGCCTAAACTTAATAATAACGGACACTCCTTAACTGTCTTGCGTTTGATCTGATTTAAAGAAACGTAGCCTATTTCCTTCGATTGGCTATATGGCTGTAGGCTACGCTTCATCATTTTATGCATGGTTTGCGCAATAATAGGCTTTACTAGTTGAGTGACAACCAATGTAATTTGCTAGGTTATTTCTTTATCAAATGCACTTTTGAAAAGGCTGTTTTACCAGAATGAAAGTAGGCTAAACTATCCTTGGAGAGACAACTCTGATCTGGCTATAGGTAGGCTACATGCTGATCGGAGCTTATATACAGATATAATTATTGTATTTTTTTTGGTACATTTTACCCCTTTTTTTTCTCCCCACCTTTTCGTGAGATCCAATTGGTAATTACAGTCTTGTCCCATCTCTCCAACTCCCTTACGGTCTTGGGAGAGGCGAAGGTCGAGAGCCATGCATCCTCCGAAACACGACCCTGCCAAGCCGCACTGCTTCTTGACACCCTGCTTGCTTAACCCAGAAGCCAGGCGCACCAATGTGTTGGAGGAAACACCATACAGCTGGTGACCGTATCAGCATGCATGCGCCCAGGCCCATCACAGGAGTCGCTAGAGCGCGATGGGCCAAAAACATCCCGAGAAGCTCACTCTGAGTCTGTCAACTCCCAACCGGTCTAAAACATTAGGTTATGAGACTGGGGTGAGGTGAAATCCAAAGTTGTGCTATATAGGGTTGCACATTTTGGGGAATATTCAGAGGTGGAAATTTTCTGTGGGAATTAATGGAAAAGTATGCAAATTAATATTAATACCATTTAAATGTAGGTGTTTTTTCATTGGATATATTCATCATATGGAGACAAACATAAACATTTTACTTTATCATAAGTAGACATAATTGCACATGATTAAATCCTTCCAATAAAATAAAAAAAAAAAAATTTAGTTATGAATTTAACTTCAATTAAATGAGTTGACTTCACATGGGATGATTTCTCTGAACAACAAAAGAAAAGGAATATTGAGTGATCCCCAATGATCCATTGCATCTCCCAAAAACGTTTTCATCTTTCCAACCTTGTTGAGGATGGCTCGATGTCAGGCCCAAAAAGCTTGAAATTTGCCTAGCTGGCCACCAATTGTTAAACCCTTGTATTGGTCAGCCTGTTGTGTGCTCTTGTGTGTGTGTGTGTGTGTGTGTTCCCAAACAAGGGCCAGTTGCGCTCTGAGGTGGCTGATGTTGGTGGGATTTGGAGGATGATGGAGGCAACAGGGGAAAGAGCCTCAGATCCACAAAGTCCCTTCCACCAGGTGGCTGATCGAGATATGTTGGCACGACTGCCAAATTGTATCTCCATCCCAAAGCCCTTGCTTGTGTACTTTGCCAGACTGCCAACAACCTTGCCCTCATCCAGGCCAAGGTGGTGAGACACGGTAGTGATGACACCATAGGCCTTGTTGATCTCTGCACCAGACAGGATGCTCTTGCCAGCATACTTGGGGTCCAACAGGTACACTGTGGCGCGTATGGGCTTAATATTCGACCACCCATCAGAGATGATTGCAATACAGTCTGCTTTCTCTGTGATTTGCTTGACCTTCACTTGAACTCTGCATCCAGCAAATTAGTAGATAAAGTATGTCTGGTTGGATGGGTGTATGCTGGGCGAATAACATTCAGAAATATCTTCCAATACACATTGCCTGTGAGCATCAGAGGTGAACCAGTTGCATACACAGCTCGAGCAAGACATTCATCAGCATTTCTCAGACTACGTTCCTCCATTGAGTAAAAAACAACAACATATGATTCCAGGAGAACCATGAGCTGTTGCTATCGATAAGGTGTCTGATTCATCATTTTCACTTCGAAATGAAGTAGAGGGACTTTTATCAGAGGTTGCTTGTTGTGATCACTGAGGGAACTTGATGCACTTGGCCAGATGATTCTGCATCTTTGTTGCATTCCTCACATATGATTTGTGACAGTATTTGCAAATGTACATAGCTTTTCCTTCTACATTAGCTGCAGTGAAATGTATCCACACATCAGATAGTGCCTGTGGCATTTTACTGTAAAGATTAGAAAAAAATGAGTAAAAAAACAAAACAAATACAATTCCATGTACAGATACATTGTTAAGCAGTTAGATTAAACAACTCCTTTGTACGAAATGTTTTAAAACGAAACATATATGGAAACAGGTGAATTAACACTCCTCAGTTAGCAGGCTCAAGCAAGCTAAAACCCACATGGTAGCAAAAACTAACTAGCAGAAATTGTTAAGTTAGAAATTATTTAAACACTTTGCTGTAGACTACAATTTACTAGTTTACAAAAAGTCATGTATGTCATATATAATATATTCAACCCACCCAGTATTGTAATCAAAACGTACCGGAAAGCATGTAGTTCTTGGCTGACAGTGTAGTAGAGTGGGCTCAATAGCATCTCATTAGTGTGCAAGATCTTGAGAATCAGCTGCACATGTGATGGAAGAATGCATTGTGCATGCAGAGGGTTACAATTCATTGAGTTGGGAATAGTATAACAAAAATATGCCACAAGACCTAGAATTGTGTATCCCACAAAAAAGGTTAACTGTTATAAGCTAACTTTAAAAAAAAATATTAAATTAAGCAAAATTCCCCAAATTCCAGGGCTTGACTTCCCACGGAAAATTTCTGTAACTTTATTGGAAAGTTTCCGACCCTTTGCAACCCGAGTGCCATATATTCATTGGCTATGACCAATGTTCCCCCCCCTGCAGCACAGCTCCCCGGGACTGCCAGCGCGGAGTGCAGAAGAAAAGTCAACCGAAGGAGAGAAGCACGAGATTGAACTTCACTCAACATTGTAGAGTTTTCCCTGTTAACACTGTCAACATTTCCCTTCACTGTGGCAATTGTGACCGAATCAATGCAGTATTAACCACTTTCAATGCAACATACCGAAACAAAACTAGCTATGCAAGAAATGTTGTTGTAGGCAGAAGGTATCTGAGTAGATTCTATTGTACACGACTCAGCCCGAACTCTACAGAGACCAGTGCGGCATAACCAATCAGAGCTGCAGTAGGCCTATATGCAAATAGACCATTGCCATATATGGATCTGTGCCATTTACTTTGAGCTGGACTGTTTTTACATTATTTTTTTATATAACTAGGCAAGTCGGTTACGAACAAATTCTTATTTACAATGACGGCCAAACATGGACGATGCTGGGCCAATTGTACCCTGCCTTATGGGTCTCCCAGTCACGGCCTGTTGTGACACAAACCAGGGTGTCTGTAGTGACGCCACAATCACAGAGATGCAGTGCCTTAGACCGCTGCGATACTCGGGAGCCCACAGCTGTGGTCGTGAGTAGTTGAGCTTGTTTTGAGATCAAAGCAAGAGCTGCATGTAGCCAGTTATCCTTTGCTAGTTAGTGAGTTATTAACCCAGTTATAGATGATATGTAGTCAGCAATAGGTGAGTGATTTCTTCCTACAAGAGCACAACCGTGTACATTTGTAGACATCTGAAAAGCAAGTCAGGTATTGAGCTTTTTTTTGTTGTCTCAAAGGGGCAGTGTTGTATTTTGAGACAGGCTTGAATAAGCTAAGTAGCTAATTTGTCTGATTCTCTGTGATAATGGATCTGCAAAAATGACCAATAAATTAGTTGGTGACGGTGATTTGAGATTAAAAAGCAAACGTTTCCCCCGAACTGAGTGTGGGGGTAGATGTCCAGTGTCTCTTATGGCTCAGCTAAAGTGCCTACAGTGCATTCGGAAATGATTCAGACCCCTTGACTTTTTCCAGATTTTGTTATGTTACAGCCTTATTCTAAAATTGATTAAATCACCCCCCCCCCCCCCCCCCCCATCAATCTACACATAATACCCAATAATGACACAGCATAAACACATTTTTAGAAATGTGTGTATGTACATTTAAGATGACAATTTTTATATATATATATATATATATATAAAATAGTATTCAGACCCTTTACTCAGTATTTTGTTGAAGCACCTATGGCAATGATTACAACCTTGAGACTTCTTGGGTATGACGCTACAAGCTTGGCCCACCTGCATTTGGGGAGTTTCTCCCATTCTCTGCAGATCCTCTCAAGCTCTGTCAGGTTGGATGGGGAGTGTCACTGCACAGCTATTTTCAGTTCTTTCCAGAGATGTTTGATCGGTTTTCAAGTCTGGGCTGTGGCTGGGCCACTCAAGGACATTCAGAGACTTGTTCCGAATCATTCCGGCATTGTCTTTGCTGTGTGCTTAGGGTTGTTGTCCTGTTGGAAGGTGAACCTTCGCGTCAGTCTGAGGTCCTGAGCGCTCTGGACCAGGTTTTCATCAAGGATCTCTCTGTACTTTGCTCCGTTCATCTTATCCTGACTAGTCTCCCATTCCCTGCCACTGAAAAACATCCCCACCGCATGATTCTGCCACCACCATGCTTCACATTAGGGATGCCAGGTTTCCTCCAGACGTGACGCTTGGCATTCAGGCCTAAGAGTTCAATCTTTGTTTCATCAGACCAGAGAATCTTGATTCTCATGGTCTGAGAGTCTTTAGGTGCCTTTTGGCAAACTCCAAGCGGGCGATTGTGCCTTTTACCGAGGACTGGCTTCAGTCTGGCCACTCGAACCATCTCCACATAGGAACTCTGGAGCTCAGTCAGAGTGACCTTTTGGGTTCTTGGTCACCTCCCTGACCAAGGCACTTCTCCCCCAATCGCTCAATTTGGCCGGGCACCCAGCTCAATGAAGAGCCTTTGTGGTTCCAAACTTCTTCCATGTAAGAATGCTCGAGGTGCTGTGTTCTTGGGGGTCCTTCAATGCTGCAGAATTGTTTTTGGGTACCCTTCCCCAAATCTGTACCTCGACACAATCCTGTCTCGGACCTCTACGGACAATTCCTTCAACCTCAGGGCTTGGTTTTTGCTCTGACATTCACTGTCAACTCTGGGACCTTATATAGACGTGTGTGCCTTTCAAAATTATATCCAATCACTTGGATTTACCAATGGTGGATTCCGATCAAGTTGTAGAGACGTGGTCAATGGAAACAGGATGCACCTGAGCTCAATTTTGAGTCTCATTGCAAAAGGTCTGAATACTTACTCAAAAGTTTGGCCACACCTACTCATTCCAGGGTTTTTATTTGTCATTATGGGGTATTGTGTGTAGATGAGGAATTATAATTTAATACATTTTAGAGTAAGGCTGTAACGTAACAAAATGTGGAAAAAGTCAAGGGGTCTGAATACTTTCCGAATGCACTGTACATCCTTTAGACAGATAGACAGCTAGCTCAGAGACGCTCCATCAGCAACAGATTTTAATTTACAATGAAAAATGAATGTGTCAAACCGAATAGCACCGACTCGTTTCAAACTATAATCGTTCCTGTATCGGAGCCCATGTATCTAGATGCGTATCAAATCATCTTGAAAGGGAAAGATGTATCTCCAGAGGTTGTACTTGGGCTTTGTTTCTCTGGGGACTAATGTCTGATTTGATCCATGAACCTTGGATTTATTTTGCTGCGTTGAGCTGGAATGTAAAAAAGAAATAGGGGAAAAAAGTGTGCCTGGATGCAGACTTGAATAAGCAGGTTGTCTTTCTCCCTACTGAAGGATACTCTTTCTGGTTATTGGCGTTGGAGCTGTAGTAAATGTTCTCTGGCTTACTGTGTGCCATAAATCGTAATTTGCAAAGTGAAATGGAGGAATTTGCCCTGCTGCCTGCCTCATACTGTATGTGACAGAAATGATAACCTCTCCGATTAGAGCTACATAGATGTTTGAGGCATTTACTGGCCCATCCTGGCTTTATGACAGACCTTGCTCCCTTGTATTAAGGTTGTGGACACAGGAAATGGCTTACATAATGTGACTCAAACCTGCAAGAAAAAATACCCTCGCATTCATTGCGAGCGAGAACGAACTGCTTCCATATGCCGATGCCTGATGGTTCTATCATTTAAGCTGTGCACTTTTTAGGGATGCAAGCATGCGAGAGGTCAATGTGGGGTAGAATGTCTTCATCAGCATCTACTGTAGCATGACTCAAATGGTTTCTCCAGACTTGGCTTTGGCTGTTGTACTGTAGGGTTCAGCTTGTGATTGCTGCTTCTTGATGAGTAATGTTTTGTTGATTTGTTGCTTAAGTGAGAAATTGTGAATAAATGCAGATCCATCATTACTTATTAGCATATTGCAAGGGTTGTGTTGAAAAAATGTGGCAAATTGCCGTATACAAAGATTTATCACAAAGCTGATTTGTATTTTTTTGACTGGCCTTTATAATGTGATTTATCTGACACTTGCGTCACTTGTGCTTGCCTATTTGCACAAGCAAAATACTTAAGCAAACAGCCATTTGTCGAAAGACGCTACTGGAGCCAGCATTCTTGGCTTAGTTGACTAAGGTTTTATTGTCGACAGTACATTTTGTACAGTACTGTGTGAGTGCTGAATGACATGTCAATAGGTCATTTAGAGAGGGTTTATCCATTTCTAGGGCTCCAGACTAACATTTTCCCTGGGAGAAATGTTGTGCAGGGTCACACAGAATACATTAAAGTCATCTTAGAATGTCATTCACAATGATTTATTAAGAAGTGTAATAGACTACTGAGATGGTATTCAATAAATGCATTGTTAAATCTAACATTGTCCAAGTAGGAATGCATGATTCAAAATCTTTTCATATGTGACCAAATCCAGTGATTGTCATGAATTTTGTATTGACAATTAGGGTATTTTTGTTATGTTACTATCAAAATCGGGCTTCAGGCTTTTTTCAGATGTTTTTGTTCATTAATTTGCCTTTTATCTTTGTGTACTAATATTATATATAGGCATAATTCAATTGGTGCTAATTAACCACCAGAGGAAGTGGAAACTCAAAACACATTAGCTAGATCGCTAACTCTGAATATAACATGTACTGCTAGTAGCCATGTATTAATCTAACAATAAATGTTAAAGGCCAGCATCCCGGAGTCGCCTCTTCACTGTTGAGACTGGTGTTTTGTGGGTACTATTTAATGAAGCTGCCAGTTAAGGACTTGTGAGGCGTCTGTTTCTCAAACTAGGCACACATTTATTTGTCCTCTTGCTCAGCTGTGCACTGGGGCCTCCCACTCCTGTTTCTATTCTGGTTAGACAGTTTGCGCTGTTCTGTGAAGGGAGTAGTACACAGCATTGTACAAGATCTTCAGTTTCTTGGCAATTTCTCGCATGGAATAGTCTTCATTTCTCAGAACAAGAATAGACTGAGTTTCAGAAGAAAGTTTTTTTTTTTGTTTCTGGCCATTTTGAGCCTGTAATCAAACCCACAAATGCTGACGCTCCAGATACTCAATTAGTCCTAAAGGCGGACAGTTTTATTGCTTCTTTAAATCGGCACAACAGTTTTCAGCTGTGCTAACATAATTGCAAAAGGGTTTTTTAATGATCAATTAGCCTTTTAATGATACATTTGGATAAGCTAACACAACCTACCATTGGAACACAGGAGTGATGGTTGCTGATAATGGGCCTCTGTATGTCTATGCAGATATTCCATAAACAATCTGCCGTTTCCAGCTACGATAGTCATTTACAACATTAACAATGTCTACACTGTATTTCTGATCAATTTGAGGTTATTTTAATGGACAAAAAATGTGCTTTTCTTTCAAAAACAAGGACATTTCTAAGTGACCCCAAACTTTTGAACGGTAGTGTAGGTACATGCCGTAACAACGGCACGTTCAATTTTGCGCCACACGTGCAACACAGCATTCATAACCTAGCCCACAATGTCTGCTGTGTCGATCGAGCAGTCAACAAGTCGAGTAGTCATTTGAAAGAGTAAGAATTTCAGCGAGACAACTCAAAAGTCGAAATTCATTAAAGCCAAGATAATGGAATTCATTGCCCTTGACAATCAACCGTTCTCTGTCGTGGGTGATGTTGGCTTTCGCCGACTGGTCGAGCACCGGTACACACTACCAAGTGCGCTATTTTTCAGATGTTGCCTTACCGGAGTTACACAGTAATAGCGTCTTTGCTATTAGCTTCACGACATGCATACTATGGAACGCCGTTTGGGTATTTCCTTGTCAAAAAAGATACAGTAGCACTGTCAAAGCTGTACAAAAAGTCTGGAAACACCGGCCACGCACGATGTGTTTACTGCGTTGGTAATAAAGCATAATTTTGTTCGACCACAACTTCTGGGGTAGCTTGCTTTACCTTGGTACCTAGCTAGCACCAATACAACCAGCCTGAAAACAATGACCAGTAGCAACTGCAGTCATTTTCATTATTCTTAGCAATGATTTAGGAATCGTTGTAAGTATTGTTGTTCCCCTATTGAAATTGAACTTCAGTTCATGAAAATAAATAGCTAGCCCGCTACTTTACCTGAACAAAACTGCAAGGCAAGTAAGTGAAAGAAATAGGTTTTGATTGATTTACTGTTAATGGGGACATACGTAAATGCCAACAACTTTTTGGTCAGTTGTGTGTGTGTGTGTGTAACCTTTATTTAACTAGGCAAGTCAGTTAAGAACAAATTCTTATTTACAGTGACGGCCAAACCCGGACGATGCTGGGCCAATTGTGTACCGCCCTATGGGACTCCCAATCATGGCCGGATGTGATACAGCCTGGATTCAAACAAGGGACTGTTACGCCTCTTGCATTAAGATGCCATGCCTTAGACCGCTGCGTGTGTGTGTGTGTGTGTGGTGTGTGTGTGTGTGTTAATTATTTAACTGTACTAGAATGCTTAAAAGGCTGCAAACATTTTAAATATCGGATATCGTTTTTGTGGCAAGGAAAATATCGGGTATCGGCCAAAAATGTCATATCGATGCATCACTAGATAATTTCTAATTTACAATGTTTGTTACTTTGGTTCCAGTAATTTCTCTTCATGCAGTCAATGTTATTCCAGTCTTCCCGTTATCATTGTCGATTTGGACACGTTGTTAGCAGAGCGCACAACCTATGCTACACTTGTGAGAAACAAGTTTTGGTTTATTTCATTCCATTTAGTTTTGTCAATTTAGTAATAGTTTTTTGTTTGGAGCGCTCCTGTCAATGTTGAGTAAGGACGCGCACACATAGTATTAGGCCTATAGAGTGCCTGACCTGCACACAAATGTAGGCATATAAATGTGCCCATTTGGGGATCTGATTGGCTTAAATCACCACCACTAAATTACCTGTGGAGCTTCTCAAAGTAATGTTTTCTTCACCTCTAACAGCAAGCAAACATTCTGTTTTTACATCCATTGAGAATAACAATAGTTCCTCAATGTATTTAAAAAATCTTTCCAGCTCTCTCCCTTTCAATAACCAGGGAAAAACATCATGCTCTGATCCAGTGGAAACTTCATCAAATAGGTCTACCTGATTACTTCTTCTTATCAGTGCTTGACTTGGACTGAGATAGGTTCCGGTACTGGATGCTGATACTGTTGATATTTAGGTGCAGGAGCTCCACAATACTTTTGAGCTTATATTCTGTAAGAGGAACAGGCGCTCAAGCAGTAGAACATTTTGAGGTGCCGGTACTCCGCTCAGGTGAGCTCCTGCCCAAGTCGAGCACTGCTTCTTATCTCTTGCGCAAATAGCCTACAGCTGTGTCTGTCCAGAGCTCACTGGTGCTGGAAACTGAGGGCCCAGAATATTCTATGCAATGTTGCAAGTTTGCTAGCGCAAGCTAATAGTTGATACAATGTTTCAAGTTCATTGCAGACAGGCCAGGCCGTATGTAGCCAATGTGATTCATAGGATATTTATTTTTATCAGGATATTTTCTACCTGCAGGCTGCAATGTTTTTTTTATTTGTTGGCTTTATGAAGGCTGTTTTTTTATGTAGTTGGCCATGGCAATCAAAGTAACTTTATTTTGTATTTTTTTAGGTTTGTATCATTTTCATTTAGATTTGGATAGCATTTTGATTAAACACGTGACAATAATTTTGAGATATGAAGACGTTATTATAAATGAAATGAAACTGGTTCATGAAAATATGCTTATGAAAACCATAACTGGCACGCAGATCAGAAGAAATGGTAAAATACATTGACATTCCATTTGAGAAAGGTTGACGACTCCTCGTGTAGCTTATTACCGGCAACTTCAGGAGAGTAATGGCAGAATCTGCAGGCGCGGGAGGCGAATAGTTGGGTCAGGTTACATTTTTTTTTAATCTCTTCTGGTTATCTCAATCTCTGCCGCCCTCTTGAGGCATTTGTCTTTTTTCATCAACTGTAAGCTTTAAGCGTCAGACAAGCTCAATGCATATTGTTGATTTTAGTAAAACACAAAGGGTGTCTATATATGGAAAAATACACCTTTAAAATTTTGGACCAATTGAAAGAACAGTCGACTTTCAGTCGACCAAGATTTTTTTGTTGTCAGGGAAGGCCCTAATGCATATAACTGTAAATTGGTGAAATATGAATTATGACACTGGCCAGTATAATAAAGGATTAACACAAACAGTCATACATCCACTCTCTCATACTCAGCCCTCCCATCTAGACAGAAATGGCAGGCACCCTGTGAAGGCCTCCCCGCTGCAGCTAAAGGGCTACAAGAAGTGCAGATCTCCAAAGCTGGTGTGGTAGGATCACATTTATCCTTCCATGTTGCACAACATCATGGGCCTAGCTTATTGTCTACATCAGTGGTTCTCAACTAGTTTTGCCTCAGGACCCAAATTGAACCAGGTTGTATCAGTCGTGACCCAATATTCGCATTGCAAAAAATAATCACAAATGCAATCCAGATTTTATTTATTATTTTATTTCACCTTTATTTAACCAGGTAGGCTAGTTGAGAACAAGTTCTCATTTGCAACTGCGACCTGGCCAAGATGAAGCATAGCAATTTGACGCATACAACAACAGAGTTACACATGGAATAAACAAAACATACAGTAGATAAAAAAAGAAAACAAAAGTCTATATACAGTGTGTGCAAATGAGGTAAGATAAGGGAGTTAAGGCAATAAATAGGCCATGGTGGCTTAGTAATTACAATATAGCAATTAAACGCTTTTATATTGATAGTAAATGTAGCAATTATATGACAAGGGAGCATTGTATTGTAAGTTTATTCTGAGTGTTATCGGTTTGCTTAAGATATCCTTCCTTCTGAAAGTTACCTGCCTCTCGGGTAGACTGGTGAGTGCCCGTCCAGCCTGTGTGAGTGAGGGTGTTGGAATGCATGCACTGTTATCTCAGACCCAGTTGTGGAGCATGGAATTGGCCCTGATTGAAATCACAGGGGGAAAATATGGACAAATGGTGGGGAATACCCCACCCCCCCACATCAGACAAAGGATTTATTATACTGACCACTACCCCCCCCCCCCCCCACACACACACACACCTCAGTTAATCAGTTTGTGTAGGCAACAAGTAACGGCTTAAACAAATTGTCCTGAGATAAGAGCCGCTTCACCCTTTACTTATTTATTTAGGATGAAAGTTTTGTTTGCAGGATGGGAGACAAGAACTAGCTTTTGATTAGTCCTCCTTTAGTTACTCAGGGGTGACACTGTAGCCCACATTAAATCAACACTATGCTGCGTACAGTAGTATGTTATCAGATCAAGCTCCACTCTGCAGACGTACAGACAGGATTTTTTTTTTTTACAAATGGGTTGAGAGACTGGCATTCCATGTTTCCTGTTTGTCTAACGTGGTGTTAATACAAAACATGCATCTCAGGTGTTGACGGGTGTTATTGCTGAAATTATGAATCATAAATCATTGGAGGGTGTTATTGGCTGTTTTACCAGGGATATCCAAAGGTGTAGAGGAAATGTTTACCAGCTGTTTTCAAAGTACATAGGAAAAGAGTTGGCATGTCACATCAAACACTTTGCTTTTATGACTAGTGACTCAGACCAGGATTATCCACTTGGCCAAGGACTTGTGGGCCTACACACTGTAATAGGCCATGTTAAAAAAACATTGTTCCTTAAAACTGTCCACACTTTTTATTACAACCCTGTAGCATTGGTAACAATAATACTTTTCTGACATTGCAGAGGTTTGACTGTAAGTGAAGGATCCTGTCACACGAACCTTTTTGCTGTAGTGTAATGCTTTTGTCGTTGAAATCCCCACCATTTGTCTTATACTTTCATTAAGTTGCCATGATGGTGGGGATGAGCATTTTAAATGATTCTAAGTTAATGTTATTACATTTTTGTTTCTCGGATATCCGGACAGGGTAAATACAAAATATATATAAGTTAAAATAAGGAATTTGGTATCGACTCTCAATCAGAATAATGCAATTGCACATGGCAGAGGTAAACACAGCCATAGTATCTGAGAAAAGCACTAACTGCAGCAGTGAAAGACAGCTTAAAATACAGTTTATTTTACTAGGCCATCACTGTTGAACAGCCATCTACCATGTGATGCACAATCACTTACACACTAGGGTTGGGCGGTATCCAGATTTTCATACTGTCACATTGTTTCTGTACCATACCGGGATATACACTATTAACAAATGTACACACAAGGTTGCTATTGCTACAAAATAACATTATTATTATTATTATTAATAAAGAAAAGTGTTTTTACGTACAAAACAATTTAGTCAACTGGGATCTTGATCCAGAAGAGGAGTGAATGTCTCTGCTGTAACCAAGAAGCTGGATCTTGAAATCTAGCCGCAAGTTAGCAAACCAAATGCATAGCAGGAGCTCTGGGCTTGATATAATTTGCCACATCTTCGATTTCTTATACTTAAGTTGAAAAATTAAGTTACAAATATTAGTTATGTCATTCTCATTGAAAGCATGTCTAAGAAGCGATAGAACAGACCTATGTTTCCCGTTTTTAAGTTTCATTTTTGCGTATTTTTTTCAGTTTTGTACACCAGCTTCAAACACCTGAAAATGCAATATATTTGGTTATTGAAAATATACACTACATGACCAAAAGTATGTGGACACCTGCTCGTCGAACATCTCATTCCAAAATCATGGGCATTAAGATGAAGTTGATCTCCCCCCTTTGCTGTTGTAACAGCCTCCACTCTTCTGGGAAGGCTTTCCATTAGATGTTGGAACATTGCTGCGGGGACTTGCTTCCATTCAGCCACGAGCATTAGTGAGGTCACGCGCTGATGTTGAGTGATTAGGCCTGGCTCGCAGCCCACGTTACAATTCATCCCAAAGGTGTTCGATGGGGTTGAGGTCAGGCCAGTCAAGTTCTTCTACACTGACCTCAACAAATCATTTCTGTTTGGACTTCGCTTTGTGAACGGGGGCATTGTCATGCTGATAAAGGAAAAGGCCTTCCCCAACTGTTGCCACAAAGTTGGAAGCACAGAATTGTCTACAATGTCATTGTATGCTGTAGTGTTAAGATCTCCCTTCACTGGAACTAAGTGGCCTATCCCAAACCATGAAAAACTGCCCCAGACCATTATTCCTCCTCCACCAAACTTTACACTCGGCAGTATGCATTGGGGCCGGTAGCGTTCTACTGGCATCCGCCAAACCCAGATTCGTCCATTGCAACAACGCATACAAGCTCAGAGTCCCGGTCTGTGAGCTTGTATGCGTTGTTGCTCCTAGACGTTTCCACTTCAGAATAACAGCACATACAGTGGACTGGGGCAGCTCTAGCAGGGCAGAAATTTGACATACTGACTTGTTGGAAAGGTGGCATTCTATGATGGTGCCACGTTGGAAGTCACTGAGCTCTTCAGTAAGGCCATTCTACTGCCAATGTTTGTCTATGGAGATGCATGGTTGTGTGCTTGATTTTTTTTATTTTAATTATTTTTTATTTTTTTATGTATTCACCTGTCAGCAACAGGTATGGCTGAAATAGCCGACTCCACTAATTTGAAGGGGTGTCCATACTGTTGAGTGTGTGTGTGTGTGTGTAGATAGATAGATGTGTATATATATATATATATATATATATATATATATATATATATATATATATATATATATATATATTATAGTACCAGTCAAAAGTTTGGACACCTACTCATTCCAGGGTTTCTTTATTTTTACTATTTTCTACATTGTAGAATAATAGTGAAGACATATAAACTATGAAATAACACACATGGAATCATGTAGTAACCAAAAAAGTAGCCACCCTTTGCCTTGATGGCAGCTTAGCACACTCTTGGCATTCTCAAACAGCTTCATGAGGTAGTCACCTGGAATGCATTTCAATTAACAGGTGTGCCTTGTTAAAAGTTAATTTGTGGAATTTCTTTCCTTAATGCGTTTGAGCCAATTCGTTGTGTTGTGACAAGGTAGGGGTGGTATACAGAAGATAGCCCTATTTGCTAAAAGACCAAGTCCATATTATGACAGATTAAATAAGCAAAGAGAAACAACAGTTCATCACTACATTAAGACATTCCAAGAATGTTGTAACTTTCAAGTGCAGTCGCAAAAGTCATCAAGCACTATGATGAAACTGGCTCTCATGAGGACCGCCACATGAACTGCAGTGGCTGAGCTCAAACTTCATCCGAGTCCAGCTACGGCGAAGCCACACAGACGGCAGAGACGCAAGACGCTTTGACACAGACCAGCTTTGCTTGCGCTCCCCTTTATGACCACCTTCCTCCGATGACCCCTCAAGCCATTAACTTTCCTGACCCTCTCATGACCACCCTTCTCATGAATGATGTTTTTCTAAATTAGTATTTTTTTGCTCTAAAGTGCATAGATTTTTATATCAATGAATAGTGCTATAAAAGTTGAATAAATTATTATTATTAATGGGTGGACTGGCTGCCATTGCGAGTGTACCCGCAGGCGCAAATCAGGAAGATATAGCAGGAAGTGTACCCATGAATATGTGCTGTGATTTGTTGATTCAATTGACATACAAAAATGTAATTCCCATTGCTAGAGCCACATCATTTAATAAACATTCTACATTACAATGAAAATGATGGTATCCCAGGCAGTCATTGCAAGTGAACCTGTAAGTTTACCAGTTAAATCGTCAGGGTTCCAAGCCTGTTCTATTCATACGTGCTTATACGGTAATTGTGCCAGCCCTAATTGTTGTTACAGTTCAGGAAGCTTGTGCAAGGCCTTAGTCATAACACTATCTTCACCTAGTATTATTTCAATCATATTTGTTATAGGAATTTGTGATGTGCTCTGTCAGAGTAAGTCCGTAGCTTTCATTCAGCTTCTGCTTTTGGCCAATAGAGATACTCAGGTTGTAGAATTTACAAGATGTCAGATGTGGAAATATCTCCTATGTTATTGAACACCAGGGATTTGTTGCCTCTATTGATTGGCTGATGCACTTTGGGCAGCTTCCCTTTTGGATTTGCTCTTTGTGATGAGGCATCCTGACCACAATGGAGGAGTTCCTTCCTTTCTTCGTCAGAGTGGAGAGTGCAGGAGGGGTGATAGCCAAAGCTTGTCCAGGGAAACTCCACTGAATACACTGCTTCTGAGCAGCTATCCAGATGGGGATTCTGTGTTCCAAAAATATTAACATTCCATTCAAGTACTTATGAAAGTCAAGTAATCAGTTAGGAAAAGCATTTGCATATTGTATGATGGAAGAGTAGGGTGCTGATTGTCACACAATGTGTGATACCGTAGGAAGGATTGCAAAGGAAGCCATGGCAAGTCCCACTCCCTAATCAGTAACTGCCTAATCTCTGTGATCAGATATCTGTCAATGTTCACATAAAGATCATAGCTGTAGACTAGTTGTAATGGATGCCAGAGGATTGAACTCAATGAAACCTTTTCATTCATATGCCTTGCTCTTTTAGGGAAATTAAACCAAAACAAAACCACTTACTTAGGAACATTTTATGGCCACCATTCGTCATCCATAAAGGACAAGTTAACAAATGATGTGTGCGAGGTACGTCACTGGCTGTATGGTTAACCTTCCACGGCTCTTAATTCATTTGACCCATATTATTTTGATGGTTGATGTGTATTTTGGTCCATCTTTTCCTGTGATGCCCTGATGCCTTTCCTTCCAAATATTTTCCTAGTTCTGCAGCTGCTTTCAGACACTGGAATGCTTCCTGGAATTGGATCTCTGACATTCACTTGATCATCTTTGATACCCTTTCCCATGCAAACCATGGCATAGTCCTTTGCATATCTTCTCTTTGGAACATCCAGTGTGTTTCGTTCTAGGATGGGGGCGGTGGAAAGCTTTTGGACAGGTTGTTGGAGTGATGAGGGGCTTTACGTAATAACTCTTGCTGAAAAAATAGCATTCAGCACTAACTGGGTTTCATTACGTGGAGCAGCGGTGGGGAATTTTAATAAAAACCTTCTTGTGGAACAGAGGAAAACAGAGTTGGCAGCACCTGCCAACCCGTCTCCGACCAACCGGCACACCTGTCCACACACTGGGCCAGATGTAGGTTAGGAGATGACGTGGAGATGACGAAAGCTGGCGGCTAGCCGCCGGTCTAAGGCCTGCCCAGGCCTCCTAGAGCTGATTTATGGAGCAGCTCTGCTAGAAGACCAAGGCCAGGAAGATGGATTAACCTTTTTCCAGTAGAAGAACCACCTGCGCTAATCAAGAGAGAATATATCAAGAGAGACCAATGACCATCCTATGGTTGTTTTGGAAACCGAATCAGTCAATGATGAATAATGTCTTTGGCCTCCTTTTTTTTCTTTTTTCTCTTTAGGTTTTTCATTTTGAGCTTGTTTTCATTGAAGCCGTTGTGATGCAAGTGTTTGCAAATATTTGCTCATCTTACTCTCAGCACATTTTTTGGTCTCTTGTCCCAAATTTGCTCAACAGTCACATTTTCTGTGTATCTTACCACAGGCCAAAATGGTAAAAATGGCCTGAGTTAGCTGTGGAATGCACGCAGCAGTAACCTCCAGCTCTGATAGTCTGTGTTGCCCTAACAGACTGTGTAGAAAACTCTCAGCAGACCCAGTGGTATAACCTCTATCTTATTCTGGTCATTACTCTACTGTGAAAATACCCTGGCCAACTCATTAACACCTTGAGTCTACGAAAAACAGGTTTTTAGGACACACAGGAGACCTATGTGGAGTATTCGGGAAAAACATTGTTTAATGGTTTGGTTTACAGTTTGGTTTTGGGGGTTTGACATTTGCTTTGTGCCTGTAAGTTTTACAAGATTTTCGACTGTAATACACTACCGGTCAAAAGTTTTAGAACACCTACTCATTGAAGGGTTTTTCTTTATTCTTACTATTTTCTACATTGTAGAATAATAGTGAACACATCAAAACTATGAAATAACACATATGGAATCATGTAGTAACCAAAAAAGTTTTTAACAAATGTAAATATTTTATATTTGAAATTCTTCAAATGGCCAGTCTTTGCCTTAATGACAGCTTTGCACACTCTTGGCATTCCCTCAACCTGCTTCATGGGGTAGTCACCTGGAATGGCTTTCAATTAACAGATGTGCGTTGTTAATTTGTGGAATTTCTTAATGTGCTTAAGCCAATCAGTTGTGTTGTGACAAGGTAGGGTTGTATACAGAAGATAGCCCTATTTGGTAAAAGACCAATTCCTTATTATGGCAAGAACAACTCAAATAAGCAAAGCGAGACGATTCTCCAAGGCATGAAGGTCAGCCAATGCGGAACATTTCAAGAACTTTGAAAGTTTCTTCAAGTGCAGTCGCAAAAACCATCAAGCGCTAGGGTGAAGCTGACTCTCATGAGGACCGCCACAGGAATGGAAGACCCAGAGTTACCTCTGCTTCAGAGGATACATTCATTAGAGTTACGAGCTTCAGAAATTGCAGCCCAAAATAAATGCTTCAGAGTTCAAGTAACCGACACATCTCAACATCAACTGTTCAGAGGAGACTGTGTGAATCAGGCCTTCGTGGTTGAATTGCTGCAAAGAAACCACTACTAAAGGACATCAATAAGACTAAGAGACTTGCTTGGGCCAAGAAACACGAGTAATGGACATTAAACCGGTGGAAATCTGTCCTTTTGGTCCAAATTTGAGATTTCTGGTTCCAACCGCCGTGTCTTTGAGATGCAGAGTAGGTGAACAGATTATCTCCGCATGTGTGGTTCCCACCGTGAAGCATGTAGGAGGAGGTGTGATGGTGTGGGCGTGCTTTGCTGGTGACACTGTCTGTGATTTATTTAAAATTCAAGGCACACTTAACCAGCGTGGCTACCACAGAATTCTGCAGCGATTTCTGTCAATGTAAAAAAAAAAAAAAAGAAAGAACACTTGAGAAATGTATATTTTTCTAAGACACACAAGGCATAGGCCTAAAATCAGTATTATTCATTGCTACTGTTAACTCAGAGCCCTGTTCAGTCAACACTCTGTGCCAAAATAATGTTTGACTAAGCCGGTCTGAGTCATTTTTTTTGTTGCAACCCTTGTTAAACATGGGGTAAATCCCATGTAGGCTAGTGATTGGGCCCATGGTGTTACTAAACAGACCAATAACTTAGTCTTCTCCAGAAAGTGATCAATATTATTCAGCACTTCTATAAACCGAATGTTATTCACTTGTTTATTTTTTGTCATGACCCCCAAGCAGGTTAACAGTGTGGAAAATCTACCAGTTGTTTGGAATTCCTCTGTCTGTTATTACAAGAGGATCCTGAAATTAGCATGTTTCTGTTCTAGGCTGACCTGGCTTGTATTAACCACAGCTGTCTGGCTGCTTTATTGTTATCTAAGGGGTAATATCTGATGGTCTGGACTGCTTTTAATTGTTTACAGAGTGCAGCCTCACCAAATGTCAGGAATTCTGTAATTTGTCATCCATGAGTGGAAAGTAGAGCTTGGAACGCTGAAAGATTCTAAGCATGTGATCTCAATCAGGGAAGGGGCACATACTGCAGACACTTGATGCGATGTCATGGTCAGGACAGGGGACGGGCTCCCCAGGGCCCTACTCAGCCCACCACACAGGCCCAGAACCCTCATGAAGATTAACGGCTCCCCTCTGTCTCCAAAGCCCTGACAGAGGTCAACGTGTTAAGGGGCAGCTGACCGCTGGCTTGAGCTGCTGAGGGCAGAAGGGCAGCAGCCAAATGATACTGGTGATTAGGTGTAGCAGTCCCTCCTATTGGATTCCTGCTCTCTCCCCTCTACATGACCTGCCTGACTCATGGACCACTGCTCCACCATGATCAAACAGCGTATGGTACTTAACATGTGTGTTTTAGACAGTAGTTTAGGCCTAGTCTTCATGGTACTTTAGGTACTGTGAGAGGAAATGCTAGGTTGTCATTTATTTTTGTTGTAATACAAGGTTTAGTGCCTGTTTTACTGCTGGTTACAATTTCAATTACCAACATTGCTATTAGCATGTTCTGTGAGCCAGTGGTTTCCTGAAATCTCTGCTGTTCCAGCTTAGGTCTGGGGAGAGCGCTGAGCATTGCCACTCTCCACTTGGCTGACATGTTTACAGGAAGCAGAATCAACGTCAATGTGGGGATAAAAAGTGTTTTGTGGAAAGAGATCTGTCTATTTGTAAGGCAACCGTGCCATGATGTACAGTAGACCGTCTTGTCAGCAAATTCTCTTAATGTCACTCTTACACGTCAATACAGTGCCCTGCAAGAATATTCATCCCCCTTGGCATTTTTCCTATTTTGTTGCATTACAACCTGTAATGTAAATGGATTTTTATTTGGATTTCATGTAATGGACATACACAAAATAATCTAAATTGGTGAAGTGAAATTCTACAAATAAAAACCGGAAAATTGGTGCGTGCATATGTATTCATCCCCTTTGCTATGAAGCCCCTAAATAAGATCTGGTGCAACCAATTACCTTCAGAAGTCATAATATTATTATTAGATTGCACACAGGTGGACTTCATTTAAGTGTCACATGATCTCAGTGTGTATATATACGCCTGTTTTGCAAGGCCCCAGAGTCTGCAGTACCACTAAGCAAGGAACACCACCAAGCAAGTGACACCATGAAGACCAAGGAGCTCTCCAAACAGGTCAGGGACAAAGTTGTGGAGAAGTACAGATCAGGGTTGGGTTATAAAAAAAATATCAAACTTTGAGCATCCCATGGAGCACCGTTAAATCCATTATTAAAAAATGGAAAGAATATGGCACCATAACAAACCTGCCAAGAGAGGGCCGCCCACCAAAACTTACGGACCAGGCAAGGAGGGCATTAATCAGAGAGGCAACAAAGAGACCAAAGATAACCCTGAAGGAGCTGCAAAACTCCAATCTCCGCTGTGGAGCATCTGTCCATAGGACCACTTTAAGCCATACACTCCACAGAGCTGGGCTTTACGGAAGAGTGGCCAGAAAAAAAGCAATTGCTTAAAGAAAAAAATAAGCAAACACGTGTGGTGTTTGCCAAAAGGCATTTGGGAGACTCCCCAAACATATGGAAGAAGGTACTCTGGTCAGATGAGACTAAAGTTGAGCTTTTTGGCCATCAAGGAAAACGCTATGTCTGGCGCAAACCCAACAAGTTCTAAGTTTTTTTTAGGATGCTACGACATTTGACATTTTTTGTCACTTAGCAGATGCTCTTATCCAGAGAGACTTAGTTTGTGCATTCATCTTACGATAGGTAGGTGGGACTATCACATATCACAGGCATAAAGTTCCTCAACATAGCTATCAGTAGAGTCAGACCTTGACACCCCCCCCCCCCCCTTCAAGTGTAAGTGCTGGTTAAGTTCGATTTTTAGGGGGTAGTTGAGGTGAGGAGAATTATTTAAGAGGCTGTTTGAGGTAGGGGTTTCAGATGTTTTTGAAAGATGGGCAAGGACTCTGCTGTCCTAGCATCAAGGGGAAGCTTGTTCCCTCATTGGTGTGCCATGGCAGATAAGCGCTTGGACTTGGCTGAGTGGTAGCTGTCCCCCCCCCCCCCCCCGTAGGGGTGGGAGGGCCAAGAGACCTGAGATGGCAGAATGGAGTCCTCGGGTTGGGGTGTAGCCTGAAGGTAGGGAGGGGCAGTTTCTCTTGCTGTTCCGTAGGTAAGCACCATGGTCTTGTAGTGGATATGAGCTTTGACTGGAAGCCAGTGGAGTGTGCGGAGGAGCAGGTGACATGAGAGAACTTAGGAAGGTTGAAAACCAGGCAGGCTGCGGCGTTCTAGATAAGTTGCAGGGGTTTGATGGAAGGAATTGTCCAGACGGGAGAGGACAAGTGCCTGGATTACGACCTGCACCACTTCCTGTTTGAGGTAGGGTTGTACTCTACGGATGTTGTAGAGCCTGAACCTGCAGGAGCGAGTCACTGCTTTGATATTTGCTGAGAACGACAGGATGTTTGTTGTCCAGGGTCACGCCAAGGTTCTTTGCACTCTGGGAGGACGACTGTGTGAAGTTGTCAACTGTGATGGAGCGGTCTTTGAGCAGGCAGGCCTTCCCCGGGAAGAAGAACAGTTCTGTCTTGAGGTGGTGGGCCAACATCCAAGTTGAGATATCTGCCAGATGTGCAGAGATGCGTGTCGCCACCTGGGTGTAAGAAGTGGGAAAAAGAGAAGCAGTTGAGTGTCATCCGCATAACAATGTTAAGGGAGACAATGTGAGGATATGATGGAGCCGAGTGACTTGGTGTATATAGAGAAGAGAGGGCCTAGAACTGAGCCCTCGGGATACCAGGAGTGAGAGTACGTGGTGCAGACACCGATCCTCTTCACGTCACCTGGAAGGAGTAGCCTGCCAGGTAGGATGCAATCCAAGAGTGTGCACTGCCCTGAGAAGGTGGAGAGGAGGCTCTTATGGTTCATGGTGTCTAAGGCAGCGGATAGATCTAGGAAGATAAGAACAGCTTTGACAGTGCAGAGAGCCTCTGTGTCACGAGTATAGCAGTCTCGGTTGAGTGACCCGTCTTGAAGCTTGACTGGTTAGGGTCAAGAAGATCATTCTTAGAGAGAAGAAATTTGTTCAGAAACAGCACGGTCAAGTGTTTTGGAAAGAAATAGAAGGGATACAGGTCTATAGTTTTTGACATCAGATGAGTCGAGTGTTGTTTTTTTTGAGGAGGGGAGCAACTCGGGCCATGTTGAAGTAAGAGGGGACGCAGCCAGTGGTCAGGGATCAGTTCATAAGGGATAGTGAAGACTGGGAAGTCTCCAGAGATGGTCTGGAAAAGGATGGAGGGGATATGGGGTCAAGCGGGCAAGTTGTCGGGCGGCCAGACCTCACTAGTCGCAGGATGTCATCTGGAGAGGGGGGAGAAAGCGGTCAAGGCGTAGGGTAGTTCTGTGTGAGTGAGACCAGTGGACTCGATATGTTGATTGGAAAGAAAGGTTGACAACATTCGCTACTCATTGAAAGTGGTTGAGGGGTGAAGGATTAAGGAGGGAGGAAAAGAGTTTCTTAGTGTTAGAGGCAGAAGCTTGACATTTAGTGGTAGAAAGTGGCTTTAGCAGCAGGTGCAGAGCAAGAGAAGGTAGAGAGGAGTAGGTGAAAGCATGATAGGTCCTCCGCAAGTTTAGTTTTCCTCTATTTTCGCTCAGCTGTCAGGATTCCTGTTCTGTAAGCGCGCAATGAGTCACTCAGCCGCGGAGCCGGCCGGGAAAGAAAGCAGACAGTGCGAGTCATAGGATGCTGAAAGGGAAGAGAGTAGGGTCGAAAAGGCAGAATCAGGAGACACAAGGAAGGATTTAGCAGAAGGGAAGTGTAAAGTGGTGTACTGTACTGAACATCATTGATATGTTGAACTATACTGAACAAAAAATAAACGCAACATGTAAAATGAGCTGAAATAAAAGATCACAGAAATTCTCTGTACACACAAAAAGCTTGTTTCTCTCAAATGTTGTGCACAAATGTATTTTACAGTGACTTTGGAAAGTATTCAGACCCCTTGACTTTTTACACCTATTGTTAGATTACAGCCTTATTCTAAAATGTTCCTGATCAAGCTACACACTACCCAATAATTACAAAGCAAAAACTGGAATGGTTTTTGGTACCCTTTCCCAGATCTGTGCTTGGACACAATCCTGTCTCTGAGCTCTACGGACAGTTCCTTCCATCTCATGGCTTGGTTTTTGCTCTGACATGCACTGTCAACTGTGTGACCTTATATAGGCAGGTGTGTGCTTTTCCAATAATGTCCAATCAATTAAATTTACCCAAGTAGACTCCAATCAAGTTGTAGAAACAGCTCAAGGATGATCAATGGAAACAGGATGCACCTGAGTTAAATTGAGTCTCATAGCAAAGGGTCTGAATCTTAAGTAAATAAGGTATTTCTGTTTTTTGTTTTATTAATTTGCAAAAATTGTGTAGATTGCAGAGAATTGTTTTATTTAATCAATTTTAGAATAGGGCTGTAACGTAACAAAATGTGGAAAAAGTCAAGGGGTCTGAATACTTTTGTAATCCCTGTTAGTGAGCATTTCTCCTTTGCCAAGATAATCCATCCACTTGACAGGTGTGGCATATCAAGAACTGATTAAAATGTATGATCATTACACCGGTGCATCTTGTGCTGGGGACAATAAAATACCATTCTAAAATGTGCAGTTTTATCACACAACACATTGCCACAGATGTCAGAAGTTTTGAGGGAGCATGCAATTGGCATGCTGACTGTAGTAATGACCACCAGAGCTGTTGCCAGAGAATTGAATGATAATGTATCTACCATAAGCTGCCTCTAATGTCGTTTTAAGAGAATTTGGCAGTACGTCCAACCGGTCATATAACTGCAGACCATGTGTAACCACGCCAACCCTGGACCGCCACATCCAGCTTCTTCACCTGCGGGATCGTCTGAGACCAGCCACCCGGACAGCTGATGAAACTGAGGAGTATTTCTCTCTCTAATAATGCAGTTTTGTTGGAAAAATCTCTATCTGATTGGCTGGGCCTGGCTCCCAAGTGGGTGGGCCTATGCCCACCCATGGCTACACCACTGCCCAGTCATGTGAAATCCATAGATTAGGGCTTCATGTCTATATTTCAATTGACTGATTTCCTTATGAACTGTAAGTTCAGCATATTGCGTTTATTTGTGTTCAGTATATATTGCCCCATATAGTCTGTTGCTCTAATAGACTGAAGACTTAGGCTGAATGGACCTATTTAATCTATCTACCAATCAAAATCCAGAGCAATAGGCTACGCGCAGCAATCATCCTCTTGTCATTCTTGATAGGTTTCTTCTCAACAGTGATGGAAGGAAAACTGTGCTAAATGTATGTGTGACAGAGCTTAAACTAAATGTAAATGAAGTCATTGTGTCAAATGGCACGTTGGAAAGGAAAGCATTTTTAGATGGTCTTGGCATCTTTTAAGTTTCTTAGATTATTTTTCAATTTCTTAGCTTTCCAGATTATTTCAAATCCTCTTCTATCACCACTTTAAATAGGTTGCAGTTTGTTGTAACTCATTACATTTTGTTGACAAGTAATTACATCAAATTTTTCAAAATTCCCTAAAACAAGTCTGCCATTATGTGACAGTGACCCTGTGTTCTTTTTCATGATAAATTGGCTCTTAAAATAGACCAGAAAACACTTTGAATCTATGCAGTCCATGTTGTGGCAGTGTCTGTTCAACCATGCATTGAATACCGAACTGATAATAAAGAGATGAGTGTTCAGCAGATCAGCCTTGTACTGCATCTCTCTGTGCCACCACAATCTATTGATCTGACCTCTTGTTTGCAGATATTTCCCTGAGCTGTCTAATTAGTGACCTACCTGACAGATGCTGGGGTTGAGGAGGGTTCTCTCTCCCTTTTTCCTTCTTTCGTTCCTCATCCTCCTCTCCTTGAATCATGCTGTCAGAGTGGATCACTCCCAAATGGATGGCCTTCCCACTTCTGTAATTTGCTGTGTTAGCTGTCCGGGTTCAGTTTCTCGCACTTAGTCTTTGACCACTTTCTCGGTGAAACATCTTGATTTAATCCAACCCTGTAATTTATTTATTGGCTGTGACTGATTCCAGATCTGTTGATGCATTTCACCTTCATTCTTTTAACCTCTGTGTGTTTGTTTCTCACGTCGATGGCAGTGTCACATTTGAATTCAATTTCACTGTCAATTAACTCATTTACACTCCCTACACATTTGGTTCTGGATGCTTTCAAGTTTATTTTTCAATGGCGACTTGGCTACATTAGGGCTTTGGCTCCATGCTCACTGATTTGGAAATAGGCTTATTTATTTATTGCGGTGTCTGCTAGTGCAGATGGAAATAATAGGCTAAGTTTGTAAACATATCTGTTTTGTCTTCCCCTTAGTGTGGGTTGGCAATTGGCTTGTAGGATTGCTTCACCATTTATATTTGTTGTGGGATTTTCGCAATGAGGCCCTTTTTATCTACTCACCCAGGGTCAGATACCAACTCGTGGATACCATTTTTGTGTCTATGTGCATGCTAGCAGATACCCATAGACTTCCAGTCATTGTGCTAACACTAGTTAGCATTGGCTCGCAAAACTACCTCTAAGCCCCACCGGGCCTTCACGACTGGACTACCGATGTTATCTGCCCGAGGGAGTTATCCAACTGGTCGCGACGTAACCTACCTGAATGCCCATCTGCGGCCCGCTAATCGTTAGCTGTCTTATCGGCGACTATCTGAATAGGTCTATTGGACAATTTTCTTGGGCCACTATAACTATTTTGCCAATTGGATTGGTCCCCTCTACCACACGGAACCCCACTAATCTACCGACGGAAACGCATGAGGTGGCTAAAAACAGACCATTTTCTGCCAGCTTGCTACCCATGGCCTGGCTAGCTGTCTGAATCGCCGTGACCCCAACCAACCTCACTACTCACTGGACCCTTATGATCACTCGGCTAAGCATGCCTCTCCTTAATGTCAATATGCCTTGTCATTGCTGTTCTGGTTAGTGTTTATTGGCTTATTTCACTGTAGAGCCTCTAGCCCTGCTCATTATAGCTTATCCAACCTCTCAGTTCCACCACCCACACATGTGATGACATCACCTGGTTTCAATGATGTTTCTAGAGATATCTCTCATCACTCAATGCCTAGGTTTACCTCCACTGTATGCAAATCCTACCATACCTTTTGTCTGTACATTATACCTATTTGTACATTATACCTATTTTATCGCCCCCAGAAATCTGCTCCTTTTACTCTCTGTGCCGGACGTCCTAGACGACCAATTCTCATAGCTTTTAGCCGTACCCTTATCCTACTCCTCCTCTGGCGATGTAGAGGTGAATCCAGGCCCTGCAGTGCCTAGCTCCACTCCTATTCCCCAGGCGCTCTCTTTCGATGACTTCTGTAACCGTAATAGCCTTGGTTTCATGCATGTTAACATTGGAAGTCTCCTCCCTAAGTTTGTTTTATTCACTGCTTTAGCACACTCTGCCAACCTGGATGTCCTAGCCGTGTCTGAATCCTGGCTTAGGAAGAACACCAAAAACTCTGAAATCTCCATCCCTAACTACAACATTTTCAGACAAGATAGAACAGCCAAAGGGGGCGGTGTTGCAATCTACTGCAGAGAGAGCCTGCAGAGTTTACCAACTACTTCTCAGAGTTCAGTGTGTCAAATCGGAGGGCCTGTTATCCGGACCTCTGGCAGTCTCTATGGGGGTGCCACAGGGTTCAATTCTCGGGCCCACTCTTCTCTGTATACATCAATGATGTCGCTCTTGCTGCTGGTGAGTCTCTGATCCACCTCTACGCAGACGACACCATTCTGTATACTTCTGGCCCTTCTTTGGACACTGTGTTAACGGTCGACCTCTCCAGACTAGAGGTCGACCGACTAATCGGAATGGCCGACTTCAAGTTTTCATAACAATCGGAAATCGGTATTTTTGGACGCCGATTTGGCCATTTTTTTTTTATATATATATATATATATATATATATATATATATATATATATATATATATATATATATATATATATAGGCAAGTCAGTTAAGAACACATTCTTATTTTCAATGACGGCCTAGGAACAGTGGGTGAACTGCCTTGTTCAGTGGCAGAACGACAGATTTTTACCTTGTCAGCTCAGGGATTCAATCTTGCAACCTTACGTTAACTAGTCCAACGCTCTAACCACCTGCTTTACATTGCACTCCACGAGGAGCCTGCCTGTTACGCGAATGCAGTAAGAAGCCAAGGTAAGTTGCTAGCTAGCATTAAACTGATCTTATAAAAAAACAATCAATAAATCATAATCACTAGTTAACTACACATGGTTGATGATATTACTAGTTTATCTAGCCTGTCCTGCGTTGCATATAATCGCTTAGGTACACGTTGCTCCAACCATAAACATCAATGCCTTTCTTAAAATCAATACACAAGTATATATTTTTAAACCTGCATATTTAGTTCATATTGCCTGCTAGCATGAATTTATTTTAACTAGGGGAAATGTGTCACTTCTCTTGCAAACAGAGTCAGGGTATATGCACCAGTTTGGGCCGCCTGGCTCGTTGCGAACTGTGAAGACTATTTCTTCCTAACAAAGACAGCCGACTTGGCCAAATGGGGGATGATTTAACAAAAGCGCATTTGCGAAAAAAGCACAATCGTTGCACGACTGTACCTAACCATAAACATCAATGCCTTTCTTAAAATCAATACACAGAAGTATATATTTTTAAACCTGCATATTTAGTTAAAAGAAATCCAGGTTAGCAGGCAATATTAACCAGGTGAAATTGTCATTTTGCCTTCATTGCACGCCATCAGGGTATATGCAACAGTTTGGGCCGCCTGGCTCGTTGCGAACTAATTTGCCAGAATTTTACGTAATTATGACATAACATTGAAGGTTGTGCAATGTAACAGGAATAACGTTTTGTTTTCGAGGTGATAGTTTCCAGATTCGACCATATTAATGACCTAAGGCTCGTATTTCTGTGTGTTATTATGTTATAATTAAGTCTATGATTTGATAGAGCAGTCTGACTGAGCGATGGTAGGCAGCAGCAAGCTCGTAAGCATTCATTCAAACAGCCCTTCGCAATGCATTTAGCTGTTTATGACTTCAAGCCTGTCAACTCCCAAGATGAGGCTGGTGTAACCGATGTGAAATGTCTAGCTAGTTAACTGGGTGCGTGCTAATAGCGTTTCAAACGTCACTCGCTCTGAGACTTGGAGTAGTTGTTTCCCTTGCTCTGCATGGGTAACGCTGCTTCGAGGGTGGCTGTTGTCGATGTGTTCCTGGTTTGAGCCCAGGTAGGAGCGAGGAGAGGGACGGAAGCTATACTGTTACACTGGCAATACTAAAGTGCCTATAAGAACATCCAATAGTCAAAGGTATATGAAATACAAATCGTATAGAGAGAAGTAGTCCTATAATTCCTATAATAACTACAACCTAAAACATTTTACCTGGGAATATTGAAGACTCATGTTAAAAGGAACCACCAGCTTTCATATGTTCTCATGTTCTGAGCAAGGAACTTAAACGTTAGCTTTCTTACATGGCACATATTGCACTTTTACTTTCGTCTCCAACACTTTGTTTTTGCATTATTTAAACCAAATTGAACATGTTTCATTATTTGAGGCTAAATTGATTTTATTGATGTATTATATTAAGTAAAAATAAATGTTCATTCAGTATTGTTGTAATTGTCATTATTACAAATAAAGAAATAAAACATTTGGCTGATTTAATCGGTATCGGCCTTTTCGGGCCCCCAATAATCGGTATCGGCGGTGAAAAAGCATAATCGGTTGACCTCTACTCCAGACGAGCTTCAATGCCATACAACTCTCCTTCTGTGGCCTCCAACTGCTCTTAAATACAAGTAAAACTAAATTCATGCTCTTCAACCGATCGCTACCTGCCCGCCCGTCCAGCATCACTATTCTGAACGGTTTTGACTTAGAATATGTGGACAACTACAAATACGTAGGTGTCTGGTTAGACTGTAAACTCTCCTTCCAGACTAACATCAAACATCTCCAATCCAAAGTTAAATCTAGAATTGGCTTCCTATTTCGCAACAAAGCAGCCTTCACTCATGCTGCCAAACATGCCCTCGTAAAACTGACCATCCTACCGATCCTCGACTTCGGCGATGTCATTTCCAAAAATGCCTCCAATACCCTACTCAATCAATTGGATGCAGTCTATCACAGTGCCATCCGTTTTGTCACCAAAGCCCCATATACTACCCACCACTGCGACCTGTACGCTCTCATTGGCTGGCCCTTGCTTCATACTCGTCGCCAAACCCACTGGCTCCAGGTCATCTACAGACCCTGCTAGGTAAAGTCCCCCCTTATCTCAGCTCGCTGGTCACCATAGCAGCACCCACCTGTAGCACGCGGTCCAGCAGGTATATCTCACTGGTCACCCCCAAAGCCAATTCCTCCTTCGGCCGCCTCTCCTTCCAGTTCTCTGCTGCCAATGACTGGAACGGACTACAAAAATCTCTGAAACTGGAAACACATCTCCCTCACTAGCTTTAAGCACCAGCTGTCAGAGCAGCTCACAGATTACTGCACCTGTACATAGCCCATCTATAATTTAGCCCAAACAACTACCGCTTCCCCTACTGTATTTATTTATTTATTTATTTAGCTCCTTTGCACCCCATTATTTATATTTCTACTTTGCACTTTCTTCCACTGCAAATCTACCATTCCAGTGTTTTACTTGCTATATTGTATGTACTTCGCCACCATGGCATTTTTTTGCCTTTACCTCCCTTCTCACCTCATTTGCTCACATTGTATAGACTTATTTTTCTACTGTATTATTGACTGTATGTTTGTTTTACTCCATGTGTAACTCTGTTGTTGTATGTGTCAAACTGCTTTGCTTTATCTTGGCCAGGTCGCAATTGTAAATGAGAACTTGTTCTCAACTTGCCTACCTGGTTAAATAAAGGTAAAATAAATAACTTCCTTCATACTGGACACGGAGACATATTAAAGTGGTATCCATGAGTTCATCTGACTCTGAGGACGTAGATGAAGGGCATTATTGCCAAAATCCAGAAGTATCTCTTTAACATGGCAATCATGGGTTATTTGTTAGCACTCAGGAGCAACACAATCCCTCATACATTACCACTGGAGAAGCATAGGATGAATGTTCTGCTGTTATGACCCTGTAGTGCTACTCCTCTGTGCTTTCCTCTTGTGGTTGAAGTGTTCCTACAGAATGAGGAGAAGGATGGAAAATGTAAGGAGAATCATCACAGTGGACCTGAAAGAATGCACCAAACTGATTTGTGCCAATTAGGAAGTCTGGAAATGTGATCATACATCAAAATTATTTGTGCGTCCTCGATTGCCCCCTTCACCTCTACTGTTTGGAAAAATAGTTTTATTAGGGCCATTCACAACCAGTATGTCCTTTTTAACAATGTGAAAAGCTGACCTTTATTGTGTAAAGCGTCCATTCCACAGAACATTATCTTGACCCATGCATAATTCACCGTACACAATGCATCTGGCTGTTAACTAGAGGCGCTTATCTCTTCCCTCTTCCTGTTGGTGGTATGGGCCCTAGAGCTCTTATGAATTCCATAATATTGTAGATATTATTCAGGCATCTCCTCAGGTGGAGGACACTTTGACATCGGATCAGATCAGTGCCATGCCAGGTTTTCCCTGCCATTGATTGCCAATGTTTGGTTTCCAGGTGCAGGAGAAGGATGTGGGAAGATCATCCAGCGCTTCCCCAAAAAGGACTGGGAGGGCACAGTGTTTCCCCAGGGGGTGGAGATGGTGAGTACATAACCATTTTACTGAAACTGACTTATTCATGCATCCTGTGTGATGGCCTTCCCTGTAGCTCAGTTGGTAGAGCATGGTGTTTGCAACGCCAGGGTTGTGGGTTCGATTCCCACGGGGGGCCAGCAAAAAAAATAAAAATAAAATAAATAAATAAATAAAAAATGTATGAAATTGTATGAAATGTATGCATTCACTACTGTAAGTCGCTCTGGATAAGAGCGTCTGCTAAATGACTAAAATGTAAATGTAATGGCTGTAGTAGTGAGTTGCTTGCTTCCCCACATTAACCTCCCTACCTCAGCCTGCATGTTTGATGGGTGGGGGTTTAATACTGCAAGCAAAGATTGAAGATAGCTCTGGTTTCTCGTCGTAGAACTTGAGTTGACCTAATGGACACATGGGGCTCTGCCTGACAGAACAAAAATGTAGAGGTTTGCATCATTTCCTGTTGTGACTGTGAGCACCATTTTAGTGGTTATTTTGTCTGCAAACGGAAAATGGGCTTGTTAAGCTACAGTGCTCCAACCAATCATGCTGTTGGAGCGCTCTGTTCACTCAGGGAGCCCTCTCTAGTAGCTCTTCTGGAACTTTCTGGAGGTTAATGTGTCATTTGTACAGGTTGTGAAGTGTTCCCCTGGTTAATCTTCTCACAGTGCCAACTTCTCAACTTGCTGGTACAGTTTTGACCGATTTTTATTTTTTTATTTTTATTATTTTTTTATTTTTTATTTTTTGAAATCCTGTGAAGTGCACTGTGAAATGTTCTGTTGCCGTATCGTACTGACAAGAACCCCAGGAGTGGAGCAGCAGTTGAGACATCTTCCTATGTTCCCAGGACGCATGTTCTTCTGGAGTGTGCAGAGCAAATATTGGCATTTCCTGTATCAACAAATGCATAATGATTGTTTATTCAAGAGTTTGTTTCAACCCTTTCCGCCTCCACTAATTGGGACATTCCTACCCACCTCGCAGAATCCTCAGCTATGTCCAGCCTGTTATCGCTCTCTCTGCTGGGTGTCCCAATCTTCCTTTTTTGGTTGCATTAGGGAGTTGCATCCATCTTTCTTTCTCCCTTTGTCACTCTCATTATCTTTCTCCAGGCCCCTCTCTTCCGAGGGTGACTTAGGGGGGGGTCCTTGACTCGAGACATGGGGCCTGTTACCATCATGCACAAATCATTGCACTCATCGTGACCAAATATTTGCTTATCTGGGTCTGGAGAGATCTGGAAATCAATATCCAGGGCAGCAGTAGCAGTAAACTCACTGGCCCAGGCAGCCTCCCACAGTTCAACAGTGTTCTTTCTCCTGACAGCGCATGGCCAATGGGGCCTGCATGTTTGTTTATTTGTTTGTTTACTTGGACATACTAAATGATTTAAATTAGGATGCTTTTGGCCCACAGTCAACAGTGAGGAGAGCGAGGCGCCTCTTGAATGCCACTGTCCCGTGAAGACCCTAATTACCCGATATTTTTTGACAGATTCCAGGCACTACTTAAGCATTTAGTTAGAACAAGCAAAATCAGCACAGTTTCCTAAAGATGAGATCGCTGCATCATTTTGAACATTTGTTTACGTCCACATATGCCCTTCTCCCCTCATGGAGGCTAAACTACTCTGCCTTTTTAATGCCAAGTGGATACACATTTCTTCTTCCTGTTATACAGTATGTTCTAGTTCTGTCAATTAATTTTTTTCTCTCTCCTCAACAGCCCACTATGGACTTTATGTTACACTTAGCACTCTTTCACAGAAAAACATGTGACCAGTTTGTGGGTTATGTTACTCAATGTCCATATTTTTGGCATAGCCCTCAGTTTGGGACGAGTTGTGCTGAGCGATTATTTATTTTTAAACAAAAATCTGTTCATTTTTGTTTTTTAAACAGATAATTGACCGATGTCTGTTCAATTATTTGAATTCCATTTAGTTAAATTTTTTCCCCTGTGAGCAAGATGAGTAGTTTCTGTAGAGAGAAATCAGATGAAGCCTGAACTGTGTGATGTAGTAGGGAGTTGTAGTTTCCAACAGGCCAATATTCTACATAGTTTAGTGCAGAAATTATGGTAATTAACTACAATGATCATAATCCATTGGACGCCCGCTTAAACTTGTCCAGTCTGTGCGGCGCAAAACATGGGAGACTGAGAGAAGTCCAGATCGAGAGGTATAGAAAGCAGTTGCTTCACGAACCTGAAAATAGGACTTCAGCAGTTGGTATTCAGCAGTGAAAAGTATCATGACATTGACAGAATATATTTTGAAGACCCAAATCTTTTCAAATATCCTATTCCATTCTGGTGGAGCTGTGGAATGAAAGAGAGAGCCACGGCCTATCTGGCTGTCTGTGTGTGCCGAATCGTGGAGATGGAGCGAGTGACACACGCAACAATCATAATAGGCTGCAGAGAAACTCTGCAGTCGTATATCAGAGAAACTCTGAGTCGTATTTTTGCCTCATCCTCTTCTCTGTTATTAGCCTGGGCTCTATATGTGTTGTAGGTAGGTTGCACATTGCTAGATTAATATGCAAAGGAATTTAGGCCAGTTTAAGCTTTTCTTTGGACTCGTCATCTTGATATTGTTTGCTAAATTTCACTTCTTGTGGCCTAAGCATATATTTTTCATTCAAAATAAATCTATGAATGAGAATGACAAACTCCGACTTTCATAATTATTCCCATTTAAACGCGGCAACTTTAGGGCAATAAACACTTTATTCGAATAGTTTTCAGAATACTCTTCATAACTTTAATTTGTCTTAATGCTTTTATGATGTTTCAGTTAGTAGGATTAGGCTTAGGGTTGTTTGGTTCACAAGGGCAAGGAGGAATTTTGGTTTTCTGGCCTCATGCATACATTTGTCTTAATGCTTTGCTTAACTGTAAAGTTTGTTCAAATTTCTCATTAGATTTTTCTATCTTGCTATTGCTTCTTCTATCTCTCATTATTACCTTAGGCCGCCCATATTTTGGGGTTATTTAAAAGTAACTTTCAACTTTCTGAGAGCCGAGAACTCCATCAAATTCATTCATTGTTTGATCATGAAATAGTGCGGCGGGAGATATCCAGCACGCATTAAACTGAAAGTGGCTTAATAGGCCAAGTCCATATCAAATGTTGAGAAAATGTGGACTTCTATAACAATAAGACACCAGAGTGTCTGCTAATGGTGCTGCATTTAAAAAAGATTTTACATTTTATTTAACTAGGCAAGTCAGTTAAGAACAAATTCTTATTTACTTTGAAGGCCTACTCCGACCAAACCCTAACCCGGATGACACTGGGCCAATTGTGCGCCGCCCTATGGGACTCCCAATCAGGGCCAGTTGCGATACAGCCTGGAATCGAACCAGGGTCTGTAGTGCCACCTCTAACGCTGAGATGCAGTGCCTTCGTTTCCAAAGTGGTGCAGCAGTCTAAGTAGCCAATGGGCAGAGAGTAGCATCATTTCTTAATCTATGTAATAATGGTATGTGAATAATACTGCATTTTATTTTGTAAAGTGGTTTCTTGCATCAAACAACACAACATTTTCAGTCACCTCCTTGTCTTAAGATCAAGTGGATTAACAGGTTAATGTCAAGCCCTGCATTTTTATTTTTTTTATCTCATGGAATGTAGGCCTTCATAGAACACCACACATTGGCTGCTATTGTAGGCTGAATGATAAAACCACTATTTCCATGTTAAAATGTTATGATGCATTTTCTCCATTGTTTTTGATGGTAGGCCACTCAGGTAGGCCTACATTAGGATCAAATAGCCACAGTAGCCTACTTGGCAACTTTTAAAACGTACTTAAAGCCTATATAGCCTCAGTGTTCACAGTGAACTCGTGCTGGAAGTTGCACAGAAGTTTGCGCTCAGCAGACCAGACATTTGCTCAGTGCCGAAAATAATTTGAGGGACCATTGGTGTCTGCTATAAAAATAAACTTCGGCTATTGGCCTAGATCAGTGGTTCCCAAACTTTTTATAGTCCCGTACCCCTTCAAACATTCAACCACCAGCTGCGTACCCCCTCTAGCACCAGGGTCAGCGCACTCTGAAATATTGTTTTTTACCATCATTGTAAGACTGCCACACAAACACTATACGATACACTTATTAAACATAAGAATGAGTGAGTTTTTGTCACAGCCCGGCTCGTGACGAACTCTTATAGGACCAGGGCACAAATAATATAATATTTTTTAATTTTTTATTTAACGATCTTACATTTAATACCTTATTTGTTCATTGAAAATGGTTAATAACTCACCACATGTTAATGAGAATGGTGTGCTTGAAATAATGCACATACTGTAACTTTGCAATGTTGTATTGGAGAGAGTCTTAAATCATTTTCCACACACAGTCTGTGCCTGTATTTAATTTTCATGCTAGTGAGGGCCGAGAATCCACTCTCACATAGGTACGTGTTTGCAAAGGGCATCAGTGTCTTAACAGCGTGATTTGCCAAGGTGGGATACTCTGAGCGCAGCCCAATCCAGAAATGTGGCAGTGGCTTCTGATTAAAATTCAATTTTCACAGAACTGCTTGTTGCAATTTTGATGAGGCTCTCTTGTTCAGATATCGGTAAGTGGACTGGAGGCAGGGCATGAAAGGGATAACGAATCCAGTTGTTTATGTCATCCATTTCGGAAAAGTATGTAATTGCACACCCAACTCACTCAGGTGCTTCGCTATATCACATTTGACATGGTCCGTAAGCTTGATCATTTGCACACAAAACAAATCATACAGTGATGGAAAGACCTGTGTGGGATGTCCTTGTTAATGCAGACAGAAAAGAGCTCCAACTTCTTAATCATAGCCTAAATTTTGTCTCGCATATTGAATATAGTTGCGGAGAGTCCCTGTAATCCTAGATTCAGATCATTCACCCAGATAGGCCAATCGTGTGAGAAACTCATCATCATGGAAGCGGTCAGACAAGTGAAAAATATGGTCAGTGAAGAAAACTTTAAGCTCGTCTCTCAATTTAAAAAAAATCATGTCAATACTTTGCCCCTTGATAACCAGCGCACTTCTGTATGTTGTAAAAGTGTTACATGGTCGCTGCCCAATCATTGCATAGTGCAGAAAATACACGAGAGTTCAGGGGCCTTGCTTTAACAAAGTTAACCATTTTCACTGTAGTGTCCAAAACGTCTTTCAAGCTGTCAGGCATTCCTTTGGCAGCAAGAGCCTCTCGGTGGATGCTGCAGTGTACCCAAGTGGCGTCGTGAGCAACTGCTTGCACGCGCGTTACCACTCCACTATGTCTCCCTGTCATGGCTTTTGCCCCATCAGTACAGATACCAACACATCTTGACCACCAAAGTCCATTTCTCACAAAGCTGTCCAGTACTTTAAAAATATCCTCTCCTGTTGTCCTGGTTTCCAGTGTTTTGCGGAAGAGGATGTCTTCCTGAATTGACCCCCATAAACGTTACGGACATATACCAGAAGCTGTGCCAGGCCCGCCAAGTCTGTTGACTCATCCAGCTGTAACGCATGCAGTAGTTATTTCAAAACATCTCCTGCCATGTCACTGATGCGTCGTGAAAAGGTGTTATCTGATGATGTCATTGTCTGTGTAGTTTTTTTGGCCTTTTCACCCAGCATTGTCCCAGCCATATCCGCGGCAGAAGGAAGAGTTAAGTCCTCCACAATAGTATGGGGCTTGCCTGTCCTAGCCACTCGGTAGCTCACCATATAAGACGCTTCTAGCCACTTCTTATTAATGGTATCTGTTGCTTTTATACATGTCCTACTACTCGAAACTTGTCTTAGTTTTCGCTCAAACTCCTGTGGCTTATTTTTGAAATTGGCATGTTTTGTTTCTAAATGTATATGCAAGAGGGAAGGTTTCATTGAGTTGTGAGAGAGTACTTTTGCACATATAATACACAGTGACTGAGGAAAGGCACTACTCCCAATGTAAGTGAACCCCAAATCAATATACTTCTCATCATATTTGCGCCTCTTCGATGGTCCAACGTCCCTGTCTGTTGCTTTCCTGGGTAAGGGGGGCAGTAGCTCTTCGGCTGCATCAGATTCACAACTGTGTCCATGCTAGCTGGGCTAACAACAAATGTAGAATTACTAGCATTGGATGTGCTCGTGGAAGCAGAACAACTTGTGTCGTCGACAGGTGCAGGTGTAGTACTGCTGGTAGTAGCAGTACTACCAGTAGAGCTGGTATGTGTCTCTATGGATGCAGGCCTTAATTTAACCATTTAATCCATTTTAGAGCAAACAGAATGAGCAGTAGCTACGTTTTGGCTACATACGAACCGTTAGTGGAATTCCCACAAGAGAGTAACTTTTAATGTGATTGGATAATTATTTGACTAGGCTACTTTTATTTGACTTTGTTGTTATTTCGCTGAACACTAGATGGTTTAATTTTATTTTTGGCAGTGAAACGAGGCTACTCAGGCAGGGGGAAAAACCCCTCACCCAAATGTATAGCCCCATTGGAAAATGACACTATTTATTTTTATTAAAAAAAATGTGAATCATATTTTTATTTGGCGTACCCCCGACCGCATTGTGCGTACCCCTGGGGATACCCCAGTTTGGCAATACCTGGCCTAGATCATCTGACATTCAAGAGCGAGGAAAAATCATTTTCTGACTGGATATTCTTTGCTGCTTTGGTGAGACTAGCTTGGTCTTCGTTGTTCTCTTGCTTTGTGTAAATATAACATTTATTTGATAGGCTATAGGAATATAGGCAATTTACTCGACGTCTACCATGCACTGTCCTGCTGTGTGCTGCCTGATCCAGTACTTGTTTGATACAGTGATTTTTGCTTATCCATTCGGACAACTGAATCTATTTAACAATCTATTTTCTGGTTGTCCCACAATTGTTTTACTTTCCCCGGACAAGGCCTTAATGTCAAGCCCTGCTCACAGTGCTGAGAGACTCCACACTTTGATTTTCCCTGGTGAATGAGGTTTCCTGCTAGCTGTTAGCCTGGCTGGGGTATACCTAGTCCCTATTCGGTTTGAGCAGAAAAACAGGATGATGGAATTAGCCTTTTGTCAAAGGATTTGTTTGAAAACATTTTTTTTGTGAAAATTCTTACTACAGAAATGGAAACTTTTTGTTTGATTTAGGCTAGGCCTAGTCATGCAAACCTCATGTAGCATTGACATTCTAGTCAGAATAAATAGACCTCACTCTGTATGCCTACAAGTCATTCTTGTTTTTCTCTTGACGTTAAAGTAGATGTTACAATCCGGTCCATTTTCTATGCAGTCAGGTGGTTTCTTGGTAAGCCCAGGCACATTCCTCCTGGCTTAGGTGAAAGTACACTAGGGAGATTTGGTAGCATTACTAAGATGCTCTCTAGTCTCTCAGTGCTAAGCTGAAGCTTTCTCCGGTACCAACTCGTCTTGTCTAGAGAAGCGCTTTGCATTTCAGAGTAATCATGCATCACAACAGCCGTTTATTCCACAAGTTACCATTGGCTAAATCTACTACGTTAAAATGCCTATTTACTGTTTCATCTGACTGCGCAATCCACTGTCTCATCAGCCCAGCCAAGCAATTTATAAACATGATCTCCACTATAAAAGCCTCTAGACATTATCTAACATTTCTTTTAGACTAACAATTTGTTTTCGACAGCGGAGATATGTATAAACCTTGCGGTCTCTCCGACATTTGCAACTGGGTTTCAATATTCAAATTTGATCTCCGGCTGGCCCATAGTAATGAAGGAGTTGGGACGAGACAGATGGGCAGGCAGCGTTTCTCATCCAGTCTAAATCATGAATCAGCTGGTATCATTTTTATGGATATATATATACAAAGAAATGTCAATTGAAATAAGGTAAAAGGTGCAGCTAGTTTGCAGTCTTTCCAGCTTCAGTTTGAAGTGATTGTTTTAGCTGTTTTGTTGGCTAGCTCCTCTGAACAACAGATGATTAGGTGCATTTTCTATGCAAGACAAAATCACGCCTCATTAGCTCTTAAGGAGTTATCCAAATAAATGTTACTAGAAAACAGCTTAAGCAAATGCAGCTACTTTGCTGTTATTCTGGCTTTTGATGTGACTGTAAGTTAGCCATAGTTGGCTAGCTAGCAAGCAAGGGATAAGAACGTTGCCAGCCAGTATGGCAATGGAACATTTTACAACAAACGACTAGATCTCATCCATAGATACAGAACATAAAGACTGAACGACTGGGTCGTGTCTCTGGCAACCGAACCGATAGAACGAACAACCAGCCGGCTTGGGTAGCAACCCTAGATTTGTGTCGGGACTATATCTTGTGGAAGGATGAAATAGTATGAATAAATTCATAAAAATTAAGTTTTTAATGAAAATGTCAATCGTTATTTGAATATGTTTATCTGTTGTATAAAAGTGATATTGCCCTCGAAGCCGGTGTTTGGAGAATATATTGTCACCGTTTGCCAGCACTCGACTTCGTCTTGGGCCTAACACCCGTGACAGTATATCCTCCAAACACTAGCTTTTCTGGCATTATTATTTAATTGTAGTTCGCCAAGGTATGCTGCTACTGTGAGAATGTGACATGCAGGTACGACTGCTAGCATGAAAAACCCATATCATCAAGGAATGCTCATGAAATATGCTATCATGTGCATATATTAGCCCTGCCTTTCACAAGTCTGAGTCTGTAATACCAACATGTTTCAAGCAGACCACCATAGTCCCTGTGCCCAAGAACACAAAGGTAACCTGCCTAAATAACTTACGACCCGTAGCACTCATGTCTGTAGCCGTGAAATGCTTTGAAAGGCTGGTCATGGCTCAAATCAACACCATTATCCCAGAAACCCAACACCCACTCCAATTTGCATACCGCCCAACTGATCCACAGATGACGCAATCTCTATTGCACTCCACACTGCCCTTTCACACCTGGAGAAGAGGAACACCTATGTGAGAATGCTATTCATTGACTACAGCTCAGCGTTCAACACCATAGTTCCCTCATCACTTAGTGATGAGCGAACCGTAGTTCGCTCATCACTAAGCTAGGGACCCTGGGACTAAATACCTGCAACTGGATCCTGGACTTCCTGATGGGCCGCCCCCAGGTGGTAAGGCTAGATAAAACACATCCGCCACGCTGATCCTCAACAAAGGGGCCCCTCGGGTGCCTGCTCAATCCCCTCCTTTACTCCCTGTTCACTCATGACTGCACGGCCAGGGACGACTCCAACACCATCATTAAGGTTGCTGATGACACAACTGTGGTAGGCCTGATCACCGTCAACGATGGGACAGCCTATCGGGAGGAAGTCAGAGACCTGACCGTGTAGTGCAAGGACAACAACCTCTCCCTCAACGTGATCAAGACAAAGGAGATGATTGTGGACTACAGGAAAAGCAGGAACAAGCATGCCCACATTCTCATCGACAATGCTGTAGTGGAGCAGGTTGAGAGCATCATGTTCTTTGGCGTCCACATCACCAACAAACTAACATGGTCCAAGCACACCAAGACAGTCGTGAAGAGGGCACGACAAAACCTATTCCCCCTCCAGGAGACTGAAAAGATTTGGCATGGGTCCTCGGCTCTTCAAAAGCTTTAACAGCTGCACCATCAAGAGCGGTTTGCATCACTGCCTGGTATGGTAACTGCTCGGCCTCTGACCGCAAGGCACTACAGAGGGTAGTGCGTACGGCCCAGTTCATCACAAGGGCCAAGCTTCCTGCCATCCAAGACCTCTTTACCAGGCGGTGTCAGAGGAAGGCCCTAAAAATTGTCAAACTCCAGCTACCCTAGTCATAGACTGTTCTCTCTGCTACCGCACGGCAAGCTGTACCGGAGTGCAAAGTCTAGGTCCAGTGCCTTCTAAACAGCTTCTACCACCAAGCCATAAGACTCCTGAACATCTAATCAAATGACTACCCAGACTATTTGCAACCCCCCCCCCTTTTAGGCTCTGCTACTCTGTTTATTATTTATGCATGGTCACTTTAATAACTCTACCTACATGTACATACAGTGAGGGGGGAAAAAGTATTTGATCCCCTGCTGATTTTGTACATTTGCCCACTGATAAAGAAATGATCAGTCTATAATTGTAATGGTAGGTTTATTTGAACAGTGAGAGACAGAATAACAACAAAAAACATCCAGAAAAACGCATGTCAAAAATGTTAGAAATTGGTTTGCATTTTAATGAGGGAAATAAGTATTTGACCCACTCTCAATCAGAAAGATTTCTGGCTCCCAGGTGTCTTTTTTTTATACAGGTAATGAGCTGAAATTAGGAGCACACTCTTAAAGGGAGTGCTCCTAATCTCAGTTTGTTACCTGTATAAAAGACACCTGGGAGCCAGAGGCAATCAATCAATCAGATTACATACTCTCCACCATGGCCAAGACCAAAGAGCTCTCCAAGGATGTCACTGTATTACTGTATCACTGTATCACTGTATTACCTCGACACCGGTGCCCAGCGCATTGACTCTGTACCGGTACCCCCTGTATATAGCCCTGCTATTGTTATTTACTGCTGCTCTTTAATTATTTGTTATTGTTCTCTTACTTTTTTAAGGTGTTTTCTTAGAACTGCATTGTTGGTTAAATGCTTGTAAGTAAGCATTTCACTGTAAGGTCTACAGTTGTTGTATTTGTCACATCTCAATTTTAAATAAAGTATGCTGACTTATCTCAAAGGTACTAAAAATATCAGAACAATTTGTTTAGCTGAGCTTTGAATTTGGCCACTAGTGGGAACTTAGACAATTATGTGTAACTTAACCTTTCTGGCGCAGGCGTTCTGCTAGCGACCCACCTCGACAACATCGAGTGAAATTGCAGAGCGCCGAATTCAAAATACAGAAATGGTCATAATAAACATTCATAAAAATACTCATAATAAAAATACAAGTGTTATACATCGTCTTAAAGATTAACTTCTTGTTAATCCAGCCGCTTTGTCAGATTTTTAAAAAGGCTTTACGGCGAAAGCATACCATGCGATTTTTCTGAGGACAGCACCCTGCTTACAAAAGCATACAAACATTTTCCAACGAAGTAGAGGAGTCACGAAAGTCAGAAATAGCGATTTTTAAATGAATCACTTAACTTCTTACATCTAGGCGTTCCGCTAGCGGAACCCCTTTCCGCCAGCGGAACCTCTAGCCAACAGCCAATGGGATCACATGGCGCGAAATACAAAAACAACTAAAATACCACAATTCAATTTTCTCAAACATACGACTGTTTTACACCATTTGAAATATAAACTTCTCCTGAATCCAACCACGTTGTCCGATTTACAAAAAGGCTTTACAGCGAAAGCAAAACATTAGATTATGTTAGGATACCACCACAGCATATAAAAACACAGCCATTTTCCTAGCAAGGACAGCCATTTTCCAAGCAAGGGTAGCTGTCCAAAAGCACAAAACCAGCTAAAATTATGCACTAACCTTTGACGATCTTCATCAGATGACACTCCTAGGACATTATGTTAGACAATACATGCATTTTTTGTTCCGTCAAGTTCATATTTATATCCAAAAAAAAAACATTTTACATTGGCGCGTGACGTTCAGAAAATGTATTCACCCCAAAAAACCTGGTGAATGGGCACCATAATTTACAGAAATACTCATCATAAACGTTGACAAAATATATAACGATTAATTAAAGAAGTATAGATGAACTATTCCTTTATGCAACTGCTTTGTCAGATTTCAAAATAACTTTACGGAGAAAGCACGTTGTTCAATATTCTGAGTACTGAGCCCCAAGCTATTCAGTTAGTCGTCCAGCCACGGCATCCACAAAACGCTGAAATATGTAAAAAATATTATCTTACCTTTGCTGATCTTCGGCTGAATGCACTCGGAAGGTCTCCCACTTCCACAAGAAATGTTCAATTTTTGATAAAGTCCATAATTTATGTCGAAATAAATCAGTTTTGATGGCGCGTCCAGATCACCATTCCAAAATGCATCTATCCACCGTCAACGACAAGTTATAAAGTTCCCTCAGCGTTTGTAGAAACATGTCAAACCATGTTCACAATCAATCTTTAGGGGGTTTTTAACGTAGAATTTCGATAATACTCCAACCAGACAATCGTGATTCATTACAGAAGAAAAATAAAAATGGCTAGCCCTACGTGAGTGCGCACGAGGTAAGTCGATGACACCAGGTCGACCACTTACTGTTCCCGGTATTATTCAATGAAATTGCATTGTAGAAGCCTCAAACAAGGTTCTAATGACTGTTGACATCTAGTGGAAGCCGTAGGAAGTGCAATATGACATCACAAACACTGTAGTTTAGATAGAATATAATTTGAAATGACTACAACCATGTGATGTCAAACTTCCTGGTTGGATTTTTCTCAGGTTTTTGCCTGCCGTATGAGTTCTGTTATACTCAGACATCATTCAAACAGTTTTAGAAACTTCAGTGTTTTCTATCCAAATCTACTAATAATATGCATATCCTACCTTCTGAGTAGGAGGCAGTTTAATTTGGGTACGTTTTTCATCTGGCCGTGAAAACCTCTTCACTATAGGAGGCAGTTTAACTTTGAAGATCTTCATCTGGTTGCAGTCACAAGAGTCCCAGATACACAATAAATGTTTGTTTTGTTTGATAAAGTCCCTATTTATATCCCAAAAACTCTGTTTTGTTGGCGCGTTTTGTTCAGTAATCCACTGGCTCAAAACATGCAGACGAATACATCCTAATAGTACCGGTAAAGTTTGTCGAAAACATGTCAAACGATGATTATAATTAATCCTCAGGTTGTTAATTGTCTAAATAATCGATAATATTTAAACCGGACAATAGAAAGGAAAAACAACAAAGGGTGCGCACTCGGTCACGCGCGCAAACCAGCACTGCATGACTCTACAGTCCACTGACAAAGGTTTCATTCTTCTTCATTTTTCAGAAAACAAGCCTGAAACAATGTCTAAAGACGGTTGACATCTAGTGGAAGCCATAGGAACTGCAATCTGGGTCCTAACCCATTAAATACTCAATAGGCATTCAATTGAAAACTATCCACATCAAAAAATCCCACTTCCTGGATGGATTTTCCTCAGGTTTTCACCTGCCATATCAGTTCTGTTATACTCAGACATTATTTTCACAGTTTTGGAAACTTTTTAGTGTTTTTTTCTATCCAAATCTACCAATTATATGCATATCCTAGCTTCTGGGCCTGAGTAACAGGCAGTTTACTTTGGGCACGCTTCTCATCCAGATGTCGAAATACTGCCCCCAAGCCATAAGAAATTTTAATTAAACATCTAATTGGCTTAGAATAACAAAATGTATGTATATAACAACCAGATGAATTAGTTGAAACATTAAACAGCAGAAAAGATGGAATTGGGCTTAATAGGTACGCATTTCAAAGAGCTGTCAGTCAAGGTGAGCTCATGAATATAAGTTTCCCGCCCACTCAGCCTGTCTTTTCAAACTTCCGTGTAGTTAGCCATGAGAGAGGGAGTACTTTTTCTCAAATATTAAAAATTTCTATCCCCCCAAAATATTATGGGTGATATTTTAGTCACTCAAATGGCTATTTTACATGGGAATCAGAATGACTTCGGGACCTTTTAATGAATGACAAATCTACATGAATGCAATGTAGATGCCAGAGCTGCAGCGGAAGTCTGAAGGTCTCTGGCCAGTGTCAATGGTTTTAGGTGAACATTCCAGAAACCTTGTTTATGCATGGGTATTTATGGGATTTTACAAAGGAGACACAAGCTCTTAGTGACGAACAAATATACTTATTTTGAGGATGTTGTGCTGTGGGGTATTGTGGTCTCTTCCTGTGTGAGTCACTGGGTCCGCTCTGGTGGTGGCCATCATGGCTGTGCTGCTCTGTGAGTTATAGCACTAATGTATCACACTGCAGAGCCATCTTCATGCTCCGTCTCCTAGGGATCAATGAGCTATGAGCGCATCCTCACAGCATCATCCTCCAAACATCCATCCCCTGTAGGGTGGTTGTTAAATATAGAAGCAGGACCACTAGTTCAGCCAAACATCACTCATGTCTTCAGACAACCTTGGACACCCATGTGTGCTTGGGTTCCAATATTTGGTCCGTGTGTGTTTGTTTATCGTATTGCACCCCCCCTTAATACTTCCATGTTGATTTGTGGTGATGTGGCATTTAGGAGGCATTGTGCGTGTGGAAGACCCCCAAGAGCAGCTTCAGTCAATGTGTCTGAAACTGGAGAGAAGATATACTGGCCCATATGTGACACATTAGATTGCATTACAGTATGCAACCAAAAGCTGAGTAAACATGAACATTTATAACAGCCACATTTAGACTAATACACTTCATGGTTTCTAAATTGTGCACTTCCTCTAAAATGATATGTTTAAGACAATTAGAGGATTGGATGAAACCAATAGCATTCATATGTTGTTGATGTATTTATTTTTTGCAAATGAAGAAAGTACAGACAAGTGAGGCAGCACGCAGCCTATAAGGGGGCCAGTTCTGGTGTCCCCACTGCGGTGTGACACACTTTGGTCCAAGGCCAAATGAGTGGGATTCTAGCTTTGAACTTTTTAATGAAGATACACCATAGTGTTTTAACATACCCCACCAAGCAATTTGGCTCCAGTTTTAGCTGGTATGTAAATTGTTATTATTTGCAGATTTCCTCCACGCCATAAAAAAGAAAATGAGTCATTTACTAACGCTTGGAATACATCTGTAGAATGAAAAAAAAAAACGGATGGGGCTAAGCACGAAAACTATTTTGTGGTCAAAACAGGCCCCCAGCAAACTAAATAACCACAGATGAAGAATGCACCAAGAAAAAGCGTTAACAACTCAAGCTCTGAAAATGTGTTTCTAATCTTTTCAGGCAAGTGACGATTAGGCTATATATATCACCAAGCTCCACTCCTCTCATCTGCTAGGCTGTCCTGCTCTGCATAGGCCTAGAGCCTGTGGTGTTAGACAACTTCACTCAGGAAGTCCCTATGTGTGTCAAAATGGATGTTATTGTCCCAAACACAGAGATGTGTTCACTGCAGACCACTTGTTGCAATATTCCTCTCCACACACGAGCTTACCTCCTACTGTTGCATTGACTAGTGAAGGGGGAGAAAATGGATGCAGATACAGTTGAAGTCAGAAGTTTACATAAACCTTAGCCAAATACATTTAAACTCAGTTTTTCACAATTCCTGACATTTAATCCTAGTAAAAATTCCCTGTCTTAGGTCAGATAGGATCACCACTTTTTATTTTAAGAATGTTAAATGTCTGAATAATAGTAGAGAATGATTTATTTCAGCTTTTATTTCTTTCATCACATTCCCAGTGGGTCAGAATTTTACATACACTCAATTAGTATTTGGTAGCATTGCCTTTTAAATTGTTTAACTTGGGTCAAATGTTTTTTTTGTAGCCTTCCACAAGCTTCCCACAATAAGTTGGGTGAATTTTGGCCCATTCCTCCTGACAGAGCTGGTGTAACGGAGTCAGGTTTGTAGGCCTGCTTGCTCGCACACATTTTTTTTTCAGTTCTGCCCACACATTATTCTATAGGAGTGAGGTCAGGGCTTTGTGATGGCCACTCCAATACCTTGACTTCGTTGTCTTTAAGCCATTTTGCCACAACTTTGGAAGTATGCATGTGTCCATTTGGAAGACCCATTTGCGACCAAGCTTTAACTTCCTGACTGATTTCTTGATGTTGCTTCAAAATATCCACATCATTTCCCTACCTCATGATGCCATCTATTTTGTGAAGTGCACCAGTCCCTCCTGCAGCAAAGCACTCCCACAACATGATACTGCCACCCCGGTGCTTCACGGTTGGGATGGTGTTCTTCGGCTTGCAAGCCTCCCCCTTTTCCCCCCAAACATAACGATGGTCATTATGGCCAAACAGTTCCATTTTTGTTTCATCAGACCAGAGGACATTTCTCCAAAAAGTACGATCTTTGTCCCCATGTGCAGTTGCAAACCATAGTCTGGCTTTTTTATGGTGGTTTTGGAGCAGTGGCTTCTTCCTTGCTGAGTGGCCTTTTAGGTTATGTCAATATAGGACTAGTTTTACTGTGGATTTACGTACTTTTGTACCTGTTTCTACCAGCATCTTCACAAGGTCCTTTGCTGTTGTTCTGGGATTGATTTGCACTTTTCGCACCAAAGTACGTTCATCTCTAGGAGACAGAATTGTCTCCTTCCTGAGCGGTATGATGGCTGCATGGTCCCATGGTGTTTATACTTGCGTACTATTGTTTGTACAGGTGAACGTGGTACCTTCAGGCGTTTGGAAATTGCTCCCAAGGATGAACCAGACTTGTGGAGCTCTACAATTTTTTTCCGGACGTCTTGGCTGATTTCTTTTGATTTTCCCATTATGTCAAGCAAAGAGGCGCTGAGTTTGAAGGTAGGCCTTGAAATACATCCACAGGTACACCTCCAATTGACTCAAATGATGTCAGTTAGCTTTTCAGAAGCTTCTAAAGCCAAGACATAATTTTCTGGAATTTTCCAAGCTGTTTAAAGGCACAGTCAACTTAGTGTATGTGAACTTTTGACCCACTGGAATTGTGATACAGTGAAATAATCTGTCTGTAAACAATTGTTGGAAAGATTACTTGTCATGCACAAAAGTAGATGTCCTAACCGACTTGCCAAAACTATAGTTTGTTAACAAGAAATTTGTGGAGTGGTTGAAAAACAAGTTTTAGTGACTCCAACCTAAAGCATATGTAAACGTCCGACTTCAACTGTACATATCGCAATATTATTTTGGGACGATATATCCATATTTGACTTTTTTGCTACTGTAGGTAGTGTTAGCTAGCGCTAGTATTTTCCAATCTATAACTTGTTCTCAATCTTTTTAAATGGTGAGCCAACATGTTTTCAGCACTTATTTCTCTGCAGCAAACACACTGTGTACAAAACATTGGGAACACCTTCCTAGTATTGAGTTGCACCCCTGTTTTCTCCCAGAACAGCTTTAATTCGTCGGCATGGACTCTACAAGGTGCCAAAAGTGTTCCACAGGGATGCTGGCCCATGTTGACTCCAATGCTTCCCACAGTTGTGTCAAGTTAGCTGGATGTCCATTGAGTGTTGGACTATTCTATATACACACGGGAAACTGTTGAGTGTGGAAAAACCAAGCAGCGTTGCAGTTCTTAACACACTCATACCGGTGCGCCTGGAATTACTTCCATGCCCTGTTCAATGGCACTTAAATCTTGTCTTGCCCATTCACCCTCTGAATGGCACACATACACAATCCATGTCTCAATTGTGGAACGAGCAGGTGTTCCTAATGTTTGTACACTCAGTGTATAGTGAGCAACATGTTTGGAACATGAAATTGCAAAAAAATTGCAGTATTGAATCACAATAAATATAAAATTGTGCGAATCGCAATATATCTTATCGGCACCTAAGTATCATGATAATATTGTATAGTGAGGTCCCTGGAAATTCCCAGCTGTAGCATTGACCTCTTGATGTACAGTAGGATGGATAGAGGCACAGAAAGAGGAGATGGTAAGGGGGAGGTGCACAGACGGTAAAGAGTCATCAGAAGTGAAATGTCATAGATTCAGAAGTCTGGTCCTTGTTGTGACTTAGGGATTAAGATGCAACAGACATTCAAGGACAACATGTATCCCATAAACAGGAGTGACATGTGGCCAGCTCAAGTTCAGGATGGATTCACCTCAACTCCGTAACCAGAGACCAACCACAGCACCACTGACATTGATTAGTGTTCAGAAAGTCAAGGCTGATTCCATTTCACTTGCTTTCAATTCATCCATTGAGAACCTATGACAGTGGTTCCCAAACCTTTTATAGTCCCGTACCCCTTCAAACATTCAACCTCCAGCTGCGTACCCCTTCTATTACCAGGGTCAGCGCACTCTCAAATATAGTTTTTTGCCATCTTTATAAGCCTGCCACACACTCACACTATACGATACATTTATTAAACATAAGAATGAGTGTGAGTTTTTGTCACAACCCGGCTCGTGGGAAGTGACAAAGAGCACTTATAGGACCAGGGCACAAATAATATAATAATAAACAATTTTGCTCTTTTATTTAACCATCTTACATATGTGTGAGATGTGGCACGTACTTCCGGGAAGGATGCTGGAGTTATTCAGACTGTGTATACTGTTGGTGCGGAGTAGGCAGTAGGATGGGACAGTGACTAAGGTTAGCATATCTATGCGCTAGTGCAGTGGTTCCCAAACTTTTTATAGTCCCGCACCCCTTCAAACATTCAACCTCCAGCTGCGTACCCCCTCTAGCACCAGGGTCAGCGCACTCTTAAATTGAATTTTTGTTATTATTGTAAGCCTGCCACACACGCACCATACAATATATTTACTAAACGTACGAATGAGTGTGAGTTTGTAATAACCCGGCTCGTGGGAAGTGACAAATGGCTCTTATAGGACCAGGGCACAAATAATAATACAATCATTTGGCTCTTTATTTAACCATCTTACATATAAAACCTTATTTGTTCATCGAAAATTGTGAATAATTCACCACAGGTTAATGAGAAGGGTGTGCTTGAAAGGATGCACATACTGTAACTCTGCAATGTTGTATTGGAGAGAGTCCGTCTTAAATCTTTTTCCACACACAGTCTGTGCCTGTATTTAGTTTTCATGCTAGTGATGGCCGAGAATCCACTCTCACATAGGTATGTGGTTGCAAAGGGCATCAGTGTCTTAACAGCGCGATTTGCCAAGGCAGGATACTCTGAGTGCAGCCCAATCCAGAAATGTGGCAGTGGCTTTTGATTAAAATTCAATTTTCACAGAACCTCTTTTTGCAATTTCAATGAGGCTCTCTTGTTCAGATATCAGTAAATGGACTGGAGGAAGGGCATGAAAGGGATAACAAATCCAGTTTATTGTCATCCGTTTTGGGAAAGTACCTGCGTAATTGCGCACCCAACTCACTCAGGTGCTTCGCTATATCACATTTGACATTGTCCGTAAGCTTGGGTTAATTTGCACACAAAAAATCATGCAATGATGGAAATACCTGTGTGTTGTCCTTGTTAATGCATACAGAAGAGCTCCAACTTCTTAATCATAGCCTCAATTCTGTCCCGCACATTGATTATAGTTTCGGAGAGTCCCTGTAATCCTAAATTCAGATCATTCAGGTGAGGATAAAACATCACCCAGATGTCTCTCAATAAAAATAAAAAAGTGTCAATACTTTGCCCCTTGTTAACCAGTGCACTTCTGTATGTTGTAAAAGAGTTGCATGGTTGCTGCCCATATTGCATAGTGCAGAAAATACACGAGAGTTCAGGGGCCTTGCTTTAACAAAGTTAACCATTTTCACTGTAGTGTTCAAAATGTATTTCAAGCTGTCAGGCATTCCTTGGAAGCAAGAGCCTCTCGGTGGATGCTGCAGTGTACCCAAGTGGTGTCGGGAGCAACTGCTTGCACGCGCGTTACCACTCCACTATGTCTCCCTGTCATGGCTTTTGCTCCACCAGTACAGATACCAACATGAGCAGCAGCTACGTTTGGCTACATACGGACTGTTAGTGGAATTCCCACGAGAGTAACAGTTCATGTGATTGGATGTTAAATTATTTGACTAGGCTACCTCTATTTGACATTGTGGTGTTGTTTTGCTGAACACTAGATGGTTTATTTACATTTTTGGCAGTGAAACGAGGCTACTCAGTCAAGTTTTAAAAAAAAATTTTTTTTATGTGAATCACATTTTCATTTTGGCGTACCCCCAACGGCAATACCAGCCCTAATGAGGATTCATCAATTCACTGTATGACATACCCTAGACTCAAGTTAATTTCATAGATTGCTCCCTACCCCCGTGAATGAGGGTGTTTCGATATGGATAGAGTGTAGGTCTATCATTCACTTAACCTCTTGGGGCTAGGTGGGACGCTAGCGTGCCACCTGTGGTGCACTCCATCAACAGCAGGTGCATTTCAAGAGCGGCAAATTTGAATCCAAATAAATGTCAAAATTCAAATTTTTCAAAAATACAACTATGTTACACCATTTGAAAGATAAACATCTCCTTAATCTAACCACGTTTTACGATTTCAAAAAGGTTTTACGGCGAAAGCATAAATTTAGAGTATGTTAGGACAGTACATTTACAAGAGTTGTGTGTAATGTTTTGTCAAGTCAAAGACAGGGTCACCAAAACCATAAAACCAGCTAAAATGATACACTAACCTTTTACAATCTCCATCAGATGACACTCCTAGGACATTATGTTAGACAATGCATGCATTTTTAGTTCTATCAAGTTCATATTTATATACAAAAACAGCGTTTTACTATGGCATTGATGTTGAGGAAATCGTTTCCCTCCAATAACCGGCAGTCAAGTCAGCGTCAGAAATTAAATAATTAAAATTAGAAAACATTGGTAAAATATTATATTGTCATTTAAAGAATTATAGATTTACATCTTTTGAACGCAATCAACTTGCCAGATTTAAAAATAACCTTACTGGGAAATCACACTTTGCAATAATCTGAGCACTGTGCCCAGAAAAATACGCGTTGCGATACAGACTAGACGTCATGTTGGGGAGATCTAAAATCGAAAATACTATGTAAATAATCCATTACCTTTGATTCTCTTCATCAGATGTCACTTCCAGGTATCACAGGTCCATAACGAATGTAGTTTTGTTCAAAAAAGCTCATCATTTATGTCCAAAAATCTCCGTCTCGTTAGCACATGATGTAAGCCAGCCGGACTTCTCGTCATGAACGAGGGGAAAAAATATATTTCCGTTCGTTCAAACATGTCAAACGTTGTATAGCATAAATCATTAGGGCCTTTTTTAACCAGAACATGAATAATATTCAAGGTGGACGAATGCATAGCCTTTTATAACGTATTGGAACGAGGGTACCCAACATGAAGTAGCGCGCCAGGTGTCTAATGGGACATCACCGTTCCATGGCTCTTGTTCGGTCAGATCTCCCTCCAGAAGACTCAAAACACTTTGTAAAGGCTGGTGACATCTAGTGGAAGCAATAGGAAGTGCCAAAATATTCCTAAACCCCTGTGTTTTTCAATGGGAGAGGTTTAAACTCAATACAACACATCAGGTATCCACTTCCTGTCAGAAAATGTCTCAGGGTTTTGCCTGCCAAATGAGTTCTGTTATACTCACAGACACCATTCAAACAGTTTTGGAAACTTTAGAGTGTTTTCTATCCATATATAATAAGTATATGCATATTCTAGTTACTGGGTAGGATTAGTAACCAGATTAAATCGGGTACATTTTTTTTATCCAGACGTGCAAATGCTGCCCCCTAGACCCAACAGGTTAACAGATTTTTACTTTCATGCACAAAGACTTAAGCTGAGACTCCCACCTAGATGTTCTACGGTTTTCTTTTGAAACTAGGACAATATATAGCCTACATATGTGACTCGTTTCAGGATACTAGACATATGCCGCAAGTCACGACAGGGGAGACATTTAAAAAATATATATATATTTTTTTTACATTTTTATCAAAATGTGTTTTTTTTTGAAGAAATGCCTTCTGGAACATGTGAACTTTCATGTGCCTTAATAACAAACTTGTATGCCATCTGTAAATAGGAATAAAATTGTTAAATTTACGAGCCTTGTTGGTTAAGCCACAGAAAAAGTCAACAACCTTCCCACTAGTCATGATTGGCTGAGATAATGAGTGGGCTGGACATGCCGAGAGAGGAGTTTGGATTGGTTTGCCATATAGAAGGCTTATGTCTATTTGAGCTGGTCAGTCTGTGTTGGTAATCCTGTTGAACATGGCTTTTTTTTTAAATGTGTAGTGGACCTTTATAGCTAAGTGTTGCTCTCCACTTTCTGGAGGATAACGTTTTGTAATCAGTGGAATTAGAGTATGATAGCAAAAGATGGAGAAAACACCTGTCTCCGGATTACATCTTCAAACTAAGGGCTGTGGCATGCCATCCGTGATAGGGATGCGCGTCCATCATGCATGATGATGTATACAGGTAAGATAACTAGCTAACGCTAGACTACATTTTCAGATATTACACGTTTCTAATTTTGACAGTGGTTTCATTTCAAGCTAAAGTGTACTGTTAGCTGGCTATCTAACGTTAGCTGGCTGGCTCCCTAGCTGAAGTTATTTTTCGTATCCCACAGCTGTTTGCTTCACTAGCTAACATTGAACTTGGGTGGTTAGCTCCCAGCATATTCATGCAGGGTAGTAACGACATGATTTGGCACAGTTTGTTATTTAACTAGCTAACGTTAGCTGGCTGGCACGTTGGCTAACGTGACGTGTGTGTGTGTGTGTGTGTGTGTGGATCTTACATGTTGTTTACCTAGCTAGATTAATTGTTTACTTAGCTAGCTAGCTACATGTCTTAAGCTAAAGTGTACAACATGCGTTGAATATGGCCGGTGTCAGTAAACGTCCACAAAAAGGCGTAATGAAATTGTCAGCGGGGCTGGTTAGGCTGTCTTCATGTTATCCATAGGTTAACAAATCATTGGCCAGAGCGTCAAGTGTGCGCTCTGAACACTCCGAGGATGAAACAAGATGGGTGGGGCTAAAGCTTAAGAGGGTGTGAATGATGTTGAATGGGTGTAGACAAAGTAGGGCTCTTCACTACCAAAACATTCAAAAGCCATTTTCTCAAAAGTAATTTTACAAGTTTATCATCAACTTTCAAAGCAGAATTACTTTCCCGTTGTTCCTCAACAATGCAGTATGATTTACCGTTTTGTAGAGTCTTACTTTTATCCAATGTAAAAAACACAATTTAAAATGTTGCTACATAAGACCTATTCCAGGTGGTGAGTCACATATACAGTACCAGTCAAAAGTTATATTAAAATATATTTTGATTTGTTTAACACTTTTGGTTACTACATGATCCATATGTGTTATTTCATAGTTTTGTTGTCTTCAACTATTATTTCACAATGTAGAAAACAGTATAAATATAGAAAAACCCTTGAATGAGTAGGTGTCCAAACTTTTGACTGGTACTGTATACACCTGCTCTTTCCATGACAGACTGACCAGGGGAAAGCTATTACCCTTTATTGATGTCACTTGTTAATTCCACTTCAATCAGTGTCGATGAAGGGGAGGAGATGGGTTAAAGAATGATTTTTAGGCCTTGAGACAATTGAGACATGGATTGTGTATATGTGCCTTTTGAGGGTCAATAGGCAAGACAAAAGATTTAAGTGCCTTTGAACAGGTTATGGTAGTAGGTGCCAGTGCATTTTGAACAGGTTATGGTAGTAGGTGCCAGTGCATTTTGAACAGGTTATGGTAGTAAGTGCCAGTGCATTTTGGACAGGTTATGGTAGTATGTGCCAGTGCATTTTGAACAGGTTATGGTAGTAGGTGCCAGGTGCATTTTGAACAGGTTATGGTAGTAGGTGCCAGGTGCAGTGTATATTCTGCTCTGGCTGCTCCAACGTCAGTCTGGTTAAGGAATTGCTCTCTGATGAGGCCAAAGGAAAGGCCTAATCACAAATCGTTTGACTTTTACTGAATCCGGCCCTCTATTTCTGCCTTGGGATTCAGGGGTAATGGAATCAATGTGCTGAAATAATTTCAGTGTGTTGTGATGGTTATCGTGAGTGTTTTATGTTTGTATTGGAATCGAACACTTCCAGCGCCTTTATCTCTTCAATATTTGAATTTACTACCATCAAGTCCACAACGAGGAAATGAAACATGTGCCACACAAATGCCAGAGAAATGATCGGAATGTTTACAAAATTGTTGAGTATGCTAATTTCATTACATGGACCCTTTGTATGACAGTGACAGTCCCATATCCATTCACATCAGTCTTATAGTATTTTAAGTTCGATACAAGTTTGTTATTTCAGGTATTTATGTGGTCATTGATTTGATTCTTAAACAGCCCCCAACATATACCCAACTCCCCTTCTATTTGTTTCTCTCTTTCTCCCTTATGTCAACACTACACTCTTAGCGCACGGATCCCGTTAACGGGATCAAAATCGACAACATCCGGTGAAGCTGGAGCGGGCCAAATTACAAAATTGTAGTATTAAACATTCATGAACATACAAGTGTCCTACATCATTTAAAAGCTTAACATCTTGTTAATCCAACCGCTTTCTAAGATTTCAGAAAGGCTTTATGGCGAAAGCATACCATGCGATTATCTGAAAGCGCCCCACACCAAAATACTTTTCCAAACCAGCACAGGCGTCACAAAAGTAACAAAGATCTTCCTCTGTTTGCAATCCCAAGGGCCCAGCTACACAACAAATGGTTGTTTTGTTCGATTACAGTCCTTCTTTATATCCCAAAAATGTCAGTTTTGTTGGCACGCTTGATTCAGTAATTCACTCGTTCAACATGCATACAAACGACTCCAAAAGTTACCTGTAAAGTTCGTCCAAACAAGTCAAACGATGTTTCTAATGAATCCTCAGGTACTCTAATATCTAAATAAACAATCAAATTTAAGACGGAGAACAGTATGTTCGATAGGGAAGATGAATAACGAAGAGCGCGCACCTCATTTACACGCGCAACAAGACTACATTTCTAATGAGAGACACCTTGGAAAAACTACAACTACTCAATCATTTTTCAAAAAACAAGCCTGAAACCCTTTCTAAAGACTGTTGACATCTAGTGAAAGCCATAGGAACTGCAGTCTGGGAGGAATTCCTTTGAATATCCCATAAACAAGCATTGAAATAGACTGACTTCAAACATTTTCCGCATGGATTGTCCTTGGATTCTCGCCTGCCATATCAGTTCTGTTATACTCACAGACATTATTTTAACAGTTTTAGAAACTTCAGAGAGTTTTCTATCCAATGCTACCAATTATATGCATATCCTTGCTTCTGGGCCTGAGTAACAAGCAGTTTACTTTGGGAACGTCATTCATCCGAACTTCCGAACACTGCCCCCTAGCCCTAAGAGGTTATTAACTTGTGTGTTGCTGAGCTCTAGGAAAAACACTGGGCAAGAGGTCACTCACATTCCAGAGAGCATTCAACACTGAACGTCAGGGTCACTGAATTACTAGGCGCAATTCGTCTTGTCTCCTCCATGGAAATATGTGACAGTCTGATAACAAACATAATTTAGTACCTGTAATTATTGAATATAATTTGGAGCATTTCAGACTGAAATTGTGCTGCACATGTCCATCTTAACAAGACTGAAAGAACTGATGGTAGATAAAGGCTTAGGAAGGTGTGTGTGTGTGTCATATTGTTTCCAAAAGGTCTATTACTCTGTAAAGAAGCTTTCATACAGTCCAATGTGCACTTGAACCAGTTTCATTGAGGTTGAAAGGGCTACATTGTAGCATACCAGCTAACTAAAAAAGGTGTCAATAGAACCATGTTCTTCTCTCAAGGACACTTGTGACGTTGGTTGGTGAAGTCCATCGGTGTAAAGCTGGAAACTCTCCACAATACCATTTGACCTTTCTAAGCCCAATAAATGAAGCAGGCGGCACTTCATCAAAGGATCTGCTAAAGGCCCTGGCTTCCCAACACATCCCATACTTGGACACCTCACAACCATCACACATTCTCACTCTGTGACTCAGTCTTCATTTGGTTTTGGTTGAGTTTTAAGACCACCCTCCTCACCTCATGCGACGTGAAGGATGAGGCAGGTACCTGCAGAGCTTTTGTTTGCAGTGACGTAACTGAACGCTGCTGAAAATATCACTGCTAGACTGCGGTTGTTGTGCTGGGGCTGTGGGCGAGATGCTGACCAAGTAAACAATGGGAGTCCTGTCCGACTGACTCCCATGCTCCAGTCAGACTAAGCTGCTTCTCTGTGGTGTCTCTGCCATACCCCGCCAGGCCTCTCCTCTGCTTTACTATCCTGCCGTTTACTCAGATATGTAAGCTGGAGGTGTTGTTAGATTTATAGATCCACTTAGTGGATGTTTAGAGCTCCTCTCATTCCTCAGGATTCCAGCTTGTCTCTCATTGGACTCTCACCTAAAACACTATCCCATTACCTAAATCTCCACATTAACAATTTCTCTTTTATGATGCTCTCTATCTCAATCAGAATGGAGAGAATCAACTGTACTTTCTCTGGACGCTATAATAAGCAGTCCATCCAGGAGTTAGTTGGGATTTTTATATTTGCGGGCAAAAATGCTTGATTTTGCTGTGGCAATTCTGACATTTTGCATGGCAATATGCAATGATTTTGACCAATTTGTCACGAAAGTGCACTGACCAGGGAAAAGTTTGACGTGTGGCTTGTTAAAATTTTTTTAAAACATGTTATTTTATGTGGTGTTTTACAGGGCTAGCTATAGTAGTATGGGCCCCCTAGTGCAAATAAGAGTTAAGTGCCTTGTCAGCTCGGGTATTCAAACCAGCGACCTTTCGGTTTCTGGCCCCACACTCTAACCGTTAGGCTACCTGCCGCCCTTAGGTACCATGTGATGGAACCACATTATGCGGAAAAAGTGTGGTGATTGGTTGAAATTGAAAGCCCTCCTTTGAACTTCGATAATATTGTGATAATTTGACTGTTTTATGAGGAAATAGTGTGGTGATTGCATAATATGCAAGGAATCCATTTAATTTTGCGACACAAAAATAGCCACAGAATCACGGAATCCTGGAGGGACTGAGTAAGAGCTTTTAGTTAATGGTGAGGTATTTTCATAAAGGCTGCATAGCAGCTGCCTCTTGATTTATTGAAGTTGGATGCCTGTCCAAGAATGGAGTGTGGACAACATGGTCATGTTTGTCTCCCAGTTGTTCAGTGTTTTTCTAAAAAGATTAAGGATATAGTGTGCCTGATATTTGGTCAGGTGGTGGGGTATGAACTCATTTTGGGATTGGTTTCAGCTCTAGTACCTCAATACACATTTGTAACGCAAGTCCATTGTGAAATATGGAAAAGCACTTTTAGCCCAAATCATCGTAGTGCATTTGTTTCTTCCCAATTTAGGGATATGACATGATGTACAACAGTCTTTTATTTGTTTGATATATTAAGTTAAATTAGCCTTGCAAATTGGGAGCCTGTCAATTCAGGAATGCAAGGTAAGAGTAATGTTCCTTCAAACACCAAAAAGATTGATAACACATTTTTCAAATGTTCTTGCATACTTTCACTTCTGGACCAAAAGAGATCAGGCTGTGATTTCCATTTGGACGCCTTACCTCAAAAGCTGTGAGTAGGCGGTCATGGGTGGACGCTCTTTGGAGGTTAGATACCACCCTTGACTTAAGAGATGGGCATTTCCATCGCATAAGCATATTAAATTGGGTATCAAATGAAAGCTAAGTCTATATTTTGGGGGAAATAAAGGTATAGATACTTTTTATTTTATTTTTGTTTTACCATTTTCCATTTTAAGAATTTGACATGTAAAGGCTTTGATTTCTGGATAAACGGATGGAAAATGGGTCTTAAACATTTATCAGAAATGCATAAAAACACAACGTTGATGAAAAGACCACTGCCAACTACTGAAATGTCAACACTTATATACTAAGCAAAAAAAAATGTCCTCGCACTGTCAACTGCGTTTATTTTCTGCAACTTAACGTGTAAATATTTGTATGAACATAAGATTCAACAACTGAGACAAACTGAACAAGTTCCACAGACATGTGACTAACAAATTGAATAATGTGTCCCTGAACAAAGGGGGGGGGTCAAAATCAAAAGTAACAGTCAGTCAGTATCTGGTGTGGCTGCCAGCTGCATTAAGTACTGCAGTGCATCTCCTCCTCATGGACTGCACCAGATTTGCCAGTTCTTGCTGTGAGATGTTACCCCGCTCTTCCACCAAGGCACCTGCAAGTTCCCGGACATTTCTGGGGGGAATGGCCCTAGCCCTCACCCTCCGATCCAACAGGTCCCAGACGTGCTCAATGGGATTGAGATCCGGGCTCTTCGCTGGCCATGGCAGAACACTGACATTCCTGTCTTGCAGGAAATCACACACAGAACGAGCAGTATGGCTGGTGGTATTGTCATGCTGGAGGTTCATGTCAGGATGAGCCTGCAGGAAGGGTACCACATGAGGGAGGAGGATGTCTTCCCTGTAACGCACAGCTGTGAGATTGCCTGCAATGACAACAAGCTCAGTCCGATGATGCTGTGACACCACGCCTCAGACCATGACGGACCCTCCACCTCCAAATCGATCCCGCTCCAGAGTACAGACCTCGGTGTAACGCTCATTCCTTCGACGATAAACGCGAATCCGACCATCACCCCTGACTCATCAGTGAAGAGCACTTTTTTTGCCAGTCCTGTCTGGTCCAGCGACGGTTGGTTTGTGCCCATAGGCGATGTTGTTGCCGGTGAGGACGTGCCTTATAACAGGCCTACAAGCCCTCAGTCCAGCCTCTCTCAGCCTATTGTGGACAGTCTGAGCACTGATGGAGGGATTGTGCGTTCCTGGTGTAACTCGGGCAGTTGTTGTTGCCATCCTGTACCTGTCTCGCAGGTGGGATGTACCAGATGTACCGATCCTGTGCAGGTGTTTTTACACGTGGTCTGCCACTGCGAGGACGATCAGCTGTCCGTCCTGTCTCCCTGTAGCGCTGTCTTGGGCGTCTCACAGTCCGGACATTGCAATTCCTAAGTTTTCATAACTGTGACCTTAACCCAGTGGGGGACACAAGCTGTTGGTAACTACCATTTTTATTTTTTTTATTTTTTTAAGAAAACCATTTTCCCCCCATGTAATTTGAAAATAGTGTGTCAATCCTGTTTGTAAGCTTTTAAACTATATCAATCTCAACCGTTTATCTTCTCCAGTGATTAAGGTATGGATGTCTCATTGTATGGTGGTGTATGCGAAATAGGTAAACTTTGACCACATTCATCTCTTGAATGTTTTGGCATTCAGGTCCAAAAAGTAACTTTCTGAGCACTTCTACAATGGGCAGATATGTATGGTAGGTTTTGTTCAAATCAAACTGGGTGCTATCAGAAAGTGATTGACTTTATTGGGTAAATCCGTTTTAATTCATTCACAATTATTTATTAAGTAGTGTAATATACTACTGAGATGGTATTCGAAAAATTGGTACTTCTAACATGTCCAAGCAGGAATGTATGATTCCAAACATTGTCATATGCAACCTAATCCAGTGATTGTCATGAATTTGGAGTTGACACTTGGGCTATTTGTTGTTATTTTACAATCAAAATAGGGCTCCAGAATTTTCTGATTATTTAGTTCAATAGAGATGAATTTGCCTTTAATCTTTGTGTACTAATATTAAATAAGGGTATAAGGTATAGCGCTTGTCAGCCCCCTGCAATGATTACCAGGCCTCGTGCTGTTTGATAATCTGCCCCCTGAGTTTAAATCAAAGCGGAATTCATAGTGTACACGAGCAGAATGTCATCTGATCATGACACATTCTTCGAAGTCACCAACGGCAAAACACAGTTTTAATCTTCCTCTGCTTGTTTTGTTTTTACAAAACTGTGTACATATATAATACAAAAAATTCCTCCTTGGGGCCTGACTTCCTCTAATGAAGGAATTTGACCAGACTTGACCAGTAAACGTTTGTTTCATTTCTCTTGTCTCCCCCCAAATCCCTGTTGTAATGTGGAATGTGGCACGTACTTCCGGGAAGGATGCTGGAGTTATTCAGACTGTGTATACTGTTGGTGCGGAGTAGGCAGTAGGATGGGACAGTGACTAAGGTTAGCATATGTATGCGCTAGTGCAGTGGTTCCCAAACTTTTTATAGTCCCGCACCCCTTCAAACATTCAACCTCCAGCTGCGTACCCCCTCTAGCACCAGGGTCAGCGCACTCTTAAATTGAATTTTTGTTATTATTGTAAGCCTGCCACACACGCACCATACAATATATTTACTAAACGTACGAATGAGTGTGAGTTTGTAATAACCCGGCTCGTGGGAAGTGACAAATGGCTCTTATAGGACCAGGGCACAAATAATAATACAATCATTTGGCTCTTTATTTAACCATCTTACATATAAAACCTTATTTGTTCATCGTAAATTGTGAATAACTCACCACAGGTTAATGAGAACGGTGTGCTTGAAAGGATGCACATACTGTAACTCTGCGATGTTCTATTGGACAGAGTCTGTCTTAAATCATTTTCCACACACAGTCTGTGCCTGTATTTAGTTTTCATGCTAGTGAGGGCAGAGAATCCTCTCTCACATAGGTACGTGGTTGCAAAGGGCATCAGTGTCTTAACAGCGTGATTTGCCAAGGCAGGATACTCTGAGAGCAGCCCAATCCAGAAATGTGGCAGTGGCTTCTGATTTAAATAAAATTTTCACAGAACCTCTTGTTGCAATTTTGATGAGGCTCTCTTGTTCAGATATCGGTAAGTGGACTGGAGGCAGGGCATGAAAGGGATAACAAATCCAGTTTATGTCATCCATTTTAGAAAAGTGTGTAATTGCGCACCAAACTCACTCAGGTGCTTCACTATATCACATTTGACATGGTCCGTAGTTTGAGTTCATTTGCACACAAAAAATCATACAATGATGGAAAGACCTGTGTGTTGTCCTTGTTAATGCAGAAAGACGAGCTCCAACTTCTTAATCATAGCCTCAATTTTGTCTCGCACATTGAATATAGTTGCGGAGAGTCCCTGTAATCCTAGATTCAGATCATTCACCCAGATAGGCCAATCGTGTGAGAAACTCATCATCATGGAAGCGGTCAAACAAGTGAAAAATATGGTCAGTGAAGAAAACTTTAAGCTCGTCTCTCAATTTAAAAAAAATCATGTCAATACTTTGCCCCTTGATAACCAGCGTGCTTCTGTATATTGTAAAAGTGTTACATGGACGCTGCCCATATCATTGCATAGTGCAGAAAATACACGAGAGTTCAGGGGCCTTGCTTTAACAAAGTTAACCATTTTCACTGTAGTGTCCAAAACGTCTTTCAAGCTGTCAGGCATTCCCTTGGCAGTGGTGTCGTGAGCAACTGCTTGCACGCGTGTTACCACTCCACTACGTCTTCCTGTCATGGTTTTTGCACCATCAGTACAGATACCAACATGAGCAGCAGCTACGTTTGGCTACATACGGACCGTTAGTGGAATTCCCGTGAGAGAGTAACGGTTAATGTGATTGGATAATTATTTGACTAGGCTACCTGTATTTGACATTGTGTTGTTATTTCGCTGAACACTAGATGGTTTAATTTTATTTTTGCCAGTGAAATGAGGCTACTCAGGCGAGGGGAAAAAAACCTCACCCAAATGTTTAGCCCCGTTGTAAAATATAAATGGACTGTTTGAAAATGTGAAATGTATTTTTTACAAATATTTTATAAAGAAATGTGAATCTCGTACCCCAGTTTGGGAATACCTGCGCTAGTGGATTGATCTTGACTGGGGGGTATTGGGGGAACAGGCATCTCTGGGTTTTATTGTTTCAGGGTGTCAGGGTCTGAAACAGCATGCTTAGACTATCTGGGTCAGACTAGGAAGCTTGCCACATGTTGCAGTATTGCGGTCTCCTCCTGGCCAGTCCAGAGACCCAGGGATAGGTGCTGGGCTGGCTGGTTACGTCACCAGGCTGAGTGACCAATGCTGACATGTCGCATGGCACGTCGTTCCTGTGATGTTTTGTAAAACTAAATACAACATTGCATTCCAGATACAGGATGTCTTCCAAGTTGGGGATAATAGAATCATGTGTTTGTCAGGAAGATGTTCATGAGTAATGAATGCTTTGGCTGCCAGCGAAACAAAAATCCCCAGGAAACGGCACTGGCAGTGGGCTGGAGTGCATGGCAGACTTGTCCATGATGAAAACCACAGTGAGCTCATCAGGAAATGTGAATACTCAGGATATATGGAGCTAATATGTTGTAGTCTGAAGACTTCCATATTCTGGGAGCACATAGTTATGTTACACAGTTTACACAGTTTAGCAGAACAAACCCCTCTGTTGGAGTAATTGGAAGCACTCTTGTGTGCACACACCAAAAAACACTCATTTCCTTTTTTTCCATAAAACGTAAATATACTCAAGGGATTCATTCCAGCTCCACTGAATCAAAACAAGCCATTGAGCAGTAAGACCGTCCATGGTCCTCCGTCCGGCCTGGGCTTGGAGCTGGAACTGGAAAATACGTGGATAGGAGCCAGGATGGGAGCCAGCCGTAGATTTTGGCACAGGAGCTCAGCTCAGAAGCCACACAGCCTCCTGTGACCTTCCCCTTCCTCACTGCCCAGCTCCATGGTGGCTCTCCCCTGCCAGCCACCGCCTCGGTTTACGTGGAGCAGTGGGAATGTGCTGACTGCAAGACCAAAATGCCGGCGGACATACCTGAGATTCCTCGCAGTGCTAAGAGATGTCCTAATTTGTCTGGAATGTCTGTTCTCTTGACATGACCCACCTGTAAATCACGGTGTCTTGTCCTACACCTTCTGTCTGCCTCCACTCAGTATGAGAGGATCACGGGCGAAACCACGACACCCAGACATTTTGCTCAAACCATTCCCCTTGTCACAAGAGCTTCTTCGCAGATACCATAGTTAGGTAAAGTTCACCAGTGGCACTGCAGAAGAGACCTATGTTTCACATTTTCCAGCCCAGTTTCGGAGCTCCCTGTTGTCATAGCAGAAGCAGTCCACACTGACCCAGTGATTGAGGGCAGGGCAGGAGAAATTCTGCTGGATTGATCCTGAGGATAGACCAAGGCCAATCAATGACTACTGCTTTAGCATGAGGTGCTAACCCCAGCTCTTGTGCCTAACCAGCTAACAGTGCTATATGATAGACAGCTAAACTCAGCAAAAAAAAGAATCGTTCCTTTTTCAGAACCATGTCTTTCAAAGATAATTCGTAAAAATCCAAATAACTTCACAGATCTTCATTGTAAAGGGTTTAAACAATGTTTCCCATGCTTGTTCATTGACATTTAACCAATTAATGAACATGCACCTGTGGAACAGTAGTTAAGACACTAACGGCTTACAGACGGTAGGCAATCAATGTCACAGTTATGGAAACTTAGGACACTAGAGGCCTTTCTACTGACTCTGATAAACACCAAAAGAAAGATGCCAGGGTCCCTGCTCATCTGCGTGAACGTGCCTTAGGCATGCTGCAAGGAGGCATGAGGACTGCAGATGTGGCCAGGGCAATAAATTGCAATGTCCGGACTGTGACATGCCTAAGACAGCACTACAGGGAGACAGGACGGACAGCTGATCGTCCTCGCAGTGGAAGACCACGTGTAACAACACCTGCACAGGATCGGTACATCACACCTGTGAGACAGGTACAGGATGGCAACAACAACTTCCCGAGTTACACTAGGAACGCACAATCCCTCCATCAGTGCTCAGACTGTTCGCAATAGGCTGAGAGAGGCTGGACTGAGGGCCTGTAGGCCTGTTGTAAGGCAGGTCCTCACCAGACATCACCGGCAACAACGTCGCCTATGGACACAAACCCACCATCGCTGGACCAGACAGGACTGGCAAAAAGTGCTCTTCATTGATGAGTTGCGGTTTTGTCTCACCAGGGGTGATGGTCCGATTCGCGTTTATTGTTGAAGGATTGAGCGTTACACCAAGGTATGTACTCTGGAGCGGGGTCGATTTGGAGCTGGAGGGTCCGTCATGGTCTGGGGCGGTGTGTCACAGCATCATCGGACTGAGCTTGTTGTCATTGCAGGCAATCTCAACGCTGTGCATTACAGGGAAGACATCCTCCTCCCTCATGTGGTACCCTTCCTGCAGGCTCATCCTGACATGACCCTCCAGCATGACAATGCCACCAGCCATACTGCTCGTTCTGTGTGTAATTTCCTGCAAGACAGGAATGTCAGTGTTCTGCCATGGCCAACGAAGAGCCCGGATCTCAGTCCCATTGAGCACGTCTGGGACCTGTTGGATTGGAGGGTGAGGGCTTGGGCCATTCCCCCCCAGAAATGTCTGGGAACTAGCAGGTGCCTTGGTGGAAGAGTGGGGTAACATCTCACAGCAAGAACTGGCAAATCTGGTGCAGTCCGTGATGAGGAGATGCACTGCAGTACGTAATGCAGCTGGTGGCCACACCAGATACTGACTGTTACTTTTGTTACTATTTTGACCCCCCCCCCTTTGTTCAGGGACACATTCAATTTCTGTTAGTCACATGTCTGTGGATCTTGTTCAGTTTGTCACAGTTGTTGAATCTTGTTATGTTCATACAAATATTTACATGTTAAGTTTGCTGAAAATAAATGCAGTTGACAGTGAGAGGATGTTTCTTTTTTTGCTGAGTTTATAAATGCTGTATTGTTGACTTATCTCAATTGCTGTGTTTAAGAGCACTATGTCATAACAGTCATGTATTGCCATTAAAATGAAGTATGAAACGGCACCAGTCCTTGACCCTGTCTGTGAGGTCATGTCTTTCTCCAATGCCAGGTCATTGACCTCCCACAGCCCTCATCCTGTGTGGCGGGCAGAGTGCAGTACCGTAGACCCAGAGCCCTGGAGAGGCAGTCAGCTGGAAAACTAAAGGCCAGTGTCCCCTGTGTAATGCACTGCCATTGTGTTAGAGTGTGAAAAGTGCCACTGGAAAAACACACCATCAGGGATATAGCACACACTCACTTGTCTTCCTGGTCTGGGGTGGTATCACAACAGTAGAACGTGCTACTGGTCCTCGTGAGGGGTGTATAACTCTGTGAGCCAATCATATGAAGTTTGGGGGGGGGGCTCATTGTTTTTTCAGGTGAAAAACAAAAGCGGAGGTATAAAAAGAAGAAAGGCCACGGTTGGAGGATGACTTAGTGACAGCGATAGGGAGAAAGGAGTGGGCCTGGGCCCGGCAGGAAGCACCTGTCCCAGGGCCATTATCACAGGGCTCCCAGGCAGGGGCTCCACAGGCTGACGCATAAGCACATTGTGTTTCTCTACGGCCCAGGACAAAGCTGTTTACCCTCTGCTGTCCGCTCATCAAACACACTGTACTCTTCAAATGGTCCTACCTGTTGTTGTTTTTGTGTTTTCTTTGCTTCACACAACTGCGTAGAATACTGTAAACAGCACTGCACACACTAACTATATAATGATGAGTGAATTCTTCAATTGCAGTAAAGCTCTTGAAAGTTAACTATACGTGTTACACAACTGTGCTTGTCACGAATGTGTAACTCCGTGTGTTAATCAATGTGTTACAAACCAATGAATGGGGCGCATCTCACAGGCTGTGCATTAAGCACAGGTCTGAGAGCAGGGTACAGCACTCCACCTGCAGGCCAGCGCCATCCACGGGGGGTGTGTGTGTGGGAGAGTTTGTGAGGATGCAGCACAACAATAGAGACAGAGTAACATTAGGTTTGGATTAAGATGGAAAAGCCAGGCTCTGCTTATATCCCGCCATCAGCGGTCTCGGGAAAATCCATGGAGTTTTCTTGGACTGTGGAGGGGGATTTCAGCACTGAAGAGCATCCATCCCTGCTTTTAAGACCGAGTCTTCTCTGAACTTACACTCTATCCGCTTGTCACATGTTGGAATGGCATGTAGTCCTACCCTTTTTCCCAGGAAACACGTGTTTGAAAGATCTTACTAAGGCAACCTTAGTTAACTAGGTTTATTAACCTAGTTTTCCTAAAACGAAACTGTAATAAAGTCCGTATCTGGTCACTAACATTTACCTTATTGTTTGGGACACCCTTGAGTGTAGTGAATCGCATGTGAGTGCTCAAGGCGGGGTTTGAGAGGTTGCAGTGATTGGAGCAGAATTAAGCTGAAATTAAACTGACAGTAGATTGGTTGAAGAGAAGGAATGCCTAATCCTTTTTCTATCTGTGTTTTAATGCATCTCGGATTGAAATAAGTTGCATGTGGTGAACCAGCCGTATGTTTTTAATTTATTGTGTTTTTAAATAAATCCAAAGTATTCACCCCCAAGTGAAGAAACCTTCCCAGGAGTCTTTGGATGTGAGGAACTCGGCAGGGCTGTCGGTATTTTCATGTTATGCTAGCACAACAAATGACATTTTGCCCCCATTTCCCCCACCCCCCCCACTTCTAGAAATGATCGCCATATGAGATATGGACCCTGAAATTCTTCACGTCGAACACGTTGCAATTTCGACTTCCTAGCCTATTACTCTCTTCCCCATCTTCCTGGCCTAAGCTATCTGTTGAATTATTGCGGTCCTTTATGACCAGCTAAAAATATCCATCTCTAAAATGAACCATATGTTCCGGGTTGCATAACAGATCACAGGGAACCACAGAGCTGTGGGGACCGAGGGAAATAAGGATGGATGTGAGATGCCAGTTGTGGGCAGTCGCTTGCAGTGTGATGGAGCTCTCCAGTCAGACCAGTTGGCCTACAGTACATCACAGGGCTACCTGCGCTCTACTTTCCACTTTGCACTCTGGTACCTGTGGTTTGAAGCTGGCTAGTTTTGTTTTGTTGTTTGTGTCGCGCTGACCCTGAAGATGTTCTCAGGAAGTGTTGTGTGTGTGCCTCCTGTTTGCTGGTCTTCATCCTGGCCTCCTATGAATATAGCCTCCATCTCGGCTCAGCTCAAGACTTCCTACCATGTGGCTGCTCTGTGTGGCCCCGGCTGCTGGGGAAACTCAAATAGCCCTGGCTCGTGTTTGGCGTTCAGCTCTGTCCCCTGTCCTGTCCATCCTCCAGAGTTGATAAAGCAGCGGAGCTCTGGGCCGGCCAGGTCGCAGCCCGGTAATGACCCGTTCACCTCCGGCCAACCCCCCTATCACCTCAGACACCACTTTCCTGCAAGTCATTGTCTTGTCTTCCTGAGAAACAGGCCCTCGAAGTGAAGCGGGAGGAGATAGAGGAGGATAAGATGGAACTCGGAGATAGAGAGGGATGGAGCAAAAGAGAGGGGAGCGTTCACAACACTACACATCTGTTGCCGTGTTTTTGTCCTGACCACAACGCCTTGGCAATCACTTTGCTTTCAGACTGTGTCAGCACTTCACTGGCATCGGTCGAATGCACTTTGTTTTGGAAACATGTTTTATGCTCATGCAGCATGCGGTATTACTGTTGTACTTCATTACACATACCTTGTTGCCTTACAAATACCTACCTAGTCACCCACTCTTGTTGGATAATAGATCTTAATGTGTTTGGTCAACAAAGTGTCCTCAAAGGCTTTAATTCAGACAGTTGGATCTCGATACTCATTGCTCTTGTGTAGTATTCTCATTCATCAGAACCGGCCAGGTAAACTTGGTTTAAACCTACGGCGTTGGAGAGATTCCACCCTGGGAATGCTCTTCATTCCTGTCGGCGGAGTTGGGAAAGTGTTTTCCCATCAACTTGTCCTTTTTCCAGTTCCAGACTTCCTTCTCTTTCACCCAGTTCAGTCTTGTGTCACATTTGTTAATGCTCAGAAGGGAGGAGACATCTACATTTTATTACCATACAGAGGAACTCAAGAATACTTTGTTTGTTTGGCTATGTCAACTTAGGAAATCAAACTTTGAAACCAGTATTTATTTCTCTGAATTTGAGGTGTGGATATGTACCATTTCATACTATGTCGTAAGCCTATATTAACTCCATTCCCCATTTTTCAACTGTAGCAACACAAGTAAAGGTTGCATCAGATTTCTTTCTAGAGGTGTCTCCTTGTAAAGACTGCCCAGTGTGTGTGTGTCCCTGACTGACGGTCTTGAGTTTCAGCCCCAGCGCCCTCAGCATAGCTGTTTGCTTGTCCCCTGTGCAGTTATTACAGCGGCATACAGTACATTTTCACAGTATTAGAATACAGCTCTGACCACAAACTAGGCTTCAATTCGGTGAGACTGTTCCCCATGCTTTTCTGTGCCGATTCTTAGCAGGTCAAGCTGCAGATCTAGTGTCGCAATCTGAAAGGGTGGAGGGTGGACTAGGGGGGAGCCATGCCACACAGAGCCACATGATGCGGAGGGCTCAATCGGTGGCAGGGCAACAATGTGCAAAAGGACAAAGATTCCAGAGTTGATTAGCCAATGAGTTCCATTGTCACTTGACCGTGGTCTAATTTGAGACCAGGGACTGTCCTCGCCATGACTCAGCGTGTGTGTGTGTGTGCGTGCGTGTCCGTACACCATGCATATAAATATATGCTACGTGGGTGTACGCGTGTAGTCGTGTACGTTTACCCCATGCGTATGTGTTTTATTCTTGCACTGTATGTTTCTAGACAAGCCATGCACCTGTTGCACTGCAGTGAACATATTTTGCTTGATCTCTCCAAGCAGTCTGCTGGTACTCTGTGTGTCAGTCACAGATGGTGGCAGGAAAGGGGCTCCCTGGAGCTGCTACCTGGAGTGGTGCCTAGAATCACTGCGCTGCTCCCTCAGTGTGTGTGTCTGTCTGGCAGATAGGCCGTCACACTGCAAGAGAGCCTACACACGTTCAGGGCATGCTTGGATGCACTTCTTCTTACTATAGAATGATTGACAGTAGAGTAAGTTTTCAGCTCCTTTTCCTGTGTCAGTTAGACAGCTACTGGTCATTGGACTTATTTTTTTCCCTCTTTTATGCAAGTCATCCTCCTCCCTGTCCTCTGGTTAATATAATAATATACAGTGCCATTAAGCAGGTGCTTTTATCCAAAGCGACTTAGTCATGCGTGCATACGTTTTACCTATTGGTGGTCCTGGGAATCGAACCCACTACCCTCAGTCCTCATCTACTCTGCTTTTTGTTCCATTTTCCCTCTCTCCACCCATATGACTGGTGCTGATATTAGTGTATCAGATGTTGTGACTAAAGGCCCTGCCTGTCAACTCTTACTCAGTCTATTTTTCCATATTCAGACTCCCTAGTAAGTCTAGCTACTTGAGTCTAAGCTAATATTTACAGAGAGAAAATCCTTCAAAACATGATTGCCTTCCAGTCAATCACTGGCATGTGAAAACGGATAGGATATCTCTATTGGTGTTAGGTAGTAGACTGTCTGGCTGTTATTCAGCCCACTAAAGGCACTGGGCACGTGGAGGGGAAGGAGAAACCCAGTCCAGAGCCTCTCCTCAGACCTCCGGGATAGTGTGAGCATAACAGCTTTGCAGAAGATGGCCATTGGTATCATTTAAGCAAAACAAGACCCCTTCTTCCTCCTACACACTCACACCTCTGCTTCCATCCCCCATTTTATCGTATCTCCGCTTATCTCCCAAGGTATGCGGTCCGAATGCTGTTTATCTCCTTTCCGACAGTGATTAATGACATATACTTAGAATATTTTTGGATGTGTTCACAGTTATCTGCAATTGTCCTTAGGTCCTGTCTGGGCCCTGGCCCAGTATGTATGACACTCCCCCACAATGCAGCTTTTCCAGATTTCCTGCTGTCTATTGTGTCTGTCTGGAGGATGGTGGCATCCTGGTTCGAGCCCCTGGGCTAGTCAAGCACAGCTCCATCTTTCTTTTCCTATCTTCCTCTCTCTCTCATCCTATCTTACGCCACCCACCCACCCACCTTCTCTTTTCATTTTATTTTCTCTCTCCATCTATCCATCCTCTCTTCCCCCCCTTCTCCTCTCCCTCCGTCAGTCCAATGTTCTCCCAGTGAAACGCCTGAGGAGCAGTCTAAATACTGTCCCACAGCCAGGCCAGCTCAGCCTCCAGCACAAACACACAAGATTTACTCACTCTGGCTGCCTGCCTCTCACATGCTGCTCTCGACACTCCATCATCCTCATCATTTCTCTGTTTTTCTCCTAGGCCTGTATGGTTTCTATCCTCACACATCTCTTTCTTTTCTATCCATCTGCACTCCTCTTCTTTCAATCTTCCCATATTTCTATCTCTCTCCCCCCTCGCCGTCCCTTGCATCACTTCTCCCTTCTCTTGCTCACCAGTACTTCATGTTCCCTTTAGTTTGCATTTATTTTGTGTTGTTTCTAACGTTTACAAATCAAGTTGAGGTGGTTCAGTAGTAGAGTAAAGATTAAAACAACATATGTATAACAGAGGGAAATGGGATTTCATGGGATTTCCTGCTTGAACAACCAGAGTTGGCCTAAATATCCACTATTACATTCTTCATGTTAATCCCAGTGTTATCCAATACAATCCTACTTTTGTCATGTTCATCTTATCCTAAACGTTTTAATTCTTATCCAACTGAGCACATAGCAGCCTACTGTTTCACAGTGAAAGTCAGGACTTTTGGTTTCAGTACCTTTCCTCATACTTTGTGCCTAGAACCAGACTGCAATCAAACCCCTCTGACGAGCAGTGAGGAACGTGAACCAGTGCCATTTCCCTCTCTGTGAGGAACGTGAACCAGTGCCATTTCCCTCTGTGAGGAACGTGAACCAGTGCCATTTCCCTCTCTGTGAAGAACGTGAACCAGTGCCATTTCCCTCTCTGTGATGAACGTGAACCAGTGCCATTTCCCTCTGTGAGGAACGTGAACCAGTGCCATTTCCCTCTCTGTGAGGAACGTGAACCAGTGCCATTTCCCTCTCTGTGAGGAACGTGAACCAGTGCCATTTCCCTCTGTGAGGAACGTGAACCAGTGCCATTTCCCTCTCTGTGAAGAACGTGAACCAGTGCCATTTCCCTCTCTGTGATGAACGTGAACCAGTGCCATTTCCCTCTCTGTGATGAACGTGAACCAGTGCCATTTCCCTCTGTGAGGAACGTGAACCAGTGCCATTTCCCTCTCTGTGAGGAACGTGAACCAGTGCCATTTCCCTCTCTGTGAGGAACGTGAACCAGTGCCATTTCCCTCTCTGTGAGGAACGTGAACCAGTGCCATTTCCCTCTCTGTGAGGAACGTGAACCAGTGCCATTTCCCTCTCTGTGAGGAATGTGAACCAGTGCCATTTCCCTCTCTGTGGTGAGAGGATTCAGCAGTAGTACTAATACACTGAAACAGGACATCCTGTGCCTCCTCGCCACAATGGCGTCAATGGCCCCCTAACTAACGTAATACCTTCCCATTCATACTGAAGGGTTACCAGCAGAGGATCTCCTGGGGACACGGGGGCTAGAAAAGGGGCTCCGCTCTCAACACAACAACACTGGCTTCCAGTAACCACTCTGGAAAAGCCACATGGTGCCCTGTACTCTGCCTGTGCCCATTTTCATCTGCACCCTGAGGGCAGACTGTTCCAGTACAGGTGCTCATGTATAATGGTGTGTTATACTTTGTGTTTTTTCCAGTTCTGCCAGCCAGGAGGATGGAGGCTGTCCCGAGAGAGGAAAGCTCCCACCTTCTTCACGGTGGTGTTGACGGACATCGACTCAGACAGACACTACTGCTCCTGCCTCACCTTCTACGAGGCAGAGGTCAACCTGCAGGTGAGGTGGCCTGTTGTACTCCTCAACCCAACCCCCCTTCATGCATATCTTATCCACTTACAAGGGCATTATGCAAAATATTATATTAAATCTAATGTATATCTGTTACAGCTTACCCAGAATTGCCTTATTCAAAGCAATCAGTTATACGTATGTTTTGACATTTGGTGGATTTTCATGCCTTTAAACACTTACACACTTGCTGAATAGGACTACGTCCTGCAAGTCCTGGGTTTAGGATCTCGGTCATAAGGGCAAAATAAGTGAACCACGGTATAGTAGAGAGTGCCTACTGCCTCGGCTGGCAGCATGATGAGTCTCTCGATAAGCAGCATGGGGTTATGTCCGTTCATTTCTTTATCATTTCAAGCTTCTCTCTCTGGATGAATACTTGATTCCCAGCATCCAGCGGGGGCTGTTTGTTAATTCTTGGGAATTTTTTGAGGGGGTTTGATTTTCCTTTTGTTTTCATTGTTGTAATTGTTTTGTTTTTGACATGTTTTCTTGCATGGCACATTTTTGTACTATTAGGAATTTGTGTCACGGCATGATGTGTTCCAGAACCCACTAAAGTGGGAAAATAACAGCACTCTGGATGAATTGAGATGAAGTGAACAACACTTCACATACTGAAGGGTTTTGGTGTGATGGGAGAAAAAATGTATCCAATGAGCTGACATCTCATCCCCTCTAGCACTGCCTCTTGGATGCACCCATCCTCATATGAATTCAATTCTATCTTTTATGTTTTTTCTTCCACACAAGTTCACAAACCCCTGAAATAAACTAATGTAATGACCTCAATCCTCTCAAGGTTTGCCCTGATACATTACACAGAATGCCTGGCTGGATGTCTAATTGTGTTTAAGAATATGACTCCTTACAATGGCCTGACATCACCCTCCAGACACAAGAGTAGGACGTGTCCCCTGCCTCATATTAAACACATGACAACCATGGCCGTTAGTCATATTCATTCAAGTCAGTGACCTTTAGTTCATTGAAATCTGACATTCCTTGAAAGGCCCCATTTCAATCAGGTGGAATTCTTCTAACCATTAGTCATGTTAATTCAAGGAGTCTTATGAAAAAGTTAATTGAAATCTGATCATATCCTCTTAGGTAAATTCCGGTGGAATTCTAACCTTTATTAACTGCGTGGTCATGATGACATGTCACATTCTGATGTGATGATTCTGTTTACATGAATGCTCGGACTCAACATCCTAGCATGTTGATGAGTGTAACATTAGTTTACTGTGTACTGTATGAATCAGACCAATTTACACAAACATCCCTTGTTGTGCCTGGATGTGGATTTTCCATGTGGAGTTCAAACAAAGCCTTGGCATGAGACAAGGTATAAACCACGACATCCTTCATTAAATAAGCGTGATAACGGCTAGGTTAGCTACGACTGGGTCTCTCTAGCCTTGCCTGGTCTATGCCTGGGCTGGAAGGTTACATAACCGGCCCTGCAGTAGTCTGAATAATTCCCTTGTCAGGCGCTGTTTGGTGATGTCCTGCAGCTGTCCACTCTGCCCCCCCCGAACTTTCTGGCCAACTGGACCCTCTTCTCGTGACCAGACTTTAATCCTCCCTTATTTGTTTTCTGTCGTCCTCACACGCCGGCCGGTCTACTGAGGGAGAAGAGGCGACGGCCACACGTAACGATCAGTGCAGTGTCATCGCAGACATTAATACAGGCTCGTTAGAGGTCTTGATTACAGGGCTAACTGTGGCCGGTCACCTCACTGCCTCTTCATCATGGCCCACCTCTCTGTTTTGGTTTGAGTTCTTTCCAGGAACTGTTCCCAGACCCCTTTGTGCACTTGGTAATGGCTCAGATAAGGATAAGAGTTTGGATCACACACTGGACAGATGTGAGGCTGGTTTCTCACTGTGTAGGTGACTGTTGCTCTTTCTTATGGTTTAGGGACCAGCTTGATACAGTATACCATCCACTGCAAAGGTTTGCACCAGAGCCAGGACTTATGTTCTCAATATTCACATTTACACTATTAACAAGGTTAGCAAGATGCTAAAGTAGTTTGAGTTAGTGTTATACCACAGTACCAAAACGTCATGGTACTTATTATGCCAACATTTTAGAATACCGTACTACCGTTTCATATGATAAAATATGATAAAAATGATAAAATGTTTATGAAGTCAGTTTTGTTTAGACATTCAGTTGATTTTAAGCAAACCTAGTCTCTTGTATGCACAGGTCCAAGAATTTCCACTTCACGTTCATGCGCACATCACCTGTGTAGTCAGCCAGCCACCACTCACCTGCTTCTCTCCTCTCCGTCCGCTCTTCCTGCTCATCTACTCCTCCAACAGTTTTTTTTACATGTAATTTAGCTGTGATGGCGAGGGGGCATGCAGACCCTGATCAGTCTGCTGCTGTTACATTTCTACATTTGATACATTGGAGCAGCGCGCAGTGAGAGCAAAGTTAATACATTGTATATAATTTCGTCCCTGGTATAACCAAGTCCACAGGCCAGTCTGATAGGCTTTGAAAGTTCACGGTCACGCAGCAGGAGCAGAGAATAAAAACAGCTTCGCAACAGTCGTGTTTGCAGCATTACAGTAAAGAAAACGGCTATTACCGGACCTACCTTTTTTTCCTTCCTGCGCGATTTTGCGTGCATTTTATATAATTTCACAAACCATATCGCGGGCCGTTTTAAACTAATCCCAGGCCGCTAATTATTGTTTTGATAACAATGTTGTTCAGTCATATTACCTAGCTAGCTAACAACCAGGTAACTTGACAGTAGGTTAATTAAGGCACATTTGATTGGCCCAGGAAGAATGGGATGTGCTTCAAAAGTAGGATTCATAATCTCTCTTTCTGGTGCTCCTTACATTCTGTTTTGGTGCCTAACGTTTTTAAATTTGGGAGCAGTGTTTGTGGGAGCGAGAGAGAGTGGTGTGTGTTTTGAGGTAGACAGAGAGAGAGAGAGCAGTGTGTAAGTGTTTGTGGGAGAGAGAGCGAGTGGTGTGCGTGTGTGTCTTCTTTAACTGCGGAATAAAGGTTTCATGCAGTGTTTCCCCCTTACTGCCACAATGACATGCAGATCATTATGCATGTATGTTCCATTTTCCCCATTCCTCCAGCCAAATCACAGGTAGACCTTTGCAAATATGACCAAATTAGCCATTCAATAACTGTTTTATTGAGGAGAAGTGTGAATATCAGTGACAGCCTTTTGTGTAGCACCTGCACATAACAGGCGTACAGGATGCTAGTCCAATCAGAATTCTCTCTGGTATTGTGATACTTGGCCTGGTATCTTATCGTTAATAAAATGTTGTTATCTTGACAGCACTAGTTTGAGGTGCATCATGTGTTTTGTCAAATACACCTAACTTGGATAGTATATTGGGCCTAGTCTGCAAAGCATTTTACTGAGAAGGGCACATGGTTTTTGTAGACCCTTGTAAGCCAGCATACAGCAGTTTTTTGTATGTTTACGTGGGCATTATCATAAGCCTTACCCTGTAACGTTTAAACCAGCGTGGCTTTTTTTCTATGTGATTGGATTCGAGAGGCAGAAATGTATTTTCGCCGATAATTGAACCAAATCTTCAGAATGCTGTTGAAATGTGTTTCCCATCTGACGTGATATTTAGATCCTGTGTCCCCTGCTCGGAGCATGCCAGAGCTCTTGTGGCATGTTTTCATTGTCTGAAGGAATATATGCGATTCTGATAAAGGGTTTAGCCAGGAACGAGCCCTGTGAGGCTGCTATCTCTGTAAACTGATAGGACTGACGGCTCCTGGTATGGGACAATTGGAACCAGATTGAGACGAGACCACTGAGACTTGACCTCTGTGTCCCAGTGGAGCACTTTGGGAAGGAGTGGGGAGGTATCTTTGTTGAAATCATTCACCGCTAACAGCATATGGGCTAAGTCATTAACGTGGTCACTCAATTGCTATTTATGGTACATTACGCCATGTCCTTCGAACCCAAGTGTCTGCATCGTATTTTGGTTCGGTTTTGAATAGTTGACATCCTACAGGTAGGCCTACACTAGGTTTATCTCCAGGGTGCTTACTGGATCAGAGGTGTCAGAGGTCACGTACCTTTTGTTTTAATTATCTTTTGGTTCTCTATTATTATGGAAAAAACATTTTTTTTTCTTCTTAATTCAGGCTTCAGGGGGTTTATTATAGCTATTTCTATACTGATTACATCTTGTGACTCCGTCATGTAGGAAATGTAATTTCTGAACTACAACCCCAACCAAATTGAATTGAACATGTTTCAAACCACCAGCTCTGGGTTTGTAGCCATAGTTAAGAATAACATCTCCAAACCACAAAATATTATTCCTTGACAAGTAAAGGAACCGAAGTAATGACATTGTAGTCTTTAAAATAAATACCATGTTTTGTGAAGAAACAACTGAACAGATGAGAAGGCAGTATGGGTAAATTCCAGACTGGAAGTGGCCTATTCATACTGTGTTATTAGTGTTTTCACAACTATTTTAGTAAACCGAGTAATGTGACTTGATAGATAGTTGACTTGATTTCATATACATCTCACTGCTGATTTACAGTCAGTATGTGACTCTGGAAGGGAAATGACACTCCTCTTCTCTTAAGCTCCTGGGTTTCGTTCAAACGGTCTCCATGACAATAAATGTTTTATGCTCTATTTTTTGGGTTAGTAATCTTTTATGAACCCCTTGGTGATTTAAAGAAAATCCTCTTTGCTCTTTCAACTCCTCAACTGCGATGAGTATCTGTTTTAATGGGTACTACAGATTGGAGAGGATCTTTTTAAAATTCAATATCCCATTGCAGAGGAAACACAGGATTTAGAGTTTTTTACAGATAGTACTGCGTCTATGTCTGCCTGAGGGGACTTTTCCATACTGTGTTCTTTTGACTGATAAGTAATGTAGCATTATCACTTTGAATAGTACTCGTTCTGTGTGCACTGTACTCTGCCTGCGTCAATCAGAATTCTCGAGGAGGGGGTGGCACATGCACGTTTCCAAAAATAGGCTACAGTATGTGATGTACTGTAGAATGTACACGCTGTGGTTTGACCTGGAAGTAGATAACACTAGAGCTACCCTCAGCGGGTAAGCAGAAAAGCTTCTGTTTTTTTCCATCCCCGTTCAGGCGTTTCTTTTACGCCTGCTGTGTGCGGTTACCCTGCACAGGGTCTTAACTCGCCCCCATATCACTGTTGAACTCTCCCGTTTGAATAACTTCTTCTGTTTTGCTGTTTCAGGGAACAAAGACCACCGATGCAGATGAGGATGAGGAAGAGGATGGCTTGATCCAGCCCGCTCAAGTCTTCGCACCAAAAAGTCTCATTCTGGTCTCCAGGCTGGATTATCCTGAAATATTCCGGGTAACATGATAACATCTGATTAATTCCTGACCAAAATAGGTTCCTTTCAAAATGTCAGATGACCATGCATAGTGGTCATTTCAGTTTTTGCGGGTTTATTTGCCATCTATAGTTACCTGGCCAGGAACATTCTTGGTCCGGTTCATGACTGTTCACTTTACTTATCTCTGCCTAATTAGCATTGGCATGATCAACGGTAGCGCAGCAATTAGTGCATTGACTATCAATTGTCTCATGATGGTAATAGAATGCATCATGTTGAATCCTGTGTGTGTAGAATGAACATATTGGCTTTATTGAGTGAATTCTGCATGTACTCAAGGCCAGGATATCCAGCCAATCCCTCACTTAAGAACAGAGTGGGGCTTAGCGGATCTCTCCTGTCCCTAGGCACTCCACTGGACCACTACGGTATTCAACTTTGGCATTCAAATGTCTCCGACACGCATATTGATTTAGCATTTATTTTTAGCTTTGCTAATGGAATTTGCCATTAAACCACACATCTCAGCTGTACATTCCGGATATTACATAAAATACTATAAAGCTGATGGTATTCGATGACGAATTCCCAGTGTCTTTAATTGTCCATTTAGGCGCGAAACTGTGATTGGGTGTATGTATCGTGTGATACATCTGAATGTGAGTGTGTTGATTGACCTGGTTGTGTGTCTGTCTCCTCCTGACCTCCCCAGGGCTGCTTGGGTCTGATCTACACGGTGTACGTCGACAGCCTGCCGTTCCCCCTGGAGGGGCTGGTTTCCAACCTCTTCACGTGCATGGTCCCTGTGGCTGGCGGCTCCCAGGTAAGCAGGCATTACTAAAGCAAACAATTCCTCAAATACCTCTATCTTGGAGGGCCTGTCTAACCCCCTCTCAACCCCTCTGGCCTGCTCTCCACAGAGGCATGAATCCACCCCAGACTAGGGGTCAGTCTGGGTTAATGTTGCTGCTAGACCCACACAAGGTGCTGGTTACCCACTGACGGTCTAATGCTTATTATAGTTTCAGTCTCCTACAAGTAGAGTGGGAGTGAGGGAAGGAAGTCATGTTTTGGCCCATGTGAGAGTCCAGACAAATGATTTGCGTTTGCTTTCCATTCAATCATGCATTCCCCGTCTAGATGGTTGCTGTACCACCATGCGCAGAAATGTCCTCATAATACTGTTTTAGTTTTCTAGCTGGTCTTCTGATTACTTTACTTAGTGAAGCTAGGGTACAAAAAAACAGAGTAGGGGTCCTGTTTTTATATTTTCACTTCTCACTAGGTTATTGAAAACCACATCTGAAGCTGTCCTATAACAAAAACCCTACGCTGGTCCGTTCCCTTAAAGTCTAGACAATGGTGATCAATGTGGCTTTAAAAAACTGGATAATATTTCAACTGTGTTTGTAAAGGGGAAGGAATGTGGCCCATGATTAAGTTCACATCCTGAACCTTAGGGTAATTTAGTGTTTTTGATGTAATTTACCAACACATGTCAGTGTTCCTCCTCAAACTATCGCCACTCCCCGCAGAGCCAAGGGCTTTCGGCTGTAGTGACACAGCATGAGTTAGAAACCTCAGGAGTGGAACAAACTCATCCTTCAACAGACTGTCAAACATGAAGGAATGTCATGAATCAGGGAACGAGTTGTTCTCTAGCTGGTTCAAACTCAGTTGAAAGGCTATGATCCCAATTAATACCTTTATTGACCATGGTTCAATCCACTAGGATCTTCGTCAGGTCAAAAGCCAAACTCCGTTGAACCACCGTCTGTACCCCTATCATGTTTAGCTGAATTAGACGTGCTGATTGTGTTCACGCGAACACACTGTTTCCACTGTACGCTTACTTCTCTTCCCTCAGCCACACTGGATACAGCGACGGACGCTGCGTCCCTATTGGATTGCAGAGGCGTTGTGCCGTGCCAGTGAAATTTAGGTTAACATGCGATTGAGGTTTCTCCCATTGCTGCCGGACTGATTCAAAAGGCTAATTCAGTCATGCAGCTGCGATGTCCATCGGGTTCAACAACACGTGTTTTATTCATTTTCTGGGAGATCGTCAAAAAAACACTCACACAGTGGATCCCTTAACTGCCATTGTACTGTCATTTCTCCCTTGCCTATATGACCTTTGGCCTTGTACTGAAGTACAGTCTTGTTCAGTTTCCTAATGATATATACAGTACCATGAAAACATGTTTTGATGTGTGTTAGCAAAAAATGTCCCTCTACTGAAACAGTCTTGTCTAGTTCTATGATAGATCCATCCAATGGTTTTTCATATAACCTATGACTTTTCACTTTTGTGTTTTTTGTGATTTTCTCACAGAAACTGTTTTCCCTGGGAGTGGGCGACCGACAGCTAATCCAAACCCCCCTGAATGACAACCTGCCTGTTACATGCAAGAGTGTGGCCCTGCTCTTCCAGCAGCTTGGTATGTCACTGGGCTTCTGCTTCCTCATTACTGCACTACAGTACAACCAGTCAATCCCAAACTTCATGAACTTGACTCCACTTTATGACACCATCATGTTCCCTCCGTTATATACAGTCTGGTCTGTATCGGGTCTACTTAGTTGCAGTACAGTAGCTCTAGGCTGCTCTGCCTGTTGGTCACGTACAGTCACAGTATACACAACTCACATTTTAACTTAGCATGTTAACAGGAAACACAAGCTATCGCGGGGGACTCAAATAACCTGACAGCTGAATACAAACTGTGGTACCAGATATTAGGAATATCCCTCTTAATCATATTGTTTGCATAGTTTTTTTTCCTGTTTATTTTAGTCAGTAGCTTAGTTGTATGACAGGTTATCCGGTCTTGATCCTTGACGGTATTAAACTTTTTTAGGTTCAACTCCAACATTAAGAGGTTTAGAGTTACAACACGAATGAATAAATCATCTGTCCAAATCACCATTTTAAACTCTCAAATTGAGCAGCCACTAAGCAGTTGGATTAATGCTGTACAAATGAACATGTACAGTGCCTTCGGAAAGTATTCACACCCCTTGACTTTTTCCACATTTTGTTGTGTTAGAGCTTAAATTTAAAATTGATCAAATTTAGATTTTTTGGTCACTGGCCTACACACAATACCCCATAATATCAAAGTGGATTTTTTATTTTTTGGTTTACAAATTATTTAAAAAATGAAAAGCTGAAATGTCTTGAGTCAATAAGTATTCAACCCATAATAAGTTGCATGGACTCTGTGCAATAATTGTGTTTAACATGATTTTTGAATGACTACTTAATCTCTGTACCCCACACATAGAGTTGAAGACGGAAGTTTACATACACTTAGGTTGGAGTCATTAAAACTTGTTTTTCAACCACTCCACAAATTTCTTGTTAACAAACTGTAGTTTTTGCAAGTCTTTTAGGGCATCTGCTTTGTGCATGACACAAGTAATTTTTCCAACAGTTGTTTACAGACAGATTATTTCACTTATAATTCACTGTATCACAATTCCAGTGGGTCAGAAGTTTACATACACTAAGTTGAATGTGCCTTTAAACAGCTTGGAAAATTCCAGAAAATGATGTCATGGCTTTAGAAGCTTCTGATAGGCTAATTGACATCATTTGAGTCAATTGGAGGTGTATCTGTGGGTGTATTTCAAGGCCTACCTTCAAACTCAATGGCTCTTTGCTTGACATCATGGGAACATGAAAAGAAATCAGCCAAGACCTCAGAAAAAAAATTGTAGAGCTCCACAAGTCTGGTTCCTCCTTGGGAGCAATTTCCAAATGCCTGAAGGTACCACGTTCATCTGTACAAACAATTGTACGCAAATATAAACATCATGGGACCACGCAGCCACCATACCGCTCAGGAAGGAGACACATTCTGTCTCCTAGAGATGAACGTACTTTGGTGCGAAAAGTACAAATCAATCCCAGAACAACAGCAAAGGACCTTGTGAAGATGCTGGAGGAAACGGGTACAAAAGTATCTATATCCACAGTGAAACGAGTCCTATATCGACAACCTGAAAGGCCGCTCAGCAAGGAAGAAGCCACTGCTCCAAAACCGCCTTAAAAAAGCCAGACTACGCTTTGCAACTGCACATGGGGACAAAGATCGTAATTCTTGGAGAAATGTCCTCTGGTCTGATGAAACAAAAAGTGAACTGTTTGGCCATAATGACCATTGTTATGTTTGGATGAAAAAGGGGGAGGCTTGCAAGCCGAAGAACACCATCCCAACCGTCAAGCACGGGTGTGGCAGCATCATGTTGAGGGGGTGCTTTGCTGCAGGAGGGACTGGTGCACTTCACCAAATAGATGGCATCATGAGGGAGGAAAATTGTGGATATATTGAAGCTACATCTCAAGACATCAGTCAGGAAGTTAAAGCTTGGTCGCAAATGGGTCTTCCAAATGGACAATGACCCCAAGTATACTTCCAAAGTTGTGGCAAAATGGCTTAAGGACAACAAAGTCAAGGTATTGGAGTGGCCATCACAAAGCCCTGACCTCAATCCTATAGAACATTTGTGGGCAGAACTGAAAAAGCGTGTGGGAGCAAGGAGGCCTACAAACCTGACTCAGTTACTCCAGCTCTGTCAGGTGGAATGGGCCAAAATTCACCCAACTTATTGTGGAAGGCTACCCAAAACGTTTGACCCAAGTTAAACAATTTAAAGGCAATGCTGCCAAATACTAATTGAGTGTACATAAACTTCTGACCCACTGGGAATGTGACGAAATAAATAAAAGCTGAAATAAGTAATTCTCTCTACTATTATTCTGACATTTCACATTCTTCAAATAAAGTGGTGATCCTAACTTAGCTAAGACAGGGAATTTAAATGTCAGGAATTGTGAATAACTGAGTTTAAATGTAGTTGGTGAAGGTGTATGTAAACTTCCGACTTCAACTGTACAATTATCTGTAAGGTCCCTCAGTCGAGCAGTGAATTTCAAACACAGATCAACCACAAAGACCAGAGAGGTTTTCCAATGCCTTGCAAAGAAGGGCACCTATTGGTAGATGGGTAAAAAATATAAAAAAGCAGACACTGAATATCCCTTTGAGCATGGTGAAGTTATTAATTACACTTTGGATGTGGTGTCAATGCACCCAGTCACTACAAAGATACAGGCATCCTTCCTAACTCTGTTGCCGGAGAGGAAGGAAACCGTTCAGGGAATTCACCATGAGGCCAATGGTGACTTTAAACAGTTAGTTTATTGGCTGTGATAGGAGAAAACTGAGGATGGATCAACATTGTAGTTACTCCACAATACTAACCTAATTTACAAAGTGAAAAGGACGCCTATACACAGTAAAAATATATCAAAACATGCATCCTGTTTCCAACAAGGCACTAAGGTAATACTGGAAAAAATGTGGCAAAGCAATTTTATTTTTGTCCTGAACACAGTGTTATGTTTGGGACAAACCCAATACAACACATTACTGAGTAACACTCTCCATATTTTCAAACATAGTGGGGGCTGCATCATGTTATGGGTATGCTTGTAATCGTTAAGGATTGGGGAGTTTTTCACAGTAAAAAAAGAAACGGAATGGAGCTAAACACAGGCAAAATCCTAGAGGAAAACCTGGTTGTGTGCTTTCCACCGGACTTTGGGAGATTAATTAAGCAGGACAATAACCTAAAAGACAAAGCCAAATATGCACTGGATTTGCTTACCAAGAGGCCGTGAATGTTCTTGAGTGGCCGAGTTATGTGGAAAAAGTCGAGGGGTTTGAATACGTTCTCAAGGCACTGTATGTATACTCCTTTACTAGGATTTGCTTTGTCTGTTTTGCATTCTTGTTCACATGACGTAGCTTTGCTGTGGTTTGGTGGCTTCACGTGGGCATTACCGTCCCAAATTCCTGCTCACTGCATTAGTTCATACACTGGACTCAAGTATGTGGTTTTATCAGGTCCTTAATACACACAAATCACCGCAGCAGTCAAGTCTGCATTCCAGGGGCCGATGTTGGGGGCAAGTTAGTAAATAAATGAACTCCAATCAAATTTTTCTAATGCTTTCTTTTATTTGTAATGGAAAATAGGTCCTCATTTAGTGTGATTAGAAGAATGTGTTACAAAACTAAATGGATTATGTTTCTTGTAAGCATTAGGCACTGAACCCCTTGAGGAATTCAATAATAGTTTGCATGCTCCTTTGTGTTTATTTGGACAGCGAGCAGTGGACGTGCACATGGGGGGGTACTTTACTGATACACAAATTATCAGGGTCATGTTCAAGTCATGTGTTTGTAGCCAATCTGGATACACACAGAGATGAAGACAAATGGCCTGTACCTTGACATTATCCTCAGCCATGGTTTGTGTCAGTCCTCACCGACTTTGTTTTTGTTACCAAATACTGCACGTTATCCAGGAACAGTCCACAAAGCTAATAAAACGGAACAGATTCATGTCTCTCTAAAATTGACATTCCAAAGTGTAGTATTTACCCGGAGCTTGACAGAGGATGGGTCTAAACTCCTCCGGTCTAGACAGCTGTTTTTGGAGTAACAGGAGGAGATGGGGCTTGTTACTGTGCAGCTCAGTCCAACCATCAGGAGGAATGCCTCTGTGTGTTGTGATGTGTACGGTAGTGTGTCCATTCCCCCCTATGCTGGATCTGAACATGGCCCCTGTCCCTGACAGATGAAGATGATGGGTAGATAGAGGCGCCTGGGCACCTCAAGTCACTGCAGTTTGCTTACAATAATACCCTTGTGCAGGTCTGCATGTAACGCTTAAGAGATGCTCTCTGTCATGTCCTTGGGCTGCAGGTGATGTAACCGATGTCCTGTAAGAACTGATCAGTACTACATGATATCATATGAAGGATAAGCATTCCAACAGCACCAGAAGCGATCAGATCATGCGACTCGTGTACGCGAAGCACCTTGCATCTCCCATCCATCACTGCTGTTATACAATGCGGGCTGAGAGTATGTTCTGAGTGCAGAATCAGTGTTTCCCCTATATTAGCAGGGGCGGGCCGCTGCTGCTAATTTGTTGCCGCCACGTTTTTTTACATCTCTGCCGAGACACACTTTTAAGATCAGAGTGACTGTTACATTCATGTTAAGTATCTCTATGTTTCTGTTATTATGGCGCTATCACTCTGTTATTAGTACGCCTGTGTGGTAGTCTCACTGCTGATGAACCTGGCCTGAGTGCAGTGGCAACTATGTGGAAATACGGTTTAGTAAACGTTGTTAAACTTGAACCTAGTCGTTGTGTCATTTTAAGTTAAGTTACGTTTATTTGTACCATGTAGCATTGGATGCATTTAGTCTTTTGAGATATTTCAATTAAGTAAATGCAGATGTAAACCCCATGCTTCAGCCTATTTATTTAAAGGGGCAGTGCAGTTAAAAACGTGATTATATGAGGTCGAAATAACACTGACATTCTGATAATGGCCTTTTGTGTAAGAGCTGTTTGGGGGGGGGGGGGGGGGGGATCCTGGAATTTCAGCGTGTTCAGGTGGGATGGAACTTTTGGCCCACATGATTACATCACAGTGTGATGTAATTATAATAGACCATGACTGTTCATCTAGGTAAGGGCACTAGACCATCCTGTCTACCCACTTAAGGCTGTGTTTGTAAATATAGTATCTTCAAATTTGTTTCCTAACGTCCACACTATCAGACTGAGCATTTCAAGGGCCAAAAGGAGCCTCAGGGGATTTTGTTTTTACAAAATATATTTTGGAGTTATTAAATAAACAGTGATTCATTAGACATACAGTGATAGATTATTATAGAAATGTTTTTACAAAGACTCCATTAGTGCTTTAAAGCCGCTATGCTGCATCAGTTGAGCTAAATGTTATTTCAGATGGTGTCAACATTTTTGATTTTCATAATTTTTTTTGTAGAATGTCCTTTCAAAAAGTCACCAAGTGACCTTCTCACATTCAAATCAAATGTTATTGGTCACATACACATGGTTAGCAGATGTTAATGCGATGGTAGCGAAATGCTTGTGATAACTGCATAGTTTTCTAAGGACCTGAAGCGAGGCGACCATCTGCCGGCGCCATCATCTCTAGTGCCATCATTCGTTCTACCTTTGCCACCACTGACCCAAAACATTATAGGGGAAGCACTGCGCGTGTTTGAGTACCGTGACGATGCAACCGCTGCACAGCCCAAGGTTGGATCATATGTCACAACATATTCTCATTATTTAGAATCTCTCCTACTTGTATGGTTGTATTCTATGAATCAGCAACAGATTTGTTCTCCATGTTGGCTGGGCTGTGTCATCTTCCACCTCAGGTTGGAGGGTCTATTCAAAGCCATGTGTTTTGTGTAACATGCTAAATCTATGTGATTCATCATGACTGTCAGTCAAATCTGTAAGAACAAATGATTAAACACAGATTTGAGTTATAACATGAAATACAGTACAACTTACAGTAGACTACACCCCCCCCCCCTTTCCCCCTGTGTGTGATTGTCTCTCCCCCAGCCTGTCAGGTACTGAGTTATTCAGTCTACCTTATGACCAAACAAGACCTAGGGAAAAGGCCCAGACCTAGTGGGTGGTGTGGTGCATATACGTGTAGCATGTCTACGCACCACTGTGTCCAGAGGTCATCCTAGAGGAATGTCCGTCCAACATGTCACACTGCACAGGAAGTGTGGCCCCCAAGGGGATAGAATGGACAGGCCCTGGACAGGCTGCTGGGCTGTTTGTTGTTTGCTGCCTTTGTCTTGGCCCGGTCGGTCTCTTGTTATTTAGGGTCGGAAATGTGTCGCTGTTTCCCATAGATATGTAAACACCTCAAGGACACTAAACGAGCCAGGCTGCTTACCTCAGGATGCCATTATGAAACCTAATTGGCTGCCAAACGAAAAAATGCCAGATGAGTCACCTCAGACCTATGCACTTCCACACAGGAAGTCATGTTGAGGTGACAGAGAATGAGCCAAGTGACCAGCCTGTGTCGCTTGGAGAGATCCTGGTATTCCGTCAACAACGGAACAGACAATGTCTACGTTCATGTTCCGATTCCTGTTTATCAGGGCCTATCTGAGCTGGAGGCAGACAGAATCAGGGACCTCAGTTTGTAGCGGACTGCTGATATGTTAGCCAGTGTTCCGTTGTCTTCATCTCTGTATTGTGTGATGGATTGTTCTAACACTAGGTTGATAGGAAACAATAACAGGAACTGAAAACTTGAGAATTTGTCTGGACTGTCATATTGGTATTTGACAGATTATATCGTCTCATAGCGTGTCATTTCCTCTGGCTATTTTTCCAATTGTATTTTCCTTATTAATGATATACACTGACTGTACAAAACATTAGGAACACCCTTTTGCACCTCAGAACAGCCTCAATTCGTCAGGGCATGGACTCCACAAGGTGTCGAAAGTGCTCCAAAGGGATGCTGGCCAGTGCTTCCCACAGTGGTCAGTTGGCTGGATGTCTTTTGGGTGGTTGACCATTTTTGATACACATGGGGAACTGTTGAGCTTGAGCAACCCAGCAGCATTGCAGTTCTCGACACACTCAAACCGGTGCACCTGGCACCTACTACCATACCCTGTTCAAAGGCACTTAAATATTGTTTTCTTTTCATTCATCCTCTGAATGGCACACATACACAATCTGTTTCAAGGCTTAAAAATCCTTCTTTAACCTGTCTCCTCCTCTTCATCTACATGGATTGAAGTGGATTTAACAAGTGACATCAATAAGGAATCATAGCTTTCACCTGTTCAGTCTGTCATGGAAAGAGCAGGTGTTCCTAGTGTTTTGTCCTCTCTGTGTATAATATACACTGTACCGTTTTGTAGCTGAAATTGCATTGTTTACCCACCTGTTATCACTGTTGGCAAGAAGAACATTGTTTTCTCAGCCATTTGTTATAAGTCTGAATGTAATAGTGAATAATATACTGTGAGTAAAGAGGGAGATGTTTTCAAAATATTGTGAAACATGTACAGTACTTTGGTTTTCATGCAGTATGTCTCTGCAAAACAGATCTTTCCTCCAATAATTTCAACAAACAGCTAGTCACATAGCATGATTGATAACAGCACATGTTCTATCACCCCAAAGAAATATAATTTACTCTGAGTATTGTTTGCGCAGCTTAGAAATAAAATCCACCCCCAACATTGTTTAAAAAAAAAAAAAAAGTTTTATCAATTGTCCAACCGAATACCTAATTTAATTACACATTCTCTCTACTTTCTTCTGCCAGGAATCCAGAATGTTCTGAGTCTGTTTTGTGCGGTTCTGACCGAACACAAGGTTTTGTTCCATTCTACGAGTTACCAGAGACTAGGGGAGGCGTCGCGTGCTCTGGAAGCACTCATGTTCCCCCTCAAATACAGGTACGTGATTGGCCCGTCGGTCTCCACGTTCCCCCATCAGTCCCCATTACGCCTCGGCTATTGACATGACTTGCCTTGCACCAAGTGTGACTTGAATGATAATGTTTCTTATTATCGTGATTTGTTTGTTCCTCAGTAAAATTGTTACACTTAGGCTGGCTTTGATTATGGCCACATTGAAAGTTCAAACGTATTAAGATGTTCATGTTGATTGCGTTGCCAACTGACTTTCTGACATTTTGTGACTAAACAAAACAACATTCCAAAATGGTCTTTATCTGTTCTCATATGTCATTAAGATGAATCCACTTACTGTAAGTTGCTCTGGATAAGAGTGTCTGCTAAATGACTCAAATGTAAATGTACTTGAAAGATTATTCTCTGGTTTACTGAACACCAAAATGGTCACTTGGAGCACCACAGTTTGATGTAGAATTTGACCTGGCAAGTGTTGTGTGTTTACTCACTGTCGTCTCCTGTTTGAAACTCAGTTACCCATACATCCCCATCCTGCCGTCACGGCTGCTAGAGGTGCTGAGCTCACCCACTCCCTTCATCATCGGGGTCCACTCCATGTTCCAGAGCGAGATCCAAGAACTGGTGAGTGATGTTTAGCACCTTCTCCAGACATGAACTGCCTCTGACCCTGATTCAACATGTACAGGACACCAGCGATAACAACATACCTTTATTTAGACTGATTCATTGAAAACTTGCATAATGTAACCAGTTGCCAGTGAATAATGGAGCCGTATGATATATTTGAGTCACTGTACATTTTAAGGAAATGTTATGTTGAGCTGACATTCCTTGTGCCGATTGATGCGGCCTCCTGAGTCCCTTAGATTCAGGGAGTTGTGACTCCTCCACTGTGTTGGCCAAGAGCCTGTTTTGGTAGGTTTCGACCTTAGTTTCTCTTATACGCTCTGCCATAGTAATGTAGAATGTGCTCTACAGCTAAAATAGGTATCTAACTAATTGGAAAGGATTGTTTAGTGGTGTGTGTTGTCTGTCTTACAGTTGGACGTTATCATAGCTGATCTGGATGGAGGAACCATAAAGATTCCAGAGTGCATCCACCTGTCCCAGCTCCCTGAACCACTGTTACACACTACACAGACTGCCCTGTCTCTGGTACGTACCTGTTACACACTACAGACTGCCCTGTCTCTGGTACGTACCTGTTACACACTACAGACTGCCCTGTCTCTGGTACGTACCTGTAACACTACACAGACTGCCCTGTCTCTGGTACGTACCTGTTACACACTACACAGACTGCCCTGTCTCTGGTACGTACCTGTTACACACTACAGACTGCCCTGTCTCTGGTACGTACCTGTTACACACTACACAGACTGCCCTGTCTCTGGTACGTACCTGTTACACACTACAGACTGCCCTGTCTCTGGTACATACCTGTTACACACTACAGACTGCCCTGTCTCTGGTACGTACCTGTTACACACTACACAGACTGCCCTGTCTCTGGTACGTACCTGTTACACACTACACAGACTGCCCTGTCTCTGGTACATACCTGTTACACACTACACAGACTGCCCTGTCTCTGGTACATACCTGTTACACACTACAGACTGCCCTGTCTCTGGTACGTACCTGTTACACACTACACAGACTGCCCTGTCTCTGGTACGTACCTGTTACACACTACACAGACTCCCCTGTCTCTGGTACGTACCTGTTACACACTACACAGACTGCCCTGTCTCTGGTACGTACCTGTTACACACTACACAGACTGCCCTGTCTCTGGTACGTACCTGTTACACACTACACAGACTGTCCTGTCTCTGGTACGTACCTGTTACACACTACACAGACTGCCCTGTCTCTGGTACGTACCTGTTACACACTACACAGACTGCCCTGTCTCTGGTGCGCGTACCTGTTACACACTACACAGACTGTCCTGTCTCTGGTACGTACCTGTTACACACTACACAGACTGCCCTGTCTCTGGTACGTACCTGTTACACACTACACAGACTGCCCTGTCTCTGGTACGTACCTGTTACACACTACGCAGACTGCCCTGTCTCTGGTACATACCTGTAACACTACGCAGACTGCCCTGTCTCTGGTATGTACCTTTTACTCTACACAGACTGCCCTGTCTCTGGTACGTACCTGTTACACACTACACAGACTGCCCTGTCTCTGGTAGGTACCTGTTACACTCTACACAGACTGCCCTGTCTCTGGTAGGTACCCAGCATACACCAATGCTCATCCTTGGAAATCACAGATCCTCGTTAGACAATTCACATTAGATCATAATGAGAATGTGGTTTGTTGCAAACAGCTGTATAATGTTCTGTCCTTATGTAACTCGTCTAGTTATTGTAAGGATTATTTGTTCATGTAATCTGAAACATAAAAATGTACTTAGTCTTGACTTTGTTTTTTCCTAAGAGGATTTTTTATTATTTTCAGGTTTTGCATCCTGATCTGGAGATAGCTGACAATGCCTTCCCACCCCCTCGCACAGCCCCCTCCAACCTCAAACTGTTGGTAAGGCACCATCATTCCAGTAAACAGTGTCTTCATCCTTTACCCCTGGCCATGTCTCATTGTAATAGATGGAGCCTTTTCCCAGAACATCATGTGTTTGTGATATGAGGAGAACACCACTGCTCTGAGATATCTCCTATAACACGCTCGTCTCTTGTCCGACCTATGATAGCACAAAAATGTGAACTTTAGTGGGGGTTTCCATTTCTTCAGATGGTAGAATAATCACGTTAAGATGTGAACTGAATTAACAAGGGGGTATTCATGGCATGTTTGTGAGCTGACTCTCCCCTCTCTCCCTTGTGTTTCAGGATAAGGAGGTGCGAGCCGTGTTCCTCAGGCTGTTTGCTCAACTCTTCCAGGGCTACAGGTCCTGCCTGCAGCTTATCCGCATCCATTCTGAACCTGTTATCCACTTTCACAAGGTGAGATCAACGCACTTCTGTTCAACTCAATCTGGGTGGGTCAAAAACCTTATTGCCAACTGAAGCCATGTGCTCCATCACACCCTCAATGTGTCTCCTGATGATGACGTACGTTTGCCCCCCATGCTGTTGTAATTCCGGAAAAGATCACATTTCACTGATCACTGCAATGTACGTGGTTACCTTATTTATTCAATTGGTTTGTCCCCATTAACATTTGATAGGCTGACGTTTATCCCTTGTTCCTCTCAGCCTGTAAAAGAATGTTTGGAGGGAATCCAAGAACAAGAGGATTCTCTCCTATCCTGTCTTATCCTGTTTGATAAAGCTGTTTGGAGGTGTTTTGTTTTAGCGTGTGTGTGTGTGTGTTATAAGGATGCGCTTTAGTGACTGGCAGTATGACTCTTCACTATGCTATCTGCTTGTTTGTGTTAAGTGCTGTCAACCTTGGCCAATGGCCTTGCGATGAGCCATATGAAATATATCAAATAAAAATAGACAAATAGCTGGGTTTGTATTTGTTTGTGTCTGCTGCGTCTCCATGGTAACCTCTCAGCACATCCCTCTCAAAGTACCCCACATGGCTCGGATTATGGGCCAGGAATTCATCACGAATCTACAGAAACTCGACGCTTTTTTACGGAGAGACGTAGACTGGGGAGTCTAGAAAAACTGCCCCCGTTTTCTATCTCTTTCACCCACTAGCACGAATCACAGGCCTGATTCAACATATCTTCTGTCATCTGTTTCACTTTTGTGACTGGGTTCATTGTGATAAAAAAAAAGTAAAATAAAGAGGCTGTTACAGTCCTAAACGTACATATTTATGTACCTACCATTATTTAACCTTTGACCCTGTCCCCCTACAGACTGCCTTCCTGGGCCAGAGAGGCCTGATCGAAAATGACTTCCTGACCAAGGTTCTGGATGGCATGGCCTTCGCTGGCTTCGTGTCTGAAAGGGGGCCGCCTTACAGAGCCTGTGATCTCTTTGATGAGGTACTGTCGGGCATGGCTACTGTAACCAGACTGTGTGTTTTGCAGCTTCAGTATGATTTGGCAACAATTTTTCTAATTTCACTGTTGTGTATGAAACTGGGCTTGTCGAGAGATTGTATCGTTTGGGAACAGCTTGACTGACTTGTTGTTGGTTCTGTAGCTGGTGGCCTTTGACATGGAGCGCTTTAAGGAGGAGGCGGCCAGCCCTGCCAAGCTGCAGAAGCACATGAGGGAACTCTCTGACCAACTGTACAAAAATGTGAGTTAACATCACTCAGCCTCTGGGCCTGTATGCTATAGTGTTCACATTAGGCACTTTCTGTACTCTTTAGTGTTATAGCATGTCCTATGGCCGTCACAGATGTTGTTCTTGTCTGTATGTTTTATTATTGAATGGTCCATTACAGGAGAATCCCAACCCCCACATGGCGTTCCAGAAAGTGCCTCGGCCCACGGAGGGCTCCCACCTGCGGGTGCATGTGATGCCCTTCCCCCTGCTGGACGATGAGAAGGTGGAGCGGCTGCTGGCGGAGGGCCTGGCCAAGCATCCCAGCACCCCTGCCATCACTACCACCACCCGCGCAGAGAGGAAGTGTGTGGTGCCCGCCGGCCCTCCCGTGGGTACGTGAGACACAAACATCAGCTCTAGTCCATGCCTGCTCCTGTGTGAGACAAATGGCTTGGCAGGAGTCTGTCTATAATGTGTTAATAGCTGTAAGCACTTAGTTGCTGAGTATTGAATGGCGTCTGTACTAGCGTAGCTTGTATTCCTAACCTGCTCACCCCTCATCTGTGCAGTGTCCATCATGGGGAAGATGGGCTCAGTGTTCAACAGCGCTCGCAGGCTAGAGGTGGTGAGGAGCTGCATCTCCTTCATCTTCGACAACAAGACCCAGGAGACGGAGAAGGTGACGCACGGCATCCTCCCTAATCCCTGTCTCTCAGCACAGCGGAATCAGCCACGTCTGTAATGGCCCAGACATCTGGACTGACATCCATTCCTCCGATTACAGCAGGCAGGCAACCGTGTGTGTCGGTCTGGAGTTAGCGCTCTCAACTCTATCAGGCTAATTATACCTCCCAGCTGGGAGACAGGACCACACTGGAGACAGATAATCAAACACTTAGACTAGCCTCATAATCTCCTCGTTATCAGCAGAAATGACCCCATTGTTTTAACACCGAGGTTAATGGCATAGCTGTTTTTGCTTTCTGCTTTTTCCCGTAAAGCATTTACACGTAAATGATGCTCTTTGATTTCCCCGCGCCGTGGCACCCCCTATAGAAAAGCCCATAGGAACGTTGATGCGGGTGTCCCGTGTGTACTGCATGAAATGGAGCCAGTTCCTTTGTGCCTGCACCTCTGGCTGTAATACGCAGGTTATATAAGGCAGACGTGCATCCCTGTGTTGATAGAGGAACACACAGTACGCCAGCTATAGACCCCCCCACCCCCGGGCCTATAAACCCTTCACCTCAATATACATTATACAGCCAATGTGAAAACCATTACCCAGACTACCATCACATTTTTTCTCGTACTTTGACATTAGTATGAAATGTGTCATATTAATATTTCCCAGAGGTCAACAATTCACTGTCTGGACTGGTAATATTGTAGCTGCTATTGTTCCTGAGCTCCTGCAGACCTACTAGCTTAGGTTTCTTGGCTGTAGCAGGTTCTAGAATTCTGGGATGTTAAGAAATCAATTCAGAAGAATATTTGTTCATGTATGTTGTGGTGGTCATTTGTGTTAAAAAACAGGCTCTGTGTCTGCTGTGCTGTGTTCCCAGACGCTGCCGGCTGCGCTGCGTGCTCTGAAAGGCAAGGCGGCTCGCCAGTGTCTAACTGAGGAGCTCAGTCTGCACGTCCAGCAGAACCGGGCCATACTGGACCACCAACAGTTTGACTACGTCATCCGCATGATGAACTGTGCCCTCCAGGTGGGTCAAAGCTCAGCCAGTCTGTCCCTGTCACACCTAAGTCATGTGACTCTTTCAGAACAATCCAACTGGCTCTGTTATTTTAATTTAATTTTAACCTTTATTTAACTAGGCAAGTCAGTTAAGAACAAATTCTTATTTACAATGACGGCCTGCCCCGGATGACGCTGGGCCAATTGTGCGCCGCCCTATGGGACTCCCAATCACAGCCGGATGTGATGCAGCCTGGATTCGAACCAGGTACTGCAGTGACGCCTCTTGCACTGAGATGCAGTGTCTTAGACCACCGCGCCACTCGGGAGCTATTAAAGTTCAGTGTGCGGTATGTCCCTCCACGAGGTAGTTAACATCCCTCCTAAAAGTCTCAATGTCAACATACTCCTCCTACAAAGGATGGAACACTGTTTTGTAATAGCTAATGTACAGTAAGTATCCAGATATCAGTGGCAGCCTTTCTTCTTGGGTGTTCCCTAACATTCTCACAGAGGCAATAACAGGTAAACCACAAAAATATTTGAGGAGCAGGAAGCAGCAGTTTGTTTCCAGGCTTTAACTGGTTCTAATTTAGCGCGTCTGAAGTTGTCTATAACGGAAACAGTACGAGACAGCGAGAGCATTTTCCCAGCTGACCAAATGCTAAGCAGACAGCTCTGGCAAGGTGATGTAGAGCTCTGCCTGTTCCACCACTCAGATAGCTTCCTAGGGTACACAGGTCTCTGGCAACAACACGTGCTGCTACTGCACCATACGTGCTCTTACTGCCCTTCTCCCTTACCTTAGTCATGCTTGGCTGCAGGTGGAAGAATGGCCAAATCATATTTTCCCAGTGATTTATGCTCAAGTTAGTCTTCATTTGCAATAGTTTGACAGATTGTCAAAAGTGAGTGCTCACTGCGCACCACATGTCTAATAAAAGGTTGGTGTTTGATGTACCTGGGGGCTATTGGGTTTTTGCGCTATCGCTTCGGTTATTAGACAAAGAGATTAGTGGTTTATTCTGCTCTCCCTGTGCTGCACACGCCCCATAAAGTTTCACTCTGCCATCAATCAGGTGGGAGAGGAGGGCTCGGAGCTCAGAGTCAGAGCTGAGGCCTCTGTGGTAGTTCCTCATGTTTTACAGCCTCGCATGGCTGTTGCCACGGGAATTTAATGATTCGGAGCAGTGTTCACAGAGAGCAACTTTTATGGAGTGGCTCTGGATTCCACGCATTCTTCTGGCCAAATGATCGATGATGGCGAGCCAATTAATCCCACCATCTGCCTTTAGCCTGGGTGTGTAGAGGTCACTGGCCTCCCCACTTGTAAAATAGGTCAAGAGCCAGCCAGCCAACCAGTGGCTGTGTAATTTATACATGACAGAGGTATATATGCTCTCCCTTCCTGTGCTCCTGTCAGCAACACAGGTTCTAGGAGCTGAGCCATACCACCTGGTTTCAGTTGCCCCCTGCATGCATAGCTAACCGCATGTCTTCAGTATCTGAGTCCAGGTCCCACTCTGTCCAAGCCAAGGTAGTGATGGGATGAAGCTGCTGGTCCTACAGTAGTCTCCCTGTGGTACAGAGCTGTTGAAAGACACCACAATGACACTGGGACTCTCTCTATAATAACTGCAGATTAGTCTTATTTGTTGCTAGATCTGTCTGGCGAATACCGGACCATTCTGGAATGTACAGAACAATGTAGAAATGCTTGTGTATTAGGTTGCTTAATGTGGCTGTGTTATCTGATAGCTGGGCTGCGAGCGTTTCTGACATGTATTGTTTCTCCCTGAAATGGGATCCTGATGTGGAGTTTATTTTTTTCAAGGACCAGATTAATAGTATTTCTGCAGATAAATATTTTTTTCCCCCTCAAACTGGACATGAGCATTTTCAGTGACATTGCATTGGGAATACTGAATCCCTAGGCAGATGCTATAAAGCAAAGCATGTGAGATGCATTCAATACCAACCTTCAGAGTTGATTAGACAGGATAACAACCACGTGTGAGTGTGTGCACCCTGGACCAGAGGATTTTTATTTAGAGCCAAGCGCAGCGGAGTGACTCCGTGTGGATTTATACAGACTGTCTCTCTAGTACCGTGTTTGGTCCAGGGGGCACTTGGCAGGGTTTCCCATAATACAGCATGGAACATGTCAGGAGAGGGAGGGGGGTGACGGGCTGGAGCGAAGGGGTTCTGTCTGGCTGTGGCACCAAGCATCAGTCCAGGGCCCGTGTCTCTCCTCAACAACCACTATTCAAACCCAAACAACAGATATAGTCCACCATTAGAGATGGACATCTCCACACCAAAACATCCCCAGTGCATCTGAGATGAACTGCCTGTCAGCATAGTACTGCACTTCTGGTGACCTAATGTTGTGACTTCACCCTTAAAGGTAGATGGATAGAGGCCAGTGTGTATATTATCTCCAAACCTTCAGGGTTCTCATTTCACCAGACATTCCCATCTTATTTTGATTTAATCTCTGCTTTGCCTCGCATAACAAAATAAGCAACAATTTTACTCATGGAGCTGGTATTTAAAATGGAGCGATGGTTTACTTGCCAAAAGGTTAGCTAAAACATAGCGAGCATTTCTCTATAATTTCATTTAGCTTTACGGTGTAATACTGTATTGTTATTTCTCCCCTATATTTTCACTAAGGCAACAACAGGCCAGAGGTCCATCCATTTTGCAGTTATTTGGTCCTGATTCTGTGTCCTGGTCCGTAGCCCAGGTCCATGGATTTGTCTCAGATGGGCTGTAAAAAGGAACAGAAATAGCAGATTGCCTCGGCAGTAATTACTCTCGTATTTCACTTTCACCCCTCTCCTCTCAACGCCCTTCCCTGTCAAAAAGCCCTTGGAGATATATCACAGATTGCACTGATGCCAGTGATTGTGTGTGTGATCCCTCAACACCCCACAAAGCTAGTGTGACCTCTATAGTGTGCTATGCACCACAGTCTCTGTACAGTGACAGAATGATGCCTCATTAGAATGAGATGGGAGGCATGTGTGTTTCTATCTAAAAACATCTCACATTTCTGATGATATCGTCATTCTGAGGCCAATCAAGTGTTTATGGGCCACATGTAACATGTCAGTTTGGGGCTAACCGTAGGGCTGCGTACTAGGAAAGGTGATACCTAGTCAGTTGCACAACTGAATGGATTCGACCGAAATATGTCTTCTGCATTTCTCAGAGAGATGCGGGGGGCTGCTGTTGTTGGGGGTTAACTGCCGTGTTAAAGGACAGAACGGCAGATTTTTCCTCCTGATTTGAACCAGCAACATTTCGGTTACTGGCCCAACACTCTTAGGCTAGGCTACCTGGATCTCTGTGTTGCCCTGGCTCTGTTGACTGACTGTTAGAAGGCTAGCGTTTGCGGTTCAAACTGTTTTGAAGGGGCACTCATCCACAGAGAGCAGTGTTTGTTCTGCTGAGTTCCTCTGTACTACAGTATGAGTCAAAGCAGTGTGTGTATACAGTGTCCTAAGTTTCTGCTTACTGACAGACAACCAGGTGAGACAGGGGATAGTCCTCTCTAATGGAAGTAGGTGTGGGATCTCATCACTCAGAGTAGTTCTTTAAATCAGGCTATACTGTAACTCAGTGGATGTCTGTGTACAGTCACTGAGCCCCAGCTTGGCCGTCCTCAACTCCACACTTTCCTGAAGCAGCGCACTCAAGGCAGAACATAAGTCACCTCAAGTATTTGTAAGGCCATGGAGGACCAAGTGAGCCTTCAAAAGACTGGACATTATTGTAATTTCTGTGTTTTCTTACAAATCTGAAGAAGAGAAAAATATTTCTGAGGAAATGTCATTCCCTGGTGCAGAACATGCCCATGTTTGTCCCTACTGGAGAGACAGTGAACCTGTGTCTGCTGAGACTGACTGTTAGTGACGCATTTTCCCCGCTCTCATTAAATGCTTCAAGGTTTGTTTACATACCGTACCCCGCTTTTTTTTTCTCCATTTATTGCAAGTATTTGAAGTATTCAAAGTAAATATTTACCTTACTGTTATTCTGAGTCAATTGTTATTTTAATGAGATAAGATGCTCTGCCAGCAGATCTGTCTGTGTGGTGTGATGTGATTGGCTGATTGAGCCATCACCAGAGGTATCAGATGAAGACCATACAGTGTTCATCTTCTTTGAAAACCAATGAGCTCTGACCAAACACATTAGTTGTCCATTCCTCAAGTGCTTTGACCTCAACTGTTACAGTAAGACGTTGACTAATCTGTCCAAAGTGGATGCCAGTGCTATCTGTGCTGGACGCATCTTATCTGTGTATGTGGTAAACATTCTGCAGCTGTTCTAAGTCGTATCTCCTACTTGACAGCCACATGAATCAAAGACATGACTGACCTTAATTGGAGTATTTGCACTAATGTAGAGCCTATTTGTTTCTGTGTGCGTGCAGCCGCTGTGCAGAGCACCTCTCCTCCCTCTATCCCCCTCCAAGCTGTTGCAGGTTTGAAAGTGGACATTGCACAAGGCAAGGCCAGGCGAGCGGAGCCCTGCTGTGGAAAAAGGGGTAAAAATGCATCCTGGCATCTCAACCATTTCCTATCCGAGAGAATTATGGGCCCCATGACAGTGCTCACAAAACGCTGTCAGAATGTCATTCACACATGTGCTCCTTCACCTGCTGGGGGTTGTTGGGCATAGGAGAAAAGTTGTAGGTCTATCCATTCTAGATTAGTATATGTTCAGATGTACTCTGGGCTGGCCAAATGCTGTGATGCTATTGGCCAGATGGGCCATAACCAATGTTCCCTCTAAGCTGAGAGTGCGCAGCTCACATCGGCCTTCCGTGCAGAAGAAATATAAGCCCACAAGAGATTGAACTTCATTCAACTTTCTACAGTTTCCCATTTAGTTAACACTATCAACGTTTCGCTCTACTGCGGCAATTGTGATCAAATCAATGCAATATTAGTCACTTTCAATGTAATATACTGAGAAAAAAAAACTATGCAAGATTTAGTATGCAAAATTAACTGTGCAAGAGATTTTCTTGAAGGCAGAGTGCATTGGAGTAGGATTCTACACAGACTGGTGCACCATAACCAATCAGAGCTGCAGTAGGTCTATATGCAAAACAAACCTCCAAATGAGCTTGGACGTCGTACAACACTCCTTCCGTGGCCTCCAACTGCTCTTAAATGCTAGTAAAACTAAACGCATGCTCTTCACCGATCGCTGCCTGCACCCGTCCGGCCGACTAGCATCACTACTCTGGACGGTTCTGACTTAGAATATGTGGAAAACTATAAATACCTAGGTGTCTGGTTAGACTGTAAACTCTCCTTCCAGACTCATTAAGCATCTCCAATCCAAAATTAAATCTAGAATCGGCTTCCTATTTCGCAACAAAGCCTCCTTCACTCATGCTGCCAAACATACCCTTGTAAATCTGAGTATCCTACCGATCCTCGACTTTGGCGACGTCATTTACAAAATAGCCTCCCAACACGCTACTCAGCAAATTGGATGCAGTTTATCACAGTGCCATCCGTTTTATCACCAAAGCCCCATATACTACCCACCACTGCGACCTGTATGCTCTCGTTGGCTGGTCCTCGCTACATATTCGTCACCAAACCCACTCGCTCCAGGTCATCTATAAGTCTTTGCTAGGTAAAGCTCCACCTTATCTCAGCTCACTGGTCACCATAGCAACAATCACCTGTAGCACGCGCTCCAGCAAGTATATTTCACTACTGGTCATCCTCAAAGCCAACTCCTCCTTTGGCCGACTTTCCTTCCAGTTCTCTGCTGCCAATGACTGGAACAAATTGCAAAAATCACTAAAGTTGAAGACTTATCTCCCTAACTAACTTTAAGCGTCAGCTGTCAGAGCAGCTTACCGATCGCTGCAGATGTACACAGCCCATCTATAAATAGCCGATCCAACCAACTACCTACCTCATCCCCATATTTGGTTTTTTTTTCTGCTCTTTTGCACACCAGTATTTCTACTTGCACATCCTCATCTGCACATACAGTTGAAGTCGGAAGTTTACATACACATTAGCCAAATACATTTAAACTTAGTTTTTCACAATTCCTGACATTTAATCCTAGTAAAAATTCCCTGTCAGTTAGGTCTGTTAGGATCACCACTTTATTTTAAGAATGTGAAATGTCAGAATAATAGCAGAGAGAATGATTTATTTCAGCTTTTATTTCTTTCATCACATTCCCAGTGGGTCAGAAGTTTACATACACTCAATTAGTATTTGGTAGCGTTGCCTTTAAATTGTTTAACTTGGGTCAAACATTTTGGGTAGCCTTCCACAAGCTTTCCACAATAAGTTGGGTGAATTTTGGCCCATTCCTCCTGACAGAGCTGGTGTAACCGAGTCAGGTTTGTAGGGCTCCTTGCTCACACGCATTTTCAGTTCTGCCCACAAATTTTCTATAGGTTTGAGGTCAGGGATTTGTGATGGCCAGTCCAATACCTTGACTTTGTTGACCCCGTACTTCACGGTTGGGATGGTATTCTTCGGCTTGCAAGCCTCCCCCCTTTTCCTCCAAACATAAGGATGGTCATTATGGGAAAACGGTTCTATTTTTGTTTCATCAGACCAGAGTACATTTCTCCAAAAGTACCATCTTTGTCCCCATGTGCAGTTGCAAACCGTAGTCTCGCTTTTTTTATGGCGGTTTTGGAGCAGTGGCTACTTCCTTACTGAGCGGCCTTTCAGGTTATGTCGATATAGGACTTATTTACTGTGGAAATAGATACTTTTGTACCCGTTTCCTCCAGCATCTTCACAAGGTCCTTTGCTATTGTTCTGGGATTGATTTGCACTTTTCGCAACAAAGTACGTTTATTTCTAGGAGACAGAACGCGTCTCCTTCCTGTGCGGTAAGACGGCTGCGTGGTCCCATGGTGTTTATACTTGCGTACTATTGTTTGCACAGATGAACGTGGTACCTTCAGGCGATTGGAAATTGCTCCCAAAGATGAACCAGACTTGTGGAGGTCTACAATTTTTTTTCTTTTTCTGAGGTCTTGGCTGATTTCTTTTGATTTTCCCATGATGTCAAGCAAAGATGCACTGAGTTAGAAGGTAGGCCTTGAAATATATCCACAGGTACACTCAAATGATGTCAATTAGCCTATCAGAAGCTTCTAAAGCCATGACATCATTTTCTGGAATTAACCAAGCTGTTTAAAGGCACAGTCAACTTAGTGTATGTAACCTTCTGACCCACTGGAATTGTGATACAGTGAATTTTAAGTGAAAAAAATCTGTCTGTAAACAATTGTTGGAAAAATGACTTGTCATGCACAAAGTAGATGTCCTAATCGACTTGCCAAAACTGTAGTTTGTTAATAAGAAATTTGTGGAGTGGTTGAAAAACGAGTTTTAATGACTACACCCTAAGTGTATGTAAACTTCCGACTTCAACTGTATATCACTCCACTGTAAATTGCTAAATTGTAATTACTTCGCCAATATGGCCTATTTATTGCCTTACCTCCTTACTTCATTTGCACACACTGTATACAGATTTTTCTATTGTTTTATTGACAGTTCATTTGTTTATCCCATGTGTAACTCTGTTGTTTTTGTCGCACTGCTTTGCCTTATCTTGGCCAGGTCGCAGTTGTAAATTAACTGGTCTACCTGGTTAAATGAAATTGAAATAAAAAATTCAATTTCCATATATGGATCTGTGCTATTCACTTTGAACTGGACTGTGTTTAGGCTATAGTACAGTCACTAGATGTGCTTGTTTTGAGATCAAAGTGAGAGCTGCATGTAGCCACGTGTGCATATTTCTTCGTTTTCTTTGCTCGTTAGTGAGTTATTAGCCCAGTTATAGCTCAGTTGTAGTCAACAATGGGGGAGTGATTGCTTCCAACAAGAGAACAAAAGGTGTGCATTTCTAGCCATCTTTGAACAGCGAGTCAGGTAAAGAGCTTTTATATCTTAAAGGAGCAGTGTTGTAGTTTGTGACAGTCTTGAATGAACTTAAGTAGCCAATAGGCAGAAGGTAGCATAATTTGTCTTGATTCTCTGTAATAATGAAATTTATTTTGTAAAGTGGTTTCTTGCATCAAACAACATTTTGTGTGGCGCAGCAGTCTAAGGCACTGCATCTCAGTGCTTGAGGCGTCACTACAGACACCCTAGTTCGAATTCACAACCGGTCGCGATTGGGAGTCCCCTAGGGCAGCGCACAAAAGACCCAGCATTGTCCGGGATTGGCCGGTGTAGACCGTCATTGTAAATAATGATTTGTTCTTAACTGACTTGCCTAGTTAAATAAAGATTATATAAAGATTAAATATTTTTAAATGTAAGTCACCTTGTCTGAAGGACAAGTGAATAAACAGGTTAATGCGAAGCTTAATGGAATGTAGGCATTGAACACTACACATTGGCTGCTACTGTAGGCTGAATGATAGAACAGCTATTTCCATGTTAAAATGTTATTGGATGTGTTTTTCTCCATTTGTTTTTTTATAGTAGGCCACTCTGGTAGGTGGTTCTGTGTGGCTCAGTTGGTAGAGCATGGTGTTTGCAACGCCATGGTTCTGGGTTTCGATTCCCACGGGGGACCAGTATGGGGAAAAAATGTATGAAATGTATGCATTCACTACTGTAAGTTGCTCTGGATAAGAGCGTCTGCTAAATGACTAAAATGACTAAAATGTCAATTATGATCAAGTAGCCACAGTAGCCTACTTGGCCACTTAACTGTAACCTAAAGTGAGTGTTGCGACAGAATTTTCACAACTTCAAGTTTGCACGGGGCAGACCTGAAATTTGCTCAGTGCAGAAAACAATGGAGGGAACCTTGGCTACAACCCCACTCAGACTAGGGTGTGAGAGTCAGGGAACCTGCTTGCGCTCTCTCCATTGGTTTGGATCAAAAGCAACAGCTACTCTTCCTGGTGTCCACATGAAATATGACATAATACATAGATAGTACAGAACATAATTAGTCAAGGACTAAACTACATACATAGCCTACATGCATTATATATACAAAAGTATGTGGACTGCCTTTCAAATTAGTGGCTTTGGCTATTTCAGCCACACCTGTTGCTGACAGGTGTATAAAATTGAGCACACCGCCATGCAATCTCCATAGACAAATATTGGTAGTAGAATGGCTTGTACTGAAGAGCTCATAGACTTTCAACATGGCACTGTCATATGATGCCACCTTTCAGTACGTCAAATTTCTGCCCTGCTAGAGCTGCCCGGTCAACTGTAAGTGCTGTTATTGTGAAGTGGAAACATCTAGGAGCAACAACGGCTCAGCCATGACGTGGTAGGCTACACAAGCTCACAGAACGGGACCACCGACTGCTGAAGTGTCTAGCATGTGAAAATCGTCTGTCCTCAGTTCCAACACTCACTAACGAGTTCCAATCTGCCTCTGGAAGCAATGTCAGCTTCATGATATGGGTTTGCATGGCCAAGCAGCCGCACACAAGCCTAAGATCACCATGCGCAATGCCATTGGCTTTGAACACTGGAAATGCGTTCTATCTGGGTTTGGCAGATGCCAGGAGAATGCTACATGCCCCAATGCATAGTGCCATCTGTAAAGTAGTCATGGCTCTATTTAATACTTTGCGTTTCCCAGCCTCTGTTCTGGGACTTTGAAGAGGCCTCTGATTGATTTGCATATCTTGTGTTGTACAGATGAGCGTCCGAACTTTGTGCCAACTGCTTGAACAGACAGTTCAGTACCTTCAACACATCAATACCTCGCACAAAGACCAAGAGTGATGCAGTCAATCTCTTCCGCTTTGAGCCAGGCGAGATTGACACACATTACTGACACTTTCTTTCCGTGTACGTCTAAGTGCCGTACTTGCTGCTTTGTTCTGGACGAGCTGCAATTTACAGTGCCTTGCATAAGTATTCATCCCCCTTGGCGTTTTTCCTATTTTGTTGCATTACAACCTGTAAATTAAATTGATTTTTATTTGGATTTCATGTAATGGACATACACAAAATAGTCAAAATTCAAAAAAATAAAAGTGGTGCGTGCATATGTATTCATCCCCTTTGCTATGAAGCCCCTAAATAAGATCTGGTGCAACCAAATACCTTCAGAAGTCACAGAATTAGTTAGATTGCACACAGGTGGACTTTAAGTGTCACATGATCTGTCACATGATCTCAGTATATATACACCTGTTCTGAAAGGCCCCAGAGTCTGCAACACCACCAAGCAAGGGGCACCACCAAGCAAGGGACACCACCAAGCAAGCGGCACCATGAAGACCAAGGAGCTCTCCAAACAGGTCAGGGACAAAGTTGTGGAGAAGTACAGATCACGGAGCACCATTAAATCCATTATTAACAAATGTAAAGAATGTCACCATAACAAACCTGCCAAGAGAGGGCTGCCCACCAAAACTCACGGACCAGGCAAGGAGGGCATTAATCAGAGAGGCAACAAAGAGACTGAAGATAACCCTGAAGGAGCTGCAAAGCTCCACAGCGGAGATTGGAGTATCTGTCCATAGGACCACTTTAAGCCGTACACTCCACAGAGCTGGGCTTTACGGAAGAGTGGCCAGAAAGAGCCATTACTTAAAGAAAAAAATAAGCAAACACGTTTGGTGTTCGCCAAAAAGCATGTGGGAGACTCCCCAAACATATGGAAGAAGGTACTCTGGTAAGCTGGAGCTTTTTGGACGTCAAGTAAAATGCTATGTCTGACGTAAACCCAACACCTCTCATCATCCCGAGAATACCATCCCCACAGTGAAGCATGGTGGTGGCAGCATCATAATGTGGGGATATTTTTCATCGGCAGGGACTGGGAAACTGGTCAGAATTGAAGGAATGATGGATGGTGCTAAATACAGGGAAATTCTTGAGGGAAACCTGTCATCTTCCAGAGATTTGAGACTGGGACAGAGGTTCCCCTTCCAGCAGGACAATGATCCTAAGCATACTGCTAAAGCAACACTCAAGTGGTTTAAGGGGAAACATTTAAATGTCTTGGAATGCCCTAGTCAATGCCCAGACCTCAATCCAATTGAGAATCTGTGGTATGACTTAAAGATTGCTGTACACCAGCGGAACCCATCCAACTTGAAGGAGCTGGAGCAGGTTTGCCTTAAAGAATGGGCAAAAGTCTCAGTGGCTAGATGTGCCAAGCTTATAGAGACATACCCTCAAGTTTTCTGTTTTTTTTATCTTATTTCTTGTTTGTTTCACAATAAAAAATATTTTGCATCTTCAAAGTGGTAGGCATCTTGTGTAAACCAAATGATACAAACCACAAAAAATCTATTTTAATTCCAGGTTGTTAGGCAATAAAATAGTAAAAATGCTGGGGGTGAGGGGTTGAATACTTTTGCAAGCCACTGTACCTATGTCCCTCTGCATTACATGACCACACAGCTGGACAGTAGTCCAGGTGCGACAACTATAGAGCCTGTAAGACCCGTCTGGTCGACTGAGATGCTAAGGCAGAGCAACGCCCTATCATGGACAGAGCTCTTCCCATTTTAATAACCATTAAGTCTATATGTTTTGACAATGATCTCTTGCTATCTAGGGTTACACCCAGCAGTTTCGTCTCCTCAATCAAGGTTTAGCATTGAGCAGATTATTTGTTTTTAGAGGTATTTTTCACTCATGGCTTTGCTAAAGAGAGCAGTGTCCACAGATCCCCATTCATGCAATATCATGTGATGTTTTCTTTGCCCTCCTCTCTACTAGGATGTACTGCTGTGTGTTTGACAGTCTCACACAGCGTCTCCAGCCTACCTCCCTCCAGGACCTGAACAGTAACTTGGTTAAGGTTTCATTTAGAGTCCCCTACTTCTCCTGCTCTCCTTTCAATATCCTCTGTGAGAAGAGGAGTGGGTTCTTGCTGTGAAAAGCTCTCCCTCTGCTCTGCTTGGTTGTAGATCGGTCAGTCTCTGGCCTGGTTGGACAGGCTAACATAACGACAGCACTGGGAAGTTCTCACGAGCATCATTATCATGTACAGATAAAGCCATTCCCCTTGGATGTCAGCCAGCAGGACCAGGTATACATAGCCAGGGAACACGGTACAGTCTGGGAAGCGAACAGTGATTTTATTCCATGCTTCTGACATTCAATTGGATTAGTGTACCATAGTTTGTAGTATATGAGTCTGTGTGCACGGCTGTGCTCAGTATTGTGCTTGTTTGTCAGTGAGTCAGCTTATAATGTGTGAGTATGGCTCATGCTCTATGGCTTCTGACCCAGTGAGTATGAATAATACCACAGCACAGCAGCCTCATAAAAGCCTCCTCCAGCTCCCCTTCTATGCTTTTAAATGCCTGTCTCAGTCGGATGGTTCCTGGAAAGCGTTGAGGGAGAGGTGTCTGGAGTCTGCAGGAAGCTGCTCTCTGCTCACTTCCTGTCATAGGGCTCTGTTAAACGTGCGGGTCCAGGGTCTTTGTTTGCTGAGTATAGGCCTACGTGTTTATCAGGGGCAAAACACTTTGAGTCATCCGTGAACCACAGCCTTGAGAGAGAATGAAAGAGACGGAGAAGAGAGACGGCTTCCTCCTTCCTAAGCGGAGCTGCAGGGGTGCACGTTGCTCTCCTCACCCTTCTGTACACAGATGCGCTTACGCACATACATTTATACACGCACGCCCCACCCCTGCACTCTTGCATGTGCTCGTATGCGCTGGGCTCTGCAGCGACTGCAGCATCCCGAATCATATACGGCAAAATTCCTCTGTCTCAATGTAAACCGGCTTATGTGCTGCTGGTGAACCAGGGATAACTCCAAGCACATGCAGTAGAGCCTACAAAGGTCAGCAGCCACAGGGACTCCCTCACGCCTTGCCGCCTTTCAGTTATTCAGCCTCACTGTAGTTGGGCGTCTTTATACTCTCAGTATGGTTTGCTGTGAACTATTGGCCAAGGAAGTTCTGAAATACAGTAAATCATGGTGCTAACCTGGATAGCTGCTTCTAAGACCTCATGTCTTCCCAAAACTTGGCACTTGAAGAACATCACTTTCCCTCTCCTGTCAGATTACAGCGCGGCCCTGTTTGTAGATGATACTGAGGTCGCCTAAAGTAAGCGGGATTGTGCCAGAATGACACATGAACATGTACACTGTCTGTTTTCTTACAGATAGCAGAGCACTTATGACACTTCTTCATGCTCTGAATCAATGCTTCTGCCTTTTGATGTTGACAAGTTCGGCTCAAGGCATTACAGTGCAGTGTTTTGGAAAGATGAATTAGAACGATGCTTTATGAAATGTTAGCCCAGACTTGGCTCCTCTGACCTTGTGATCTTTTTGTCTGAATAACGACGTCTCTGTTAAATGTTTCCATTTTTCTGCCCTTGCACTTCTGCTCCTGGAGTTATTTGGTGAGTTTTCGCTGGGTTCTTTGAACCTCTGTGACCTGCGGCATTGTCAAGGATGCGGTTAAACAAAGCTTTGGTGGTTCTCCAAACTGGAGCATTCAACCGCAACCCAAAATAACTAAAAACCAACTGCAAGGGGAAAACAAAGTATATCGCTCGGTTCATGGGGGGCCAGGCTTTCATGTTTAGCTGAAGACCGTGTGTTTTGTATTTGTCTCCTCTCTGTACATTCCTCAGTTTTTTGGGGAGGTATGAGGGAATGGGGGATTTGTTCAAAAGGCCCCCTCTCCACTATTGGCAAGTCCAGCATTCCTGTCACAATCCCTTTACCCCCCCCCTCTCCTGCCAAAATGAGAGGCTCTGATCGTGTGTGTGTGAGGTGGTGTGCCTCTTTGTGAAAATGCAAAGTTTGTCGAATGCGTGCGTGGTTATGAAGTGTTTGTTCGTATGTGTATGAAAGATAGGTTGTGAATGCAGTTGTGTGTGTGTGTGTGTGTGTGTGTGTGTGTGTGTGTGTGTGTGTGTGTGTGTGTGTGTGTGTGTGTGTGTGATTTACGACGTATCCTGCCCTTTGGGTCCCTGTGAGGGTTATGAGACACAGCACCAGATCAGGATCAGCTCTGCTGTTTTGACATGGACTTAAATCAAGTTTCCGGCGGCCATTCTCATTTTCCCAGTTGAACAAATAAATCCCAACAAAGCTCATGGAGATAAGTACCAATTTCCTGTGTGTGGAGCTCTTTTGGGTCCGAATTGGGTCCTTTTCAGATTTTCTCATTTTCCCATCCAGTCTCTCTGTCCTCAATATGAGCCATTTTATTTGGGCTCTTAAGTCCCCAGATCTACTGGATGTATTGTACTATCCGCTGGAATGCCATGCTCATTTCTAATGCTCCATTTAATACTTATTTCAAATAGACCCCAGCACAGATGCATTCTGTGAGTGGTGTAAAAATTTGAGAAAAAATTGTCAGCTGTGCTCTAGCTGTTTAAAAAAATGAAATGTCTGGGTTTTTTTGGACTCGCCATGTTGCTTGACTAATGGATGTTGCATTTTAAAGCCAAGACAATTTGTTATTTTTTGCAACAAAATCTCATGGTTTTATTCAATACGTTTGTAGATGTTGATCCCGGAAACTCTGGGATGTAATCTGGAGCAGGAATGCACAAAATGAAATGACCAACAAATTAAATTACTCCAATTATTATTATTAGTTGTTTGTAAAAATGACCTCAGGTTTTGCTCGTGCGTAATGTTTTTTTGAGAGGTGCACTGCCCAGACCTTATAACCCATAGTGATATAACAGGTGTACTTGGAGGCCTGACCTGCTTCTGTAACATAATCATTCTGTGTCCTGACCTCACCTCTCCCCTGTTGTGTGACCCACAGGACTGCTCCAGCTCTGAAGAGTACGCGGTCGCCTCCGCCCTGCTGCCCCTGACGACGGCCTTTTACCGGGTGAGTGAGTGACTGACTGGGAGATTCCATTCCACAGAGCTCTTCTCCTCTCTCACACAGAGAGAGCGGTTAGAGAGTCAGCCAGCAGGTCCTTTTGATTATATTGCTCAATCAAGGGCAGGACGGCCTGGCATTCACCACAAGCTGGCCGTCCTAATGGAGGGTATTTATAACGGGGGGCAATGATAGAAAAGGGATGGGGTGTGATATCCCAGCTGTCCTGGCACTGGTCCTGTTCTGAAGGTTGCCTCTGGTGCATGCAGCATGCCCTAACCTCATGTCAGGAGCTGTGTTCCAGGCAGGACAAGAGACTTCCCAAGCCTCTGACCATGCAGCTCTGGGACAGAGGAGTCCCGCTTGTTCTCAGACGAGCCACATTAGGATAATGGGGGTGAGAACTGTACCTCACACCAAATCCCAGAGGGCCGCTGTGGTTTGTGGTTTCCAACCTCCCGTGATCAAACTTGGTTGCTGCAGCGCGCACCACAAATATGTCCCCACCGCTCTGCTGTTGCCACGGCGACAGACACAACTGTGGGATGTTGCCCTGCATTGGGCACAGACCCTAAGAGACAGAATTTGGACCTCGCCCACTCTCTGCCATTGTATGACTCACCCTGTTCTTACAGGACAGGCTGATGTAACGCTCTGTGATAAGCCTGCTTTCTCTGTTTCCCAGCCAGGTTAACCATTCTATCAGACCACAGTGGCATTGGAAATGTACACATAGAGTCAATTATCTAAATAAAACCAAGGGAATTGTCTCTGTTTGTTGATACAGGTGTACAGTGTGACCTGCTATGTGATGGGGGTGAGAGCAGAGTTGTCTCTGTACACAACCTGAGTAAAGTGGTCACAGACCCCACTACAGCACATTGTTGATAGTTTGGTTTGTTGCTGTAACGGAGTAACAGTGTCTCTCTGTGACCGTCAAGTTGTCAACACAACACTGTGACCCTAGGCTCCAACTTTCTGCCTCTTCATTAAGACATCTGAAAGCCATTGCCTAAACGCATTGGATTTCCTGTAGTTTTTTTTCCTGTTTCCCCATTTTACGTAACCATACAATCTGATTTAAAGGATTACGTTAAAGGACCCTTATCACCAGGTTTTCAGAAAGAGACACGAATCCTGAGAGGCATCTCATTCTCGACGGAGCAGTTTCTGGCACGGGAGGAATGAGAAGGAATGATATCGTGAGCTCTAGAACGCAACAGATTTCTCCCAGATTTACAAAGGAATGGCATTAACTGTAGAGCCCAGCGTGTGGTCACGCAAATGGCGAAAAGCAAGAGCACAGGAATCCACCACGGTCCATGTTGTGTAATCTCTTATGTGATGAAAAAGCTGGAAAAACAACGTATCCCCAAAAAAACAGAGCACCTTGTGATGGTTCACAACGTTCCAAAGAGATTCTCGGGATAATCGCAACATCGCACGATAGTCAATTACATCCTTTTGCAAAATGTCTGTTGGCCTGTTTTACCCCATCCTGCCACATTTCCCCATAGTCTTTGACTTTACCACACTGACTTATGGGGCTGTTCAAAGCATGCTTGGCAGCAGATGAAGGAGCCAGTGGAGTGTTGGGTTTATGCCACGCTGTAGTAGAGGACCATGACAGTCTACTGTAGGACACTGCTGAGAGAGCCATTTGTAGAATCGTTGGTTGAGAGAAAGGGAACAGGAGTGTCTTCTCTCTGCACCTAGGTGACAATCGTGACGAAAAGGTGACAAAATAGCAGATGAAATGTGCAATAATCTTTCAGTGGTACGTGTGTTTTGTTACGAAGCCAAAAGAGAATTTCAAACAGAACCGTTTGTTTCTTTGCCATGGAATGGTTTCGACGCGGGTCTTATGGTCAAGATTATTTGCATACCTTTTCATGGAAGATTAGCTCTGATTTCATTCATCATAGACTTTATTACACTACCAAGGAAAACAACACATCTCGGGTACATGTTGCACATCTGCTACCACGTACCCCTAACCTCCTAGCTTCAGTACAAAACTGCTAAGCCCTCCAACCTTACTACAACAGCACCCTGCCCTCAAGTTAAGACTGTCGGTGGATCCCATTTAGACTTCCTAGAAGGTGAAGCTGATCTGACAGGTGTTTACCTGTGGGTCATGCCAGGGTAGGGAGAACCTGTAATACAACGGTAGTTCAAACTGGGCCAGAGGTATCCCCGGAAAGGCATTTGGACAGCGGAATTCACACACACACACACACACACACAACCTGTCTGTAATCTCCATAGAAAGACGTAGTTAATCAGTGCTCAAGTGGCTTTGAGTCATTAGGCGACTTTTTTACACCTTTTATGTAACACACTAGCCCAGGCTTGCCTCGTGAATTTGCTGCGTAGTTTCATTATAAACATGTTGTCATTTTGAGTTTCTCATGTAGATTACTTTACAAGAGCAGGCCTATTGCTTTCCTTAAAGTGTAATTCCATCCGTGTAAATAGTGAATTGTACATAATATACCGTCTTGCAGTGGCAAGGCGGGATCAACACAATACGTGCCGTTGACGACATCCTCCTTGCTGGTTGTTTTTTTCACTCCAGCCAGTCCTCATGCTCAGCCCCCAGCAGTATAAATCACCTTATCCCCTCAACCCCTCCCAACAAGGTCAGTTGGCTTAAGGCCCTTTCCTATTAAGACCGCTGCTTCACCTGTACCTGTTATCCATCACTCCTCATTGACATCTTCCCCAGAGCCTCTCAATCCGTCAACCTCTGCTGCCCGCAGTAACTCCAATGAGAAGTGGGGATCGGGTCTGGAAGAAATTTGGTCAGGGCTTCACATCCAGGGTTTTATCACCACAGTATGTAATCTGTTCAATCACTACAATGCCCCCATCTGAAGGCTGCCCCCAGAAATGCACTCTAAATTAAAATGACCCTTTTACAGTATAATATTTATAGTAAATCCCCTAAGTCTTAAGGTAGTGACAATTCATGAAAGCCTTATGAGGTTTTTCTCAACTTAATCTGATGAATATAGACTGTCCTGTCACGGTGGTCTTCTTTCTCTTAGCTTCAGTCTGGTTAGTCTGGAGCCTCCCCAGTGGACTGTCTTCAGCCCACAGTGCTGCTGCCCAACCTCTCCTCACTACAGAATGTGGGAAGTTTCCCAGCAATGTGCCCGCTCCCACAGAGTGTTTGTGCGAGAGACATTGTGTGTGTTTGAACATTTGCCCAAAACACAAACCAAACTGAAGAGCCGCCTTTCATTGACCTATATTCTATATTCTGCCCCTTCCTTCCCTCAGTCTGTCTGGCAGGCTGCACTGTGAGGTCTGTCTGGTGTCTGGCAGGCTGCACTGTGAGGTCTGTCTGGTGTCTGGCAGGCCGCACTGTGAGGTCTGTCTGGTGTCTGGCAGGCCGCACTGTGAGGTCTGTCTGGTGTCTGGCAGGCCGCACTGTGAGGTCTGTCTGGTGTCTGGCAGGCCGCACTGTGAGGTCTGTCTGGTGTCTGGCAGGCCGCACTGTGAGGTCTGTCTGGTGTCTGGCAGGCCGCACTGTGAGGTCTGTCTGGTGTCTGGCAGGCCGCACTGTGAGGTCTGTCTGGTGTCTGGCAGGCTGCACTGTGAGGTCTGTCTGGTGTCTGGCAGGCCGCACTGTGAGGTCTGTCTGGTGTCTGGCAGGCCGCAATGTGAGGTCTGTCTGGTGTCTGGCAGGCCGCAATGTGAGGTCTGTCTGGTGTCTGGCAGGCCGCACTGTGAGGTCTGTCTGGCAGGCCGCACTGTGAGGTCTGTCTGGCAGGCCGCACTGTGAGGTCTGTCTGGCAGGCCGCACTGTGAGGTCTGTCTGGCAGGCCGCACTGTGAGGTCTGTGAAACTAACCACTCTTGGAACATGTTTTACTTACTTTAGAGGCCTATATGTCTGGTGAAGTCATCATAATGCAGCCAACAGGTTGAACGGTGTTTGACATGAGCTTTTGGGTTAAACTGGGTTGGCATGCTCTCTTGGGCTCAGTAAGTAGTTTACCTAAACTGCATGCAACCTTTGTACAGGCCATATCTCAGTTAGCAGTGATGGGTTGTTGTATTGTTCTGTATAAATGTTTCTGAATTCCTCGGCAATATACTACTTCTGATAAACCCCATCTTACTACAAGCGTCAGCACTGTTTGATTCGGTGTTATTGTGTCCTTTTTAATAAACTCACATATTTATCATGTTTTTATTGTTGCAATTGAATGTAGACCAAGAGTAGAGATCTGCCTACCTCTTGGCTCTCTGAGGTTTAATTTAATTTGGATGCACCGCGGCAGCAGTCAAAGCCCAAACATGATTCTGGACTCAACACAGAAAACCATTGGACTGTTTAAATTCTTTCTGCCCCAGTTTATGCGTGGAGAGATTGGAAGGTTTTCGCTGTCAAGCTGTTTTATGTTTGGTCCTGGGGAGAACAGATGATTTACGTCGTGACCTTTGTGTCCCTGTGAGACGTCTAGAGCTGGACTCGTCTCTGTTTACTCTGCATTGTAGAACATTTATGTTAACAGTACATCCCGCATGTATACTTATGGCATGATGGACTTGTTTGTTCCACGCTTTTCAACATGTCTCCTCTGTTTGCTTGACTCGGTCATCTGTGTAAATAGATTGTTTGGATGGCGACGTCTTCAGTGCTACAGAATGCAAATAACTCCAATGACACTAGGGATTAATGGGGAATGAATCTATAAAGCTTGATTGGTCCAAGTCAGGTTATTTTCTTCCCCCAGTGTCTCTGTCACAAAGGACTTCTAAAGGAATGTCTATTTTTATACCCATGGACGCCAAGTGATTTGCTCCAAAACAGCCATAAACGATTTTGTTGCCCAAGGCTGGTCACGGATCAAACACGGCACTTTTCCTCCCGTGTCCAGATAAGTACAGGTCAACCATCAGAGCTATGAGACATCGTATCTCCCTTTTTAGAGCTGATGAACACACCCTGAGCTGTCTCTCTGTATGTCTCTCTCTCTCACTGTCTATCTAGCTATATGGGCAATACTGTATTATTGAAGAGTTGCCACCTTTTCCTTCAAGTCGTGTCATAAACCCGAACATCATCATCCTGGGATCCCCTAGCCAGACCTTGAGCTCTTTTTCAGTCTCTCTCTGTGCTCTCTCTCTGTGCTCTCTCTCTGTGCTCTCTCTCTGTGCTCTCTCTCTGTGCTCTCTCTCTGTGCTCTTTTTCTGTCTCTCTCTGTGCTCTTTTTCTGTCTCTCTCTGTGCTCTCTCTCTGTGCTCTCTCTCTGTGCTCTCTCTCTGTGCTCTCTCTCTGTGCTCTCTCTCTGTCTCTGTGCTCTCTCTGTCTCTGTGCTCTCTGTGCTCTCTGTGCTCTCTGTGCTCTCTGCTCTGTGCTCTGTCTCTGTGCTCTGTCTCTGTGCTCTGTCTCTGTGCTCTGTCTCTGTGCTCTGTCTCTGTGCTCTGTCTCTGTGCTCTGTCTCTGTGCTCTGTCTCTGTGCTCTGTCTCTGTGCTCTGTCTCTGTGCTCTGTCTCTGTGCTCTCTCTGTGCTCTCTCTGTGCTCTCTCTCTGTCTCTGTGCTCTCTCTGTCTCTGTGCTCTCTCTGTCTCTGTGCTCTCTCTGTCTCTCTGCTCTCTCTCTGTCTCTGCGCTCTGTCTCTGCGCTCTGTCTCTGTGCTCTGTCTCTGTGCTCTGTCTCTGTGCTCTGTCTCTGTGCTCTGTCTCTGTGCTCTGTCTCTGTGCTCTGTCTCTGTGCTCTGTCTCTGTGCTCTGTCTCTGTGCTCTGTCTCTGTGCTCTGTCTCTGTGCTCTGTCTCTGTGCTCTGTCTCTGTGCTCTGTCTCTGTGCTCTCTCTCTGTCTCTGTGCTCTGTCTCTGTCTCTGTGCTCTGTCTCTGTGCTCTGTCCTCTGTCTCTGTGCTCTGTCTCTGTGCTCTGTCTCTGTGCTCTGTCTCTGTGCTCTGTCTCTGTGCTCTGTCTCTGTGCTCTGTCTCTGTGCTCTGTCTCTGTGCTCTGTCTCTGTGCTCTGTCTCTCTGTGCTCTCTCTCTGTGCTCTCTCTCTGTCTCTGTGCTCTCTCTCTGTCTCTGTGCTCTCTCTGTCTCTGTGCTCTCTCTCTGTCTCTGTGCTCTGTCTCTGTGCTCTGTCTCTGTGCTCTCTCTCTGTGCTCTGTCTCTGTGCTCTGTCTCTGTGTGTCTCTCTGTCTATGTCTCTCTCTGCTTGTTTTCCTGCATTCCTCTTCTGCATTTGGCAAGTGGAGTGTTCATATGGGTCTCTTTTGAGGGTCATCTACCTCCATCCCTCCATCTGTCTTCTCTTGTCCCTCTGCTCTGTGTAGTAGGTTCTGACTGCAGCCTAGACCCTGGCTCCCCTCTGCTGTCAGAGCAGGGAGAGCCAACCGGCCGTGGTCAACCTGACCTCCAGACAACTGAGCAGGCTGTGTGTTTAACAGGAGAGGACACACACACCTCCACTCAATGTGCTGCAAGACCCACACAACATATGACATGAGAGCATGATGACTAATATTGTAAATATTGTTCTCTGGTGCAGGTCCCCAGAATAACAGCTGCATTAATGCGTCTACTGTTCTTGTTTTTCATATTGGTCACTGTTCCATGAATGGCCACGGTTCATTCATTTATATCCTTTAACACTGACCTCTGTGCATTTAGTCTAAACTCATTAATCCAATCAGGTAATCTGTAAGTCTATTAGCGCCACAGTTTGTCCTGAAAGCACTTGTGTCAGATTTGTCTCTGTCGACAGAGGGTTGTTAGGCCAGCTCCCTGCTCTCCCTGCTCTCCCTGCAAATGGCTGAGTACGAGCAGAAGACACGGTGTTCCTGTGAAAATGTAATGTGTATAAAACATTCCTGGGGGAAATGAAACTATCCGTACAAGCTTTGACATTGGCGTCATCCGCCATACTTCCTTAACGATATAAAGCTGCGCTCTGACGGACTGCGTACATTTGGAGACGAATTATGTCTTTATGACATACTACTAAACCTCCTTAAAGAGGAGGTTTAGTAGTGGATTTATCATTTACATCAGAGGGATACTATTCAAGGTGTAGGGCTGTCCTGAGCAGGGAGGGTGCCGAGCACGCGGTCTACTGCTGCCCTCCAACGGCCTTCAAACATCTCTGGAGAGGAGAGATGATGAGATACAACAGGCCAGCGTACACTAGAATCACTTCCAGCCCCAGTCTCACCTTTGAACTTCCGCACACTGCTCTCTCACTCCCCCAGGGCTCTGTGCTCGGCCCCCTGCCCTCGGGTAAGCCTCAGCAGGGTGCCGGGACTGTAGCCATTTTAGTTCTGCAGCCTCTGGTAACTACAGTAGCCCCACTGCCGCTGGTCATTCAGGGAGAACCAAAGCAATAATGAACAGCGCCGTGTTGTATTGTGTCAGGCTCAGAGGGAAGAAATCAGAAACTAATCTAATAAGAGGCTTGAGCGTCGCTCAAGAAAGACACATGGCCTTCAGACTCGGCCAGGGGGAGGAGGTGGAGGTGGGGGGGTTGTAAGGATTTTAATTTATTAACAGTGTTGGCACTCTGTGTTCTTGGGTCCGGGACTGGTAGGTGCCTTAGCTGTTGCCCAACATTCATGTGTTTATATCGGGGCATAGGAACAGTCTTCATGGCTTTAATAGAGCTGCATGTTCTCTCTAGGTGCTGTGTGCAAACAGGTGCTTCACTTCACTATTCATACCGTGGAAAAACAACAGGGCCCTGTTTTTAGTACTCAGAGAGAGAGCGGGAGAGTGACGTTCTTGGTGTGGTGTTGTATGTGTTGAAAACGTACGGCCCACGAGAAATGATTGATTGTACTTGAAACCTTTGGCAGATTTTGATTATTTTCCTATTTCCACCCAGGTTTTAATGGTTGTCTTTACAAGCTATGCTCACCACAGCCCAGTTATTTTCACGAGTTGTGAGACGTTGAGCCCAAACTACTCTCTTGTATGTTCAGTCGAAAGCAGACACTCAGCACATCTGAACGTTTGGCTGGTCAGCGCTTCAGTGTAAGCTGTTGAAAACGTCTACTCCTCAGCCTCTTACTGTCAAAATATTCCCCCATGTCTGCAGAAACTGCCGGCTGGCGTGAGCCAGTTTGCCTACACCTGTGTCCAGGACCATCCCATTTGGACCAATCAGCAGTTCTGGGAGGCCACATTCTACAGTGAGGTCCAGAACCAGATCCGAGCCCTGTACCTCACCGCCCCTGAAGACAAACTAGGCATCACTGCCAGGCTAAAGGTAAACGAATGAGAGGTTTCAAAGCCAAATAATGGTCATTTTTCTATCACTTTTTTTAGCCCCATTTGCAGAATGACACTAAACAAGCACATATCTTTCTCTCCCTTCAGGAGCAAGGTCCCCTGCCCCCGGCGGCCCCCAGCGCCTCGGAGCGCACGGCCATGGACCTGGCGGCGGAGCAGCTGCGCGCCTGGCCCTGCCTCAGCAAGGAGAAGCAGCAGGAGCTGGTGAAGAACGAGGAGAGCACGGTGTTCAGCCAGGCCATCCACTACGCCAGCCTCCTGGTCTACCTGCTGGTCCCCCTGGATACCAGCAAGAACAAGCTACTCAGAGCCAACCCCGTCGCTGACTGGGAGAGCGGCAGCAACAGCATCGTCACCAACAGGCAAGCAGAGAGCAGCTGGTTGCGCCTCACTGCACCCTACTGATATTCAGTCAGTTAAATCTGACACCTAACTATTCCCCACAGCTATATCAACAGTTAGTTTGGCACAGCACACAGAAGCGCATGGCCCTCTAGAGTGAAATGCACTTGATCGGAAAAAGAACTCGAATGCAAGGTTGTTATCTAGGACGATAGCGCTCTTGCTTGGGGAGTATTTTGTACTTCGTAATAAGGTGACGATAAGTGTGTGGGCGGACATGACATTACCGTGTACATGATCTCCTCTCCTCTAAAACGGATCAGTGTACAGCACCTCCTCAGCCGTATCCTGCCCACTCCCACGTCCATCCTGTTGGCTGTCCTATCACCTGCTGGAGTTTCAGCCTCAGGTCTGCTAGGGTGGTTAACACTCAGCCTGCCTGCAGGGGGGAGCGACCTCCACTCAGCCAAAAGAAACAAAGATTGGGATTTCCCGTGCTAAGAGTAATATGATGTGTACCAAGTTTAGAAAGTTTGCACGTGTGCCTTTTCCCAGAAATGGAGAAGGGTCTGCCAAGGCCATATCTCCAGTTTCTCTCACTTTCACTTTCTGTATGCACTGCTGCTACACGGTAGCCCCCTAGCTAGTCCCCCTCTGAAGCGTATTACTGGAGATTTTAGGCCCTTTGAGTTGTTTACATGGAGAATGTTGAAGCCTACACCATGATGAATCCTTTAGTTTTTGTTTTGCCGCTGGTTTCATGAGTAGGGGGGGGGGGGGGGCGATGGCCACACTGTGTTTATTTGGTTGTTATTTTCTCTCTTTTGGTTCTAGCCCCAGACTTGTTTTGTTTCTCACAAAGAGACTTCTGGATCTCATCTGTGTGTTTTGTAAACCCCGCTGGACGTTACATCACCGTCCCATGTGAAAAGTGGCCAAGAGACGGCGGTAAGCGGTCCTGGCATCACAGCCGACCTCTTGCCAGACTGCTGGTGTGCCATGCTCACAGACCTCAGACACACTATATCGTCATGCGGATCTCTGGGAAAACTTCAAGCATCCCTCTCTGCAGCCTGTTCTATTCTCATGCCATTAATGCAGACTGAAGTCCGACTAAATGTGTTTCTGCAGTATTGCAGGCAGTATGGCGGAGAGCTTTGACACAGAGAGTGGCTTTGAGGACTCTGAGAACAGCGACGTGGCCAACTCTGTGGTACGGTTCATCGCCCGCTTCATTGACAAGGTGTGCACAGAGAGTGGCGTCAGCCAGGACCACATCAAGAGTTTGCATAGCATGATCCCAGGTACCGTACCACCCCCAGTCAACCTCAATACTACCAAATACAACGTCAATTAAACCCCAATACTCTCTATCCCAGAGCGCTGTAGCTAGCACCATGACCTCTCACTTCAGTAGCAAACTCCCGCTGTCCTGATTCTGTCAGCTTTATCACTTAACCCTGTATTTGTGCGTCTAACCTTCTCACTCATCATTATTTACGATTCATTCAGGATTATCCGTAATCATGGTAGAATCCACATTCATCTGTTTAGAAACATTTATATTCTTATTTACAATAAAAGTGACTCAAAAATGACACTACATCATTTACCATTTATATTGGGCACAAGATCATCTGAAACGCAACCAAAACAAACAGCAAATGCATCCAACAACTTTGTAGAGTCACAAGCTTGATTAAACAGTTCACCCGATATGGATGAAAAGACCCTCAAATTAAAGCTGACAGTCTGCACTTTAACCTCCATAGTCATTGTATCATCCCAATACTTTTGTATCTCACTGTAGGTGGTGGCCTGCAAATCTGTAAATATAGGCTTCCTGGGGTTGTAATTAGGGGTGTACAAGCATGTGTTTATGTTTACCTGGGTTGGGTAACTTATGTGTATGTGTTTTTGTGTGTGCATGACATCGTGCTAACTGGTCATGACCTCTGACCCCAGGCATCGTGGCCATGCAGATGGAAACTCTGGAGGCAGTCCACAGGGAGAGCAGGAGGCTGCCACCCATTCAGAAGGTAGGTGCTGCCCTGCACTGGGCCACCCATTCAGAAGGTAGGTTCTGCCCTGCACTGGGCCACCCATCCAGAAGGTAGGTGCTGCCCTGCACTGGGCCACCCATCCAGAAGGTAGGTGCTGCCCTGCACTGGGCCACCCATCCAGAAGGTAGGTACTGGGCCACCCATTCAGAAGGTAGGTGCTGCCCTGCACTGGGCCACCCATTCAGAAGGTAGGTGCTGCCCTGCACTGGGCCACCCATTCAGAAGGTAGGTACTGGGCCACCCATTCAGAAGGTAGGTGCTGCCCTGCACTGGGCCACCCATTCAGAAGGTAGGTGCTGCCCTGCACTGGGCCACCCATTCAGAAGGTAGGTGCTGCCCTGCACTGGGCCACCCATTCAGAAGGTAGGTGCTGCCCTGCACTGGGCCACCCATTCAGAAGGTAAGTGCTGCCTTGCACTGGGCCACCCATTCAGAAGGTAGGTGCTGCCCTGCACTGGGCCACCCATTCAATAATGAAGTGGTGTTAGATCCCCTATTCTCCTGGAAGTGGTGTCAGAACCCCTATTCTCCTGGAAGTGGTGTCAGAGACCCTATTCTCCTGGAAGTGGTGTCAGAGACCCTATTCTCCTGGAAGTGGTGTCAGAGACCCTATTCTCCTGGAAGTGGTGTCAGAGACCCTATTCTCCTGGAAGTGGTGTCAGAACCTCTATTCTCCTGGAAGTGTTGTTCAGTAGCTGAAGTGCCTGTGATTCCAGTAATGTTGCGGTCATCACTCATCACCCATCAGACTGGGGTTCTTACAGTGATACTGTTGTGCGCCTTATCACACTGCCAGCTCTTGATTAGGTCTCTCCCCCTGGTCGGCTCATTCCCAGGACACTGCGGGCCCAGTCAGGTCCAGTGTAATTGATTTGTATGTTTGTCTGGCAGGGCCTTGTCTGACATTCATAGCTGAGACCACGTTGCACACAGCTCTGCTGCCAGCAGCACATTCAATCCTGTGAACTCTGTAAACAAGCGCAGGAATGACCCTGGTGGGCCATCAGCACAGAGATTTATGACTGGAGTTGGAGCTGTCCTTGCCTCTGTGGAACCTGCTACTGCTTTGGCCCAAGGTACAGGGAGAGGAGGAGGTAGCACTGTTGGGTCTGTCAGGATTAAACAACAGTTAAGGGAGCTGGACGTACTGGTGTACCTTGGGCACTCCAAGCAGTGAAAAGGGTCACTGTGATAAGTTGCTATCGCTGGCTCTTATATCTCTGGCGTAGCTGGGTGGGTTGTCTAGTGTGTGTGTAGGGGTGATTACTTAGTTCCAGCTGGCAGCCTCATCGGGGTGCTGGGGGACCATTGGGGCCTTTAACACACTGGCCCCTGGCCCTGGGCCATCCAACACCAGCAGGACCATGTTCCTCTTCTTATCTTTTGGCCAGACTAGACCAGAACTCAACTGCACAGCCACTGGACTGGCTTGACCTTAGCATGGATGTGCACTCAGGTTCCATGTATATCCCCCCCCCCCCCCCCCCCCCCCCCCCCCCACTCTGTGTGTAAAGGCTGTGCTCTAAGAGGGACCCGTGACACCATTCTGTTCCCCATGGAAGATATGAACACTGCACAGAACCATGGCCTTCTGACATTTACTGTCTAGGCCCCCTCACACTAGAGTGCTCAACTTGGCTACAGTTTGATGAGCTAGAGAGGCAGAGCAGTGTTAGACCAGCTGCTTTCAGACCTGGCTCTGCTGGGGAGCTGACGAGAAACCGACTTCCTACACAGTGGAATGGAGTTTGGATTTCCAGGTTGCTACGAAGCACCTCAAAGCAGATGTTCAGCAGTTGTCAGTGCTCATTGATGAGGGGTTTGCTTTGGATCGTCCAGCATTTCTTGAGGCGTGTAAATCAATATATGGTGGTAGTGTTGGGTAAGAGTTGAGTTAAAAATATGTTGTGCAGACTACACTCAATGCATATATCAAAATGAAGTAAATTAATTATTGTAGTTGTAAATAAATGTAAAGACTTGCATATACCTAAGGACCAAATGATTGACTTGGAGTATTACTGATGATTAGTCTCCACAGAGCACACGCTTTGTTTTTCTTGGTAAAGCATCAGTGACTGTAGGTTGCTGTGTAAAACACAATATGATGCTGAGTGTGTGTGCAACACAGTGTTGGTGATGTGTTGCTTTTATGACATGATGTTTGTGTGTGTGTGTGTGTGTGTGATATATTTCGGTCTTCGATATGCTCAGCTGTTGTTTAGGTGTGACGTGTGCTGATATCTATCCTTATCTAATGCACTGATATGTTGACATTAGGGCTGTCCCCGACGACAACAAAAAAATGTTGGTCGACCGAAAGTCTTCTGTTCTTTCAACTAATCTATTGGTCTATTTTTAAACGTGTATTTTTTCCATATAGACACACCTTATGTGTTTGAATAAAATCAACATCAGTGCCTTCGGAAGATATTCAGGCCCCTTTTTCCACATTTTGTTACATTACAGCCTTATTCGAAAATATAATTTAATAAAAAAAAATCCTCATCAATACACAATACCCCATAATGACAAAGCAAAAACTTTTTTTTGAAATGTTTGCTAATTTATAAATAAAAAAAATGATATCACATTTACGTAAGTATTCAGACCCTTTACTCTGTACTTTGTTGAAACACCTTTGGCAGCGATTACAGCCTTGAGTCTTCTTGTGTATGATGCTACAAGCTTGGCACACCTGTATTAGGGGAGTTTCTCCCATTCTTCTCTGCAGATCCCCTCAAGCTCTGTCAGGTTGGATGGGGAGCGTTGCTGCATAGCTATTTTCAGGTCTCTCCAGAGATGTTCAAGTCCGGGCGCTGGCTGGGCCACTAAAAGACATTCAGAGACTTGTCCCGAAGCCACTCCTGCGTTGTCTTGGCTTTGTGCTTAGGGTTGTTGTCCTGTTGGAAAGTGAACCTTTGTCCCAGTCTGAGGTCCTGAGCGCTCTGGAGCAGGTTTTCATCAAGGATCTCTCTGTACTTTGCTCCGTTCATATTTTCCTCGATCCTAACGAGGCTCCCAGTCGCTGCCGCTGAAAACATCCCCACAGCATGATGCTGCCTTCCAGGTTTCCCCCAGACGTGACGCTTGGCATTCAGGCCAAAGAGTTCAATCTTGGTTTCATCAGACCAGAGAATCTTGTTTCTCATGGTTTGAGAGTCTTAGGGCCCTTTTGGCAAACTTCAAGTGGGCTGTCATGTGCATTTTACTGAGGAGCGGCTTCCGTCTTGCCACTCTACCATAAAGGCCTGATTGATGGAATGCTGCAGAGATGGGAGAATATTCTAGAAGGACAACCATCTGCACAGAGGAACTTTAGAGCTCTATCAGAATGACCATCGTGTTCTTGGTCACCTCCCTGACCAAGGCCCTTCTCCCCCTTTTACTCAGTTTGGCCGGGCGGCCAGCTCTTGGAAGAGTCTTGGTGGTTCCAAACTTCTTCCATTTAAGAATGATGGAGACCACTGGGTTCTTGGGGACCTTCAATGCTGCATGAATGTTTTGGTACCCTTCCACAGATCTGTACCTCAACACAATCCTGTCTCTGAGCTCTATGGACAATTCCTTCGACCTCATGGCTTGGTTTTTTCTCAGACATGCACTGTCAACTGTGGAACCTTTTATATAGACAGGTGTGTGCCTTTTCAAATCATGTCCAATCAATTGAATTTACCACAGGTGGACTTCAATCAAGTTATAGAAACATCAACGATGATCAATGGAAAAAGGATGCACCTGAGCTCAATTTTGAGTCTCATAGAAAAAAAGTCTGAATACTCATGTAAATAAGGTATTTCTGTTTTGTTTTTTTTATACATTTGCAAAACAATTTCAAAACCTGTTTTCACTTCGTCATTATGGGGTATTGTGTGTAGATTGCTGAGAAATGTTTTATTTAATCCATTTAAGAACAAGGCTGTTGTGTAAAAAGTCATGGTCTGAATACTTTCCAAAGGGACTGTATCTGTACTGAGCTTTTACGATGCTTTAAGCCCACTGTTTGATGAAATAACACCATGAATGAAGGGAGCCCGATGGCCATGCTGTGTTCAAATGAAAGTGTTCAAATGAAATGACAGTGAGTGCCTGTGTGACTGGTGCGTGTTTTCTCTCTCTCCTCCCTGCTGCAGCGAACAGGCACCACAGCACAGCAAGCGACTATCGCGCTGTCCGTGCTGACGCTGCAAAATAATTACAGCTATTTTGTTAATTGTTTCTGTTGCCGAAGTACCTCCATTTGTTTGGGAAAGCATTCCCTATTCCCTCAACGCTTGCTCTCTTTATATGAAAAATGTATGCATCGCATGCACGTGACCAATAGTGTCTGACCTATAACCTATCATAATCACATAAATAAATTGGTTATAACAAACTCTGAGTACCGTAACACGTGACGGCAAAATGGATGCGGAGGACGTGAAAAAAGCAACTCGAAATGGGCAAATGTTTACTGGTTGCTCAGGAGAGAAAGGGGAAGTCAGATCTGTGGAAGACATTTGACTTAGTTGACCAAGCGTTGTATGAGTATTATGTGTGCCAAACAGTTACTGTTAAATTATATTGTAATCTTTCCTGACCATTTGGAACAGTGTAAACAACAGTAAATAAATGTGTACCAGAGAGTCTGTTCTAACTGTAATATATATATATATATTACATTCATGAATTGAGGTTTATTTATTTATTGTTTGGGGTAATTATTGAAAGCTCTCTTTGTTATTTAATTTTAACGCTAAAATGCTTGATTGCATTTCAAAGCATGAATGTATCGTATGCTGTGATAGCATGAACAAATTAATGATTGATTGATTCAGTAGCCTATACTGTATATTCAAATATAGGCCTAAGTAATTTACGCTATTAAGACTAAACAGGATGCGTTCTTTTGCCTTCAGCTCGATGGAGGTTATACAAGGCTAATATACAAAGACCACTAATGACAACGACATTATTTATTATTATAATAATAATTGTAATAATAACAATAAGGAGATCAATAAAAAGGAGTCTATAGAAGCGAGAGCTACATGCATATTATGTGTGAAAAACAGGTGATGTTAGATTACAGTAAAAAAAAAATTGCCTGTTTGGAACAGTCTAAGCAACACTAAATACATTAGAACAGACTGGTAGTACTTATAACAAAAAATGGTAAAGCCTTTATTAAAGCATAGCAAATATTTAAAAACAGCCGAACCTGTGAAATTGCTTTATCCAACATTTTGCTGTTGCATGAGTCTTGGTCCTCACGGAATCAGTAGGCTAAGGCAAGGGCTGTTTCCTCGTCTCTGCTGCTGCTGCCCCCGCCACCATTGTTTTCAATCCCAATATGCTGGTTAAATTTGCTATTATGCACATAGGGAAAGGTGACCAATTCTACGCTGCACTGAAGATTGTTTCAGAACCGCGGACAGCGACCGTATCCAATGCGGGAGAGAGCGAATTTATATTAAAATATTTGATTTATTAGTGTTGCACTATTATTTTTTACATACTATAACCATACACAATTTCCGTATCACACCTCTGCAATGAATTAGTCCACTGAGACAGGCGCGAATCCGACAGGTGTCTTGTGCACCATAAAGAAAAGAAAATTGCGACTGCTCGATTGAAGAAATCTCGGTCCACCAACAGCCTGTCGATCAGACAATCAACCAGTCGACTAAATGGGGTCAGCCCTAGTTGACATGCTTAAGTACATGGTGTGTGCGCAGGTATCTGTACATACAGTATGTTCTGTGTTCTGCTGGAGTGTGTTTGACCTGTGCATCCTCTGCCCCACCCAGCCTAAGATCCTGCGCCCAGCTCTGCTCCCTGGTGAAGAGTTTGTATCGGAGGGTCTTAGAGTGGTCCTGGACCCTGACGGCAGAGAGGAGGCTACAGGGGGGATGCTCGGGGGACCGCACATCCTGCCAGCAGAGGGAGCCCTCTTCCTCACCTCCTACCGCATCATCTTCAAGGGCTCCCCACACGACCCACTAGGTAAATCATCCAGCTAGCATCTAATTATATCTGTCCCTCTTGATTACCCATAAGAATTTGAGTGTGCACTTTGGGATTCCCAATGTAGTGCACTATAAAGGGTATCATTTGAGATTAAGCCTGTTTTGAATGTGTTGTGTGGATGAGATACATTATCATAGAAGTGTATGTTGAGGTGTCCTGTGTGTGTGAGCAGTGGGGGAGCAGGCAGTGATCAGGAGCTTCCCAGTGTCCACCTTGACCAAAGAGAAGAAGATCAGCGTCCAGAACCAACTGCAGCAAAACATGCAGGAAGGACTGCAGCTCCGCTCGGCATCCTTCCAGGTAACACACACACACCCCTACTCCTGTTGATGTGGATGATGATGAAGATACATTATTAAAGATGTGATTATGATGCTTTGGGCTTTTCCGTTATTGATTTCATAGTGGAGGGATCTGTCTCCGTTCGTGGATCTTTCTCCATTTGTTCGTACGTTAGTCACACGCGATATCTCAAACAGCACTGGGCCGATTTTGACATAACTTGGGTGAATGAAGCGTCTAGCCATAGAGATCCAGCATTTACAAAATTACACTGATCGGCCCAAGGCGGGAACTGTAGTAATTAACTGAAATGTGTTGGTCACACGTGGCGCTGCATCATTCATGGGCGACGAAATGTTTACTGTTCTCTTGTCTCTCATTAAGTACACAAAGTCCCATTTCTTAGATGCTAAATAGATGTTAACATAGTTTGTCCAAGTATGTGAGTGTTCTCTCCTTTTGCCCCAAACCATGTGTAAGATTGCCAGAACATGTACAACAGATTCACAGAGAAGCCAGAATTACTGATCAGTTGTGACATTTGGAGAGATTAAAGGGATGCATATGCTACAGACTTTGCCCAATATCAATACATTTCTTGGAAGTTATATGAGTAACCTATGTGAGTTTGATTTGAAGGGGGGAAAAAAGGCAACCGTGCACATGTTTTTGGTCTTTCACAATTCATGTAGTGCTGTAAAGTTTTTATAGTTCATTCCTATCTTTTTAGTAACACGGACAATAAAACAGGCCTTTATGTGGGGAGGGGGTCACTTGGCCTGGCTGGGCCTGTGTGTGTGTGTGTGTGTGTGTGTGTGTGTGTGTGTGTTAGCAAGCAAGAGTGTGTGAGTGTGTGTTACTAAGCCTGGCCAGAGGGCTGTGTCTAAGTCTGGGGTGCATTATCAGGCCTTTATTGAGAGCTGCAGGCTGCTGGGGATCCACAGGAGAGCAGGGGGGGCTAGGTCTCCTCTCCTCAGGCAGGAACTGGTGGGATGTTGGGGGCGGGATGGATGGGGAGAGGAGGGACTATCGGGTCAGGGCGGTCAATGAGAAGCGGACCTCGCTCTGGAAAGTCAGTTTGTGTGAAATATGTGAACATTCCGTACATTCTGTTTCCGATTTGCAATTAGTAGTATTTGCTTCCCTGCGAGGAAAAAAACAACATGCGAATAGAAATATGTCATATTTTTGGGGCTTCACAGATGTGAAATATCTGCCGTGACATTTTGATTTATGAATGCATTTATTATTTTCCAGCCATTCCATGGAAGACCATATGTTTAATCTGGAGGCAATGAGCTCACAGGTTCCCTGATGCTTCCTGTGTACCCTCCAGTTGATCAAGGTGGCGTTTGACGAGGAGGTGAGCTCAGAGATGGTGGAGATCTTCAGGAAGCACGTCCAGAGGATCCGCTACCCTCAGTCCATCTTCAGCACATTCGCCTTCGCCGCAGGCCAGACCGCTCCCCAACTCATCCTTCCCAAACAGAAGGAGAGGAACACGGGTTTCAGGTCAGTCCCTCCTCTGTCGCACTTCAGTCAACTCCTCAATGTTCTGTTAAAGTTGTTTTGGATGGCAAATCCCATTATGTGTTTGAAAGGTTCCTGTAATATCTCCCACAACAGACACTGCCTGAAAGTGTTGAGTAATCTTCCTTATCTGACGCTGGAATCAGACATGATAAATGATGTTACGGTCTCCTCACAGGACGCTGTCCAAGACCATTGTGAAAGGAGCCAAGAGAGCTGGGATGATCACCATGGGCCGTCAGAGTCAGACCACGCTGAAGAAGAACGACAGAGGGAGTCGGATGACCTGGCACGAGGATGATGACATCTCAGGTAGGAGCAGAATTATGTTAAACTCCTACATGGAAGAAGAGGAGGGGGAGTTTTGACAAGCTGGAGTTTCCTGAACGGTCACCTGACCTTGTCTGTCTGTCTGTCTGTCTGTCTGTCTGTCTGTCTGTCTGTCTGTCTGTCTGTCTGTCGCAGTGTCTGATGAGGGTGAGCCACCCCCCAGCAGCACGTTGAGGGCATCAGAGAAATCCACCATGGAGCAGCTGGTGGAGCGGGCGTGTTTCCGTGACTACCAGCGGCTGGGCCTGGGCACCGTCACAGCCAGCTCCTCCCGCTCTAAGACAGGAGAGCAGTTCAGAGTCACTGCAGTCAACAGACTCTACTCCCTCTGCCGCAGGTACACACAACGCACATACACGTTGTCATGTCAGATTAGACGTTGGCGCTCTGAGCAATGTAGAAGAGGTGTATTCGATGTTAACTTATTGGTTGTATCAGATCAAACTGCCATCATAGGTGTCCCAGTAGTGGTCCCCATGCTGAATGGGCTGATGGTGTGTGTAACCCACAGTTACCCAGGGCTCCTGGTGGTTCCCCAGTCAGTGCAGGACAGCAGCCTGCAGAAGGTGGCCCGTTGTTACAGACACAACCGCCTGCCAGTGGTGTGTTGGAAACACCCCCGCACCAAAGCTGTGCTGCTACGATCTGGAGGCTTCCACGGCAAAAGTGTGGTGGGACTCTTTAAGTCCCAGAACCAATCTTCAACAGGTACAGTACACACACATACAGTACCAGTCAAAAGTTTGAACACATACTCATTTCAGGGTTTTTCTTTATTTTACTATTTTCTACATTGTAGAATTATAGTGAAGACATCAAGACTGTTAAATAACACATATCAAATCAAATGTATATATATAGCCCTTCTTACATCAGCTGATATCTCAAAGTGCTGTACAGAAACCCAGCCTAAAACCCCAAACAGCAAGCAATGCAGGTGTAGAAGCACGGTGGCTAGGAAAAACTCCCTAGAAAGGCCAAAACCTAGGAAGAAACCTAGAGAGGAACCAGGCTATGAGTGGTGGCCAGTCCTCTTCTGGTTGTGCCGGGTGGAGATTATAACAGCACATGGCCTAGATGTTCAAATGTTCATAAATGACCAGCATTGTCAAATAATAATAATCATAGTAGTTGTCGAGGGTGCAACAAGTCAGTAACACAAGAGTAAGTGTCAGTTGGCTTTTTCATAGCCGATCTTTGAGAGTATCTCTACCGCTCCTGCTGTCTCTAGAGAGTTGAAAACAGCAGGTCTGGGACAGGTAGCACGTCCGGTGAATAGGTCAGGGTTCCAGCAGGTCTGGGACAACAGGTCTGGGACAGGTAGCACGTCCGGTGAACAGGTCAGGGTTCCATAGCTGCAGGCAGAACAGTTGGAACTAGAGCAGCAGCACGGCCAGGTGAACTGGGGACAGCAAGGAGTCATCAAGCCAGGTAGTCCTGAGGCATGGTCCTAGGGCTCAGGTCCTCCGAGAGAGAGAGAGAGAGAGAAAGAAAGAAAGAAAGAAAGAAAGAAAGAAAGAAAGAAAGAAAGAAAGAAAGAAAGAAAGAAAGAAAGAAAGAAAGAAAGAAAGAAAGAAAGAAAGAAAGAAAGAAAGAGAATTAGAGAGAGCATATTTAAACTCACACAGGACACCGGAAAAGACGAGAAATACTCCAGATGTGACAGACTGACCCTAGCCCCCCGACACATAAACTACTGCAGCATAAATACTGGAGGCTGAGACAGGAGGGGTCAGGCGACACTGTGGCCCCATCCGATGAAACCCCCGGACAGGGCCAAACAGGTAGGAATCATGTAGTAACCAAAAATGTGTAAAACAAATCAAAATATATTTGAGATTCTTCAAAGTAGCCACCCTTTGCCTTGATGACAGCTTTGCACACTCTTGGCATTCTCTAACCCAGCTTAATGAGGTAGTCACTTGGAATACATTTCAACTAACAGGTGAGCCTTGTTAAAAATTCACTTGTTGAATTTCTTTCCTTCTTAATGCGTTTGAGCCAATCAGATGTGTTGTGACAAATTAGGGCTATCTTCTGTATACCACCCCTAAGTCCATATTATGGCAAGAACAGCTCAAATAAGCAAAGAGAAATGACAGTCCATTACTTTAAGACATGAAGGTCAGTCAATGCGAAACATTTCAACAACTTTGAAGGACAACAATAAGAAGAAGAGATTTGCTTGGGCCAAGAAACATGAGCATTGGACATTAGACTGGTGGAAGGTCCAAATTTGAGATTTTTGATTCTAACAGCCATGTCTTTGTGAGACGCAGAGTAGGTGAACGGATGTGTGGTTCCCACCGTGAAGCATGGAGGAGGAGGTGTGATGGTGTGGGGGTGCTTTGCTAGTGACACTGTGGGTGATTTATTTAGAATTCAGCATGGCTACCACAGCATTCTGCAGTGATACGCCATCCCATCTGGTTTGCGCTTAGTGGGTCTGTCATTCTTTTTTCAACAGGACAATGACCCAACACACCTCCATTCTGTGTAAGGGCTATTTGACCAAAAATGAGAGTGATGCATCGGATTACATGGCCTCCACAATCACCCGACCTCAACCCAATTGAGATGGTTTGGGATGGTTCGGGCCGCAGAGTGAAGGAAAAGCAGCCAACAAGTGCTCAGCATATGTGGGAACTCCAAGACTGTTGGAAAAGCATTCCTCATGAAGCTGGTTATATAAAATGGCACCGGAGCAGAAGGCAGACGTTTTACATTCCCCCAACCAATAGTTTTTTTGTTTATCTGCATTGTTTGTAACTTATTTTTTTACTCTTTTTGTACATAATGTTGCTGCTACCGTCTCTTATGACTGAAAATAAGAGAGGCCAGAGAGCAGGCCTGCTAAGAAGTTGAAGGCGATCAAATAAACCCCCACTTCCCTCAATTCTGCTAGCAAATGTGCAATCTTTGGACAATAAAATCGACAAGATACGCTTAAGATTAAACTACCAACGGGACATTAAAAACTGTAACATCTTATGCTTCACGGAGTCGTTGCTGAACAACAACAACATCAACATACTGCTGGCTGGTTATACGATGTACCGGCAGGATAGAACAGCGGCGTCTGGTAAGACGAGGGGCGGCGGTCTATGTATTTTTGTAAACAACAGCTGGTGCACGATATCTAAGGAAGTCTCGAGCTATTGCTCACCTGAGTTAGTTTCTCATGATAAGCTGTAGACCACACTACCTACCGAGAGAGTTTTCATCTGTATTCTTTGTAGCTGTTTACATACCACCACAGTCAGAGGCTGGCACTAAGATAGCATTGAATGAGCTGTATTCCACCATAAGCAAACAAGAAAACGCTCACCCAGAGGTGGCGCTCCTGGTAGACTTTAATGCAGGGAAACTTAAATCAGTTTTTCCAAATTTCTATCAGCATGTTAAATGTGCAACCAGAGAGAAAATAACTCTGGACCACCTGTATTCCACACACAGAGACACATACAAAGCTCTCCCTCACCCTCCATTTGGCAAATCTGACCATAATTCCATCCTCCTGATTCCTGCTTACAAGCAAAAATTAAAGCAGGAAGCACCAGTGACGAGAAAAATAAAAAAGTGGTCAGATGAAGCAGCTGCTAAGCTACAGGACTGTTTAGCTAGGACAGACTGGAATATGTTCCGCGATTCCTCCAATGGCATTGAGGAGTACCTCACATCGGTCATTGGCTTCATCAGTAAGTGCATCGAGGACGTCGTACACACCCCAACCAGAAGCTATGGATTACAGGCAGCATCCGCACTGAGCTAAAGGCTAGAGCTGCCGCTTTCAAGGAGCGGCACTCTAACCCGGAAGCTTATAAAAAATCCCGCTATGCCCTCCGACGAACCATCAAACAGGCAAAGCGTCAATACAGGACTAAGATCCAATCGTACTACACCGGCTCTGACGCTCGTCGGATGTGGCAGGGCCAGCAAACCATTACAGAATACAAAAGGAAGCGCAGCCGAGAGCTGCCCAGTGACACGAGTCTACCAGACGAGCGAAACCACGAGGCAAATAACGCTGAAACATGCATGAGAGCAGCAGCTGTTCCAGAAGATTGTGTGATCATGCTCTCCGCAGTCAATGTGTGTAAGACCTTTTTAGACAGGTCAACATTCACAAGGCTGCAGGGCCAGACGGATTACCAGGACGTGTACTGCAAGCATGCGCTGACCAACGGGAAAGTGTCTTCACTGACATTGTCAACCTCTCCCTGTCCAAGTTTTGTAATGCCAACATGTTTTAAGCAGACCACCATAGTGTCTGTGCCCAAGAACACTAAGGTAACCTGCCTAAATGACTACCGACCCGTAGCTCTCACGTCTGTAGCCATGAAGTGCTTTGAAAGGCTAGTCATGGCTCACATCAACACCATCAGCCCAGAAACCCTAGACCCGCTCCAATTTACATACCACCCCAACAGATCCACAGATGATGCCGTCTCTATTGCACTCCACACTGCACTTTCCCACCTGGACAAAATGAACACCTATGTGAGAATGCTATTAATTGACTACAGCTCAACATTCAACACCATAGTGCCCTCGAAGCTCATCAATAAGCTAAGTACCCTGGGACTAAACACCTCCCTCTGCAGCTGGATCCTGGACTTCCTGAGGGACCGCCCCCAGGTGGTAAGGGTAGATAACAACACAACTGCCACGCTGATCCTCAACACAGGGGCCCCTCAGGGGTGCATGCTCAGCCCCCTCCTGTACTCCCTGTTCACTCATGACTGCACGGTCAAGAACGACTCCAACACCATCATTCAATTTGCCGATGACACAACAGTGGTTGACCTGATCACCGACAACAACGAGACAGCCTATAGGGAGGAGGTCAGAGACCTGGCCGTGTGGTGCCAGGACAGCAACCTCTCCCTCAACGTGATCAAGACAAAGGAGATGATTGTGGACTACAGGAAAAAGAGGACCAAGCACGCCCCCATTCTCATCCACCGGGCTTTAATGGAGCAGGTTGAGAGCTTCAAGTTCCTTGGTGTCCACATCACCAACAAACTAACATGGTCCAAGCACACCATGACAGTCGTGACGCGGGCACGAGAAAACCTATTCCGCCTCAGGAGACTGAAAAGATTTGGCATGGGTCCTCAGATCCTCAAACGGTTCTACAGCTGCACTATCAAGAGCATCCTGACTGGTTGCATCACTGCCTGGTATGGCAACTTCGCGGCCTCCGACCGCAAGGCATTAGAGGGTAGTGTGAACGGCCCAGTACGTCACTGGGGCCAAGCTTCTTGCCATCCAGGACCTCTATACCAGACTGTGTCAGAGGAAGGCCCTAAAAATTGTCAAAGACTCCAGCCACCCTAGTCATAGAATGTTCACTCCTCTACCGCACGGCAAGCGGTACCGGAGCGCCCAAGTCTAGGTCCAAGAGACTTCTAAACAGCTTCTACCCCCAAGCCATAAGACTCCTGAACATCTAGTGAAATGGCTACCCAGACTATTTGCATTGCCTCCCCTCTCCACACCACTGCCACTCTCTGTTGTCATCTATGCACAGTCACTTTAATTAACTCTACCTACACGTACACACTACCTCAACTAACCGGTGCCCCCGCACATTGATTCTGTACCGGCACCCCCCTGTATATATAATTTTTTGTTACTGCTGCTCTTTAATTACTTGTTACTTTTATCTCTCTTCTTATCCGTCTTTTTTGAAATTGCACTGTTGGTTAGGGGCTCGTATGTAAGCATTTCACTGTAAGATCTACACCTGTTGTATTCAGCGCATGTGACTAGTAAAATTAGATTTTATTGTGTTGAGACCATGCGAAGAGTGTCCAAAGCTGTCATCAAGGCATAGGGTGGCTACTTTGAAGAATCTCAAATGTAAAATATATTTTGATTTGTTTAACAATTTTTGGTTACTACATGATTCTGTATGTGTTATTTTATAGTTTTGATGTCTTCACTATTATTCTACAACGTAGAAAAATCTAAAACCCTTGAATGAGTAGGTGTGTCTAAACTTTTGACTGGTACTGTACATTACTTACACCGTACGGAATTTAAAGGAATTGCATTAGACAGTCATGTTATAAAATTTAGGCCATTGATGTTGAGTACTGTATGTCTAATGACTGGTGTCCTCTCCCTCTAGCCCCTGCCAACTCTTCAGAGTTGTCCAGTAGCCTGGAGCAGGAGAAGTATCTACAGGCCATCCTCAACTCTATCCCCATCTACTTCAAACTGAACGGCAGTAACACTCTGTCCAACCGCTCTCTCATCGGCCTCTCACCAGGTACCCCTGCTCTGCTCTGGGCTCTGCTCTGGGCTCTGCTCTGGGCTCTGCTCTGGGCTCTGCTCTGGGCTCTGCTCTGGGCTCTGCTCTGGGCTCTGCTCTGGGCTCTGCTCTGGGCTCTGCTCTAGACTGGTGGTGTTCTTCCCACTCTGTCAGTTTTTGTGTGTTTGTCCTCGTTCCTTCAGTTTTATTCTGCTGATTATCTTAGTAAGGTTTCCTCTGGGCCACTGCCTGTTATTTATGTTGTGTCCGTTGCATTTGGAAGGAACTGCGGCACAATGTTGTGGTTATGTAAGAGGAACAGGACACCCAGGGGTCACCCTCCATCCATCTCCCCAGCACATACCCTACGCAAAGTCAGCGGGATTCTGTTTCCCATGTAACCACAATAGATATTTAGTCTCTGGGAACTGGATCAAAACACACCCTGAATCAATGTCAATTGCATCCATCTTCCAGCTTTAAGATCTACGTCTGCAGGGATCAAATAGTCTTAAAGGGGGAAATAGGATTCCCAAGGCTTGATAGCTTCAGACTTTCTTATTATATTCAGATAAGCTAATTGGATCTTAACCTGTTGGGTCTAGGGGGCAGCATTTGCACGTCTGGATAAAAAAAATGTACCCGATTTAATCTGGTTACTAATCCTACCCAGTAACTAGAATATGCATATACTTATTATATATGGATAGAAAACACTCTAAAGTTTCCAAAACTGTTTGAATGGTGTCTGTGAGTATAACAGAACTCATTTGGCAGGCAAAACCCTGAGACATTTTCTGACAGGAAGTGGATACCTGATGTGTTGTATTGACTTTAAAGCTATCCCATTGAAAGACACAGGGGTTTAGGAATATTTTGGCACTTCCTATTGCTTCCACTAGATGTCACCAGCCTTTACAAAGTGTTTTGAGTCTTCTGGAGGGAGATCTGACCGAACAAGAGCCATGGAACGGTGATGTCCCATTAGACACCTGGCGCGCTACTTCATGTTGGGTACCCTCGTTCCAATACGTTATAAAAGGCTATGCATTCGTCCACCTTGAATATTATTCATGTTCTGGTTAAAAAAGGCCCTAATGATTTATGCTATACAACGTTTGACATGTTTGAACGAACGGAAATATATTTTTTCCCCTCGTTCATGACGAGAAGTCCGGCTGGCTTACATCATGTGCTAACGAGACGGAGATTTTTGGACATAAATGATGAGCTTTTTTGAACAAAACTACATTCGTTATGGACCTGTGATACCTGGAAGTGACATCTGATGAAGAGAATCAAAGGTAATGGATTATTTACATAGTATTTTCGATTTTAGATCTCCCCAACATGACGTCTAGTCTGTATCGCAACGCGTATTTTTCTGGGCACAGTGCTCAGATTATTGCAAAGTGTGATTTCCCAGTAAGGTTATTTTTAAATCTGGCAAGTTGATTGCGTTCAAAAGATGTAAATCTATAATTCTTTAAATGACAATATAATATTTTAACAATGTTTTCTAATTTTAATTATTTAATTTCTGACGCTGACTTGACTGCCGGTTATTGGAGGGAAACGATTTCCTCAACATCAATGCCATAGTAAAACGCTGTTTTTGTATATAAATATGAACTTGATAGAACTAAAAATGCATGCATTGTCTAACATAATGTCCTAGGAGTGTCATCTGATGGAGATTGTAAAAGGTTAGTGTATCATTTTAGCTGGTTTTATGGTTTTGGTGACCCTGTCTTTGACTTGACAAAACATTACACACAACTCTTGTAAATGTACTGTCCTAACATACTCTAAATTTATGCTTTCGCCGTAAAACCTTTTTGAAATCGTAAAACGTGGTTAGATTAAGGAGATGTTTATCTTTCAAATGGTGTAACATAGTTGTATTTTTGAAAAATTTGAATTTTGACATTTATTTGGATTCAAATTTGCCGCTCTTGAAATGCACCTGCTGTTGATGGAGTGCACCACAGGTGGCACGCTAGCGTCCCACCTAGCCCCAAGAGGTTAAGCAACGGGACACGATTGTCGGGTGTGAGCCCAAGGCTTAGGCCTAATTTGAAACACAGCAATCAGTGTTTTTCCCCCTAAATGTAGGTAATGCAACTCTGTTCGCTCGCCTCATTTAACTCTTAAGTAATCCCTCCTTGTGTTATCATTTAAAAATCTGTCCTAATCTCCCAGGTCTGTGTCCATTTTGTGACTTATCTGAGATGCACTGTGGTAGTGGTAGTTATGTTATCAGATGCTGTGTCTGACAAATATAGATGGTTAGTCATCCAGGCATGGTTTTCATTCCCTGTCCTCTCTGGGTCTGTGTTACTGTGTTTGTCCTGGTTACAGCTGAATGTTGGTGTTATCCCCATTTCATGCCTGTGTGTCCTCTTCAGGCAGTGAAAGGAGGACGTCTAGAATACCAAAGATGGCCCCCGTCCATTTGGACATGCCCTTCTCCAACAGCTTTGCCAGAGGAGGTGAGTGCTGTACCCACGTGTCACTTCCTCAAAGTCCATTATATCACACTGCAACCGCAGTCCTGGAAATATACTGGGCCTCTCTTGGTCTATGACTCAGCTTTGTTACCTAATTGTACCATGCCATATACATGTGACCTAGTAGTCTGGTATGTCCAGTGAAGATGTGTCCTAGATTTTCTGGAAATTATAAGAGGTCTGTTATTGGCATGCAGCTGTCTGCATCATGGTTTATCTTCTCTGGAAGTTGAAGTGCTTAAGTGTATTGTTAGGTTAGTTGCCACTGTTCCTGTAATATTCAAACACAAGATTGCTACACCCAAAGATGACTTTCACGGTCATTGCCAGCAGCATTAAGTGGATTTTGATTTATCTTCTAAATAATCTTCAAAGATTTCCAATAACATGGGGCTTCTGTGGGATTTTGATCATCGTCTTTGTTTTTACACAACACCATGGTCTACTATGTCATGCACGTTAACCCTTATTCTGTTCATCTCAAGACTGAATTGCAAATTAATATTTTCCTTTGGTATTCATATCGTTCTACCATCCAACCCTGTTGGTCTCTTAAGTTTGGAGCCTAGCTCCCCATGTCCTGGCCTCTTGCTGTAACCACCCAGGTGACCTAATGACTGCGTGCCACGCTATGTTGGCCCTATGGTTGGGGGATTGAGTGTGTGCTGGTATGTTATGTCCATCTGATGTTGTGATCTTTCTGTGCCCTTTTCCCCCTCACCCTGTACCCTTTACCTACCAGTGCTTGGGTACAGGGATAAGCTATTCACTCACTCAAACCAAAAACCTGCCACTAAGGGGATAATCCAAAATCAAGGTATAGTGAAAATGTCTACTCTATTCAGATCTCTCTCCCCCTCTTCCTCCACCCCTCTTTATTAACATCTTCGTCTTATTTCCTGATCATTGAAACCTACAGTGGTTCGTCCTTTAAAAGTTGCAGCGTACTGCAGCACAGCTTCCATGGTGCCACAGAATTCTATGGCACGTGCCATCCACTGGTACCATTAATGCTAGTTTGACCATCAGATGCTTTGAGAAGCATTTGATAGCCTTCAATAGTGGCTGTACTAGAGAATTTAAAACCTGGGTTTCCGTTAGGATGGAACGGAAAATATGGCGCTGTACAACGTGACGGTCGGGAGTAGGCTACAATACTTTACTATTTAGCTAAAGAATCCACATGTCGCGCAGACATGCGGGAGACTGGGGTTCAATTTCCACGACGGGGAGGAAGGAGTAGGCTGTCCTTGTAAATAAGAATTTGTTGTTAACTGACTTGCCTAGTTAAATAAAGGTTACACTAAGGACATAACATTTCTAATTGTAGTCTAACCAATACCCAAACGGAGATTCAGTGAAAATAAAAACCTCATTGATTTATCAAGACCAGTCCCCATGCTTGTCTCAGAGCAGCGTGAAACGATGCTAAAATAGTTGGAGGCTATTGTTTGAAATCCTATTGCTTCTAACTTCAATATGCTCTTTAAATAAATAAGCCCTACATCACTTTTAACATCACATTACTCAACGCTAGTGAGACTCATGTCGCCTACGGTAGGTCTACAGTATATCGAAAAATATGACGTGACTCTCCTCCAATAATTACATATAGAGGATTGGAGGATTCTAAATTAAAACCAGAAGCCGCCTCATGGGTCTCCCGGTGGCGGCCGGCACGGGTGTCTATAGCAACACATTTTGCATTGTGATGCGGTGACTTAGGCAGCTGCGCCACTGGGGAGGCTCCATCCACAAAGTATCAAAGTACAGAGGAGTGTTGGTAAAGGTATATTGTCCTCCTAATAGCCCATAGTGGGCTATTATAATACTGTACATGGTGTCCAGGTCAGGATAACCAAAACCGTTTTTAATAAATAAATATCAGAAAGAATGTTGGTGCTTATTTATTTTGATCCAAAGCCATGAATGAGTGAGTCACTGAACTTTATGTAGGCACCCCTATATGACTGTACCATCAACTTGATAATATATAACGTTACTTCGTTTTCAAAAAAAGGAAAGTGGGTGATTGAATAAAGGCCTACATAATATTTGTAAAGGCCAAAACATTTATTTCTGTTTTTAGAGGGAGAGAAACGCTGGGCCAGTTGTGTGCCGCCCTATGGGGACTCCCAATCATGGTCGGATGTGATACGTAATAATACTTTTTGTGGTGTTATATGTTTTGTCTTTTCTGGTGGATTAAAATGAAATTGCAACCAATCACTGCCGGTTGTGATACAGCCAACCTAACTTAGAAATACATTTGACAATGGAATCCTCCCCCTACCCTCCTTCTAGGTAAGTCTATTGTCCAGCTACCTGCTAATAGCCATAATGGCGCTGTACAACGTGACCGTGTGTGTTTAAAATAGTATTTTCCACTAAGCAACAATTTGTTACCTTCATTAGACAACTTTGTTCCAATATTTCTGTAATTCAGTGATATTTATTCCCATCTTAATTCCTTATGGATCCGTAACGAAGTAAATATCGGCATTTTGAAAGTCTTTTTTAATCATTTTATTAACAAAAGCATAAATATGCCATTATTAGTTACATTGTTTTATTTTGAACGTGCAGACTGGCACTAAGAACAGCGGGAACATTTCCCTAGTCAGCACCATTATTAGTGCTACCCAGTATGGCGGGGGGGGGGGTCCACCCCCCCCTCCCCCTTCCTCCTCCCTTCCCCATGGGCTAGGTCTGTCTTCTGTGCGCAGCTCTGCGGCCCATCCCGTGCCCCCTGCCCTAGTGCCTTGAACCTCGCGCGCTTTCAGTGGATACAGCTCCCGAGTGTGCCACTCGGGAGCAATGACCAACATACATTGTCCTGCTAATAACAGGGTTAATAATATATCTGTGAGAATATCCAACGGGCTTTTATAGAATTCTAAATGAATAATAATTTTTGTTTAAAAAATAAAGTTTTGGAGTTGATTTCAGTTTCAAATAACAGAAAATGAGTGAGGAAAAAGGCCATTCTTGAACATCAGGTGAAACATTGTTACTAATTTGTAAATAAAGACAGTTTGTTATTTAGAATGATTTATTTCTGTTTTTAGAGAGAGAAACCAAAAACCTACAGTCATGTCATGGGTCTCCCAGTCGAGGCCGGCACAGGTATTGAACCAGCATCTGTAACAACACATCTTGCACTGCTATGCAGTGTTTTAGACCATTGCGCCACTCAGGCGCTGTACAATGTGACCGGTCGGGAGTGGCCTACACTACTACAGTAAGAGCAAAATAAAATAATAAAAACCTTAGTGTGACAAGTTTTAGTAAGTAATACTGAAGTCGTGCACAATTATAAGTTTCTATTTAGGTTTATGTCACCCATTCATTGTCAGTTAGAGACACAGTAGGACCCAAAAGCATAATCAGTGTTCTAACTCCCCCTTGCCCTGGTCTGAAGCAATGAAGTGGTGACGCAGGGTACCGTACTAAACCACAAATTACCTCAAAGTACCGCAGCATAATCACAAAGCTTTTAGTGGAGCAACCACTGTATGTAACCCACGCTCATGCCTCTGTAACAGTTAAAAAACGTATCCTGCGTCTGGTGTGCTCATCTCTCTTTTGAGAAATAGAGAGTATCTCTGTGGAGATTCATAGTGTCACCCATCACTTCCTCTTTTGGCGCACTTGGGCAAGGCTGTGGTTATTCTCTGCTGGGAAAAAATCTGACTGTGGTCCACTTCAGGGTAAATGTGGTCGACTTGTCACAATGTGATGTCTCAGCAGTTGTGGATGTGGTCAGTCAGCAGTCTTGGCCCAATGGGAGGTAGTATGGGCTCAGCTCAGTCATGACAGGCAGCTCGGGAATGAGGCTGCTGTGGCTTAACCTCTGCATTGTATTCAATGTGTGTCTAGCCGTCTTAAGGCCAGATAGGCAGGTACCTTACATTCTAAATCCTATTGGTTGATGGTTTGATTGGTTGAGAGCTAACTCTAAATAGTTGTAATTGATATCCGGCAGTTTAATTGGACAATGTACTCAATGCCAAAGCTGCTTAAACACTAAATGTGGTGTCCTTTTCCTTATCTACCTACAGCCTGGCTCAGACAGGGCCCCTGAGGGCAGTAACAACAGCATAAGCAAAGTGGAGGAAGTATGGTTTATCACAAAAAGTTATATCGTATACAGATCTGTATTGTAGTTATCTTGGTGGTCATAGTTTGTCGAAGAGAAATGAGCATCCTTCAGTTTCTTCCCCTTGGATTAGTGAATGAATAGATCTGTGCCCGTAGATTTAGAGTCCAAATTCTATTCTTCAATTTATCAATGTGCTATAGTCTTTGTCGCTATGTGCCATTCTGTCATTATCATTCCGTTATGTTTCCCCGTATGGTGGTCTCGGCTGTTTGTGCTTAACCAACCCCTCTCTGTGGTCATACATTGTCATGTCAAACATAACGACAGAGGAACCAGGCTAGTTGGCGCCTGTGTGTTCCAGCCCTCTACAGGCCTGCGGTGCCAACTCTAACTGTACCTCTCTCTCTCTCTGTTGTTGCAGGTGTCTGGGCCAGCCTGCGTTCCAGCAGCCGCTTCAGCCAGCACCCTTCTGCAGCCGATGTTGGTGCCAGGCTGGCAGGAAAGGATTTGGCGCCCCCTGCAGGCAGCGAGAGCCTGCATGCCCAGCTCCTCAAACAGCAGGCTGCCCTCTACATTTTTGGAGAGAAGTCCCACCTCAGAGTAAGACTTTCAGGGGATGATGAGTCCGTAGAGAGTGTGTGTGTGTGTTCAACATAAACCTTTGTTGTTATTGGGACCTTAAGTTAAAATTCTCAGTAGGGGTCTAGATAGACTGTACCACAGAGTTATGGAGTATTTGTCTGTGGGAGGGCTGGTGCGTTTTTACAGGATACTGTGGAGTGGAATCAGGGCACCTCCAGTCTAGAATGTGTAACCACTGTTTGGTTCCAGCAGACTACATTTCCAAGCTGATAAGGGGACTCTTGATTGCAATTAATCAAAATGATGATTTATTATTAATACAGTCCCACATCTGATATTACTTTTGGACTGTAATTGGAACGTTCTGCTCGTTTCAGTGACTTGTTCGAGTGGAGCAATGTGTCTGTGTGTTGAATGTGAAATTGATATTCTTTTCCTTGGCTAGAAGAGGTTATAAATAAATGTGAGCGTGGTGGAGTCGCCAGCTGTGCGGGTGGCTTTGATTGGCCAGTGGCCACATTGAAAGAGACAGTCTTCTCTTAAATGAAACTTCTACTTCATTTCATAACAGAAGCCCTATTTTTACCTCATACAGTACGCCCCAAGTATTTAATATGTTCCCTATCTTTGTCTCCTGCTTTAAACATTTGTTTATTTTTGTCAGTCAGTTTTAGGTGTCTTTTAATCAGTCTTTCAGAGTGTTATTTTAATGTCTGCGTCTAGTTGTGATAGTTGACTCTCGGAGACTGTTAATTTTCAATGACATTTCTCCTCTTATGTCAGGGCTTCAAACTGGACTCTACTCTGAACTGTGAACTGGTGCCTGTGGACTTTGCTGACACGCGCCAGATCAAAGGTGCCTTTAAGAAGTTGCTGAGGGCCTGCGCTCCGAGCGCTACGTCTTCAGACATAGAGGACTCCTTCCTCAAAGCCCTGGAGGACTCTGAGTGGATCCTTCAAGTGAGCTCCCATCACATACACAAACACACACTCACCAATACACATACATACACACCCTCCTATGGTTTCCACAACAACTCACTGACCCTCAGTGAGAGATCTGTGAGAACGAGCCAGCGGCGTGCTCTCCATGATCTTCCTGTGAGACTCTGACCTCATCCTATATTCCCTCCTCATCCTATAAGCTTATTTCCCAAGGGAAATGATAACGATACAAACAGACATGGGAGAACTACCAAATTGTTATCATAGTGACCCTTGCAGCCTATGGCCCAGCATTAAATGTTTCATAAACCACAGAACAATATTATCTAGGAGAAGCCCTGCTCAGGCTCCACACAGTCTTCACAGGAACAGCTTAACGGCATGAACTGTGTGTGTGTGTGTGTGTGTGTGTGTGTGTGTGTGTGTGTGTGTGTGTGTGTGTGTGTGTGTGTGTGTGTGTGTGTGTGTGTGTGTGTGTGTGTGTGTGTGTGTGTGTGTGTGTGTGTGTGTGTGTGTGTGTGTGCCCTGCAGCTTCACAAGCTCCTGCAGTTGGCCCTGATTTTGGTGGAGCTGCTGGACAGTGGCTCGTCCGTCCTGCTGAGTCTGGAGGATGGCTGGGACATCACCACACAGGTGAGCCTCACGCACGCACACACACCGTTTCCCCCCCAGCAGGAGTAGTGGAAGAGGGGGACTGGGGATGTAGGAGGGTGAGTAGGAGAGAGAGGGGGACTGGGGATGTAGGAGGGTGAGTAGGAGAGAGAGGGGGACTGGGGATGTAGGAGGGTGAGTAGGAGAGAGGGGGGGACTGGGGATGTAGGAGGGTGAGTAGGAGAGAGGGGGGGACTGGGGATGTAGGAGGGTGAGTAGGAGAGAGAGGGGGACTGGGGATGTAGGAGAGAGAGGGGGACTGGGGATGTAGGAGGGTGAGTAGGAGAGAGAGGGTGACTGGGGATGTAGGAGGGTGAGTAGGAGAGAGGGGGGGGACTGGGGATGTAGGAGGGTGAGTAGGAGAGAGAGGGGGACTGGGGATGTAGGAGGGTGAGTAGGAGAGAGAGGGGGACTGGGGATGTAGGAGGGTGAGTAGGAGAGAGAGGGGGACTGGGGATGTAGGAGGGTGAGTAGGAGAGAGAGGGGGACTGGGGATGTAGGAGGGTGAGTAGGGGAGAGAGGGGGACTGGGGGACTGGGGATGTAGGAGGGTGAGTAGGGGAGAGTGGGGGACTGGGGATGTAGGAGAGAGAGGGGGACTGGGGATGTAGGAGGGTGAGTAGGAGAGAGAGGGGGACTGGGGATGTAGGAGGGTGAGTAGGAGAGAGGGAGACTGGGGATGTAGGAGGGTGAGTAGGAGAGAGAGGGGGACTGGGGATGTAGGAGGGTGAGTAGGAGAGAGAGGGGGACTGGGGGTGTAGGAGAGAGAGGGGGACTGGGGGTGTAGGGGAGAGAGGGGGACTGGGGATGAAAGGGGGGTGTAGGAGAGAGAGGGGGACTGGGGATGTAGGAGGCTGGGTAGGGGAGAGAGGGGGACTGGGGGTGTAGGAGAGAGGGGGGGACTGGGGGTGTAGGAGAGGGAGGGGGACTGGGGGTGTAGGAGGGAGAGAGGGACTGGGGGTGTAGTAGGAGGGAGAGGGGGGCTGGGGGTGTAGTAGGAGGGAGAGGGGGACTGGGGGTGTTGGAGGGAGAGAGGGACTGGGGGTGTAGGAGGGAGAGGGGGACTGGGGGTGTAGAAGGGGGACTGGGGATTTAGGAGGGTAGGAGTGAGAGGGGGACTGGGGGTGTAGAAGGGTAAGAGAGAGAGCGGGGGACTGGGGGTGTAGGAGGGTAGGAGAGAGAGCGGGGGACTGGGGGTGTAGGAGAGGGAGGGGGACTGGGGGTGTAGGAGGGAGAGAGGGACTGGGGGTGTAGTAGGAGGGAGAGGGGGGCTGGGGGTGTAGTAGGAGGGAGAGGGGGACTGGGGGTGTTGGAGGGAGAGAGGGACTGGGGGTGTAGGAGGGAGAGGGGGACTGGGGGTGTAGAAGGGGGACTGGGGATTTAGGAGGGTAGGAGTGAGAGGGGGACTGGGGGTGTAGAAGGGTAAGAGAGAGAGCGGGGGACTGGGGGTGTAGGAGGGTAGGAGAGAGAGCGGGGGACTGGGGGTGTAGGAGGGTAGGAGAGAGGGAGGGGGACTGGGGGTGTAGAAGGGTAAGAGAGAGAGCGGGGGACTGGGGGTGTAGGAGGGTAGGAGAGAGAGCGGGGGACTGGGGGTGTAGTAGGAGGGAGAGGGGGGCTGGGGGTGTAGTAGGAGGGAGAGGGGGACTGGGGGTGTTGGAGGGAGAGAGGGACTGGGGGTGTAGGAGGGAGAGGGGGACTGGGGGTGTAGAAGGGGGACTGGGGATTTAGGAGGGTAGGAGTGAGAGGGGGACTGGGGGTGTAGAAGGGTAAGAGAGAGAGAGGGGGACTGGGGGTGTAGAAGGGTAAGAGCGAGAGCGGGGGACTGGGGGTGTAGGAGGGTAGGAGAGCGAGCGGGGGACTGGGGGTGTAGGAGGGTAGGAGAGAGAGAGGGGGACTGGGGGTGTAGAAGGGTAAGAGAGAGAGCGGGGGACTGGGGGTGTAGGAGGGTAGGAGAGAGAGCGGGGGACTGGGGGTGTAGGAGGGTAAGAGAGAGAGCGGGGGACTGGGGGTGTAGGAGGGTAGGAGAGAGAGCGGGGGACTGGGGGTGTAGGAGGGTAAGAGAGGGACTGGGGGTGTAGGAGGGTAGGAGAGAGAAGGGGAAGAAAAGGAAAAGAGACCTCTGCTGAAACTGACAAGTGAAACATCTACACCAGGGTTGTCAAATCTACGGGCTGAGGTCCAATCCATCCCGCGGGTGGTTTGAGTAAAAAATCGATTTAAAAAAAGTTCTTTGTGTGTGTATAAACTCAGCAAAAAAAGAAATGTCCTCTCACTGTCAACTGCGTTTATTTTCAGCTAACTTAACGTGTAAATATTTGTATGAACATAAGATTCAACAACTGAAACATAAACTGAACAAGTTCCACAGACATGTGACTAACAGAAATTGAATAATGTGTCCCTGAGCAAAGGGGGGGGGGGGTCAAAATCAAAAGTAACAGTCAGTATCTGGTGTGGCCACCAGCTGCATTAACTACTGCAGTGCATCTCCTCCTCATGGACTGCACCAGATTTGCCAGTTCTTGCTGTGAGATGTTACCCCGCTCTTCCACCAAGGCACCTGCAAGTTCCCGGACATTTCTGGGGGGAATGGCCCTAGCCCTCACCCTCCAATCCAACAGGTCCCAGACGTGCTCAAGGAGATTGAGATCCGGGCTCTTCGCTGGCCATGGCAGAACACTGACATTCCTGTCTTGCAGGAAATCACGCACAAAGCGAGCAGTATGGCTGGTGGTTTTGTCATGCTGGAGGGTCATGTCAGGATGAGCCTGCAGGAAGGGTACCACATGAGGGAGGAGGATGTCTTCCCTGTAACGCACAGCGTTGAGATTGCCTGCAATGACAACAAGCTCAGTCCGATGATGCTGACACACCGCCCCAGACTATGACGGACCCTCCACCTCCAAATCGATCCCGCTCCAGAGGACATACCTTGGTGTAACGCTCATTCCTTCGACGATAAACACGAATCCGACCATCACCCCTGGTGAGACAAAACCGCAACTCGTCAAAGAAGAGCACTTTTTGCCAGTCCTGTCTGGTCCAGCGACGGTGGGTTTGTGCCATATGCGACGTTGTTGCCGGTGATGTCTGGTGAGGACCTGCCTTACAACAAGCCTACAAGCCCTCAGTCCAGCCTCTCTCAGCCTATTGCTGACAGTCTGAGCACTGATGGAGGGATTGTGCGTTCCTGGTGTAACTCGGGCAGTTGTTGCCATCCTGTACCTGTCCCGCAGGTGTGATGTTCGGATGTACCGATCCTGTGCAGATGTTGTTACACGTGGTCTGCCACTGCGAGGACGATCAGCTGTCTGTCCTGTCTCCCTGTAGAGCTGTCTTAGGCGTCTCACAGTACGAACTTTACAATTTAGGGACCCTGGGCATCTTTCTTTTGGCGTTTTTCACAGTCCGTAGAAAGGCTTTAGTGTCCTAAGTTTTCATAACTGTGACCTTAATTGCCTACCTTCTGTAAGCTGTTAGTGTCTTAATGACTGTTCCACAGGTGCATGTTCATTCATTGTTTATGGTTCATTGAACAAGCATGGGAAACAGTGTTTAAACCCTTTACAAGGAAGATCTGTGAAGTTAGCCTTGCTCCAGGAAATGGGCTCCAAAAATTAGCTTTTTGGTCTTAATTTATGGTTAAGCATAAGGTTAGCAGTGTGGTTAGGGTTAAAATCTTATTTTAATAAAAATGTGTAGAAATCGGCGGTGTTTAGCCGTCAAGAGGGACGTTTCTTTTTTTTGCTGAGTTTATATCGTTTTTGGGGGGGGAGAGAAACTCGATATACTTGAAATGGCTAAAACCAAATCGAAACTGTGTAGCAATGATAATTTGCTAATTATCAACTAAATGAAAGCTAGACAGTCAGGAAGCATAGAAAATTCAAAAAATGATGCATAGAGGCCAATATTGAAGAAAGATGACACATTTTCCCTCCGGACCTCATTGGCCCCCATGGCAAAATGAGTTTGACAACCCTGGTCTACACTTACAAATAAGGAAATAGGTCATCATATTATCAGGTCAAATACAAAGCTACGCCATTAGTTTCAACGACTTGATTAGTACACCATGCTGAAATGTGGTGAAACGATGCTGAGGCTGTAGGACCCTATGTCATTATATACGGATTTCAATCGTGAAAGTGCTTGTTTTTATCCTCATCAATTTTCTTTTCCTGTTCGCTCAGCGTTTTGTCACATTTTTGCACTGTGAGCTCACATTTTCCATGCTGTCTTGCTAAGTAAGCGTGTGTTATTGGGGATGGCGTGTGTGTGTGTGTGTGTGTGTGTGTGTGTGTGTGTGTGTGTGTGGCCTCCAAATGTGTTTACTGGTCCCGTAAAGCCCAGGGCTGCCGTGTAAAAGCACAGGCGCAGCCTCGCTTCCAGTGCCTGGCCCGTGTCAGGCCCAGAGCATCTTGCTCATCACGGTGGGGCCTGATCAGCCTTGCTCCAGGAAATGGGCTCCATATGCCTTGGCTCTTCAGTTTCCTGACCAACTCATAGACACCCAGCAGAGGAGAAGCAGATCCCTGTGTTTCTCGCTCTCCCCTCTTTCCTTTCTAATAGCCCCCTCTTCAGTGATGGTGCTATGGTCATTTAGGAGTTCAGGTCTGTACTGGGGAGGACCGCTGGGCTGTGATGAAGATAACTTTTCAGAAAGCCCACTTTTTTTGGAGGGTACAGTGGTGCACTAGAGAGGGAGTGTTATCTGTTTTCTTCATTCATTCCACATGCGTCAGGGCTCATCGGTTAGCTGAAACGGCAAGGGATCCAGGCCAAGTGCCGGCAGCATGTGTACAGTCAGACGACACGCTCTTACAGAAATCAGCCGTAACCGGCCCACTGCGTATAGAGGGAGAGGATTCAAAAGGTAGTGTAACAGACCAGGGAGAACAGAGGTTACTGGTTTTGAAAACAGGGTCAATGGAGCCCTTTCCTGGTCACCTACCCCTCTGTCACAGAACTCTGAAGTCCTTGTCACGCCATCGACAGTTGGCAGCTTAGTCAGTCTTCAGAGTTTTAAAGGACTTGGAGTTTTTTATTAAAACATTTTCTCCCACACTCTAACTCCCCCTGTATCTCTCTTTTTCTCTTTCTCGGTGTTTCTCTTGCCGATGTTCTCTCTCTTTCTCCCTCTCCCTTTCTCTCTCCCTCCAGGTGGTGTCCCTGGTCCAGCTGCTGAGTGACCCGTTCTACCGGACTCTGGAGGGCTTCCAGGTGCTGCTGGAGAAGGAGTGGCTGTCCTTCGGCCACAAGTTCAGCCAGCGCTCCAACCTCACCCCCAGCAGCCAGGGCAGCGGTTTCACGCCCATCTTCCTGCAGTTCCTGGACTGCGTGCACCAGGCAAGCCTTGCACACCCACCACCGAGGCCCACACCCCTTTCATTACCCCCCATCCACACACCTCTTCACCCCCTCTCCTCCCTCTCACCATACCTCCTCCATGAGCTCATCACATTCCTTCATCGAAAAGGAGGAGGAGAGAGACTCAGCTGTCATTATCTATGGACTCGGTTGAGTTTTTGTACTCTGCAATCCCCCCATCGGATAAGTAATTTAGACAGAGTTGTACGCTGGGGAGTTTCAGCAGCAGTGCTGTTGCCCAGATGGTCTGTGAACCCCACGGTCAGCGCTGTGCTTTCCGTGCTAGTGTGTTTCACCATCCCCTATGCATTTCCTCAGTGTTTCGAGCACTGAGTGGGAAAATTGCAGTTGTGGGGATTAAAAGTCTCTCCTCGGAAGGCGAGGGGGGGTTGCTGTGAGGATGATGTGGAGGGTGCAGCTGAAGTGGATTGAGTTTTACATGCTCAAATGCTAACTTTAGAGAACGTTGTGTTTTCTGTGTCCCCAAGGGTCCAGCAGGCCAACTCCCATACACTTACATCAACACATAGTTTCTGAGTTTGTCTTTTGAAACTGGAGGGGCGTCTGCCAAGGAGGCCTGACAGAGGTTCTCTGGGGCTGAAGTGCGATAAACAGGGGAGAGGGAATTTGATGAGTTTCTGAAAATAGAAGTTCCTCATCTCAGAAACAGCTGTTGTTTTCGCCAGTACGCCCAGATGGCCCAAAACATGCAAAAGATCGGCAAGGTCCTCTTGCTGCTGCACATTGCTGGACGGGGATGCTGCCTTCTAGCTCGGCCCAGCTTTTGTCTGAGAATGATGTCAGTCACTGGCTTTTGCTCCCTGGTCTCCATTTGATTCTGCCGGTAATGGGGAGCGTATGTATTCATAACGGACCCATCTGTAGTCATAACACAGGGACATGATCCAGCCATCACAATGTGTCATATATATATATATATGTGTGTGTATTATAAAAGGACTGAGTCTTCATTTTTGATTTTAGAGCCCTCATGAATAAAGATCTTTGAACTTTTTTTTATAAAATCTGAGACTTTGCCCAATTATTAGTGAACCCAGGGTCTTACAAACCTAGGGAAATTGGTTAAAGATTAAATGCATGATTGGAATTGAAAATTCCCTTAACACACTTATTTTAACTTAATATAATACATAAATACTATAAATTTAGCCTCAAATAAATAATGAAACATGTTCAATTTGGTTTAAATAATGCAAAAACAAAGTGTTGGAAAAGAAAGTAAAAGTGCAATATGTGCCATGTAAAAAAGCTAACGTTTCAGTTCCTTGCTCAGAACATGAGAACATATGAAAGCTGGTGGTTCCTTTTAACATGAGTCTTCAATATTTCCAGGTAAGAAGTTTTAGGTTGTAGGAATTATAGGACTATTTCTCTCTATATACGATTTGTATTTCATATACCTTTGACTATTGGATGTTCTTATAGGCACTTTAGTATTGCCAGTGTAACAGTATAGCTTCCGTCCCTCTCCTCGCTCCAACCTGGGCTCGAACCAGGAACACATCGACAACAGCCACCCTTGAAGCAGCGTTACCCATGTAGAGCAAGGGGAACAACCACTCCCAAGTCTCAGAGCGAGTGACGTTTGAAACGCTATTAGCACGCACCCGCTAACTAGCTAGCCATTTCACATGGGTTACACCAGCCTAATCTCGGGGGTTGATAGGCTTGAAGTCATAAACAGTGCAATGCTTGAAGAATTGCAAAGAGCTGCTGGAGAAACGCACGAAGGTGCTGTTTGAATGAATGCTTACAAGCCTGCTGCTGCCTACCATCGCTCAGTCAGACTGCTCTATCAAATATCAAATCATAGATTTAATTATAACATAATAACACACAGAAATACGAGCCTTCTGTCATTAATATGGTCGAATCCGTAAACTATCATTTCGAAAACGAATCGTTTATTATTTCAGTGAAATACCGAACCGTTCCGTATTTTATCTAACGGGTGGCATACCTAAGTCTAAATATTCCTGTTACATTGCACAACCTTCAATGTTATGTCATAATTATGTACAATTCTGGCAAATTAATTACGCCCTTTGTTAGGAATAAATGGACACAGTTCGCAATGAGCCAGGCGGCCCAAACTGATGTATATACCCTGACTGCTTGCACGGAACGTTAGAGAAGTGACACAAATTAATGTTAGCAGGCAATATTAACTAAATATGCAGGTTTAAAGTGCTTTTTTCGCAAATGCGCTTGTTAAATCATCACCCGTTTGTCGAAGTAGGCTGTGATTCAATGAGAAATTAACAGGCACCGCATCGATTATATGCAACGCAGGACACGTTAGATAAACTAGTAATATCATCAACCATGTGTAGTTAACTAGTGATTATGTTAAGATTGATAGTTTTTTATAAGATAAGTTTAATGCTAGCTAGCAACTTACCTTGGCTTCTTGCTGCCCTCGCGTAACAGGTAGTCAGCCTGCCATGCAGGCTCCTCGTGGAGTGCAATGTAAGGCAGGTGGTTAGAACGTTGGACTAGTAACCGGAAGGTTGCAAAAACGAATCCCCGAATCCCCCCTGAACAAGGCAGTTAACCCCTGTTCCTAGGCCGTCATTGAAAATAAGAATGTGTTCTTAATCTGACTTGCCTAGTTAAATAAAGGTGTAAAAAAAAATCTGCATATCGCTGGGCAAAAATACCGATTAACGATTGTTATGAAAACTTGAAATCGGCCCTAATTAATCGGTCATTCCGATTAATCGGTCGACCTCTAATATATATCTCCTCTCATCGCAGATCCAGGACCAGTGCCCTTTGGAGTTTGAGTTTAATCAGCACTATCTGAAGTTCCTGGCATACCACTACATCTCCAACCGCTTCAAGAACTTCCTCCTGGACTCCGACTACGAACGCCTGGAGCATGGTCGGTATATTACAAATACAGTGTAAAGGGATGATTTAACAGTAAAGCCATTAAGATCTGTACATGTATTTAAAGTCTTTGGCAGAGTTGCCGGCTTCAACAGGCAGAGTGTTGAAACTACTGTTCTGTCTGTGAAATGATAGTGTAATGGGTCAGGTATTTCAAGATACTGACATGTTTCAGTGAAACACTTCTAAATTACCTAGATCCTATTCTCTTAGATCAGGGATTTGTCAGCTAATAGTGGTAGTGTGTCTCAGCCTGTTGAACAAACTCATCTTTGTCTCACTCTTCAAAAGGCACATTGTTCGAGGACAAGCCGGGAGACAAGCAGGCCAGGAGGGGGGTCTGTATCTGGGAGTGTATCAGCAGAATGCACCGGAGGAGTCCACTGTTCTTCAACTACCTGTACAGTCCCACAGAGGCTGAGGTGAGTGCTTGTCTGTGTCGTCTTTGTTTGTGTGTCTTGTGTGTTGCAACTCCCCAAGCAGTTTTCTGCCATCTCTGATACATAGCGTTGGTACTTCATTCTGTTTGTGTTTGTCAGCCAGATCCCCAATGGCCTTTTCTCTAGTTCACTCACTTACTCACACCCAAGTTCTCTTGTTCTGGACATCCTCCGTAGAACATCCTCAGTAGAGATGCAGGGATCTTCACACTTTCCAGAGCAGCCAGTCCAGCTCCTAAAACTTCAGATCTCTCCCAGATGACATCCACAATGATGGATGGCCAGTCTGCCACTATCTTGCACCAGATGATGCCTTATTGTGGTGACCTTCCAGTGTTCCTCTCCCAGTCCTGCTGAATGTTCTGTAGCGGACTGTTGATGTTGGTGAAGACCGTGAGTCACAGGCCCAGGAGAGCCCAGCTGAACTCTGGAGCAGTTTCTTATCAGTGTTGTTCGGGATCTTTTAATATCTGTGGTCGTAAAGGAAGCGTCTTGCTTAGCCACTTCCAACTCCCTGACAGGGACTTTCTGATATTGCTGTTTTGTCTTGGCATATGTCTGGTGTTCAACTTCAAAGTCCATCCCAATGGGTTAGTTGTGTTCATGGGAACTGCAAATCCTCTTCCCGCTGGCCAGCGATCGCGGCGGCTGTACCCATTATTCCAGGGGCGTATAAATCAGCAGGAGGTGGAGGAAAACAGCCTGCGTGTTTGTGCACCCCGGGCCCCGATGTGATTAAGTGCTCAGGGAAGTGTTAGGTCCGGTGGGCCACATTCTTTCCCACTGGCTGTATACAGTGGTGTGCTCACTGAGAGATTGGACAGATTCACATCATTGGGGAGAGAACTCTACTCTACAGACTTGATTTCAAACAAGCCAAAATAGATATTTGTCTCATGTATTATCAGTGTCAACATATCAGATTATCATAAATAATTTATTTGTTTCATATGTTATTTAGCCAGTGCTCAAGCCCTCTATCAGCATCCCTGCTTTGAGGATGTGGGACTTCTTCACGGGGGAGACCCTGTGCACAGGCCCATCCTATGACTGGAGGATGCTGGCTGTCAGGTCAGAGAGCATGGAGGAGACAGACACCATCGCCACCAGCAAGAGGAGAATCGTGTGGCCCTGCTACAGCAGTGTGGGGCGCGCCCAGCCTGACGCCATCACCAAGCTCCTGGCTGTGAGTTCTAAAAGTCTGAGTTGGGATGATGTTATCCATGCCTGACTATGTGCCTGATACTGATGAGAGCCCTTCTGTTGTTGCAGGACATAGAGCGGCTGGAGGGGGAGATGAGCCAAGCACCAGAGAGGTGGCAGGCCACTCTGGAGATGGTTAGAGTCAGCATCCAGGAGGACCTCAAACAGGAGGGAAATGTAAGACAAACACAACACACTTTCCCATGTTTTCTCCTCTTCCCCCGACTCCTGTTTCCCATAAGCCTTACTTAGCCTGAACTCCGCTCTTGTTTACTGGAAGGTTCAGCTAAACAGCATTGTTTGACTCGTCAATCTGTGACACAGAACATTGGGAGGATGTTTTGACTGATGTTTCATTGCTTTTCTTATTCCATCTGTTTTGTCGGTTTTGCAGCTCCGCAAGCAGTCTGCGTCCACCTCGGGGCTAATCCCCACGTCCAGTCTGCAGGCGTTCCAGAGACGATCCATACTGCACCTGCCTGACACTGGCTTGGGGGAGGACAGCAGCCCCACTGCCACTAACGGGGTCAACCGCCGGGCCGCCACACTCTACAACCAGTTCACCCCCAAGAACGAGGAAAACAGGTGGGTCTCCACTCCCAGCACTGAGACAGCAAACAGGGGCCAGGACTTCTAATTACTCCTGTTTCCTCACCCAAGTCTTCTGTAAAGCGTTGACGGATAGACAGAATCTCTCTACCAAGCAGATGTTTTCAATTCATCTTAATGGTGTGTTTTTCAGATCATTTGAGGGGATTCTGTACAAACGAGGAGCACTGCTGAAAGGATGGAAACCTCGCTGGTTTGTTTTGGACATTACAAAACACCAAGTAAGTATTACAGCATGTTGTATGTTGCTACCGGTCTGTTCCACGTAATGTCTCCAGTCCTATGCCAGAGGTGTTATATGTGTGTGTGATGTCCCAGCTGAGGTACTACGACACGGGGGAGGACACTAACTGCCGGGGCCACATTGACCTGGCGGAGGTGGAGTCAGCTCTGATCTCCACCCCCACCATAGGAGCTCCTAAACACATCAGTGAGAAGGCCTTCTTCGACGTGAGTGTCTCTCTGGTTCTCCATTCCTCTGTCTGCTTGTGATCTGTTCTGTGGTAGAACACACTCCAGCCATGGCAGTATCAGGCTCTGTATGTCACATCCCATCTCTCCTGTCACTGTTTAACCATTGGTTGGGTGTTGTCATTGCAGCTGAAGACCACCAAGCGAGTGTACAACTTCTGCGCCTCGGATGCCCAGAGCGCCCATCAGTGGATGGACAAGATCCAGAGCTGCATCTCCGATGCTTGACCTCTGAACTCCCCAGCCGGGGTGTGGTCAGGTCACAGCATTAGCACTAGGTGCAGCAAGGTGACTGAGCACGGAGACTATGGGCACATATCTACAGTACATATTCAGCTCAGTCACCATGGGAGTGGCTTTACCATGAGGACCACAGTGATCTAAGTGCCTGTTAGTGGAGGCTATGTTATCCATCCATCCGTTCTGCTGCCTTGCAGGACTTCAAGCAGTTGTCACTCTGTCTGTCTGACAGCTTTGGCATAAGTTGATGAATGTGCCCTGGTCTCTGCCATCAGCTCTTTCTGTACTGTACCTTGTTACTGCTACAGGGATCAACACTTGTAGTGAAAAGTAAATGGAAAAAACGGATGCCTGAGCATTACAAAGTATAGTTTATGCCATTTCAGTTGTAAATAGATAAAAGCAATAGCACTGGCCATTTTAAACTGTGGGTTCAATATATACAGTAAACTAAGATATATAAAGCATACAAGATAATTTATTTCAGATATTTTACAACGAGGAAAAGGTATTGCTGCTTGATGAAAGGTATAAACCACCGAAAACTCAGAGGTTTTGAAAATGCACAATATGACAAGGCCATTTGTTTGCACTTAGTTCTATAATATGCACTCCATATAGAATGATAGATTTTCTTACTGAAGCGAACAGCCAGGCCAAAGGCATGACTTTATAATGATGTACATAAGGACCTTTTTCCTTATCAAGACAAATTGGAAGAGAAGAAATACACTAAAGTTCCAAACATTTTCCTGACATTTTATATTTAAGCAAGTGATGTCCTCTATTTTTAAACATACACTATGAATGTTTTGACTCATGGATAACAGTTTGTTTGTTCTTGTGATGTAATTTTTTATTTTTTATTAAAAGAGTAACTCATGTTGTTAAAGTGTGGTGGCTTAATGTTTTATGTAAATACTCATGTGATATTTCCTATTTTTTATATATAACATGTGTATGCTTTTCTAATCTTATCTGTAATAAGACCAACTTTACAATTCTGCAGTTTTGTATGTATTGTCTTGTATGTACAAGTATAGTAACCTTGTTTCCTGTCTTTGATGAGACTGACTATGAGCCATTGTGTGTTAGATGAAGGGGAGTTGACTATATTTCTCAGAATATCCAGAAAGACTGTCTTAAGGGCTTTTAAATAAATCAGTCAGTGTGGTTTGTTTCATCTGTTGTCTGCATCTTCCAGTTTGAGATAACAAAGCAAAAAAGAGCATCAAAGTCATTTCAGAAGCTATTTGAGAAGATATATGTTACTGTATCTTTTGTACCATGTTTTGTGTTGATACTAATGTTTTTTTGGAAATAAATCAAGAGTACTTGAACTAGCCAGATGATTAGTGTGATTATTTTACAGTACATATGACAGCTGCATATATTTGAGATTAAGAGAATTTACTAATGATGAATTATGTGGCTACTGACAAGTGCTTTTTTTCAATCTTACAATAATAGCCCCTTAGATGCCACCTACATCTAAAATGGATGAGAGCATACTCTGGCGCCATAAGTCTCCTGTTGAAGGTTGCAAAATACCTCATTTATTTGCAGATAATAGGTTACAAGATACAGTGAACAAACCTGAACCTAATCTAAGCCACTTGAAATAGGTTTGGCTTGTTATGAACCTCTCCTCTTGTTAAAAATAGTCTCTCTTTTCTCATGAAAGGTAAGCAGACACCACTGCAGCAGAATAGTTCAGATGGCCTGAGCCAAAACTGGGCTTGGCAAGGATGTTTCACTTCCAACAATGAGTAAGGAACTAGGCAAGAAACCCAACACAGAGCCACTGGCGCCTGCTTGGCGGGACTCGAAGGCACTCCTGGTCCTGGAGAGACCCGTCCCACAGCAAGAAGGCGGGAAAGCCCTAAACTGAAGTTTTCTAGAAGACATTGTGGACGTGTTCCTTATCCTGAGCACTCTCCCAGCTGGCTTGTACTGCGAGCAGGTGCAGTGCTGGCTAACATCTGGACAGACGCTTCTCTGGCAGGTCTCTCCATATTTAGCTGCCCCCTGGAGGAGTGGATTTACGCCTCCGCCCATGACGAAAGGGATGAGGCGGAAGTGGGGATCTGGCTGGATTTTCAGGAATGGAGCCATTGGGACTCCTCAGTACCTTAAGGAAAGTTAGTGGTTTAAGACTCACTCAACAGGATGACGATGAATCCAAACTCATTGGTTCACCGCTGTGATTGTAGTTCATTGACTGTTCTATGACTATTTCACAAATAGATAGGTTATGTACTAACACAGACAATCTATTACATGAGGATGAGCAGGACATGAGGCCTTGTTAATGTTACACAATTATCCAGGTGCAACAGTGTACAGTGCATTCGGTAAGTATTCAGACCCATTCCCCCTTTCCACATTTTTGTTACCTTTCAGCCTTATTCTAAAATGGATTACATTCATGTTTTTCCTCATTGATCTACACAATACCAAAGCGAAAACCGGTTATTAGACATTCTTGCAAATGTATAAAAAACGAACATTTACATAAGTATTCAGACCCTAGGCTATGGCACTCGAAATTTAATGAAGCTGCCAGTTGAGGACTTGTGAGGCCTCTGTTTCTCAAACTAGACACTTTAATGTACTTGTCCTCTTGCTCAGTTGTGCACCTGGAACTCCCACATTTTCTATTCTGGTTAGAGACAGTTTGTGCTGTTCTGTGAAGGGAGTAGTACACAGCGTTGTATGAGATCTTCAGTTTCGTGGCAATTTCTCGCTAACAACGTGCCATTGGAACACAGGAGTGATGGTTGCTGATAATGCGTCTCTATAGATATTCCATAAAAAAATCTGCCATTTCCAGCTACAATAGTCATTTACAACATTAAATGTCTACACTGGAATGTCTACACTGATCAGAAGATCAATTTGATATTTTAATGGATAATAAATGTTATTTTCTTTCAAAAACAAAAGGACATTTCTAAGTCACCCCAAAACTTTGAATGGTAGTGTACATGTACGGATGGTGCCAGGTTTCCTCCAGACGTGGCGCTTGGCATTCAGGCCAAAGAGTTCAATCTTGGTTTCATCAGACCAGAGAATCTTGTTTCTCATGGTCGGAGTCCTTTAGGTGCCTTTTGGCAAACTTCAAGTGGGCTGTCGTGCCTTTTACTGAGGAGCGGCTTCTGTCTGGCCACTCAACCATAAAGGCCTGATTAGTGGAGTGCTGCAGAGATGGTTGTCCTTCTGCAAGGTTCTGAAGCTCTGTCAGAGTGACCATCGGGTTCCTGGTCACCTCCCTGACCAAAGCCCTGCTCCCACGATTGCTCAGTTTGGCCAGCTCTAGGAAGAGTCTTGATGGTACCAAACTTCTTCCATTTAAGAATGATGGAGGCCACTGTCTTCTTGGGGACCTTCAATGCTGCAGACATTTTTTGGTACCCTTCCCCAGATCTGTGCCTCGCCACAATCCTGTCTCATTGGCTTGGTTTTTCCTCTGACATGCGCTGTCAACTCTGGGACCTTATATAGACAGGTGTGTGCCTTTCCAAATCATGTCCAATCAATTGAATTTACCACAGGTTGACTCCAATCAAATTGTTGAAACATCTCAAGGATGATCAACGGAAACATGACGCACCTGAGCTCAATTTCGAGTCTCATAGAAATAAGATATTTCTGTTTTTTATTTTTAATAAATTAGCTAAAAAATCTAAACCTGTTTTTGCTTTGTCATTATGGGGTATTGTGTGTAGGAAAAGTAAACGGATATGTGGAAAAAAGTCAACGGATCTGAATACTTTCCGAATGCACTATAACTGCAAAAAGTGCAAGAAAAAAACTATTAATATTTGTGCTGCAACTGTTGAGCCATACGGTGTTTTATTGTCAAGTTATATAATAATGTAAGATATCATTATAGTTTTGTGCATTCTGAATGTTTTCCACATTAGCTCATAGTAATTAGTCCTGGTGGTTTAGGAGAATAATCCCTCGAATCAAAATGGAATTCAAAACCTACTGGAAATTCAAGATTCTGATTAATTTTGGTCATATCTAGTGTCATAGTTAAAGTTCTTGCTCTCATCCCAAGAAATGTATTCTAAATATAAATTCTAGTTGCAGGACTATGGACCTAAAAATACCTCCCTATTGACTGGTAGGTGATAAATACGAAACAAATGTTTTTTATTGGCCTCCCAAATCCCCAGGTCCCAATGGCTATTTTTTTGTTTTGTTTACAGGGCACATCAGCAATGTGGGCTATGTCCTGGAATAAGTTAATCTACACTGAAGCTACCCTTAAGAAATATATAGTTTACTTAACTAAAGTTACTTTGAAAAAGCAGTTCACTACATCCAAACTAAATGATCTTCCCTAAATCTGAAATCGCAAGGTCAGATGTTAATAGAATATATCATTTTGCCTAATAAACACAAAAACTATGTTTCAAGTGAGAATTAGGCAGGTCAGATTTAGAAAAATTAAATCTTGCCTACTATCGTGCCTACTTGCCTACATATTTTATTTTATTTCTGCAACAAAACGTAGTGTGTAATTCCAGTAGTCAGCTACACTGCAACATGGAAAAAATGTATGAACTACTGAAAACACTACCAAGATTTTAATTTAGTTCAACTACAACTAAGCTACAGCAAAATGTAAGGAAATTACTAGTTAAACTACAAGTAGTTCACTTCTAACCAAAACTGGCTATTTCAGTGTGACCCAGGATTGTACATGGGTGATTCACAGCTCTGTGAACCCCATAGTTTCAGGGGGCACACTCACTAAATACTCCTCCCACCATTGATCTCAACTCTGGGGAATCCATTTCCACTCTTCAGAAAGGATGAGAATATACCGTATAACAAAGCCACGACTTGTCAGTTTAGTTCAGGGGAATCATGTTTGTGAATCATTAGGACAGTCATGGAATGATCTTATCTGGACCTCACCCCTGGACCCCTACTTGGAGCACGATTTTAACATTAATTTATAGCCATGACAGGCAGATTCTCCTTGGCTTTGGGGGGTAAGACAAGAGTTTGCTGTGTTGGCTTTTCCTCGGCCCACTTGGTGCCATTTGTCTGAGGCCATCCATGTACTTATGTCAATCTGCCCACATTGTTAGTGGCCCTAAACCTCTACCCTACGGAGCCCAGGGTCCCCCATGTGCACTACTCAGATCTGTGAGGTCACCCTGGGAAGACATTTCAACCAGAAACCAGGAATCTGCAAGAGATTTATTAATTACCAGACCATCCGAAAGAATGTTCCCATTTCAAATCTATTGAGATGATAATCTGTTGGACAGGCGTCAGATAAACTGGATGCGGGGATTAAGGTTCCTTAAGACACATGGGGCCGGGGTTAGACGGGTCAGAGATATTTTTGCTTTATTTTTGGAATGTAGAGGCTTGTGCAATTAAGTCACAGAGATTAAGTTCGCCATTCCCTGACAGCGAGTACTGAGAACGGCCTGAATCCCTGCTGAATCACGTCCCTGCATTTTTCACAGATCTAGATATTATATTTATTTGTTCATTTGGATCCCCATTAGCTGCTAGCAGAAGCAGCAGCTACTCTTCCTGGTGTCCACAAAAACACAACACATGACAAGTAACAAAACACTGATAGACAGTCACACAAATTTAAAATACAACGATATTCAAACAATACAACAACAAAAATAATGTGTGTGTTAGTGTGTCTGTGTGTACGTGTGTTTGTGTGTGTCCCCTCACAGTCACCGCTAATTCATAAAATGTTGTTTCATTTCTTTTTTAAATGTCATTTTGCTGTTTGCTTGAGTAATAGGAGATGGAAGGGAGCTCCATGCGATCATGGCTATGTATAATACTGTGCGTTGCCGTGAATACGTTTTGGACATGGGGACTGTGAAGAGACACCTGGTGGCATGTCTTGTGGGGTATGTATGGGTGTCTGAACTGCCTGTTATTTGATTATGCAGACAATCTGGAATTTTCATCACAGTAATATGTCTTATAAAAACTAGAAAAGAAGCATCGCTCCTCAACCATTAACTAGGAAAGACTGGCATGCATGTTGTTGATGTTAGATCTGTAAGGGCAAGGTGTGCTGCTCTGTTTTGAGCCAGCTGCAGCTTTGCTAGATACACAACATCGCCAAATGTATGTGGACACCTGCTCGTCGAACATCTCATTACAAAATCATTGGCATTAATAAGGAGTTGGTCCCCCTTTTGCTGCTCTAACAGCCTACACTCTTCAGGGAAGGCTTTCCACTAGATTTTGGAACATTGCTGTGGGGACTTGCTCCCATTCAGCCACAAGAACATTAGTGAGGTCGGGCACTGATGTTGGCCGATTAGGCCTGGCTCGCAGTCGTCATTCCAATTCATCCGAAAGGTGTTCTATAGGGTTGAGGTCAGGGCTCTGTGTAGGCCAGTCAAGTTATCCCACACCGATCTCGACAAACCATTATTGTGTGGACCTCGCTTTGTGCACGGGGTATTGTCATGCTGAAACAGGAAAGGCCTTCCCCAAACTGTTGCCAGAAAGAATCATCTAGAATGTCATTGTATGCTGTAGCGTTAATATCTCCCTTCACTGGAACTAAGTGGCCTATCCCGAACCATGAAAAACAGCCCCAGACCATTATTCCTCATCCACCAAACTTTACAGTTGGCACTATGCATTGGGGCAGGTAGCGTTCTCCTGGCATCCCCCAAACCCAAATTTGTCCGTCGGACTGCCAGATGGTGAATCGTTATTCATCACTCCAGAGAACTTGTTTCCACTGCTCCAGAGTCCAATGGTGGCAATCTTTACACCACTCCAGCCGACGGTTGACATTGTGCATGGTGATCTTAGGCTTGTGTGCGGCTGCTCGGCCATGGAAACCCATTTTATGAATCTCCCGACGAACAGTTCGCTGCTGAGACGTTGTTGTTCCTAGACGTTTCCACTTCACAAAAACAGCACTTACAGTTGACTGGGGCAGCGCTAGCAGAGCAGAAATTTGACGAACTAACTTGTTGGAAAGGTGGCATCCTATGACGGTGCCACGTTGAAAGTCACTGAGCACTTCCGTCGGGCCATTCTACTGCCAATGTTTGTCTATGGAGATTGCATGATTGTGGGCTTGATTATATACACCTGTCAGCAACAGGTGTAGCTGAAGTAGCCAAATCCAATAACTTTTAACTGGATAAATGTTAGCAGCAAATCTATTTATATTCAAAGGCAATTAAACATTGGGTCCAAAAACAGTGTCGTAAAACATGATTTTAAGGAAGAACATGTTTGTGTGTAGTGGTGTTTGTCCATTTACTGCTGTATCCCATCAGTCATTGTGTTTTGGAAAAAAAAAAAAAAAGTTTACGGAAAAAGTTGAACTCAGCAGGGACCCAGCAATCTGATTCAAACTCCATCATTGTGAAAGACAAAGCCTTGAGGTATACTATTTGAATGATGGCCAATCATACAAGCAAACCATGCCATAAATGGAGCTGGTGTAATTTGTTGCATTATCTTTTGATGTGCCACATTCCAGGTTGATGTGACAACCAAGAACTGGAGTTTCAGTTTCTGAGTGAGAGCACAGGCCTGTATTTTTATGTGTTGTCTGTTGCCCAAGCTAGTGCCCTATCTCTATTGATGGCCTTGACTGGCGTGTGGTAGTATTAGTTGTCAGATTGGTGCATTGGATGCCTGTCATTGTCGTCAATCCTGACCCTCTGGCCTTGGGATGAACTGTCTGTTCCCGTAGAATATGGCAAAAAGTACCGCATTTTGCCCCATGATGTCAAGGCCCCCACTGGGAACATGGGTGCTGGCTGCGGCTGATGCCCACGGATAATAGTTTTGGATAGTTTAACAGTCCTTCTCTGTTACCGCTCACTCCAGACGGGAAGGAAGAGACGCTCCAGTGAAGAGAAGGGGGCAGAAAGGTGTGTATGAGGGCGCCTCCCCTGTCAGATGCCAGGAACACAGAGATGTTATTGTCCCGTCTTCCCATTCTTGATAAAGAGGCCTGGGCCCTGCATGTCATGTGTGCTGCTTAAATGATGCATCATTGTAGCTGTCCTTGGTTTATGATAACTAGCAACTTTGTCAACATGCTTTTTAACTGATGCCTGGGATAGTTTGGGGGACTTACCATATATCATTTTGGTTTGAAGCCCAAGCAATAATTCAAGCCTCAAAAGCTGGAATAGCAACATTGGCGTCCCTTAGATTTCAGAGGGTCATGAGAGAGTCTGGGAATAGGTCATGAGATGGTTGCAAATAATACCTAGCATTTTTCTATTTGACCAATTTGGACATAAAAGCAAGAGGTTTGTTTTCCTATAATTATTAATGGGCAAGATGCATTTTAGAGGACTCATATTTCAGACATGGCCGACATGGATGACATGGGCAACAGAGCGGCAGTAGGATAGACTTATATCATTTAAGTACAATAGCAATCAACAGTCACAAAATGTAAACCTCAGTCTGTATCCATTTGAGTCTGTCTGATCTCATCCTTCAACCCAGCCTAAGTAGTCATACAGTAACGGCCTGGTCCATGCCCGTGCAACATATAGTTTTGCTGGGACAGTAAAATATCAAACTCATTACCAATGACAGTGTTTAAACCCAAATACAGATTGTAGTGACTGGTTAGGGATCCTACAGACTGACTGACTGACTGAGGGACAGACCTAGATATGAATGGGGAAACAGCTAGTAAGGACCAGCCAGGCCACATCTGGAGGTCCTCCTCACAGCACAGCTGTGTCCAGGCCCAGCGCCTGGCTGTCTACTTGTAACCCCGTGCAGAGGGGTGTGGAAAGGACACACTGAGCCCTGGAAGATCCCACTGAGACTTTCATGCATTTTCGACTTTCATGCATTTTCGACTTTCATGCATTTTCGATTTTCATGCATTTTCGACTTTCATGCATTTCCCCTGCAGGAGTCACCAGCAATGCCCCAGTGGGTCCAGCAGACTCCGGCAGAATCCGGCTCATGGCGGCCCGGGTGGAGACACACTAAACCTCTGCCAGGGTGAAGACAATCGCTGGCCTGGAAGACTTAGACCTGGCAGGGCCACAGATGGAGTGTGCTCCTCTCCACTCATTCATTACTAAGTATTGGTTTCCAAGATGCAATAAAAGGACCTTTTTAAGAACCAGCCAGAAATCATGATGAGACAAAAATGCATCAGGATATTCATTTGGGACGATGTGTGTTTCAACATCAGCTAGATTTATTATGCAGCCCAAAGGACCAAGCAAAACCATGAATCAAACTGGAGGTAAACTCCCTAATAAATTGGGTACTATATAATCTAAGTCATTTTGACACATACTAGGTTAACTGTCAAGAAACAGACATTTTAAAGCATTCAGGTCATAAGTCCTCACTGTTGAACTTGCACAGACCTAATGCACCAAATCCCTTCGCTACCTTCAGTGAACACAAACCATGTTCTGACCATTGTCTTATTTAGATTCCATGTTGTACTGAGCCTGGTGCTTGCTTATCCATGCCAATCATGACACCTAGTGGTCACAAAGCATCACAGATCATTTGTATTCATGGAGTTGCAGCAAGAAATGCTTTTCACCAACATTTATATATATTTTTATTATCACACATTTATGTATAGTTACCGATCACTTTCAGACAAAAGTTAATCATATTCAATGTTTTCTCAGCAGTTTCACCAATTATCAAAGAAACAAACATCAAGCAATACTCTCTCTGAGCCAATAACAGTTAGATGCAGCTACCTGGAGTTAGGGTTGAACTGGGATGTGGACATGAAGCTAGGGTTAGGGTTATGTTTACAGTTGAGCTTGTGGTTGAGGCTAAGGTTAGGGTTGAACTGGGATGTGGACATGAAGCTAGGGTTAGGGTTAGGGTTAGGGTTATGTTTACAGTTGAGCTTGTGGTGGAGGCTAAGGCTAGGGTTGAACTGGGATGTGGACATGAAGCTAGGGTTAGGGTTATGTTTACAGTTGAGCTTGTGGTGAAGGCTAAGGTTAGGGTTGAACTGGGATGTGGACATGAAGTTAGGGTTAGGGTTATGTTTACAGTTGAGCTTGTGGTGGAGGCTAAGGTTAGGGTTGAACTGGGATGTGGACATGAAGCTAGGGTTAGGGTTAGGGTTAGGGTTATGTTTACAGTTGAGCTTGTGGTGGAGGCTAAGGTTAGGGTTGAACTGGGATGTGGACATGAAGTTAGGGTTAGGGTTAGGGTTAGGGTTATGTTTACAGTTGAGCTTGTGGTGGAGGCTAAGGTTAGGGTTGAACTGGGATGTGGACATGAAGCTAGGGTTAGGGTTATGTTTACAGTTGAGCTTGTGGTGGAGGCTAAGGTTAGGGTTGAACTGGGATGTGGACATGAAGCTAGGGTTAGGGTTAGGGTTAGGGTTATGTTTACAGTTGAGCTTGTGGTGGAGGCTAAGGTTAGGGTTGAACTGGGATGTGGACATAAAGCTAGGGTTAGGGTTAGGGTTATGTTTACAGTTGAGCTTGTGGTTGAGGCTAAGGTTAGGGTTGAACTGGGATGTGGACATGAAGTTAGGATTAGGGTTAGAGTTAGGTTTGTGATTGAGGCTAGGGCTTCCAACAGAATCCAAGTTATCTAGATTCTACTGTATGGTGCTGGAGTCTTGTGCAGCGGTAACGCTTCCGACTCTGGACCACACATACCCCATGGCGACAGGATTTCGAGGCCCATCGAGCCCACTCAGTCTTTGTCCCTACTGCTGCTGTCTATCCCCTCTCTGTATTTCCCGCTGTTTCTGTTATAAAACAATACAATACTTACCATAAGGAGGTCTCTAAAATCAGATCTCCTTTTTACATTTTTAAAAGGGAGGAGGGGGATATTCCTTATGATCTGATCTGTACACCCACTTACCAGAGAACCGTTTCTCTCCCCCTCACAAAACATGTCATTACAATTTTTTTGGCAATCTGTCCAGAACAATACATAAAGATCAGTATATGGCCATTGTGAGCTATTGTGACATATGTTGTGGATTACACTGTAAATCAGGGATGGGCCTGCAAGGGATTTTGCATTAAAACATGATTGAAAACAGTTTTTGGTGGTTGTTTTTTATAAATGATCATTTTGCGTTTAAAAAACATTCCAGCCAATTTCGAAATCCTGATGTGGCCCTCAAGCCAAAAACTTTGCCTGCCCCTGCTGTAAGTGATGGCAGCTGGAACCTAATTTTCTCTTTGTAGATGGCTCTGTCCTTTAAAGAACACTTACTGGCTGATAAACTCTGATCAGTTCTCCATCGATCCTGTGGCTGTCAACAGCCAAGTGAGTCCTGCCATCGATCTACAGGGAGAGGCTACCTGTCTACCTGTCGCCCAACCTGTCTTTAACCTCCTCAGGGTATATGTCATCATGTATTAGTCATAATCACTCTTTATACTGTCTGGCAGAGTCATTCTATGTACAAGCACATCATTGAGACAGAGTGCCCGCGATACAGTATGTCTGTGAGACTAAACTTTAAACAGGCTATTAAACATCTCTCCACTGCTCGACTCCAGAGAAATTGAATGGATACCAAAAAGGTCATGAGCGATGACTCATCACATGCCCTATGAAAGTGACACAGATAACACAGTGAAAAAAAATGTGTATGGAGAAGTTGCCAATTCGACTCACAAAGACACAGTAGCTTTTTTATGTCCTCTATGCGTGTTTGTGCCGAGGTTGTGGAAGTTTCTGGGATGTAGTGATTGTCAAATAAGCGTATTAGGGTTGTAAGACTGTCCCCACTCTGCAGTAGGAACAAAGCAAGCAGCATCCATCCATGATGTCGCAAAAAAATCAAGAAATAGTAAAGCACCCTTTGCTGGCTCTAACAGCTGCCCAATCAATTGGCTGCCTGTTCTTGGTAAACTGATGGAGAGAATTGTATTTGAACAAATACAATGCTACTGACTTTCAGCATGCATATATGGAAGGGCACTCAACTTATACTGCACTGACTCAGATGACTGATGATTGGCTAAAATAAATGGACAGTAATATGATAGTTGGAGCTGTACTGCTAGATTTCAGATGACTGATGATTGGCTAAAATAAATGGACAGTAATATGATAGTTGGAGCTGTACTGCTAGATTTCAGATGACTGATGATTGGCTAAAATAAATGGACAGTAATATGATAGTTGGAGCGGTACTGCTAGATTTCAGTAAAGCCTTTGATGTTATTGATCATCATTTGTTATTGAAGAAACAAACTAGTTATGGCTTTACATCACTTGCCATCACATGGTTGGAGAGTTACTTATCCAATAGAACTCAGAGAGTTCTTCCCTAACATCAGATAGCTTCTCTTACATCAGATATGTACAGTTCGGTATCACTCAGGGCAGTTGCCTTTGGCTATTTTTGCAAATGATTTGCCACATAAAACTAAAATGTTGAAGGAAGCTGAACTCCTAGGAGTACCATTTGATGGTTAGTTATCGTGGTCAAGTCATATTGACAAAGTTGTTGTGAAGTTGGGGAGAGGTATGTCTATTATAAAAAGATAATCTGCGTTTTTGACACAAAGATCAACTGTACTAGTTGTTCAGGCTTCGATTTTGTCCCATCTTGATTACTGTCCTGTAATATGGTCAGATGCAGCAAAGACCTAGCAAAGCTGCAGCTGGCTCAAAACCAAGCAGCACGCCTTGCCCTTAACCAGTGGTGTGTATTCATGGATACCAAGGGCAGCCAGGCTTCCCCAATAAATTCACAAAGATTTTTTGTGAATGGCATTGGCGTTTCTCTACAAGTAGGGTGAGTCAACATGTTTTTCTACTTGCACACACACACATACACACACAGAAATCAGAACCATGGACAGCCACATCATATTTAGCTTACGTTGATTGGACTAAATTGTTTTTGGTATCTTTTAGTTGTCACTGTATTAGGCTAAGCCTAGGTGACTTGATGTTGAAATGTTGAAGTTGAAATGGTGCTGGAAAAGTGGAGGCAGCTCCTGTTTTCTTTGCGACTTGCGGTATCTCTCTGTGCTTGTAAATCAATAGTTGTTTAGCAGTCCGAAAATGTTGGAAACACTAACTTGCTTGACCATGCTGTAGGTCATGTAACTGTTTGTTACATGCAATATGCTTTGTGGACTTGACCAGACAGAGGTGTGGTTCAATATATTCTGCCACTGTGTCTTCTTATTGTCTCTGCCTTAGGCCTATATATCACGGTGGGAAGGCATATGAACTAACAGGTTATAGATCAAGCAATGCAATTATCACAACCCATAGGTTGTAATATGGCATTTCTTTCTGGCTTGGCTTCCACAGTGATTTTACCCACGCATCGCTACTGCCCTTAACTGCACACACAGAGCTAGCATCAACAATATGGATGACAGTCTTTCATAGTTGAGAGTTGAGGAGAAATTAACTACTTCTCTTCTAGTTTTTTAAATAATAATATGTGTTTTGAAAATGCCTAACCACTTCTATAATCGATTTGCATATACTTCAAACAGACATATGTAATGAGCTGAAAACAAAGTCACTAAAAACAGACACCCCTTTATTATTTGTATCTTTTTAAACCAATTTCTTGATGTATTTATCTTAATTAATCTAAATTGTATATTCTACACGCTTTAGCATTAGTAGTCCATCAGGCCAATAGATGGCGGTGCTGCACTGTATTAATAGGAGAAACAACCATTTCTGGCCAAGCACATGCGCAGCATTCTTCAGAATAAATTAAGCGGGGGTCCTAATATACAAAAACAAAAACTGTGAACCGTGTACTCTACTATTCAGCCTAACTTTGTCTCCCCCGAGAGATCCACTCAATGACCTTAACTCTCCATCCATCAGCCTCTTTCTGGGGGTGGTGGGGTAGAGGGGAGCAACCTCTCTCTTAAAAACAGTTGTCCCCTCAAGGTGAGTCACCTCCCTCTGTGTCTTTACCCGCCTTGCCAAGAGCCAAGGATATTGATCTTCCCTTGCTCTGCTTCCGCTCATAACCAGGATCAATAGACGTGATGTTCGCAATGTGAGAGAGAGAGAGAGAGAGAGAGAGGGCGAGAGGGAGAGAGAGCGAGCGAGAGGAGACAGACAGACAGACAGACAGACAGACAGACAGACAGACAGACAGACAGACAGACAGACAGACAGACAGACAGACAGACAGACAGACAGACAGACAGACAGACAGACAGACAGACAGTGTAAAAGCTCATGTTCTGGTTATGTTCTGATTTTCACTGATGGCTAAACCTCCCGTCCACACCTGTAGAGTCTGGTGCAACTCCAGCCAGTCTGTATTGCCTGTAAGAGTCCGCTTAACGGACAGACAGCTACCAGGGACTGGATCCACAGCCTATTATGGCCTCTGTAGTAATAATTATGATAATTGGTGTGTTGCTATGACTACATATGGGTGATGTTCACAAAGTGAAAGTACTGAAAGGTAGGCATGACCTACTTACTGTATGTTATATGAGAGTGTGGTGACTCTTAGACCACATGAATAACACATCTTATGAACTTCATTTGAAGATGTTTTTTTCTTTGCTGTCTGTTTTAATGGGTGAACCTCTAGAGGGTGAAAGCGAGTTAGCCTCCTGCAATAGTTGATACTGGCTCTACAAATAAGCAGAGATATCCAAAAACCTTTTGGCGGTACAGTCCCAGTCAAAGGTTAAGACACACCTACTCATTCAAGGGTTTTTCTTTATTTTAACTATTTCCTACATTGTAGAATAATAGTGAAGACATCACAACGATGAAATAACACATATGGAATCATGTAGTAACCAAAAATAGTGTTAAACAAATCAAAATATATTTTTGATTTTAGATTCTTCTAAGTAGCCACCCTTTGTTTTGATGACAGCTTTGCACACACTTGGCATTCTAGCTAAGATTTTGATAGTATGATGTTGACATGGTCAGTCCAATCAAAGCTACTGTAGATATAACGTGATTTGACGTCATTTTATCTGTGGCCAATGACCTTGAGCCTTCTTGGATGGGCACTTCTAATGTAACTCTATGGCAGCACCAAAGGGGCTTAAATTTTCAAGCTCTACCATTAGATTTGGTGATTCAAGCTCTACCCTTAGATTTGGAGTCCCCATGAGTGACAGAACACTGAGCCAATCACGGCGCAACTAGAGAACATTACCAACCCCTATGCTGTGTATTTTCTGCTGGCTGCCACACCACCACAGAAAGCGCTGAGCTAGCCTGAAACACCTGCATTTTGGAGCTGCCTTACTCAAGAAGCGCTCTGCCCCACCTGCCCTGAATGTCGGGTCAACACTGGCCTCGACACAGTCCTGCCTCGGCACTCTACAGACAATTTCTTTGACCTCATGGCTTGGTTTTCGCTCTGACATGCACTGTCAACTGTGGGACCTTATATAGACAGGTGTGTGGGACCGAGAGACTGAAAAACAGCTTCTATCTCAAGGCCATCAGACTGTTAAATATACATCTTGAAATCACTGGCCACTTTAATAATGGAACACTAGTCACTTTAATAATGTTTACATATTTTTGCATCATCTCATATGTATATACTTTATTCTATTCTACTGTATTTTAGTCTATGCCTCTCCAACATTGCTCATCCTAATATTTATATATTCATTAATTCCATTATTATACTTTTACTTTTAGGTTGTGTGTATTGTGTTTATTGTTATGAATTGTTAGATATTACTGCACTGTTGGAGCTAGAAACACAAGCATGTGTATGTGACAAATAAAATTTGATTTGATTTTGTTTTTTATGTGCCTTTCCAAATCATGTCCAATCAATTGAATGTACCACAGGTGGGCTCCAGTGAAGTTGTAGAAGCATCTAAAGGATGATCAATGGAAAGAGATTGCACCTGAGCTCAATTTCAAATCCCATAGAAAGGGTCTGATTTTTGTGTGTAGATTGATGAGGATTACTTTTTTTGAAATCAATTTTAGAATAAGGCTGTAACGTAACAAAATGTGGAAAAAACTAAGGGGTCTGAATACTTTCCAAACGCACTGTAAGTGATTGAGCTAAAAATTGATATCAGGAACCACGATTTCAGTGTGGGGGTCGTACGTACTGTATTAGAAATGGCAGCAGAGCTGACCGACTAATTGAGTTGGTATTATGCAGGAAATTAAGTGAGAAAATCTCTTTTCAGGTGACTAATCCTCGGAGATACAAAAATATCCCACATTTATTTACACATTGTGATGGCTCTCTGAATAACCATCAATCATGACATAAGAGCAACCTAGGTGTTGGATTACATCATCTTTGCTCTTTAAACTTAATCTATGTGTAACCAGTGTGAAACGGCTAGCTAGTTAGCGGTGCGCCCTAGTAGCATTTCAATCAGTGCCGTCACTCACTCTGAGACCTTAAAGTAGTTGTTTCCCTTGCTCTGCAAACGTCATGGCTTTTGTGGAGCGATAGCTAACAATGCTTTGTGCGAGGCAGTTGTTGATGTGTTCAGAGGGTCCCTGGTTTGAGCCCATGTTGGAGCAAGGAGAGGGACGGCAGCAACACTGTTACATATGGATATTTATAACCATCAAAAGGCATACCACCTGCACCTCATTTTTATTCCATTAGTCAACTGTGGTATCTTTTCTTGTAATAATGTTAGGTGCATGTAATATTCTAGTGCATGGAACATATACTATCTATAAACATGACAGAACATATAGTGAGACACATGTCAACTGTGAGAGCTTTCTCTGTTAAAAAGCATAAATATGCAATTTTAGCTATACAAGACAGGCATTTATCAATGCTGATTAAAATAAATTCAAGTCCCATGACAGCATGAGTAAAGTATAAGTTCCTTGAAAGGCATGCCTACACAGTTACAGTAATCAATTGATGGCTGATTGATGGACGCAAATGGATTTTCAGACTCCTGTTTTCATGGTCTTTGGAGGGGTTCTCTAGTACAGTCTTGATCATATCCAGGTGAAGATTTATGGTATGTAATGATTCAGGCAAACGCCTATACAAGTACTGCACATATGTCTGTTATCACGCTGCGACAGCTCCTGGAGAGCCACCGTGGATGGGGGATGAGAAGTCCATGACAGAGTATACCGCATGACGATCAATATCACTTTTTTAATCACGCTAATGTCTGGCAAAGATCCCAATCATGCAAATAGCACAGACCACAAGTACCACAAGAGTACAACACAAACAAAGCAAGCAGAAATCAATGCTGAGGACAAATACTGACACAGAACGTCACAGTAAACCACGATTAGAAGTATTTTGGCCATGACTTAAGAATCATTGACAGTAGAGCAAATTCAGACAATGGTCATTAAAGCTGGAATCCTTAGTTGCTACACCCATTTTTGGACTTTGGAATTAATGATACAGTATACCCATTGATTCTTGAAAAATATAACTTGTAAATGCCTCATGAGCTTATTTAACTGTCCTACTCCATCAGAACCCAAAATACAAGCTTGTTTTACTCCAATGTTTGTAAACAATGTACCGTAATTTCCGGACTATATGCCACAACTTTTTCCCCAGGCTTTGAACCTCGCGGCTTAAACAATGACGCGGCTAATATATGGATTTTTCCCGCTTTCATTTCTCCAAAAAAACACATTCTGTGATGTGCTCAGTTTTTTGGCGGCATGAAGCTTTCATTAGACCAATGAAATTGCCGAACGGGTTAAGGTCAAACAACTTTTTTGTTTACTGTTTAGATTAAATCGAGCGCTCTCAAACTTCCCATCATTCTGATTACGGTAGTCATTTTGTCACCCTGATTCCTGGGGGCACAACAAAGTATTTGCAGCCACTCGACATCAGTGTAAATCGTGCATTTAAGGTGGCGCTCCGTGTTCAGTGGGAGGCTTGGATGACAAGTGGGGAGAAATCCTTCACTGAAACGGGCCGCATGCGAAGAGCAACTTATGGTCAAGTCTGCCAGTGGGTCCTGACAGCATGGAGCTTTGTCAAAAAATCCACTATCATCAACGGGTTTCGAAAGGCTGGACTGCTGCGTGTTGAAGAGGGCTCAGCGGGGGATTTGCCTCCGGATGAAAGTGACGAGAGCAACAATGAAAACGATCCAATATCGGATGAAGCAATTCTGAGGCTATTCAACTCCGACACCGAAGGAGATGACTTCAGTGGTTTCAGTGCACCGGAGGAGGAAGATAGTGACCAATGACTTTCTTGGTAGGCTACTGTTTACTGCTAATTTTAGATTTTTTGTTACAAGCCGTGTTTCGATAAAGCCTATTTATTTTTGTTACAAGCCGTGTTTCGATAAAGCCTATTTATTTTTGTTACAAGCCGTGTTTCGTTAAAGCCTATTTATTTTTGTTACAAGCCGTGTTTCGTTAAAGCCTATTTATTTTTGTTACAAGCCGTGTTTCGTTAAAGCCTATTTATTTTTGTTACAAGCCGTGTTTCGTTAAAGCCTATTTATTTTTGTTACAAGCCGTGTTTCGTTAAAGCCTGTGTAAAGTTCATTTGTTTCAATGTACCGGTAGGCACCTGCAGTTTATAGACATGTGCGGCTTATTTATGTTCAAAATAATATATATTTTTTAATTCAGTGGGTGCGGCTTATATTCAGGTGCGCTTAATAGTCCGGAAATTACGGTAAATGTAAACAAACACTGTATAGCCTCAAAACAAGGTTAAAACTATCATTTTGATATTCAGTCCTGACTATGAATTTGAGAGTGATTATCTTTCTCCAAGCTCATCCCCCAGCTTTTTTACCAAAACACAGGTGGGGCAGCAGCTTTGCTGTAGTTTCAATTAAGGATTCCAGCTTTAAAGATGTGTGGGACTGACCGATTTTTCTCTATGATACAAACAGCACCAACATATAACACAAATCCATGCAACTGGTATCATACAGCAGTAGTGGCAGTCCATCCTGTGGCCTGTATCTCACTGTTAGGGCAGTGTGGAACAGTAAGTATCAGATACTATACGTCTAAATGCAATGACATCACAATATGTTTACAGGTACCACCACCGATAGTCCATTTGCTGTCCGTCCTTTGTGCGTGTCCCATTAGTCTGGCAAGCCCTCTATCCCCTGTCCTCTCTCCAGCAACGTTGTGACCCTCCTGACACCTCCATAAGGTCAGCTATAGAGTCTTAAACGACTTCTGGTGTGATGGGGTGCCAGTGCGCTGTCTCCACCTGTCCCTGGCTGCACATGTCCCTCCAGTGTTCCTGTCCTGCCTCTGGGGCCTCGCAGCCAATCAACACACGGCCCAGCATGCTGCTCTTCGTGTAGAGCCACCCCTGTTGGAGAGATAAATGTTTCATTGGTTGCTCTCTGACCATATATAGTAAAGTGAAGTCTGAGACATTTCTTTTGTAGAAAAATAACATTCAGATAGTTGTAAGACGCAAATGCACAGAAGATACATTTGATGGAAGACTTGTAACATAATTGAGGATGTAATAAAAACTGTGGACAAACAAGTTATTACATTATCTGTTATTACATTATCCATGGTTGCACTCTCCTAATTCTTCACCACTGATTCATTCCTACCTGCATGATGATGAACTCCAGACCAAGAGGCAGCTGAGTGATGTCACCAACAGGCAGGTCAAAGAGAAAGGGAGCGTTCCAATAATAATTATTATCTTTCGTCGCTCTGTGTTTCATAATTTTCCTTCAGTTCACAAGAGGCTGAATACATCTCACTGGAGAAAGCATCCAAGCAAGCGAAACAGCGCTCCTCTGTCTCTGTATGTGTAGGCCATCTTTCTGATGCTGTCTGGTCAAAAAGAGTATGACGTTGCCGCCGGTGGCATCGAATGAAAGGGAAGCCAGCAAGCATTTGGCCTCCCTTCATAATTTTTTTAATAAAATAATAGCCAATCAGCGTTGAGCTAAACTGAGTGAGCTCAACTGTGAATGGTCCTAGTACACCATAAAAAAGTGTCAAGGGAAGCCAGTTTGGATTTGGCTTCAATCCAATCACATCACATCAAGAGTATACGTCATTTACAGAAACAACTTGAATTGTTGCATCTCTTTGTGTTGTTGTCCTCCAGTGGCTAGCTAGCTAGCTTGCTAAAATTGGCCCTTTGCTAAATTAGCCATGGATGGAGATAGGGAGTTGGACTTGTGGTTTTTCTTAATTCTCTGTACTGGCTAATGATTATAACAGCAATACTGTTCCAACCATAAATTCATACATTGTGCCCCTGGCCTGAGAGGATGGAAATTCAATATGTAGCTAGATGTAGAAGACTAATGTTAACTAGCTAACGTTGCCCTTGAAAAGAAGTTTGGCTAGCGAGCAAGCATTTTAGCCAGAGACTCTAGGACAACAAAAAATGAAAGGGTGTACTGTATGACATAGTGATAGACCGTTTCTTCAACGTGAAAGAGAGGAGGATGGCATTGGAATTTCTTTACATGTAGGGTGAGTCAACATGTTTTTCTACTTGCACGAACATGCACGCACGCACCTACACACACAGAAATCAAGGACAGCCACATCATATTTAGCTTACTGTACAAAGATTGAACTAAATTGATTTTGGTATCTTTTAGTTGTCACTGTATTAGACTAGGTGATTTGATAATGTTGAAATGTTGAAGTTGAAATGGTGCTGGAATAGTGGAGACAGTTTTCTTTGCGACTTGCGGTAACTCTCCGTGCTTGTAAATCAATAGTTGTTTAGTAGTCCGAAAACATTGGAAACATGAACTTGCTTGACCATTCTGTAGGTCATGTAACTGTTTGTTACATGCAATATGCTTTGTGGACTGATGTTGCTCTCAGGTTTTGTGATGAAACAAAGCTGTGGTTCAATTTATTCTGCCTGTCACACCCTGATCTGTTTCACCTGTCTTTGTGCTTGTCTCCATCCCCCTCTAGGTGTCACCCATCTTCCTGTACTTATGCAGTACCTGTGTTTTCTGTTTGTCTGTTGCCAGTTTGTCTTGTTTGTTCCAGTCAACCATGGTTTGTCCTGTCAGCTCTTGTCTTTTCCCAGACTCTCTTTTTCTCGCCCTCCTGGTTTTTGACCCTTGCCTGTCCTGACCCTGAACCCGCCCGCCTGACCACTCTGCCTGCCCCTGAGCCTGCCTGCCGTCCTGTAACTTTGCCAGATCTGGATTACCGACCTCTGCCTGACCTGACCCTGAGCCTGCCTGCCTTCCTGTACCTTTGCCCCACCTCTGGATTACCGACCTCTGCCTGACCTGACCCTGAGCCTGCCTGCCATCCTGTACCTTTGCCTCTGTGGCTGTAATAAACATTGTTACTTCGACAAGGTCTGCATCTGGGTCTTACCTTATCCTGATACTGCCGCTGTCTTCTTATTGTCTCGGCCTAACGCGTATATATCCCAGTCGCAAGGCATATGAACTAACAGGTTATAGATCAAGCAACGCAATTATCACAACACATAGGTTGTAATATGGCATTTCTTTCTAGCTTGGCTTCCACAGTGATTTTACCCATGTATCGCTACTGCCCTTAACTGCACACACAGAGCTAGCATCAACAATGTGGATGACAGTCTTTCATGGTTGAGAGTTGAGGAGAAATGTTTTAAATAATCATTTGTGGATCACGTGACCCTTGAACGAGATGGCCGCATGAATTAAGAGCTCCGCACAAGTAGTTTCCAATTCCTAACTTTACCTCCACTTCAAGTAAGGAAAAAAAATGTATGAAATGAATTGAAATGTATGCATTCACTACTGTAAGTTGCTCTGGATAAGAGCGTTTGCTAAATGACTAAAATGTAAATGTAAAGTTTAAACTCCTTTTAGCTTTAGTCAAAAAGTCATGGCGGCTACAAAAGGCGACATTACAGGTGACATTTTTACCCGGCCTTGAGCACTAGCGGCGGAAAAAGGCTCCAAGAAGCAGCTAGCTTCAGAAAAAGCTAGCTCCATTAGCCAGGAGCAAGAGGACCCGTCCCCCTCCGAGGCCCAAGAAATGCCAACCTCGCACTCTGTCGAAGACATCCTTTCTGAGCTGAGATCCCAACATACAGAACTCAACATTAAATTAGATGCCATTAACTCTCTGCTCAGTGCGATAGGGGGCAAGGTGACATTCCTGGAAAATGCTTTGCCTGACATCAACAACAAGATAACCATCAACGCGGGGCGCCTGGACGAGGCAGAGGGGCGAATCCTATCCATGGAAAACTTATTGACAGACGCCATGGAAACAATAGCATATGCTAAAAAGAAAATAGAGCATCTGGAAGAGAAAACAGAGGACCTGGAAAACAGGGGGCGAAGGAATAATTGTGTTCTATTAAATCTGGGTGAAAAAGAAGAGGGAAACATGCCACTGATCCGCTACCTGCAAGACAAACTTCCCGGGTGGCTCCACCTGTCCACCGACAGGCCCATAGAACTCGAGAGAGCCCACCGAGCACTGAGGCCCCCACCAGCAGCCAGACAACCACCGCGCCCAATCACCATATGTTTCTTGAGATTCACTGACAAGGAACGAGTCCTACAGGCGGCGAAAATCAACACCATTACAGTGGGAAACGCCAAACTCACTTTACACCAGGACCTGTCAGCTGGAATACGCCAAAAGCACCGAGAGTTTGAGGAGGTGAAGAAATACTCCATTGACCGAGGCATCTTTAGGGGATTCGGCTGGGATGTTCAGAGATTGTTATTTTATGTACACCATTTATTTTCCTTTTATGTGAACGCAGCTGTAACTATTATCCACCTTTACCCAGAGATGACTTGCACTAAAATTCGATTACTGTTCGATGACGATGACTAGTACCTTAAATCTACTGACATGGAACTGCCATGGTCTAGGTCTCAACTCCCCCTTCACTCCTGAGGAGATCCTGGAGGCAATGACCTCCATGCCACCTAATAGGTCCCCAGGCCCAGATGGATTCCCCAGAGAGTTCTACAAAGCTTTTTGGCCCCAGCTTAGCCCTATTTTCAGTTCTCCCAGACTCAATGCACACAGCTCGCATTACAGTGTTGCTCAAAAAAGATAAGGACCCTCTATCCTGCTCGTCCTTCTGGCCCATAAGCTTGTTGGATTTCGACTACAAAATAATTACCAAATTGCTTGCCAAAAGACTAAACACTCTTCTTCCCAAAATAATAAAAGCTGACCAAACTGGATTTATTAGAGACAGATACTCTTCTGATAACATTCGCCGACTTTTTGATATTATTGATCAAGTAAACGCACAGAAGACCCCTGTCCTGCTGGCTTCACTGGATGCTGAGAAGGCGTTCGACAGGATGAAGTGGAGCTTTCTGTTCGCAGTCTTAGAAAAGTTCAATATCGGCCCAAACTTTATTAAATGGATTAAGTCCCTATACTCTTATCCAAATGCCATGGTGACTACTAACGGACTGAACTCTGACAGATTCCCTTTGGGATGGGGCACAAGACAAGGGTGCTCGCTGTCCTCCCTGCTCTACTTGTTGGGGGTGGAGCCTCTGGCAGAGTTGATAAGGAGCAATCCAAGTATGATGGGTGTCTCTGCAGTCGGCCTGCAGCCCAAGATTTCGCTTTACGCAGATGATGTCTTGCTCTACATATCCAACCCTGAGAAATCCCTCCCATTTTAGACACAATTGCTCAGTATGACAAGTTTTCAGGATATAAGATACATTTTAACAAATCCACTGTCTGCCCTCTCAATCTTACACTCACCAGCTCTATGAAGACACTATGTCCATTTCAATGGAAGACACAGGGGTTTCAATACCTTGGGATCTTCATAACACCAGATCTGAATAGCCTTTTCAAGGAAAATTATCTTCCACTCCTGGATCGAATCAAGAACGATCTCCAAACCTGGATCTCCCTCCCAATTAACCTAGTCGGAAGAATTAATGTCATCCGTATGAACATCCTCCCTAGACTGAACTATTTATTTCAGATGCTCCCATGCTATCTCCTAGTTTCCTTTTTCAAAACAACTAACCAAAGCGTCACCAAATTTATATGGGGCAATAAAAAACCTAGGATCAAGTTCTCCACACGATCGAAACCTGAATCTAAAGGTGGTCTCGCCCTTCCCTCCCTTCAATTGTACTACTGGTCTGCCCAAATCCGCAACATGCTAACATGGATCACAAACAGACAAGAGTCAACGTGGATTCAGATAGTGTCACGTCCTGGCCAGTATAAGGGTTAATTGTTATTGTAGTTTGGTCAGGACATGGCAGAGGGTATTTGTTTTTGTCACGATTCCCACCGACGGTGGCGCCCCCTCCTGCTCGGGTGGCGCTCGGCGGTCGTCGTCACCGGCCTATTAGCTGCCACCGATTCCCTTTTGCTTTTCCCTTTTTTTTTATTTTAGACACCTGTGGTCAATTAGCCATTAGATGGGCTATTTAGTTTAGCTGGCCCGCTCCTTGTCGTGCGGGATTAATTATTGTTATCGACTGTCTTGTTCGTGTCAGCCTCGCATTGTCGCACCTTGTATTTATTCCCCTGTGTTTGGGAACTTTGTTTTTTCAAAGTGTTATTAAAAAACAACACTCCCTGTGCTCGTTGCTTCCTGCGCCTCATTCCTAACAACACGACTACCAACGCCGTTACAGAATCCCGCACCATCATAAAGGCATGGAATCAGCGGAAGCAGCGGGCACTCCTCTGCCCTCGATGGAGGAACGCGTGCTCCATCACACGACAGTCCTACATCGCATCAGATCGGCAATGGACCAGATGATGGAGAGGATGGACCGATGGGAGAGAAGTGGTATCCTCTCTCCACCTCCACCTCCCCCGATACAGCCATCTTCGCCTCCCATGACGTCTGGCTCTGGCGCGCTTCGTTTGGCGCTCCCGAGGGAGTACGATGGGGCGGCGGCTGGGTGCCAGGGGTTTTTGCTCCAGCTTGAGCTGTACCTGGCCACCGTCAGACCTGCTCCCACGGGGGAGGAGAGCGTGAGTGCCCTCGTTTCCTGCCTGACGGGACGAGCTCTGGAGTGGGCTAATGCGGTCTGGAACGGTCCAGACTCGGCGAGGGACCACTACCCAGAGTTCACCCGCCGCTCTTCCTTCCGGAGGGTGGTCGAACACGGCTGTTCCACCTCAGGCAGGAGACGAGGAGTGCTCAGGACTTCGCGCTGGAGTTCAGGACCTTGGCTGCTGGGGCGGGGTGGAACGACAGGGCCCTCATAGACCACTACCGCTGCAGTCTCCGGGCGGAGGTCCGCAGGGAGCTGGCCTGTCAGGACACAGCTCTGTCCCTGGACGAGCTGATAGATATGTCCATACGTCTGGACAATTTGCTGGCTGCCTGCGGGCGTTCGGAGAGGGTCCTGCCCGTTCCACCCCCGTGCACCCCCGCCCCTACCCCTATGGAGGTAGGGGGGGCCGTGCCATGGGGCACCGGAGGAGGTGGCTCCTCCTGCACCAGCTGTGGTCGGAGAGGACACACGGCCGACCGGTGCTGGAGGAGCCAGTCTGGGAGTCGAGATGGCAGGCAGAACACTTCTCGGTCACCTCAGGTGAGTCAGCACCAGATTCACCCAGAACCCCCTGTTGGCCACGTGTTTTGTTTACTACATTTTTCCCCTCTTCCCAGCATAGGGCGCTAGTCGATTCAGGCGCAGCTGGGAATTTCATGGACCGTGGACTTGCCATTAAGCTGGGCATTCCGCGGGTGCCGATAGATTCCCCTTTCCCCGTGCACTCCCTAGATAGCCGACCATTAGGGTCATGGCTAGTCAGGGAGTCTACGGTGCCACTGGACATGGTAATGCAGGTGAATCATATGGAACGCATTAGTTTTTTCCTTATTGATTCGCTTGCGTTTCCGGTGGTGCTGGGGGTCCCCTGGCTGGCTGGTCACAATCCCCGTATTTCGTGGAAACAGGGGGTTCTCCAGGGGTGGTCAGAGGAGTGTTCAGGGAGGTGTCTAGGAGTTTCCATAGGTGCCACGTCGGTGGAAAGTCCAGACCAGGTGTCCACCGTGCGCATTCCCCCTGAATACGCCGATTTGGCGATCGCTTTTTGTAAAAAGAGGGCGACTAAATTACCACCTCATCGACAGGGGGATTGTGCGATAGATCTCCAGGTTAACGCTGCTCTTCCCAGGAGTCACGTGTACCCCTTGTCACAGGAGGAGACGGCGGCTATGGAGACATATGTCACGGAATCCCTGGGACAGGGGTACATTCGGCCCTCCATCTCACCCGCTTCCTCGAGTTTATTTTTTGTGAAGAAAAAGGAGCGAGGTCTGCGTCCGTGCATTGATTACCCGAGGTCTAAACGATATCACGGTGGGGTTTAGTTACCCACTACCTCTCATCGCTACGGCGGTGGAATCATTTCACGGAGCACAGTTCTTCACAAAACTGGATCTCAGGAGCGTGTATAATCTGGTGCGTATCAAGAAGGGAGACGAGTGGAAAACCGCCTTTAGTACCACATCAGGCCATTATGAGTACCTCGTCATGCCGTATGGGTTGAAAAATGCTCCAGCCGTTTTTCAATCCTTTGTTGACGAAATTCTCAGGGACCTGCACGGGCAGGGCGGGATTGTCTATATCGATGACAATCTGATATATTCCGCCACCTGCTCCGCGCATGTGTCCCTGGTGCGCAAGGTGCTTGGTAGACTGCTGGAGCATGACCTATACGTTAAGGCTGAGAAGTGTGAGTTTTCCAAACGAGCCGTCTCCTTTCTGGGTTTTCGCATTTCCACCACGGGGGTGGTGATGGAGTGTGACCGCGTTAAGGCCGTGCGTAATTGGCCGACTCCAACCACGGTGAAGGAGGTGCAGCGGTTCTTAGGCTTTGCCAATTACTACCGGAGGTTTATCCGGGGTTTTGGCCAGGTAGCGGCTCCCATTACCTCACTGCTGAAGGGGGGCCGGTGCGTTTGCGATGGTCGACGAAGGCGGACGGAGCCTTCAAGAAGTTGAAGACGCTGTTCACCGACGCACCCGTGTTGGCGCACCCGGACCCGTCTTTAGCGTTCGTAGTGGAGGTGGTCGCATCCGAGGCTGGGGTGGGTGCCGTGCTATCACAGCGCTCGGGTACGCCATCGAAACTCTGCCCCTGCGCTTTCTTTTCGAAGAAGCTCAGTTCGGCGGAGCGTAACTACGATGTGGGGGACAGGGAGTTGCTAGTGGTGGTCAAAGCTCTGAGGGTGTGGCGGCACGGGCTTGAGGGGGCTAAACACCCCTTTCTCATCTGGACCGACCACCGAAACCTGGAGTACATCCGGGCAGCGAGGAGACTGAATCCACGTCAGGCGAGGTGGGCCATGTTCTTCGCCCGGTTTAGGTTTACCATCTCCTATAGACCGGGTTTCCTGAATACTAAGGCCGACGCGCTGTCCCATCTCTATAACACGGAGGACCGGCCCATCGATCCAACTCCCATCATTCCAGCGTCTAGGCTGGTGGCACCAGTGGTATGGGAGGTGGACGCGGACATCGAGCGGGCATTGGTGTTGGAACCTGCGCCTGCGCAGGTGCCCATGGGGCGCATGTATGTGCCGCTCGGTGTTCGTGATCGTTTGATTCGGTGGGCGCACACGCTACCTACTGCGGGTCATCCTGGTGAGGCGAGGACAGTGCGGAGTCTAAGGGGGAAGTACTGGTGGCCCACCTTGGCTAAGGACGTGAGGTCCTATGTCTCTTCCTGTTCGGTGTGTGCCCAGAGTAAGGCTCCTAGGCATCTACCGAGAGGGAAGTTACAGCCCCTCCCCGTTCCACAACGACCATGGTCGCACCTGTCCATCGACTTCTTGACAGATCTTCCCCCCTCTCAGGGGAACACGGCGATTCTAGTGGTTGTGGATCGGTTCTCTAAGTCCTGCCGTCTCCTCCCATTGCCCGGTCTCCCTACGGCCCTGCAGACTGCGGAGGCCCTATTTACCCATGTCTTCCGGCACTATGGGGTGCCGGAGGACATTGTCTCTGATCGAGGTTCCCAGTTCACATCCAGGGTCTGGAGAGCGTTTATGGAGCGGCTGGGGGTCTCGGTCAGTTTGACCTCCGGTTATCACCCCGAGAGCAATGGGCAGGCGGAGAGGGTGAACCAGGAGGTGGGCAGGTTCCTGAGGTCGTATTGCCAGGACCTGCCAGGGGAGTGGGCGAGGTATATTCCCTGGGCTGAATTAGCCCAGAACGCACTTCGCCACTCCTCTACTAACATATCACCCTTTCAGTGTGTGTTAGGTTACCAGCCGGTCCTGGCACCATGGCACCGGAGCCAGACCGAAGCTCCTGTGGTGGAGGACTGGGTCCAGCACTCCAAGGAGACCTGGAGAGCCGTCCAGGACTCACTAAAGGAGGCAAGTGCACGGCAGAAGAGGAGTGCTGACCGCCACCACAGTGAGGCGCCCGTGTTCGCACCGGGAGACAGGGTCTGGCTCTCGACCCGGAACCTGCCCCTCCACGTGCCCTGCCGGAAGCTGGGGCCGCAGTGTGAGGGGCCCTTCAAAGTCCTGAGGAGGATAAACGAGGTGTGTTATCGGTTGCAACTCCCTTCCTATTACCGTATTAACCCCTCGTTTCATGTGTCTCTCCTCAGGCCGGTGGTAGCTGGTCCCCTTCACGAAGATGAGGTGCCGGAGGTCCCTCCGCCCCCTCTGGACATTGGGCGGTCCCCATTGGGCGAGGGGCCTGCAGTACCTCGTGGACTGGGAGGGGTACGGCCCGAAGGAGAGGTGCTGGGTGCCGGCGGAGGACGTCCTGGACCCATCTATGTTGAGGGATTTCCACCACCTCCGTCCGGATCACCCTGCGCCTCGCCCTCCGGGTCGACCTCGAGGCCGGTGTCGGCGCGCTGCGGGAGCCACGCGTCAGGAGGGGGGTACTGTCACGATTCCCACCGACGGTGGCGCCCCCTCCTGCTCGGGTGGCGCTCGGCGGTCGTCGTCACCGGCCTATTAGCTGCCACCGATTCCCTTTTGCTTTTCCCTTTTTTTTTATTTTAGACACCTGTGGTCAATTAGCCATTAGAGGGGCTATTTAGTTTAGCTGGCCCGCTCCTTGTCGTGCGGGATTAATTATTGTTATCGACTGTCTTGTTCGTGTCGGCCTGGCATTGTCGCACCTTGTATTTATTCCCTTGTGTTTGGGAACTTTGTTTTTTCAAAGTGTTATTAAAAAACAACACTCCCTGTGCTCGTTGCTTCCTGCGCCTCATTCCTAACAACCCGACTACCAACGCCGTTACAGTTTTATGTGGTTCGGGGTGGTGTTTTTCTAGAAGGGCATTTGATTTATGTATTCCGGGGTTTTTGGGCACTGTTTGATATTCATGTAATTCTATGTTTAGTCTAGTGATTCTGGTTCTATGTTTAGGTAATTGGGGTGGAGACTCTAAATTGAAGGCAGGTGTGTTCTATTTGCCTTTGATTGAGAGTCCCATATATTAGGGTGTGTTTGTATTTTGTGGGAGATTGTTCTGTGTTTAGCCGTGTGCCTTGCCAGACTGTTATTTTGTCGTAGTGTTTCAGTGTACGTGTTTGTTGTTTTCAGTTTTCCTTCTTTATTTAATAAAGAGGATGAGTACACTTATTTCTGCTGCATTTCGGTCCTCCTTTCCCAACGACAACCGTGACAGATAGAAGCCCAATCCTGTGGTTCATTGCCCCTAAGCTCAATTATATTCATTAACCTCTTTGCTATAGGGGGCAGTATTTTCACGGCCGGATGAAAAACGTACCCAAATTAAACGGCCTATCCAATCTCTTAGTCACCAGGCAGACCACTGAGAAACGGAGCTACTATACTCTGCCCAGAGACAGGAGACACCTCAATCTGCTTTCTGAAGGCTTTAGAGAGCCAATGGAAGTCTTAGAAAGTGCTACGTAACCCCACAGATACTGTAGTTTCGATAGAGAACCAAAAGAAGAACTACAAATTCTCAGACAGCCCACTTCCTGCTTGGAATTTTCTCAGGTTTTTTGCCTGCCATATGAGTTCTGTTATACTCACAGACACCATTCAAACAGTTTTAGAAACTTCAGTGGTTTCTATCCAAATCTACTAATAATATGGATATTCCCTTTTCTGGGCAAGAGTAGTAACCAGTTTAAATCGGGTACGTTTTTTTATCCGGCCGTGAAAATACTGCCCCCTAGCCCAGACAGGTTAATAATATTCCAACCTGACAATTCCGTTGTCATTAGAAAGGAAAGGGAACGACCGTCGCGCTCACGGCCAAGACTAAAGTAAAGGCTTTCAGCCTGACCAATTGTTGAAACAGCTCTTATTCGCTCCACTTTCACAATAGAAGCCTGAAACAACTTTCTAAAGACTGTTGACATCTACTGGAAGCCTTAGGAAGTGCAATCTGACCCCATTTACACTGGATATTGAATAGGCAATCACTTGAAAAACTACAAACCTCAGATTTCCCACTTCCTGGTTGGATTCTTCTCAGGTTTTTGCCTGCCATATGAGTTCTGTTATACTCACAGACATTATTTTAACAGTCTTGGAAACTTTAGAGTGTTTTCTATCCAAATCTATTAATCATATGCATATTCTGGCTTCTGGGCCTGAGTAACAGGCAGTTTACTTTGGGCACGCTTTTCATCCGGATGTGAAAATACTGCCCCCTTGCATAAGAGGTTAATAACTTTAGGGAAGTGGGCAACATAGCCAAAACCTTTGTGATTTACAGCACCCTACTAGCGTGGAGAGACTGTAAGAAATACCTGGGCATTTCCTCCCAAATATGTTCTCACTCGCCTATAGTAGGCAACCCAGACTTGCCAAAAGCCTTGAGGGATGCCAACTTTAATCTTTGGCATACTCTAGGAATCAGGACCTGTTCAGACCTATTTCACCAGAAAACCACTACACTGAAATCCTCTCAAGAGCTCTGCAGTGAATTCAATGTGCCAAATTAGACATGTCATACACTCATTTACTTCCAAGAGGAGGTTTAGAGCTCAGCTGAATGAGGTTGAAACCCTTCTTGTCACAGCACAATCCATTAAGGCCAAATCTCCTATATCTATAGACTCCTTTCTGAGAAAGGAGGCTCCTCCTTTACTCCTTTGATTATAATCTGGGAAAAGGACCTTGGTCTGACTATCAGTGATGAGTTATGGGCGGAGGTTTGCCACAGGGTATACTGCTCCTCTACTAATGTAAAAATGAAAGAATCTAATTACAAATGTTTGTACAAATGTTATTACACTCCAATGAGACTCCATAGAATGAAAACAGACATTTCTCCTAACTGTAAAAGATGTACCTCTGAAAGTGGAACCTATATGCATGTATTTTGGAGCTGTAGAGAGATCTATACATACTGCTGCACAGAAAATACTAGATGTACAGTTTGATATGACCCCGTGTATCTATCTATCTTAATGCCCAGCAGGACTTTGTTCTTGATCCTGACAGAGAAAATTAGCTGATGACTATTACATACTTTGCTAAGAAATGTATTCTTCTATTGTGGGCCTCTAATACTTCTCCTACATTTAAAATGTGGATTGACCAGATTGTTGACTTTCTCCCTTTTGAAAAGCTCACTTATGACCTCCGCAAGAGACAGCCCAAGTTTGATAGACTCTGGTCTCCACTACTCAACTATATTTCAAATTGGACAGAGTGAATGGGGTGATTAGGGAAATGAGCAGATACATGTTGTGTAAGATGCTGTAAAAACTAAAAACGAATTATTTACTCGTCGTCTCAGCTAAGGCTGGAAATAGAAATATATATTTTTTAATAATTATTCTTTATGTATTTTTTATATATATATATATATTTTTTAATATTTTTTCATTCTTTTTGTTATTTTTTAATTTTTTATAATTTTTTATTAGTTTTTTTTTTATTTGTATTATTATTTTTTTTAAAGTCTGTCACATCTGTGAGTGTGGAATGTGTTTTGTTGGTTGATTGAAAAACAAGAAAACTTAATAAAACTTTAAATTGAAAAAAAATTATCATCATTTGTGTGTTGAAAATACCTAACCACTTGTATAATATATTTGCATCCACTTCAAACAGACATACTGTACATACCTCACAAGACACACCACTATGAGTTTCTACACGGTACCCAAACCAAAAACTGATTTAATGCGTCGCAATGTCATTGTGGAATCTCTGCCATCAGAGGTGGCTGTTTTTTTAAAGTTCAGCTTTAAAAAACAGATAAAAACATATCATAGCACCTCTTTCTAAAGATCTCATTTAACTGCACTGTATATAAGAATACCAATACGTCTATATGAATAGTCTTTTTGTTGTCTCTTGGTGTCTTTCCTATATATAACTATTTTGTTATTTAGCTGTTACATGTGCAGTAGCTAATGGGGTCCTAATATACAAAAACTCTGTGGACCGTGTACACTACTAATCAGCTTAACTCTGTCTCCCCTGAGAGACCCACTCACTGACCTTAACTCTCCGTCCACCGGCCTCTTACTAATTAGTTATTTCTGGGGGTGGTGGGGTAGGGGGGAGCAACATCTCTCTTAAAAACAGCTGTCCCCTCAAGAACCAAGGATATTGGTCTTCCCTTGCTCTGCTTCCGCTCATAACCATGATCAATAAGCGTCATGTTTGCAATGTGTGTGAGAGAGAGAGAGAGAGAGAGAGAGAGAGGGTGAGAGGAGAGAGAGAGAGAGCAAGAGAGAGAGAGAGGGTGAGCGGAGAGAGAGAGAGAGCAAGAGAGCAAGAGAGCAAGAGAGACAGACAGACAGACAGACAGACAGACAGACAGACAGACAGACAGACAGACAGACAGACAGACAGACAGACAGACAGACAGACAGACAGACAGACAGACAGACAGACAGACAGACAGACAGACAGACAGACAGACAGACAGACAGACAGACAGACAGACAGACAGACAGACAGACAGACAGACAGACAGTGTAAAAGCTCATGTTCTGGTTATATTCTGATTTTCACTGATGGCTAAACCTCCCGTCCACACCTGTAGAGTCTGGTGCAACTCCAGCCAGTCTGTATTGCCTGTAAGAGTCCGCTTAATGGACAGACAGCTACCAGGGACTGGATCCACAGCCTATTATGGCCTCTGTAGTAATAATTATGATAATTGGTGTGTTTTTATGGATAGATATGGGTGATGTTCGAAATGTGAGAGTACTGAAAGGGGGGCATGACGTATTGTATGTTAAATGAGAGTGTGTTGACTCTTAGAGCACATGAATAACACATCTTATGAGCTATATTTGAAGACATTTCCTTCTTTGCTGTCTGTTTTAATGGGTGAACCTCTAGAGAGTGACAGTGAGTTAGCCTCCAGCAATAGTTGATAATGGCTTTACAAATAAGCAGAGATATCCAAACCTTTTGGAGGTATGTGCATTCCATGCTACTTTCTCAAATCCTGTGAATCTCTCTAATTTTACCATAATCCTGAAACCTGTACTCCTGTTTAGATGTAGTGCAGGCAACAGTATGTTTCTACTGTGCAGGGTCAGCAAGGGTTCACACAGAGATAAGGGAATGAGAACAGATGATCAAGCACCCATTAAGATACCTCGCCTGGGACAGTGGCAGATTAGAGAAATCAAAAAATGGAACGATACCGTTGTGGTATCACGTGAAGGGCTTTCATAAAAATCACAGTTCAAACCTTATCTCACTGTTGGTATGTTTTAGTTCTACTACATTAAACCCATATAGAATGTACATTTGTTCTAACTCTCAACTCCTACTCCATCATAGACCATTCAACAGTAAATATGTCCTGTCTGTCACATTCAATTTAAGTGCTATATAAGTGATTGCTCTATAAATTGATATCCGCAACCATGATTTCAGTGGCACATACAGCAGTAGAAAGGGCAGCAGAGCTGACCAACTCATTGAGTTGGTATGATGCAGGGAATTAAGTGAGTTTTCTTTCCAGCTGACTAATCCTCGGCGATACAAAAATATCCCACGTGTATTTACACATTGTGATGGCTCTCTGAATATCCATCAATCATGACATAAGAGCAACCTATGTGTTGGATTATATAATTTTCGTAATTTAAACTCAATCTATGTGTAACCAGTGTGAAATGGCTAGCTAGTTAGCGGTGCGCCCTAGTAGCATTTCAATCGGTGTCGTCACTCACTCTGAGACCTTAAAGTAGTTGTTTCCCTTGCTCTGCAAACGTCATGGCTTTTGTGGAGCGATAGCTAACAATGCTTTGTGCGAGGCAGTTGTTGATGTGTTCAGAGGGTCCCTGGTTTGAGCCCAGGTTGGCGCAAGGTGAAGGACGGCAGCAACACTGTTACATATGGATATTTATAACCATCAAAAGGCATACCATCAGCACTACATAAGAAACAATGGCGATGACTGAAGATTGAGTTCTACAAGTTTTTCCATATCAGGCATTTTAATCCACTAGTCAACTGTGGTATTGGTTCTTGTAATAATGTTAGGTGCATGTAATATTCTAGTGCATGGAACATATACTATCTATAAATATGACAGAACATATGGTATTTTCATCACATCACTTTAATTCAGAGACACATGTCAACTGTAAGAGCTTTCTCTGTTAAAAAGCATAAATATGCAGTTTTAGCAAGACAAGACAGGCATTCCATTTATCAATGCCGATTAAAAGAAATGAAAGTCCCATGACAGAATGTGTACACTATAAGTCCCTTGAAAGGCATGCCTACACAGTTACAGTAATCAATTGATGGCTGATTGATGGACGCAAGTGGCTTTTCAGACTCCTGTCTTCATGAGTATAGCACATGATGATCAATATCACTTTTTTAATCACGCTAATGTCTGGCAAAGATCCCAATCATGCAAATAGCACAGACCACAAGTACCACAAGAGTACAACACAAACAAAGCAAGCAGAGATCAATGCTGAGGACAAATACTGACACAGAACGTCACAGTAAACCACGATTAGAAGTATTTTGGCCATGACTTAAGAATCATTGACAGTAGAGCAAATTCAGACAACGGTCATTAAAGCTGGAATCCTTAGTTGCTACACCCATTTTTGGACTTTGGAATTAATGATACAGTATACCCATTGATTCTTGAAAAATATAACTTGTAAATGCCTCATGAGCTTATTTAAACTGTCCTACTCCATCAGAACCCAAAATACAAGCTTGTTTTACTCCAATGTTTGTAAACAATGTACCGTAATTTCCGGACTATATGCCGCAACTTTTTTCCCAGGCTTTGAACCTCGCGGCTTAAACAATGACGCGGCTAATATATGGATTTTTCCCGCTTTCATTTCTCCAAAAAAACACATTCTGTGACGTTTTTTGGCGGCATGAAGCTTTCATTAGACCAATGAAATTGCCGAACGGGTTAAGGTCAAAAACTTTTTTGTTTACTGTTTAGATTAAATCTCCGGCGCGGCCCACGCTTGGATTGCGTCCTACCTGACAGGTCGCTCCTACCAGGTGGCGTGGCGAGAATCTGTCTCCGCACCATGCGCTCTCACCACTGGTGTCCCCCAGGGCTCTGTTCTAGGCCCTCTCCTATTCTCGCTATACACCAAGTCACTTGGCTCTGTCATATCCTCACATGGTCTCTCCTATCATTGCTATGCAGACGACACACAATTAATCTTCTCCTTTCCCCCTTCTGATAACCAGGCGGCGAATCGCATCTCTGCATGTCTGTCAGACATATCAGTGTGGATGACGGATCACCAGCTCAAGCTGAACCTCGGCAAGACGGAGCTGCTCTTCCTCCCGGGGAAGGACTGCCCGTTCCATGATCTCGCCATCACGGTTGTGACTCCCTTGTGTCCTCCTCCCAGAGTGCTAAGAACCTTGGCGGAATCCTGGACAACACCCTGTCGTTCTCCACTAACATCAAGGCGGTGACCCGATCCTGTAGGTTCATGCTCTACAACAATTGCAGAGTACGACCCTGCCTCACACAGGAAGCGGCGCAGGTCCTAATCCAGGCACTTGTCATCTCCCGTCTGGATTACTGCAACTCGCTGTTGGCTGGGCTCCCTGCCTGTGCCATTAAACCCCTACAACTCATCCAGAACGCCGCAGCCCGTCTGGTGTTCAACCTCCCCAAGTTCTCTCACGTCACCCCGCTCCTCCGCTCTCTCCACTGGCTTCCAGTTGAAGCTCGCATCCGCTACAAGACCATGGTGATTGCCTACGGAGCTGTGAAGGGAACGGCACCTCCATAACTTCAGGCTCTGATCAGGCCCTACACCCAAACAAGGGCACTGCGTTCATCCACCACTGGCCTGCTGGCCCCCCTACCTCTGAGGAAGCACAGTTCCCGCTCAGCCCAGTCAAAACTGTTCGCTGCTCTGGCACCCCAATGGTGGAACAAGCTCCCTCACGACGCCAGGACAGCGGAGTCAATCACCACCTTCCGGAGACACCTGAAACCCCACCTCTTTAAGGAATACCTAGGATAGGATAAAGTAATCCTTCTAACCCCCCCCCCCCCCCTTAAAATATTTAGATGCACTATTGTAAAGTGGTTGTTCCACTGGATATCATAAGGTGAATGCACCATTTTGTAAGTCGCTCTGAATAAGAGCGTCTGCTAAATGACTTAAATGTAATGTAAATGTAAATCGAGCGCTCTCAAACTTCCCATCATTCTGATTACGGTAGTCATTTTGTCACCCTGATTCCTGGGGGCACAACAAAGTATTTGCAGCCACTCGACATCAGTGTAAATCGTGCATTTAAGGTGGCGCTCCGTGTTCAGTGGGAGGCTTGGATGACAAGTGGGGAGAAATCCTTCACTGAAACGGGCCGCATGCGAAGAGCAACTTATGGTCAAGTCTGCCAGTGGGTCCTGACAGCATGGAGCTTTGTCAAAAAATCCACTATCATCAACGGGTTTCGAAAGGCTGGACTGCTGCGTGTTGAAGAGGGCTCAGCGGGGGATTTGCCTCCGGATGAAAGTGACGAGAGCGACAATGAAAACGATCCAATATCGGATGAAGCAATTCTGAGGCTATTCAACTCCGACACTGAAGGAGATGACTTCAGTGGTTTCAGTGCACCGGAGGAGGAAGATAGTGACCAATGACTTTCTTGGTAGGCTACTGTTTACTGCTAATTTTAGATTTTTTGTTACAAGCCGTGTTTCGATAAAGCCTATTTATTTTTGTTACAAGCCGTGTTTCGATAAAGCCTATTTATTTTTGTTACAAGCCGTGTTTCGTTAAAGCCTATTTATTTTTGTTACAAGCCGTGTTTCGTTAAAGCCTATTTTTTTTGTTACAAGCCGTGTTTCGTTAAAGCCTGTGTAAAGTTCATTTGTTTCGATGTACCGGTAGGCACCTGCAGCTTATAGACATGTGCGGCTTATTTATGTTCAAAATAAAAAAAAATTTTTAATTCAGTGGGTGCGGCTTATAATTCAGGTGCGCTTAATAGTCCGGAAATTACGGTAAATGTAAACAAACACTGTATAGCCTCAAAACAAGGTTAAAACTATCATTTTGATATCATGGATGTTCAGTCCTGACTATGAATTTGAGAGTGATTATCTTTCTCCAAGCTCATCCCCCAGCTTTTTTTACCAAAACACAGGTGGGGCAGCCGCTTTGCTGTAGTTTCAATTAAGGATTCCAGCTTTAAAGATCTGTGGGACTGACCGATTTTTCTCTATGATACAAACAGCACCAACATATAACACAAATCCATGCAACTGGTATCATAGAGCAGTAGTGGCAGTCCATCCTGTGGTCTGTATCTCACTGTTAGGGCAGTGTGGAACAGTAAGTATCAGATACTATACGTCTAAATGCAATGACATCACAATATGTTTACAGGTACCACCACCGATAGTCCATTTGCTGTCCATCCTTTGTGCGTGTCCCATTAGTCTGGCAAGCCCTCTATCCCCTGTCTTCTCTCCAGCAACGTTGTGACCCTCCTGACACCTCCATAAGGTCAGCTATAAAGTCTTAAACGACTTCTGGTGTGATGGGGTGCCAGTGCGCTGTCTCCACCTGTCCCTGGCTGCACATGTCCCTCCAGTGTTCCTGTCCTGCCTCTGGGGCCTCGCAGCCAATCAACACACGGCCCAGCATGCTGCTCTTCGTGTAGAGCCGCCCCTGTTGGAGAGAGAGTCGTTTCATTGGTTGCTCTCTGACCATATACAGTAAAGTGAAGTCTGAGACATTTCTTTTGTAGAAAAATAATATTCAGATAGTTGTAAGACGCAAATGCACAGAAGATACATTTGATGGAGGACTTGTAACATAATTGAGGATGTAATAAAAATTGTGGACAAACAAGTTATTACATTATCTGTTATTACATTATCCATGGTTGCACTCTCCTAATTCTTCACCACTGATTCATTCCTACCTGCATGATGATGAACTCCAGAGCAAGAGGCAGCTGAGTGATGTCACCAACAGGCAGGTCAAAGAGAAAGGGAGCGTTCCACACAGCGTTGTGTCCTCCCGCCCCTTTGGTCTCCTTCGTACTGATCACCTTCCCATCCTGACGGAGGTTGATGACTACGTAGTGATCTGTAGGGACATGAGAGAGAGAGAGAAAAAAGGCCCATCGGTATCTGTAATCTCATAAGGAGCTCAATCAGGTTGGCAGGGGCCTGGTAATATGACTGTGACTAAAGCTGAGACTGGATATGGGATTGTGAGGTCGAGGCCTTGACTGGGGTGGTTCTACATAATGGCTCAGTGGCTTAAAGCATAGTGCTGGCAACACCAGAGTTGTGTATTGATTCCTGCATGTGTATCACTGTCAATGTCGACAGTTCTGTATGTTGCTTGGGATGAAAGATAATGGACATATCATACCTGCTGCTCCTGGCATCCGGGAGAGTTTGGCCAGGTTCTCAGCCTTGCGCACCATCACCTTGATGCGGTGGGCCAGTGTCTGGTACTGCAGCAGAATGAAGAGCTGACCCAGGGCCTGTGGAGCAGCACAGAGCGAACTCTTCCTACGACCCAACGTCTCCTGGGAACTCATACTCTGGGAGGGGAGAGGCTGAGTTAATAACAAGAAGAGACGAACACATTGTGTTGTTGTTGTGTTGTTTTATTAAGCACGTGCTTTCTTTGTGTCCTGAGGTAACTGAAGTAGGAAACACAGGGTAAAAAGAACGACATGTTGTTGCCGCTAAATTATCATCCATAATGAATCTCATTAGTTGATTATTTACAGCCGACAGCACCCTGGGCCCAGACCTAGTGAGCATGCAGCTGTGAGCCTGCCTGTTTTTGTGAGACCAGTGGAGTCTAATGGGAGATCACCCAACAAGGGAGATTCACTTCACTTGCTCTGTCTCTCAGTCAGTAGTCATTATGTTATGCCCAAGAGACCCAAATCTGTGTCACTCAACTCAACACAGTATTTTCAACAACAACAAAAATTCCACAACCACACACTAGCATATTCATCCAATTCCAATCATTGTATTGACTGCCTCTGTCTGTATCTCTGTGACTCAGCCAGGACAAGGGCCACCGATGTCCCCTCAGACTAAAGCATGACATTGCAGAGTCAAATGCTGAGTAACCTGTAAGTGGGCTGACGAACCCATTGATTCCGGACGTCACAAACTAAAGTTTGTGAGGGTACATTACCTTGGTCCCTTGGTACTCTGCAACAGCTCCAAACCCTGCCACGTCAGTCCCTGGCCTCCCAAATGATGTCAACAATAGTGTTATAATGCTAACGGATTACAGTAATATGGTGACTTAGATCTGATCTCATTGCACCACCACAGTACCATTAGAGATCACAACAACATCATCACACCACCTATCAGCTACCATCTCTCTGCTTCTATTCATTTTCTCATTGGGTGATAACTTATTGAGCTTCATACACGTGAAGTTTCCCACATTCACATGTGCAGTATGCATGACATCTCTCTGAGCCTTGTAGCTGCCACCCAGCCTCACGGAGAGATCCACGGAGAGATCCACTGATAAGACATGGTGTCTACATAATGTCCATTCATACATCACCATGCCCGCTCAGCCCAGCACCTGAGGCCTAACTCTGAACCCTCTCACCCACACCCACACCCTCGCCAGCTCAGGCTGTCAGTAATGCCTTCCGGCACAGCCGCCACAGAGGACACGGCACACTGCTCACTGCACTCCACGTTTGCTCTCCAGTCACAAACTACAATGTCACCATGTCCAACAACAGTGGAAAAACTGCTAACGGCCGCTGGCCCAGACCTTATTCTGATTAGATTAGCCTGACACATTCCCTCATAGATAAAACATGATATGGGCTATTCATAGCCCCAGCGTGTGTAGTTTTGCTATGCGTAAAGTTTACTGAAAAAAGAAGTCTAAGATGGTGGGGAAATGTTTTGATAGTGATTGTGAGGGTATAGTGCCCATAGAACTAGAATGACTACATATCTATCTATGTTGTTCTATTTCTATGATAGTGCCCTAGGCTTGTAAAATGACAGGCATAACGTGTTACCTTTTTCAGCCTACTCCTGGTGGGGGTGAGCTCCCTGGTGTAGGTGACAGTTGTGTCGGGCTCCCAGTCCATCTCCCCACAAGGCATCTCCAGCTCCCCCAGCGCTGTCTCTCTCAGGCCTGAGAAGTCCCTGCTGAACACAGCCAGCCGGAGGGTGCAGGCGCGGAGCTCTTCCACAGAGCCCACCTGTAGCACAAGGCTCTGGCACTGTATCTCTGGGCTGAGGCTGGGCCGCCGAGATGCCCCCTGCTGGGGTGAGGGGCAGAGCGGGGGCAGGCTGGCTCGTACAAACACCCCACTGCGCCGCCGTGCCGCCCCGGACAGGCCCATGATGTTGGTGGTCAGAGTGCCCCGTGCCAGGGAGAAGAGCAGGGAGAAGTGTAGGAGAGGAGCAGGCTTGGTGGGGATGGATAGGGCGCTGGAGCTGGAGCCATACTGTGGCTGGGACAGCTCCCCCTGAGGGCCAGGAGGGTGCATGGCACTGCCAGGGCTGGTCAGGCGGCTCTGTTCGCTGTACAGGAAGTTGTCACCGTTCACGGAGCAGCGGCGTTCCAGCGCCCGACGGGTCTTGGAGACTAGGCTCAGTTTGGGGATGGAGGGCAGGGAGGCACGGCCATGGCCTGAAGGCTTGTAGTGGGAGGAGGAGGACACAACCGGGGTGCTGAGGCGACGCATGGGGAAGCAGGACCTGGGGGAGGACCTCAGCTCGGAGGAGGACGACCGGGGGCGAGGTTCAAAGGGCAGGGTGGTGAGGTCATTCTCAGAGGGGGAGGAGCTGCTATTGTGGGAGGGGAGGTCCAGGACATCCCCGTCTAGCTCCTCATACTGCTGCTTGATGGGTAAGGTGCCAGAGGAGGGCGTCAGGGTCACGGTGACCCGTTCACATGTGGCTGAGGAAGGGGACAGTGCAGCCTCTTTGTCCTCTGGTGGATGATACTTCCCTCTCCGCCAACACAGTAGACAGCCCAGCACCAGGCAGAAGCAGAACACTCCCAGACCCACTGCCAGCAGAATCTGCAGGTGGACTGGACACAGGAGGGGTTACGTTTCAGTTACATTAGTGACTAAAGAATGCAGAGAGCGAGAGAGAGGCCCCCATCAATTTGCTCCTATTAATTATGAATCACTGAACATAATTCTATTTCACTTATTTATTTGCCAATACAGCCTTAACTTATTACGTTTCTACACCCATCATCCATTATGAGATTAAACAGGAAATGGCTTTGGGTCCTAATTCTAACTAATTGTTCTCTTTTGGAAATGGGAATTATGGGCTTTGATTTAAACCAGAGCAGCAGACTGATCTGAATTCGGTGGAGTCACATTTCCTGCTTTCAACGAGGCTTAGTACATGTGTAGGAGGCGATATCAGCTCTCATCTCATCTCACTTGACTACAGATTTATAAGCAATGTAATTGGGACACCAAGGGATGGTAGCCTATTACCTCTTTAGTGCACTACTTTTGACCAGGGCCCTAGTCAAAATCAATGCACTATAAAGAGAATAGGGTGCCATTTCAGACACCGAAAAGTAACTTGTCCTGTAACGTAAACACTTTGTGACAGACAGTCTCTGACTATGACTCATCCATCAGGCCCAATCTGTTTGATTGAGAATGAGAAGCTCAGAAAAAAATTGTCATTTTCAAGGAGAATGTGAACCAGAGATCACCCTGATCATGACTCACCAGAGCATCTGGCCATTCAGAGACATTCAGAGACATTATCATGGCCAGACGGTGGATGGAAAAGGTGAAGGCTCTCTACTGTGGACAGTGAGCGATGATCCTTATCAGGAAAAAGACTATTGCTTGGTGTAATTTATTGCCTAGGTCCATTTTAGTCATTGCTGAAACCCAGTCAGTGATAAGATAGCTACTAGCCAAATATAACAATTGTTATGCAGGCTCTGTTACCACAAATTAAATACAGTATGCTTCAAGCTGGTGTTATTAGACATTACAGGGTCAGGGAGGATGTTGTTTAGCCAGTAGACATACATCTCTGAAGTGAAGGCAATGACTCTTATAAAGATCTGATCCAGCTAATTCCTATGCTAATATGACTACAAGGAAATCTGTTGGTCTCTATGAATTCTAAAACAGAGACCAACAGATTTCCTGTGTCTCTTTGCATTACATGGGCTGCTAAACCACTACATAGCAAAAAGAGACAGAAAAATCCCAAATAAAATCAATACTATTTAATACATTATTTTATATAGCAACATGTATGCATTTATAACCAGATGTATATAAACTACACTAGATAATTTCCAATAGTCATTTTTAGCTTACACAATCGAACTGATTTGAAATGGTTTTGTTAAACCATGATTTAAAATGGTTTTGTTAATTCTTAAATTAAATCCATTAAAAGGTGTACCACATCGTTACTGTATTAGACGTTATCTTCATGCTGTTGGTATTTCCTGCTGTTTGTAACCTGTTGGTCCTCGATGTCTTCGTCAAATAATATTTACATTGCCACGTAAAAATGTGTTACTATTAGTATGCAAACTATGCACCACCTTAACAGAAGTTTAATTTAAAATAATAAATAAAGATCTGGTTTTCATAAAGTATTAAGCTTCTCATTTTTTCAACCTTGAGATGAAGACAAGCAAATTCACAATAGGACATAGCTCATATCAACTTAACTTGAATATCAAAGTGCAACAGAACTGACCAAAATTATGATAACGTTTCTTACCTCCAAGAGCATATTGCGTCATTTTTCAGATTTTATTTTTATATTCCACCGTATCAATGTGAACGCGGTTTGAGAGTGAGATCCATTCCCGCTTTATCCTGCACACGCACTGGGAATTTCCTTAGCACAGTGGGTCTCCGCATTGACGTGACAGACCGGCCCTTTAAGCCAATCAGAGGGGTCGGTGACTAAACTTTTATTCCTACTCTATACGTGGGAGTCCGTGGGAGGATATGCTGAACTAAAAAGTAAAACATTGCTGCTAATTAGCGTTGCATTTCTTATCGACAATATGACCTAATAAACAATGTGCTTGATACAAACGAAGTCAGATAAAGTTATTAATTATGCAACATCTAACATTTTAAGACATCAATTCAATAATCATTAAATAGTGTAGCCTAATAAGAGAATACACACACAAACAAACATACACACACTCTGTGTATGACTCACAGTGAAAGACCAAAGGCTGCGCCAAGAAAGCTGTCTTTCCTTAGATCTCACTTATCGTTGATTAAATGGTACAGGCATTTTGCCCACATGGTACCCATTACTTAGAAATTGGCACCTCCCATTATCTGCAACTACCTCTCCCTCTCTCTGTCCTGTGTCAACCCACTCCCCATTTCCCTCTCACATTCGACATGGACGCACACACACACACTCTCACTCACTCACTCACTCACTCACTCACTCACTCACTCACTCACTCACTCACTCACTCACTCACTCACTCACTCACTCACTCACTCACTCACTCACTCACTCACTCACTCACTCACTCACTCACTCTCACACACACACACACACACACACACACACACATGCAGTATGATCCCCTTTCTAATGTATCTCCCCTTGTATAGGGAAAGACAGTGAGCAATATCTATATAGAGTATGCAGGCTCTTCGCTTTTGGCAGAAAATGCATCCTACTCCTCTTTGTGAAAACGCTTCCCTGCCTCTTGAGATGTGGATGAGTAATCATTGTAACTGTCTGTTTGTGTGTGCATGCTTGCGTGTGCTGTCAGTCCCTCTCAGATCTCTTTATTTCTCCATATAAGACACAGCAAATCCAATTACTTATCACGTACAGTTGAAGTCGGCAGAATACATACACATAGGTTGGAGTCATTAAAACTCGTTTTTCAACCACTCCAAAAATGTCTTATTAACAAACTATAGTTTTGGCAAGTCAGTTAGGACATCTACTTTGTGCATGACACACGTAATTTTTCCAACTATTGTTTACAAACAGATTATTTCACTTATAATTCACTGTATCACAATTCCAGTGGGTCAGAAGTTTACGTACAGTAAGTTGACTGTGCCTTTAAACAGCTTGGAAAATTCCAGAAAATGATGTCATGGCTTTAGAAGCTTCTGATAGGCTAATTGACATCATTTGAGTCAATTGGAGGTGTACCTGTGGATGTATGTCAAGGCCTACTCAGTGCCTCTTTGTTTAACATCATGGGAAAATCAAAAGAAATCAGCAAGACCTCAGAAAAGAAATTGTAGACCTCCACAAGTCTGGTTCATACTTGGGAGCAATTTCCTGAAGGTCTGAAGGTACCACGTTCATCTGTACAAACAATAGTACGCAAGTATAAACACCATTGGACCACGTAGCCGTCATACCGCTCAGAGAGGAGACGCGTTCTGTCTCCTAGAGATTAATGTGCTTTGGTGCGAAAAGTGCAAATCAATCCCAGAACAACAGCAAAGGACCTTGTGAAGATGCTGGAGGAAACAGGTACAAAAGTATCTATATCCAAAGTAAAACAAGTCCTATATCAACATAACCTGAAAGACCGCTCAGCAAGGAAGAAGCCACTGCTCCAAAACCGCCATAAAAAAGCCAGACTAGGGACAAAGATCGTACTTTTTGGAGAAATGTCCTCTGGTCTGATGAAACAAAAATGGAACTGTTTGGCCATAATGACCATCGTTATGTTTGGAGGAAAAAGGGGGAGGCTTGCAAGCCGAAGATCACCATCCCAACCGTGAAGCATGGGGGTTGCAGCATCGTGTTGTGAGGGTGCTTTGCTGCAGGAGGGACTGGTGCACTTCACAAAATAGATGGCATCATGAGGGAGGAAAATTATGTGGATATATTGAAGCAACATCTCAAGACATCAATCAGGAAGTTAAAGCTTGGTCGCAAATGGGTCTTCCAAATGGACAATGACCCCAAGCATACTTCCAAAGTTGTGGCAAAATGGCTTAAGGACAACGAAGTCAAGGTATTGGAGTGGCCATCACAAAGCCCTGACCTCAATCCTCTAGAAAATTTGTGGGCAGAACTGAAAAAGCTTGTGCGAGCAAGGAGGCCTACAAACCTGACTCGGTTACACCAGCTTTGTCAAGAGGAATGGGCCAAAATTCACCCGACTTATTGTGGGAAGCTTGTGGAAGGCTACCTGAAACGTTTGACCCAAGTTAAACAATTTAAAGGCAATGCTACCAAATACTAATTGAGTGTATGTAAACTTCTGACCCACTGGGAATGTAATGAAAGAAATAAAAGCTGAAATAAATAATTCTCTTTACTTTTATTCAGACATTTCACATTCTTAAAATAAAGTGGTGATCCTAACTGACCTAAGGCAGGGAATTTTTATTTGGATTAAATGTCAGGAATTGTGAAAAACTGAGTTTCAATGTATTTGGATAAGGTGTATGTAAACTTCCAACTTCAATTGTATTTACATAAAGACACTCCATCATGTCATCTTCATATGCCATCACCACTGTCCAGCCTTTTAGACTGCAGTTGCCCAAGCAACTACTGTACAGTTGTTATAATTTCGTAAGAAGATGTCTTCCAACTACATCCACTTTCGTGCTCTGTAAACCTTTATGAGGATGAATAGGTCAATATTTCCTTATCTCTAATGATCCCAGTGGAAAGAATGCACAAGCCTGCCTGCTGATGGCAGCACACATATGGTTTAAAGTTAGAGTTTGATTGTCTATGAAGCATGTGTGTTGTGCTATGGATTTAATCCCTTGAATATGATCACGGCCGTATAGTAAAAACATTAAATCAGTATAGATCAACAGAACAGCACTGCCTTGCCTAAAGTATTTTGTGAACATTTTGAAAAGTGTTTGCGTGGGAGCTAGATAATCTGTTCAGTGAGTACAGATGAATAGGCAGGCATAAATCTAATTATAACCGTTTTAGCTCAGTTTAACAGTGTGAGTAAAATGTTTGTTCTTATTGCGTAATCAGCAGAGCTACCAGACAAGCAGTCACTGTTGTGTGAAAGGTACATCATGCACATTAGAGCAATATCAACAATATTTAAGGTGTTATAAATATCCAGGAACCTAGTTAACACTCATACTACAAACTGGGGTCATTTTGATCCCAAATGCATATTTTTGATCATAGCCCAAATTCTTCAAAGTTTTCATGAGTTTGTCAATCAACTTGTTATTAATACATCTAAATCATTGTTTAGTGTTTCTGAATCAAAATATGCAGCCCTCAAAAAATAAAATCCTTTGGGGTCATTTTGACACCAGCCAAAAACACAGAATTCTGCCTAATTTAATAGATAGGAACTTTATTTGAATCTACAGTTAACTGACAAAATAAAGGAAACACTGATATAACGTTTCTTAATATGGCATTGGGCCACCATGAGCCACCAGAACAGCTTCACTGTGCCTTGGCATAGATTCTAGATTACGGAACTCTATTGGAGTGATTCGACACGATTCTTCCACCAGCAATTCCATCATTTTGAGTTTTGCTGATGGTGGTGGAAAACGTTGTTCCAGCCTAGCTCAGTGCTTTCTGTGGTGGTGGGGCAGCCTAGCTCAGTGCTTTCTGTGGTGGTGGGACAGCCTAGCTCAGTGCTTTCTGTGGTGGTGGGGCAGCCAGAGGAAAATACGGAGTGGCGGGGTTAGTAATATTCTCTAGTTGCGCTGTGATTGGCCCAGTGTTCTGTCATTGATTGGGACATTACGTCACCACAAATTCTATGGGGAGAGCTTGAAAATTAAAGCCCCTTGGGTGCTGCCATAGAGTTACATTAGAAGTGCCCATCCAAGAAGGCTCAAGATCATTGGCCACAGATAAAATGACGTCAAATCACGTTATATCTACCATAGATTTGATTGGACTGATCATGTCAACATCATAGTTTCAAAATCTTAGCTAGCAAGCTAGTACTCATCATCATGAATCAAGTCAACAATCTACTGACAAATCCTTTTAAATTCTTGTCATATCAAGAAAAATTATGAAGAGAAATTTTTGATAAAACGTATAGGTGCTCATCGGCCATTGGACAAAAACATTACACAGGTTGGAAATCGCAAATTCATCAATGAGTGGTTTCGAAGGGATCAGTGGGTAACTGCAAGCATTGCAAAGCAATCCCTAACCTGCTATTCAGTGGAGTGTGTGTGTGGTCCAAGTTTGGGTTTAAGGTTCTCTTTTCTAAGCTTTAAAGGATAAACATTCAACATTGGCCATGCTGTCAATCCTGCATGACTTCTATCGGGTTCAAGACAACTGGAAACTCGGAACTGGGAAATCTCAGACCAGTGAGTTCAAGACAACTGGGAACTCTGGAAAAAAAACGAGCTCCGACTGGGAAAATAAGTTTTGAACGGTCATCCAACTCGGAATTCCAAGTCGGGAACTTAGGCCTCTTTCTAGAGCTCTGACCTGAAGATCACTGACCTCATGATTCGACTTCGTTTTTTTTCAGAGTTCCCAGTTGTCTTAAAAGCACCATAAATCCAGAGAATGCTAGACTTTGATGACGAAGTTTGATGACAAAATTTGCCCACAAAGGACCGAAGCACCACCTTCCTGTTTAAGTGAGCACAGCACAAGGTGAGACCAAAAATGTCTTGTATGCTGCTGCATAAATTATGTAATATGCCAGGTAGATATGTATACTGTAGCTAAGAAACTAATACTAAGTGTTTGTTGTGTAGTAAGCTGTTAGTAGCCCATGTGCCTCACACTAATAACTTGGTCTATTTTCACGTCTTGCTTTCGCCTACTGTTCTGACTTGGTGGTGCACATGTAGCCTATAACCTGTTTCAGAGAAATGTCATCATCGAATATTGTAAGAGCTTTCATTGCCTGCTTATATTTCTCCTTTATTTATCCTACAGTTCTGACTTGATGTACAGGGAAAATACTGTAAGAACGGCCCATGTTCTGAATTCTATTGCTGTACATTTCAAAAGTGCTGAACAAATGGTTATATTGACTACATCCATCCTAGCTCGCTCATTAATGTCTTAGTCGAAATTATGGATTGCCTCTTATCCGCTCGTCGTCCCCTTATGCCATAGTTTGTACATCTCAATTGTCAGTAGAAACCACATTTGTTTAAGCAAGTCAGCCATATCAGCTATATTTTCTTTAAAGGCAACAAATGAGGCTGAATGAACTGTTTCGCTGCCAGACAAGGCTCCGCTGATAGCCAGGTGTAGCAGTGGTAAGGTGTTGGGACTGCTGGTGATCCTCCACCAAATTTCACAGTGGGTGCGAGACCTGGAGAGGCCTACAAGCCACAGTGTCTCGCACCCACTGTGAAATGTGGTGGAGGATCGGTGATGATCTGGGGGTGCTTCAGCAAGGCTAGAATCTGGCAGATGTGTTTTTGTGAAGGACGCATGAATCAAGCCAGGTACAAGGTTATCCTGGATGAAAACTTGCTTCCTTCTGCTCTGACAATGTTCCCCAACTCTGAGGATTGGTTTTTCTAGCAGGACAAGGCTTCATGCCACATAGCCAGGACAATCAAGGTGTGGATGGTGGACCACCAGTTCAAGACCCTGTCATGGCCAGCCCAATCTCCAGACCTGAACCCCATTGAAAACCTCTGGAATGTGATCAAGAGGAATATGAATGGTCAAAAGCCATCAAACAAAGCCAAGCTGCTTAAATTTTTGCGCCAGGAGTGGCATAATGTCACCCAACATCAATGTGAAAGACTGGTGGAGAGCATGACAAGACGCATGAAAGCTGTGATTGAAAATCAGGGTTATTCCACCAAATATTGATTTCTGAACACTTCCTAAGTTAAAACCTTGGTATTGTGTTTAAAAATGAATATGAACTTATTTTCTTTGCGTTATTCAAGGTCTGACAACACTGCATTTTTTGTTATTTTGACCAGTTGTCAATTTCTGCAAATAAATGCTCTAAATGACAATATTTTTATTTGGAATTTGGGAAATGTTGTCAGTAGTTTATAGAATAAAATAAAAAATGTCATTTTACTCAAACACATACCTATAAATAGTAAAACCAGAGAAACTGATCATTTTGTAATGGTCTCTTAATTTTTTCCAGAGCTGTATATACAGTATGAATAGTGACATAATGAATAAATACACAGTGAACAACAAACAACAATAACGCGTAAAAATAACATGGCTATATACAGGGAGCACCAGCACTGAATTGATGTGCAGGGGCACGAGGCAATTGAGATAGCTATGTACATATAGGATGTACAACAGGATCGATAATAGACTGAGCTGCTGCAGCAGCGTATGTGGAGCAGTAGCAGCAGCGTATGTGGTGAGTGTGTGTGTGTGTGTGTGTGTGTGTGTGTGTGTGTGTGTGTGTGTGTGTGTGTGTGTGTGTGTGTGTGTGTGTGTGTGTGTGTGTGTGTGTGTGTGTGTGTGTGTGTATTGGGGTGTAAGTTCCGTATGTGTGAGTGTGTGTGTGTAGAGTCCAGTGGATGTGCATAGAGTCAGTGCAAGAGAGTATGTTCAAAAAAGGGTCAATGCAGGTAGTCCGGGTAGCTTGTTTAGCAGTCTTTTGGCTTGATGGTAGAGGCTGTTCAGCGTCTTGTTGGTTCCAAACTTAGTGCACTGGTACCGCTTGCTGTGCGGTAGCAGAGAGAAGAGTCTATGGCTTGGGTGGCTGGAGTCTTTGATATTTTTTTGGGCCTTCCTCTCACACCGCCTGGTATAGAGGTCCTGGATGGCAAGGGGCTCGGCCCCAGTGATGTACTAGGCCGTACTCACCACCGTCTGTAGCGCCTTGCGGTGATGCAGCCAGTCAAGATGCTCTCAATGGTTCAGCTGTATAACTTTTTGAGGTTCTGAGGGCCCATGCCAAATCTTTTCAGCCTCCTGAGGGGGAAGAGGTGCTGTCCTGCCCTCTTCACAACTGTTTGGGTGTGTGTGGACCATGTTAATTCCATAGTGATGTGGACAGAAAGGAACTTGAAGATTTCGACCCGCTCCACTACAGCTCCATCGATGTGGACACTGTGAGGGAAATGTTTTGCTAAACGCTACTAATGCTTCTTTATCCTTCTTTAAGCCTAGGCATTGGGCTTGAGATAGTTAAAGAAACTAACTCATATAAGATAAGAAAAGTGTGTGTGCGCATTAAGAGAGGCCTGTCCTAACTGTTTTGTGTGTGTAGAGTGACCAATGATGTATGGGCACTCAGAAAATGACGGGCTCCTCTTGATCCTAGACAGAGTAAAGTTTATATCCTGCACACCAGTAACAGAGCTATTGTTCTGTTTTGGAGCCTGTTTCTGGGGAAAGATTGTGGTGGAGAAATCCGAATGTTTTACATTTTTTTATTTATTGAATATTCGAAACATACAATATACTTGCAGTGAAGCCGCTCAATAACTACATCATACCAGTCATCCAACAGATTCCCATTCAGAGCGACACACAGAAGCATCCAGGGTCAATGCCCTGCTCAAGGGCATGTTGACCGATCTACCACCAGGCCAAAAAACGTGAACCCGAACCCTCCAAGATCCCCCACAGTTCCCCAATAGCTGTCCCTCAACCATTCAAGACCCCTCCCACAGTCTCACCCAGGAAGAAAAATAAAAAATACAATTAATTCCATTCCCCACCCCCAAAACCCCCCCAATGCACCAACAACCAAGAGAATGAACTACAGAGAAAAAAGGAAAAGACAGAAGAAAACTGCAAACAACAATGCCATTTTTTAAAATAATAATAATACATTTAAAACAAAGGACATCAAGGACAACTGAAATCATAACAGCAATGCCAACTGTATATGTTTGTGTGCATGTCTGGCACTATTACATGTATGTGTGTGTTCTTGTAGGTGTTTATTTGAATGAGAGTGTGTGTATATGCATGTGTACAAACACCTGCACGGCATCAGCCTCAGGCAAACCAGCATTAGTTGTAAAAACACTGCCCCTCAGTGTCATTCAAATGTACTTTTTATTGTTTTATTTTAACTTTTTTTGTTTTTTTTACTTTTATCTTTGACCATCATTCTATCGCTCACACAGCAACTCCACTCCCACTTGTCTCCAATTCCACATACCAACCATCAGCTTCCCTCAGCCCATCCCATCTATCTCTGCTGGCCACCCACTTTGGGTTTCTATGCAACACATATCTTTCAACTATGCTGTGATGTTTAATGTACAATCTAATCTAATCGAATAGAATTCACAGATTGCGAGTTGAAGATAAATATTTTACTAAGAGTATTAGTATATTAGTAATTGACTGACCCGGTCTCTCCAGATCTCCTAACAGTACTATTTCTAGGGTCAATTTTAGATCAATGCTATGCATTTTCAGCCATTCCTGAACCTGAGACCAAAAACAGGCTACTTGAGGGCAATACCAAAGTAAATGGTCTATTGATTCTGTATCCTCACAACAAAATCTGCAGAACTTCAATGATTTTATGCCCCAAATAGTCAACATTTTGTTGGTGGCAAGAATTCTATATAATAATTTTAGCTGAAAAGCACGAAGTCTTGAATCTTGCGTTGTTTTATATATCAACTCATACACCCTGTACCATGGAATCGGTACATCAAAAATCTCTTTCCAACTATTTTGCAATCTATATGGCACAGATGTCAACATCCTGGTCCTCAAATGAAACTGATATACTTTCCTATTTATGCTATTTTTATTCCTCCACCAGTTTTGATCCATTATATTGGGCAGACAGACCAGTTCCCTACCTCTTCCCGCTGCCACCCGCCTCCTCCATTTTTGGGGCAATGCTGTAATCAATTGGTTGTACACTTGGATTGAGCAGACCTTTACGTACATTTCTGATAACTCCATGAAGGACATAACTCTACCATTACAATTTACAATATCATTTAAGAACAAAATACCCTCTTCAAACATCTTTCCCATAAATACAGGTATTTTATCAACCAGCACATTTGAGTTCAGCCATAATATTCATTGTAGTATTTGTTCACCATCTTTTCAGGGGGATGAAATTCAAATTGTAGCCAGCTCTGCAATGCTTGTTTGAAAAAGAGAGATACTTTGAACAAAGTATAATTTTCAATTAATCGAAAATGAGACATGGCAATCTGCACAAAGGCAAAAAGGCCATTTTTAAACAATGGATGAGCTTTTCTTATTAATCTACTCGAGAACCATTTAGGATTCAACTAAAACTTTTGAATGAGTGAAGCTTTTAGAGAGAGGTGGTTTAGTGCTTTTATATTTACTAATCTCAACCCACCCAATTCATATTCATTACCTAGATAGGCAAGTTTTATTTTGTCTGTTTTAGCGTCCCAGACAAAGCGAAATATTTTTTGCTCATATGATTTGAAAAACGAATCATCAGGAGTAGGCAGCGCCATAAGTGAGTAAACTGAGATATGACTAAAGAGTTAATCAGGGAATTTTTTTCCATAAATAGTTGCAGGATCTTGTCTATTTTTACAAGTTTTCTATTGAAATTCATTGTGGAGAGCTTATTTATATTTTTTGCGATATGAATACCGACTATGTCTACTTCACCATCAGACCATTTTATAAGTAAACTGCAGGGTAATGTAAAAGTTGTATTTTTTTAAGGATCTTCATTCAGTGGGAAAGGATGAGACGGAAAAGAGAATATCTGCCTAAAATAATTAGCTTCCTCTTTTAAAATATCATTCGGAGAATCATAGATGACTCCGTCTTCAGTAACGGGTTTCTGCAAATTATTTTTGTTAGCGTTCCTGTATTGGAGATTCAGGAAGAATTTTGTGCATTTTTCTCCATATTCCATCCAGTTTGCTTTATTTTTGTAATAGATTACATTAGATCGTTCTTCATTAAGTTCCTCAAGTTCTTTTTGTTTTTCCTCTAACTTATTTTGTATCTCTGTAGTATCGTTTTTATTGCTATCTACCTGTACTATTAGTTCATGGATTTCCCTTGTTAGTCTTGTCTCTTTAGCCAGAAACTGCTGAACCTATATTATACTGGAAAAATTCAGTTATTCATTTTTTTGTCTTAGTTAAAAATAAGTTGTCCTCCAGTAAACTTTGATTACATTTCCAATATCCCTGTCCACGTGGAAAATCTATAAGAGTTATGTGAATGCCAATTAGATGATGATCCGATCGCATTCTGTCTCCAATGAAAACTTTTTTAACCTTTGATGCAAGACGACTAGCTTGATTAAGTCTCCTCCATGTATATCTCACTAGGTCAGGGTTTTTTAGTCTCCAGATATCCACTATTTCTAATGTGTCCATAATATTTTGATTTCCTTAAGGGCACGGTGATGATAGTTTGTAGAGTGATTACCTTTACGGTCCTTTGAGGTACTTAACACTGTGTTAAAGTCTCCTACCAAAATTATTAGATCATTTGTTCCCTGTAAGTTCAATAAATTGGTATAAATGTTTACGAAGAAGTGTGGATCATCCTGATTTGGACCATATAGATTAATGAGCCAAAACTCTTTTTCATCCACTTTCATATTCAAAAGGATCCACCTTCCTTGTGAATCATTCCTGACTATTTGCACATTCAGATCGACATTTTTGTTAATTAATATCATCACACCCTTTGAGGTCCTCTGTCCATGACAGAAAATAATTTCACCACCCCATTCCTTTTTCCACGCAACTTCATCTAAGCACGTAGAGTGAGTTTCCTGTGAACAGTATACATTATATTCCTTTTCTTTTAGCCATGTAAAGACTGATCTTCTTTTTATAATCTGCTAAACCGTTACAATTATAACTGGCTATACTTATTTCACCCCTTACCATAACTAGATACTATTCTCAGTCTAAATTGACCATAATTAGTGCTTGTAAAGTTACTGCCATCAGAGGTATTATGACAGTCAAAACTAGAGCTTTCAAATGTCTGATATTTAGAATTCAAGAAATAGGTTCTAGCAATATTTGTTTTATTCCCTTGCCTGTTTGCCTGTGAGCCAATGCCACAGATGTTAGAAAATTGAGACAAGATATTATGTGTGTAGCAAATCTGAGGAGGTTGATGTGTATGATATTGGATGTGATATAGTGAGAGTGTGTACGATGTCTGTATAAGAGTAAGACTATAGGGGACTTCCGGCGCCGACAAAGATGGCCGCCTCGCTTCGCGTACCAAGGAAACTATGCAGTATTTTGCTTTTTTATGTGTTATTTCTTACATTGTTACCCCATGTAATCTTAGGTTTTATTACATACAGTCGGGAGGAACTATTGGATATAAGAGCAACGTCAACTCACCAACATTACGACCAGTAATACGACTTTCCCGAAGCGGACCCTCTGTTTGGCCTACCACCCAGGACAATGGATCGGATCCCAGCCGGCGAGCCAAAACAACGGCGCCGCAGAAGGGGCAGACGGAGCGGTCTTCTGGTCAGGCTCCGTAAACGGGCACATCGCGCACCGCTCCCGAGCATACTACTCGCCAATGTCCAGTCTCTTGACAACAAGGTAGACGAAATCCGAGCAAAGGTAGCATTCCAGAGAGACATCTGAGACTGTAACGTTCTTTGTTTCACGGAAACATGGCTCACTCGAGACACGCTATCTGAGTCGGTACAGCCACCTGGTTTCTTCACGCATCGCGCCGACAGAAACAAGCATCTCTCTGGTAAGAAGAAGGGTGGAGGTGTATGCCTTATGATTAACGAGACGTGGTGTGATCATAACAACATACAGGAACTCAAGTCATTTTGTTCACCTGACTTAGAATTCCTCACTATCAAATGCCGACCGCATTATCTACCAAGAGAATTCTCTTCAATTATAATCACAGCCGTGTATATCCCCCCCAAGCAGACACATCGACGACCCTGAAAGAACTTCATTGGACTCTATGTAAACTGGAAACCACATATCCTGAGGCTGCATTTATTGTAGCTGGGGATTTTAACAAGGCTAATCTGAAAACAAGGCTCCCCAAATTCTATCAGCATATCGGTTGTGTTACCAGGGCAGGTAAAACCCTGGATCATTGTTATTCTAATTTCCGCGACGCATATAAGGCCCTCCCCCGCCCTCCCTTTGGAAAAGTTGACCACGACTCCATTTTGATCCCAGCCTATAGACAGAAGCTAAAACAGGAAGCTCCCACCCTCAGGTCTATTCAACGCTGGTCCGACCAATCGGATTCCACGCTTCAAGATTGCTTCGATCACGTGGACTGGGATATGTTCCTCATTGCTGCGAACAACAACATTGACGAATACGCTGACTCGGTGTACGAGTTCATTAATAAGTGCATCGGTGATGTCGTACCAACAGCGTCTATTATAGTCTCTATAGGAAGTTTCAAGGAGGATTGCATGAATTCTTTTATCACACCCTCTGGATTATTGGATGCGTCCTCAGGAATCCCAGAAAAAAATATATTTTCACGCATGCTACAGCTTTGTATGTGTAGTAGCGACTCCAACACCCTGTTTTCCCTGAGTAGACAATCCATGTTGGAATCATGGATTTTTATCTTGCCTGTGAGTGTCTTGTTTTCTCTTTGGAGCTCCAAACTCCCCCTCAGCCCTGCTACCTCCTCACACAACTTTTACAACGTTGCATGGATTCCAGCCAGAGCACTAGCCTCTACCTCAATGGTAAGTAAATCGTCCATGTCTGTAGATGAATCAGTTTTTCTTTTTTTTGTCAGGTTAAAGTTATTTTGTGAGGTGGTCAGATCTTTCCATGATGGAGTATGTTGTTCCTCCATAGTGTAACGACCCTGGGTTTATAAGCGCGGAAATCGACTCTGCCGGACGAGCATGCTTTTGCGGCACAGTCGATAGCGTGCCGGACTTCGGGCTTGAAGGTCGAGGGTTTGAAACCTGCTCCTTGCTGTTTCATTATATTGGTGTCGGAAGTGATCGGACCTTGCATCCACGACAGTGCCGTGTGCTTGGCCGGTGAGCGCGTTCCTGTAAGACGTTGAGTCGCAAGCTAGCGCGAGGACGCGCTCTTTGAAAGGAGGGAGTAGTGTAACGACCCTGGGTTTATAAGCGCGGAAATCGACTCTGCCGCTTTAGCATGCTTTTGCGGCACAGTCGATAGCACGCCGGACTTCGGGCTTGAAGGTCGAGGGTTCGAGACCTACTCCCTGCTGTTTCATTACAATAGCGTAAAGCTGTTGGTACTCGTCGATTTCCCTCAGGATCTCCTTAGTATCCAGATTGGCTCTTTACTGCAAACAGTTGTTTTACAAAAAGATAACAATGAGTCTTTCCCACGACGACGACAGGTGTCTGTAGTACAGCCAGCTAGCACTCGCAGAATCCACGCAAAAAAAGGAAAACAAACTTGCAGTCCCAGCCGTAAAGGCTAACCGTGTCATGAATCCTTAGCAACAAAACTTTAGTTCGGATTAAAATCGATTTAATGAAAATGTTTTATATAAACAACAAACCGAGTGTAGACAGTACAATGTCCTGTTGCGCGTTCTGATGACGTCAGAATTAGCAAAGTAACAAAGATAATTAAGATGTCTTATCTGCAGAATATGCTTATATGATTTAACTGTTGAACTCTTGTCATTAGAATGTCTACTTTCGGACTCTGGGGTTGGCAGCTGCACTTCCTCCCTCATATGGGCCTCAGTCACCTGGGGTCCAGAGACGGGAGAAGTCAGGCTTGTCTATCGCATATCCCTGTTACTATGCAGAATATCAGCAAGGAGTATGGCAAAGGAGGCCAGAAGGAAGCATTGTTTCCATATGTGAACTATGTGTCTTTATTGCAAACCATGTGAAGGGATAGCATGAGTAATGGGGAACGAATCACTTGTCTCCACAGTGTCTGTGCATCAGTCACTTCCTCCTAGGTGGAGATTGTTCTCTCCCCTAGTTCAAGGTGGAAACTAAGTAACAACAAATGCCCTAAGTTCTTAGTACTGAACATAACAATAAGTTCTTTGTATTTGGGGCCTAATGATATCATGTCACCGTGTGGGACTGTGGGTCAAATAACCTTGTCGGAGTGAGCGCCCTGATTCTAGTTTGTGAGCTAGGCAGGCTACTGCCTGGGAAGGTCTCCCACTCAGAAGTATGAGATGGGGAGGGGGCGCAGGTAGGTTGACCTCAGGTCTCCCCAATGGGAGACCTCTATCAAATAGCGCACCTCTAACTTTGTACAGTACTAATGCAATTAGTTGTGCAATTTAGTTTGTGTGTTTCTTGTTTGAAGTGCAGTAGAGTAATTGTTACGCATGGCGGGAACAGGTGAACCCAAGAGCAGACTCAGACGAGGAGACTGGGATGAGGTAACCAAGGTATTTATTGAAACACAGGGAGAAGATGGAGTGCAGGCCAGGGGAAGCTCGGGCGGGTTGCAGGAAACCTGGAGTGGAGGCTGAGGCTGAAGCGAGAGGTGTTGGGACAGGGTAAGCAGATCCGGAGGGAATCCAAGGGAGCAGTAGAGTGGGGGATCCAGGACAGAGTAGCAGGACTGACAAGACGTGGGACTGGAGATAGGGACCAGAGTCAGAATGAGCAGAGACTACAATCTGGCAGCATTGAAGTGGCAGGGCTGAGTATTTGTAGAGGTCTTGATTATGGAACAGGTTGCAGCTGGTGGGGATCTGCTTTGACTCCAGCACACCTGATTCTGCCCACACAATCACATACACACACACAGAGAGAGAGGAAGAGGGATAGAGCACTGGGGGAGTGGCAGCAGGTCAAGGAGACACAGAAGGAGCAGTAGAGGGCATAGCAGGAGCAGATGTAATAATCAGGTTCTCTTCTTTATAAGTGTGTTATTCTATTTGTGTATTTGTGTGATATAATATTTGTGCAATTTAGTTTTACTGGTGTGTTTTTTGATAGCAATAGGGTAATAGTGTAATAATTCGATTCCATTTTTTAATCGTGTTTATTTACTACAATTTGTTTCTATTTGTCTTTTTTATTTATGAGTCTTATTCTTGAATACATTTTTATAATTATATAGTTTTAAATGTTATGATTATTTATTTGTGCTGTTCCAAATGTGTGTGGGGGGAGGGCTGAAGAGGGGGTTTGCCTAGAGAGCCATACAAGCTAGAACTGCCACTGGCCATGACCAACCTTTCAAAGCATTTCATGCTGCGGGCGATAGTCATTTAGGCACGTTACCTTGGTGTTCTTGGGCACAGGGACTATGGAGGTCTTCTTGAAAGACACTTGCCAGCTGGTCAGCGCATGCTCTGGGTACGTGTCCTGGTATTCTGTCTGGCACCGTGGCCTTGCGAATGTTAACCTGTTTAATGTGCTCTCATGCATGGTTCAGTGTTGCTTGCCTCGAAGCGAGCATAGAAGGCATTTAGCTCATCTGGTAATCTCGCCTTGCTGGGCAGCTCGTGACTGGGTTTCCCTTTGTAATCTGTGAAGGTTTGCAAGCCCTGCCACATCTGTTGAGCGTCAGAGCCGGCGTAGTAGGATTCAATCTTAGTCCTGTATTGACACTTTGCCTGTTTGATGGCTCGCCGGAGGTCGTAGTGCAATTTCTTATAAGCATCCCGATTAGTGTTCCGATCCTTGAAAGCGGCAGCTCTAACCTTTAAATCAGTGAGGATGTTGCCTGTAATCCATGGCTTCTGGTTGGAGTATCTACATACGGTCACTGTGGGGACGACATCGTTGATGCACTTATTAATTTATTAACATTCCAACCTGTGCTAGCGAAAAAGTCCTGTAGCTTAGCATCCGCTTCATTGGACAACTTCCATATTGAGTGCATCACTGTTTGAGTTTTTGCCTGTAAGCAGGAAGCAGGAGGATAGACGTATGGTCTGATTTGCCAAATGGAGGATGAGGGAGGGGCTTGTATGCATTTCTGTGTGTGGAATAAAGGTGATCTAGAGTTTTGTCACCTCTAGTTGCACAGGTGACATGCTGATAAAAATGTGGTATGATGGATTTCAGTTTCCTTGCATTAAAATCACCAGCCACGACAAACACTGCCTCTGAATGTGCATTTTTTGTTTGCTTATGGCCCAATAAAGCTTTCACTGCAGAGTTAGTGCCAGCATCAGTTTGTGGTGGTAAATAGACAGCTACAAAAAAATATAGTATGGTTTGCAGCTTATCATGAGGAATTCTAACTCAGGTGAACAAAAACTTGAGACTTCCTTAACATTAGAGATTGCAACACACCCCTCCTCCCTTCTTCTTACCCGAGTCTGCCGTCCAGTCTTGGCGATGCTTAGAAAAACCAGCGATATGTATATCCATGTCCTCGTTCAGTCATGACTCTGAGAAACATAGGATATTACAGTTTTTCAGGTCCGGTTGATAAGATAGTCTCGGCCTTGCCTGCCTCTCTTTCGCCTTCACTTCCTCTTTTGAGTCCTGGGGATTAGGGCCTGGTCCGGAGTAAGCAGAAGGTCCAGTGTTTCCAACTCATTGAAATAGACATTTTAATCCAAATCGAGTTTAGTGATTGCTGTTCTGATGCCCAGAAGTTGTTTTCAAATATAGGAAATGATGGCAGAGACATTATGAATAAAAAAGTTAAGATCAGCGTAAACCCCCCCCCCCCCCCCACAAAACAGCAGAATTGGCCAGGAGCCTGCAAGACGGCTGCTATCCACTGCAGCGCAATTTTAAATTTGGAGGAGCTGCAGAGCAAGTATGTCACGTTGCCAGCCGCAATGATAGGTAAGGTAAGGATTTAATGTCAATTGGAAAATGTATGTACATATTATCTAAATTGTAAATCTCATCGTGCTCATTCCTTAAATTTGTGTAAATGAGGATAGCCTCTTTGTCTGCAAGAACCTTGATTTACAGATCTGCTATCTTAATTTGACCGGTTTCTCATAGCAGAAAAATAATCCTGCAGCAACAGGAAATGTGAATTATTATGTGGATTATAATTTTTCAGTGACATTTTTGTTGGGTTTGTTAGCAGTTGATGTTACTCTTCAATAACACAGACCCCAAAGCAAATCAGGGGGAGGAAAATAGGTTTATTCAAAGCGGACAAATCATGCTTGGAAGTAGATGGTAGATGTTCATGCTCCCCTGTCTTTCGTGATTCTCTCCTGTGGTTCTCTCCACATTACAAAGGAAACAGGATATAATTTATTACCCCCCACCCTAGCCTGTGGCTGACCAATTAGAAGTCATTGCAGTACAACTGGGCCAATGGCCAAATAACAAGTATCCTGCTCCAGACTCAGACCAATGAAAGCATAGCATACGTAGCTATGAGTTCAGGACTGACATTCCTAACAGATTCTAAACAGATGTTGAACTGAAAACCAACTATTTCCATTGATAATTACCTATTACAGAAAAAACACTGTTTCCATTGATCATTATTACTCTATTGACTTCTCGTCCTCTGTGTTGTGTATTTGTCTTCGACATATTCTTACAGGGTTGATACATTTTCAGCTAAGGTAAATTAAGTCTGACATTTTTAAGTGAAATTACAAACTTTATAAGACTTTTTCAACCAAGTTTGCACTTCCTGCTGTGCCAACTAAGATAATACATCAGTACATGGGATAAGTGTCTATATGAATGAGCATTACAGTAACCTACTATTATAACAATATAAATGATCAACAGTGAACCATCAGATGGGAGAGGGAGTCAGTACCTTCCAGGTTCTTGGTGAACAGGACCTGTATGAGCAGCCAGATGAAGAGGAGGACCACAACACCCTCGATCATCCCCTTGCAGCAGAAGAAGAGTACAGACTGCCATACAGGCTGGTTGAGGTCCTCTTCCTCCAGGTGATAAGGCATGGTGACACCTGCCGGGGAGCCAGCTCTGGAAGCTCTGTAACACTGTGTAACTCTTCTGTAGGCCCCTTCCTCTTCTTCAGCCAGTTGAGCTCTGATCATTTCTGTCAGACACCTACAGTATAAGACCTCCAGCCTCTCACTCCTGTAGTCACCCCTTTTTCCCTTTCAGCTTGGAGGAGCTGGAGGGTATTCAAGGATTTTGTCATATAAGTTCCCAGCTAAAATTACCCCAAAAAAATAATAGAGCAAAAAGTGATGCAGAGGTTGTGATACAGAATGATCCAATAATCCTCACATTATGCTCTGGACAAGCGTCAACAAAAAATGACAAACTTGGTCTTATTTTCAAAGTCCACAAAGCAGTTAGTTTGGCTGACCCATGCTGAGTTGCTCCATTCCACAGCTGAAATGATCGCTCATTCAGTGAAGTGGCAGGTGCTCCGGGCCATTATGGCGATGTGATGTGGATATCCCGATGACTTCTCAACAATACCCTCTCTCTATTCTGTAATCTCTCCAGGACAGTAATCCCTTCTCACTTGCAGAGAGGGGGAGGCTGGTGGGGTGGTGTAGGCACAATACTTTTGAGCCAAGTGTCAGTGAAGGGAGGTTTGTTCGTCCTGCAGTTTTTATCTCTGGCCAGGTTTCTCTCATAACTGCAGTCGTGTCCCAGCTCCCAACTCTCCCCACTCCATGCCAAATACACAAACACGGTCAGCACAATTCCCCCTCCCTTTCTTTTGTGACCTGCAAGCTGTCACTTCCATTAGCAAGTTCTGGTCTGCAGACTGCAGAGATGTACCCTTGCTCACTCTGTTGCAAACTGCCTGCACACACACTTTCTCACTGCCATTCAGAGAAGCAGTGAACTCTTCACTGGCCCAGTGCCAGCATTTAGATTGCATTCAGTGTTCACCTCAATTACTGTAATGGAATACAATTTGTGTGTGTGTGTGTGTGTGTAAAATAAGACCGGGGGGGCCGTGTAGCAGTTCAATGTCTTCTGTATTGTCCACATATAGGAATGTGATAACATGAGCCAGAATATCAAGTCTTTCATATCTTGTAGGACGACTTTATGCTGACTGGTGTTCCATTCCACCACATTATATCCAGATCCAAATGACACTATATTTAAAATGGAGATACACTGAGTGATATATTATAATGATTGTGTCCACAGTCAGTTTAAAAAAAAAACGTGTTTGCAGGTGGGGAAAACCCTCAAACCTATATCATGTTCTCCAAGTACAATAACATCAAACAACTGAGAGATACAGGGTCATCACTAAGCTGGGAAAATGCTTCCATCTATTGATCAGCGGTAAAAAAAAACTATTTTACCCCCCAAACAAAACCAAATAAAAACATGGATGTTTCCCTCTGAGGAAATAGTGGTTCACTTACTCCTTTGACCCACTAAAAGGCTCATTGTTGTTTAAACGGGAATGAAAACACTTTAGGAAGTAAAGCTAAGCAAAGAGATGTATTCAATCCACTAATACTAAACATGTGCATTTAACATAGAAACATCTCTATGAGTAGCGGAGTAGCGCCATCTTAAATTGTCATAGTAACGACTGACGCCAATGTGTCATTGGTAGGAATGAGCAAATTGTCTGTTTTGGAGACTGAATAGGCCAGTGGAAAGTCCCAAAAAATGTTCATGTACCCCTACCCGAAGTATAACAAAGCACAACCTTGTTAATCCATATCTCTAAGGTCTCCCATATATGAAATGGATGGTTGTGTAAAAACATTTTACTGCAAAAGTGGTTAAATTAAATAGATATTGTGACACACCCCCTTAACTCAAACAGCATTTTTGATGTAATTGTTTTCATTGATAACTGTACAAAATAAAATGCTCATATTGACAATTTGAAGAGCATTTATCATTAGGTAGCCGGCTAGTGATGGCTATTTAACAGCCTGATGGCCTTGAGATAGAAGCTGTTTTTCATTCTCTCGGTCCCAGCTTTGATGCACCTGTACTGACCTTGCCTTCTGGATGATAGCGGGGTGAACAGGCAGTGGCTCAGGTGATCGATGCTCTTGATGATTTTTTTGGCCTTCCTGTGACATTGGGTGCTGTAGGTGTTCTGGAGGGCAGGCAGTGTGCCCCCGGTGATGCGTTGGGCAGACCGCACCTCCCTCTGGAGAGCCCTGCGGTTGTGGGCGGTGCAGTTGCCATACCAGGCGGTGATACAGCCTGACAGCATGCTCTCAATTGTGCATCTGTAAAAGTTTCTGAGAGTTTTAGGGGTCAAGCCAAATTTCTTCAGCCTCCTGAGATTGAAGAGGTGCTGTTGCGCCTTCTTCACAACACTGTCTGTGTGGGTGGACCATTTCAGATTGTCAGTGATGTGTACGCCAATGAACTTGAAGCTTTTCACCTTCTCCACTGCGGTCTTGTCGATGTGGATAGGGGCGTGCTCCCTCTGATGTCTCCTGAAGTCCATGATCAGCTCCTTTGTTTTGTTGACGTTGAGTGAGAGGTTATTTTCCTGGCACCACTCCGCCAGGGCCCTCACCTCCTCCCTGTAGGCTGTCTCGTCATTGTTGTTTATCATGCCTACTACTGTTATGTTGTCTGCAACTTGATGATTGAGTTGGAGGTGTGCGCAGCCACGCAGTCATGGGTGAACAGGGAGTACAGGAGGGGGCTGAGCACGCACCCTTGTGGGGCCCCAGTGTTGAGGATCAGCGTAGTGGAGATGTTGTTTCCTACCTTCACCACCTGGGGGCGGCCCGTCAGGAAGTCCAGGACCCAGATGCACAGGGTGGGGTTCAGACCCAGGGCCCCAAGCTTAATGATGAATTGGAGGGTACTATGGTGTTAAAGGCTGAGCTATAGTCAATGAACAACATTCTTACATAGGTATTCCTTTTGTCCAGATGGGATAGGGCAGCGTGCAGTGTGGATCTATGCAAATCTCTCAGACACCCAGCACATTAACAAGGGACCCCAACCTTTGTCACAGTTGTTCATTAATTCATTGCAGCTGAGAAGAAGCGAAACGATAAGTTGGTGAATTTAGTGGAAACCTGCCCATTTGTAACAATCATGGTAACAAGCATTTATTGTCACACATCTGTAATTACCGAGCGCAATTACTATCAGGTACATGTTGTTATTACACTGTAACTAGTTGTTACACTTAACTACAATACTTGTTACAGAGTACTTACACTGTATTAAGGACCGCTTAAAAGGTAGTGTTACCAGATGGATGGTTTTGACCGCTTGGAACTTTTGGAAATTAAGCTTCTCCTCCCGCCCGAGACATTTTCCTCCTAAAATGATTACTAACTTTATCCTCATTATGTAAACAATGAAATGATGATTGGGAAAACTAAACTCAACAAAAAAAGAAATGTCCTCACACTGTCAACTGCGTTTATTTTCAACAAACTTAACATGTGTAAATATTTGTATGAACATAACAAGATTAAACAACTGAGACATAAACTGAGCAAGTTCCACAGACATGGAATAGAAATGGAATAATGTGTCCCTGAACAAAGGGGGGTCAAAATCAAAAGTAACAGTCAGTATCTGGTGTGGCCACCAGCTGCATTGAGTACTGCAGTGCATCTCCTCCTCATGGACTGCACCAGATTTGCCGGTTCTTGCTGTGAGATGTTACCCCACTCTTCCACCAAGGCACCTGCAATTTCCCGGACATTTCTGGGGGGAATGGCCCTAGCCCTCACCCTCCTATCCAACAGGTCCCAGACGTGCTCAAGGAGTGTCTTGCAGGAAATCACGCACAGAACGAGCAGTATGGCTGGTGGCATTGTCATGCTGGAGGGTCATGTCAGGATGAGCCTGCAGGAAGGGTACCACATGAGGGAGGAGGATGTCTTCCCTGTAACGCGCAGCGTTGAGATTGTCTGCAATGACAACAAGCTCAGTCCGATGATGCTGTGACACACCGCCCCAGACCATGATGGACCCTCGACCTCCAAATCGATCCCGCTCCAGAGTACAGGCCTCAGTGTAACGCTCATTCCTTCAACAATAAACCCGGATCCGCCCATCACCCCTGGTGAGACAAAACCACAACTCGTCAGAGAAGAGCAAGTTTTGCCAGTCCTGTCTGGTCCAGCGACAGTGGGTTTGTGCCCATAGGCGACGTTGTTGCCGGTGATGTCTGGTGAGGACCTGCCATACAACAGGCCTACAAGCCCTCAGTCCAGCCTCTCTCAGCCTATTGCGGACAGTCTGAGCACTGATGGAGGGATTGTGCGTTCCTGGTGTAACTCGGGCAGTTGTTGTCATCCTGTACCTGTCCCGCAGGTGTGATGTTCGGATGTACCGATCCTGTGCAGGTGCTGTTACACATGGTCTGCCACTGCGAGGACGATCAGCTGTCCATCCTGTCTCCCTGTAGCGCTGTCTTAGGTGTCTCACAGTACGGACATTGCAATTTATTGCCCTGGCCACATTTGTGGTCCTCATGCCTCCTTGCAGCATGCCTAAGGCTCGTTCACGCAGATGAACAGGGACCCTGGGCATCTTTCTTTCGGTGTTTTTCAGAGTCAGTAGAAAGGCTTCTTTAGTGTTCTAAGTTTCCATAACTGTGACCTTAATTCCCTACCGTCTGTAAGCTGTTAGTGTCTTAACGACCGTTCCACAGGTGCATGTTCATTAATTGTTTATGGTTCATTGAACAAGCATGGGAAACAGTGTTTAAACCCTTACAATGAAGATCTGTGAAGTTATTTGGATTTTTACGAATTATCTTTGAAAGACAGGGTCCTGAAAAAGGGACGATTATTTTTTGCTGAGTTTATATCTACTCCTAAAATGTATGTATTAAAATATATGACGATTATTGTTTTAGTTCATGGTTATTATCCATAATTTGTCCATAGTTGTCTGTTACACGATTATATGATTATTGTACCAGCCCTACGCACAAATTCACACCACTAGTTTGAGTAAGGCTGTGCCTCCAAGAAAACATCTGTGTCATGAAAAAAACTTCACATCAATCTGCTCTTATTCATCTTGTCATGTGCCTTTGGAAAGATATGATGAACATCATGTGATTCTTCTCTATAACAAGCTGACACCCACATAACTTTTACATCTACAGTTCAGTGTGCTGCATCTGCGCATTTTTGGCAGTGTGATATGGTCTGAGCTGTTGAAATGTAGCCTTTTTACATGATTACTACTGTATACGACACAGAATATTTGATGGATAACCAATTATTTTTCTTCCTGGGTGTAATCTGCCAAAAAAGGATGTGATTCTGAGAGTTGTGATGATAACATAGGCTAGTTATGTCTGCTTTTCCCTCTTTCAGGAGCCATCCATTGCACCATCTATGGCAAATACAAAAGCAGGACTTTATTATACTGAACGAAATTATAAACACAAATTATAAACGCTCATGAAACATGTTGGTCCCATGTTTCATGAGCTGAAATAAAATTTCCCAGAAGTTTTACATACACACAAAAATATTATTTGGTGCACAAATTTGTTTACGTCCCTGTTAGTGGGCATTTCTCTTTTGCCAAGATAATCCATCCACCTGACAGGTGTGGCATATCAAGAAACTGATTAAACAGCATGATCATTACACAGGTGCACCTTGTGCTGGGTACAATAAAAGGCCACTCAAAATCCCTTTTGTGGGGAAAACTAATTCTGATTGGCTTTGCCCCTGCCTAGTCATGTGAAATCCATAGATTAGGGCCTAATATATTTTTTTTATTGACTGTGAGAATTCTATTCATTGACTACAGCTCAGCGTTCAACACCATAGTGCCTTCAAAGCTCATCAATAAACTAAGGACCCTGGGACTAAACACCTCCCTCTGCAACTGGATCCGGGACTTCCTGACGGGCCGCCCCCAGGTGATAAGGGTAGGAAGCAAAACATCCGCCACGCTGATCCTCAACGCAGGGGCCCCTCAGGGGTGCGTACTCTCTGTTCACTCATAACTGCACGGCCAGGCACAACTCCAACACCATCATTAAGTTTTCCAATGACACAACAGTGGTAGACCTGATCACCGACAACGATGAGACATCCTATACGGAGGAGGTCAGAGACCTGGCCGTGTGGTGCCAGGACAACAACCTCTCCCTCAACGTGATCAAGACAAAGGAGATAATTGTGGACTACAGGAAAAGGAGGACTGAGCATGCCCCCATTCTCATCGGCGGGGCTGTAGTGGAGCAGGTTGAGAGCTTCAAGTTCCTTGGTGTCCACATCACCAACAAACTAACATGGTCTAAGTACACCAAGACAGTCGTGAAGAGGGCACGACAAAACCTATTCCCCCTCCAGGAGACTGAAAAGATTTGGGATGGGTCCTCAGATCCTCAAAAGGTTCTACAGCTACACCATTGAGAGCATCCTGACTGGTTGCATCACTGTCTGGTATGGCAACTGCTCGGCCTCCGACTGCAAGGCACTACAGAGGGTAGTGCGTACGGACCAATACATCACTAGGGCCAAGCTTCCTGCCATCCAGGACCTCTATACCAGGCGGTGTCAGAGGAAGGCCCTAAAAATTGTCAAAGACTCCAGCAACCCTAGTCATAGACTGTTCACTCTGCTACCGCATTGCAAGCGGTACTGGAGCGCCAAGTCTAGGTCCAAGTTGCTTCAAAACAGCTTTTACCCCCAAGCCGTGAGACTCCTGAACATCTAATCAAATGGCTACCCAGACTACATGCATTGCCCCCCCCCCCTTATTTTACACTGCTGCTACCCTCTGTTATTATCTATGCATAGTCACTTTAATAACTCTACCTACATGTACATATTACCTCAATGACCTCGACTAACTGGTGCCCCCGCACATTGACTCTGTACCAGTACCCCCTGTATATAGCCTTGCTATTGTTATTTTACTGCTGTTCTTTAAATATTTGTTACTTTTATTTCTTATTATTAGTTTTTTTTCTGTTTTTTATAGTTTTTTAAACTGCATTGTTGGTTAGGGCTTGTAAGTAAGCATTTACACCTGTTGTATTTGGCGCATGTGACAAATACAATTTGATTTGAATTCCTTCAGTGAACTGTAACTCAGTAAAATCTTTGAAATTGTTGCATGGTGCATTTATATTTTTGTGTAGTATAATTTATTACACCTACCTGTATGCTGCACTAAAAGGACAAATGGGCTCATCATGATCCTGTGCTATGAATGTAGCCAAAAACCCCTTGGCTTTTGATGACAGCTCAGCTAATTTTTCCAGTTTAACCACTACATGATTGGTGGATTCCCCGCAGGACGGTTGAGCTAATGTAGGCTAATGTGATTAGCATTAGGTTGTAAGTAACAAGAACATTTCCCAGGACATATATATATCTGACATTGTCAGAAAGCTTAAATTCGTGTTAATCTAACTGCACTGTCCAGTTTACAGTAGCTATTACAGTGAAAGAATGCCATGCTATTGTTTGAGGAGAGTGCACAGTTATGAACTTGAAAATGTATTAATAAACCAATTAGGCACATTTGGGCAGTCTTGCCACAATATTTTGAACAGAAATGCAATGGTTCATTGGATCAGTCTAAAACTTTGCACATACACTGCTGCCATCTAGTGGCCAAAATATAAATTGCGCCTGGGCTGGAATAACACATTATGGACTTTCTCTTTCATTTCAAAGATGATTGTACAAAAAAATACAAAAAAACGCATGTTTTTTCTTTGTATTATCTTTTACCAGATATAAAGTGTTATATTCTCTGACATTAATTTAACATTTACACAAACTTCAAAGTGTTTCCTTTCAAATGGTATCAAGAATATGCATATCCTTGCTTCAGGTCCTGAGCTTCAGGCAGTTAGATTTGTGTATGTCATTTTAGGAGAACATTTAAAAAAAGGGGCGGATCCTTTTTAAACTTGATTAAGATTTGCCCCGATGAAATTAATGTTTTACACCTGGGTCGGAAGAGAGAGGCTACTGTTTAGTCTAGACTAGTCTCGCCTTCTCTGAATTTAGACTGCACACATGCTTTGCGTGACGGAAGAGACAAATCAAGTGCGTAGTCTATCAAAAATATTACTGAGTGGAGTCTATCTCACTATAGAAAAATTAAGCAACTTTTAGGCAACTGTACTTGATTGAAGATTGAAGACAAGACTAAATGGAAGACCAGACTGTATAGACTTCACCCTTGTGTTGTATGCTAAAATAACGCTACTACAGTTTGAAGTAATTAATTGCCGAGAGCCAAGACTCAGAAAAGCATGAGTCTGCTCGCGTTCTTTGCCGTCCTTTTAGGACAATTTTTTCTGGGGAAAGCTTCGCACTATACCCACAATCCGAGAGTGACATTGACAGACAAAGGTAAATTAAGCTTTTTATTTTAAATCAATAGTACAATTATTGAATGATGACAGCAGGGGTTGAATGATTAGGCCTATTAGGAGTCGATTTATATTCAATACTAAAATATCTGGAGGAAAAGTGTATTGAGTCCACAATAGCCAAAGGAATCGATTTATATGCAATACTAAAATATCTGGAGGAAAAGTGTATGGAGTCCACAGTAGCCAAAAGGACCCGACTCTCTTTGAGTTCTCTTTCTCTTGATTTTTGAACTGTGCTATCAAAGACCAGACTTTTCTCATTGACCAGACGTAACATTAAAAGTAAATCCGAGACATTCAAATTAGTGCGTTATATATGTTTGGTATGTTTACACAAGACCAGTGGCGATTTTAGCAGTGGCGTAAAGTACTTAAGAAAAAGATACTTTAAAGTACTACAGTACTCAAGTCGTTTTTTGGGGAATGTGTACTTTACTTTACTATTTATATTTTTGACAACTTTTTCTTCACTACATTCTTAAAGAAAATGTGGTACTTTTTACTGTATACGTTTTCCCTGACACCCAAAAGAACTCGTTACATTTCGAATGCTTAGTCAAATTCACACACTTATCAAGAGAACATCCCTGGTCTACTGCCTCTGATCTGGCGGACTCACTAAACACAATTGCTTTGTTTGTAAACAATGTCTGAGTGTTGGAGTGTGACCCTGGCTATCTGTAAATACATGTAAACAAATTGTGCCGTCTGGTTTGCTTAATATAACGATTTTTTTTATTATTCAAACTTTTCCTTTTCCTTCTGATAGTTAAGTATATTTGAGCAACTACAGTTACTTTTGATACTTAAGTACAGTACCAGTCAAAAGTTTGGATACACCTAATCATTCCAGGGTTTTTCTTTATTTTTACTATTTTCTACATTTTAGAATAATAGTGAAGACATCAAAACTATGAAATAGCACATAAGGAATCATATAGTAACCAAAAAAGTGTTAAACAAATCAAAATATATTTGAGATTTGACATTCTTCCAAGTAGCCACCCTTTGCCTTGATGACAGCTTTGCAGACTCTTGGCATTCTCTCAACCAACTTCATGAAGTAGTCACCTGGAATGCATTTCAATTAACAGGTGGCCTTGTCAAAAGATAATTTGTGGAATTTCTTTCCTTAATATGTTTCAGCCAATCTGATGTGTTGTGACAAGGTAGGGTTGGTATAGAGAAGATAGCCATATTATGGAAAGAACAGCTCAAATAAGCAAAGAGAAACGACAGTCCATCATTACTTTAAGACATGAAGGTAAGTCAATCCGGAAAATTTCAAGAACTTTTGAAGTTACTTCAAGTGCAGTTGAAAAAACCATCAAGCGCTATGATGAAACTGTCTCTCATGAGGACCGCCACAGGAAATGAAGACCCAGAGTTATTTCTGCTGCAGAGAATAGGTTAGAGTTAACTGCACCTCAGATTGCAGCCCAAATAAATGCTTCACAGAGTTCAAGTAACAGACACATCTCAACATAAACTGTTCAGAGGAGACTGCGTGAATCAGGCATTCATGGTCGAATTGCTGCAAAGAAACCACTATTAAAGGACACCAATAAGAAGAAGAGACTTACTTAGGCCAAGAAACACAAACAATGGATATTAGAGCGGTGGAAATCTGTCCTTTGGTCTGTTGAGTCCACATTTGAGATTTGGTGAATTTAGTGGAAACCTGCCCATTTGTAACAATCATGGTAACAAGCATTTATTGTTACACATCTGTAATTACCGAGCGCAATTACTATCAGGTACATGTTGTTATTACACTGTAACTAGTTGTTACACTTAACTACAATACTTGTTACAGAGTACTTACACTGTATTAAGGACCGCTTAAAAGGTAGTGTTACCAAATGGATGGTTTTGACCGCTTGGAACTTTTGGAAATTAAGCTTCTCCTCCTGCCCGAGCCACCTACACACACGACGATGACACTACAATAGAGAAAATATTAAACCCTTGAATGAGTAGCTGTGTCCAAACTTTTGACTGGTACTGTATATTTAAAACCAAATACTTTTAGACTTTAACTCAAGTAGTATTTTACTGGATGACTTTCACTTTTACTTCAGTCATTTTCTATTAAGGTATCTTTACTTTTACTCAAGTATGACAATTGGGTATTTTTTACCACCACTGGATTTTAGCATGCACATCTTGGTGGGACAAAAAAACAAAAAGATTGGGTGGATGAATGCCAGCAAAGCCACAACACAACACTAAACAATACATTATTGCACTATAACGGTGACAAACGGTGCCCACAAACTGTAAGGGCCTACATAAAGCTGTCCCAACAGCAGTCCCAACAGCAGTCACAACATCTTACCACTGCTACACCTGGCTATCAGCGTAGCCTTGTCTGGCAGCGAAACAGTTCATCATTTACTGATTTACTGCCTTTAAAAAAACCTTACTGATATGGCTGACTTGCTTAAACAAATGTGTTTTTTACTGACAATTGAGATGTACAAACTATGGCATAAGGCATCCGTAATTTCGATTAAGACATTAATGAGCGAGCAAGGACGGACTTAGTCAATATAACTATTTGTTCAGCACTTTTGAAATGTACAGCGACAGAATTCAGAACATGGGCCTTCCTTAAAGTGTTCTCCCTGTACACCAAGTCAGAACTGTAGGATAAATAAAGGGTGCATATTAGCAGACAATGAAAGCTCTTACAACATTCAATAATTACATTACTCTGAAACAGGTTATAGGCTACATGTGCACCACCAAATCAGAACAGTAGGCACAATTAAGAGGTGAAAATAGACCAAGTTATTAGCGTGAGGCACATGGGCTACTAACAGCTTACTACACAACATACACTTAGTATAGTTTTGTAGCTGCAGTATACATACAGTTGAAGTTTACATACACCTTAGCCAAATACATTTAAACTCTGTTTTTCACAATTTCTGACATTTAATCCTAGTAAAAATGCTCTGTCTTAGGTCAGTTAGGATCACCACTTTTATTTTAAGAATGTGAAATGTCAGAATAATAGCAGAGAGAATGATTTTTTTCTGCTTTTATTTCTTTCATCACATTCCCAGTGGGTCAGAAGTTTACATACACTCAATTAGTATTTGGTAGCATTGACTTTAAATTGTTTAACTTGGGTCAAACGTTTCGTGTAGCCTTCCACAAGCTTCCCACAATAAGTTGGGTGAATTTTGGCCCATTCCTCCTGACAGAGCTGGTGTAACTGAGTCTGGTTGATAGGCCTCCTTGCTCGCACACTCTTTTTCAGTTCTGCCCACAAATTTTCTATGGGATTGATGTCAGGGCTTTGTGATGGCCACTCCAATACCTTGACTTTGTTGTCCTTAAGCTATTTTGCCACAACTTTGGAAGTATGCTTGGGGTCATTGTCCATTTGGAATACCCATTTGCGACCAAGCTTTAACTTCCTGACTGATGTCTTGAGATGTTACTTCAATATATCCACATAATTTTCCTCCCTCATGATGCCATCTATTTTGTGAAGTGCACCAGTCCCTCCTGCAGCAAAGCACTCCCACAACATGATACTGCCACTCCCGTGCTTCACGGTTGGGAGGGTGTTCTTCGGCTTGCAAGCCTCCCTTTTTCCTCCAAATATAACGATGGTCATTATGGCCAAACAGTTCTATTTTTGTTTCATCAGACCAGAGGACATTTCTCCAAAAAGTACGATCTTTGTCCCCATGTGCAGTTGCAAACCGTAGTCGGGCTTTTTTATTATGGTGGTTTTGGAGCAGTGGCTTCTTCCTTGCTGAGCGGCCTTTCAGGTTATGTCGATATAGTACTCGTTTTACAATAAATATAGATACTTTTGTACCTGTTTCCTCCAGCATCTTCACAAGGTCCTTTGCTGTTGTTCTGGGATTGATTTGCACTTTTCGCACCAAAGTACGTTCATCTCTAGGAGACAGAACGCGTCTCCTTCCTGAGCGGTATGATGGCTGCGTGGTCCCATGGTGTTTATACTTGCGAATTACTGTTTGTACAGATGAACGTGGTACCTTCAGGCGTTTGGAAATTGCTCCCAAGGATGAACCAGACTTGTGGAAGTCTACAATTCTTTTTCTGAGGTCTTGGCTGATTTCTTTTAATTTTCCCATGATGTCAAGCAAAGAGGCACTGAGTTTGAAGGTAGGCCTTGAAATACATCCACAGGTACACCTCCAATTGACTCAAATGATGTCAGTTAGTCTATCAGAAGCTTCTAAAGCCATGACATAATTTTCTGGAATTTTCCAAGCTGTTTAAAGGCACAGTCAACTTAGTGTATGTAAACTTCTGACCCACTGGAATTGTGATACAGTGAATTATAAGTTAAATAATATGTCTGTAAACAATTGTTGGAAAAATGACTTGTGTCATGCACAAAGTAGATGTCCTAACCGACTTGCAAAAACTATAGTTTGTTAACAAGACATGTTTGGCGTGGTTGAAAAACAAGTTCTAATGACTCCAACCTATGTGTATGTAAACTTCTGACTTCAACTGTATCTTCCTGGCATATTACATAATTTATGCAGCAGCATATAATACATTTTTAGACTCACCTTATGCTGTGCTCACTTGAACAAGATGGTGGCAAGGGCTGTCCTTCGTGGGCAAATCTTGTCATTAAAGTCTGGCATTTTCTGGATTTATGGTGCTTTCAAAACAACCAGGAAAAACAAGGTCAAATCATGATGCCAGTGATTTTCATGTTGGAGCTTTAGAAAGAGGCTTAAACCTCTTACATCTAGACGTTCCGCTAGCGGAACACCTGCTCCAATATCCAATGATGGGCGTGGCGCGAAATACAAACTCCTCTAAAATACAAAAACTTCAATTTTTCAAACATATGACTATTTCACAGCATTTTAAAGATAAGACTCTCCTTTATCTAACCACACTGTCCGATTTCAAAAAGGCTTTACAACGAAAGCAAAACATTAGATTATGTCAGCAGAGTACCAAGCCAGAAATAATCAGACACCCATTTTTCAAGGTGGCATATAATGTCACAAAAACCCAGAAGACAGCTAAATGCAGCACTAACCTTTTATGATCTTCATCAGATGACAACCCTAGGACATTATGTTATACAATACATGCATGTTTTGTTCAATCAAGTTCATATTTATATCAAAAACCAGCTTTTTACATTAGCATGTGATGTTCAGAACTAGCAAACTAGCAAACTTCCGGGGAATTCGCTAACATTTTACTAAATTACTCACGATAAACGTTCACAAAAAGCATAACAATTATTTTAAGAATTATAGATACAGACCTCCTCTATGCACTCGATATGTCCGATTTTAAAATAGCTTTTTGGTGAAAGCACATTTTGCAATATTCTAAGTACATAGCCCAGGCTTCACGGGCTAGCTATTTAGACACCCGGCAAGTTTAGCACTCACCAATATCAGCTTTACTATTATAAAAGTTTCATTACCTTTTGTTGTCTTCGTCAGAATGCACTCCCAGGACTGCTACTTCAATAACAAATGTTGGTTTGGTCCAAAATAATCCATCGTTATATCCGAATAGCGGCGTTTTGTTCGTGCGTTCCAGACACTATCCGAAATGGTAAAGAAGGGTCGCGCGCATGGCGCAATTCGTGACAAAAAAATTCTAAATATTCCATTACCGTACTTCGAAGCATGTCAACCGCTGTTTAAAATCAATTTTTACGCCATTTTTCTCGTAGAAAAGCGATAATATTCCGACAGGGAATCTCCTTTTCGGCAAACAGAGGAAAAAATCACAAAGGCGTGGGCGGTCGGGTCACACGCCTAAGCCCAGAGTCCCTTGATCGGCCACTTGAGAAAGGTGATAATGTGTTTCAGCCTGGGGCTGGGATGACGACATTCTGTTTTTTCCCGGGCTCTGAGCGCCTATGGACGACGTAGGAAGTGTCACGTTAGAGCAGAGATCCTTAGTAAAAGATAGAGATGGAAAAGAAGTTCAAGAAATGGTCAGACAGGCCACTTCCTGTAAAGGAATCTCTCAGGTTTTGACCTGCCATTTGAGTTCTGTTATACTCACAGACACCATTCAAACAGTTTTAGAAACTTTGGGGTGTTTTCTATCCATATGTAATAAGTATATGCATATTCTAGTTACTGGGTAGGAGTGGTAACCAGATTAAATCGGGTATGTTTTTTATCCAGCCGTGAAAATACTGCCCCCTAGCCATAACAGGTTTTAAGTTCCCGACTTGGAATTCCGAGTTGGATGAACGTTCAAAACTTATTTTCCCAGTCGGAGCTCGTTTTTTCCTGAGTTCCCAGTTGTCTTGAATTCACTGAAGTCAGATTTCCCAGTTCTGAGTTAACAGTTGTTTTGAAAGCTCCAGAAATCATGTTGGTTTGACAGCATGGCCGATGTTGAATGTTTATAATTTTAAGCTTGAAAAAGAGAACCTTAAACTGAGAATTGTTACCACACACCCACTCCACTGAATAGCAGGCCAGTGATTGCTTTGCAATGCTTGCAGTTAGCCACTGATTCCTTCCAAACCACTGTGTTGAATTTGCGATTTCCAACTTCTTGTGTAAAGTATATGTCCAATGGCCAATGAGCACCGATACATTTTATCTATCATTTCTCTTCATTATTTCTCTTCATATGACAAGGATTAATAAGGATTTATTAGTAGGTTGTCAATTTGATTCATGATGATGACTGCTAGCTAAGATTTTGAAAGTATGATGTTGACATGATCAGTCCAATCAAAGTTAATGTATGTATATATAATGTGATATGATGTAATTGTATCTGTGGCCAATGACCTTGAACCTTCTTGGATGGGCACTTCTAATGTAACTCTATTGCAGTACCCAAGGGGCTTGAATTTTAGTGCTCTACCCTTAGATTTGGCAGTGACCTAGTGTCCCCATGAGTGACAGAACACTGAGCCAATCACGGCGCAATTAGAGAACATTACCGTATTTAACGGAGTGTTGGTAATGTGCTGAAACACCTGCATTTTGGAGCTGCCTTACTCAAGACAGCAAAAAAGAGACCATGTGGAGGCTTTATTGACTCACTGATTTAATATAAATAAATATTAATGACTGAATGACGACCCTCCACTGCATAAGATGGAAGGTTACTCAAGGCAGAAACAAAATGAGGGTGGGTGGATGTATAACGCGAATGTCTAGCAACCCAAAGGTTGCATCTTCTAATCTCATCACATACAACTTTACCATTTTAGCAACTTTAGCATTTTAGCAACTTTAGCTAGCTAACCTAACCTTACCCTCTAACCCTAATCCCTAACCTAGCTAACGTAAGCCAGCTAGCTAACATTAGCTTTAGCCACCTAGCCACCCCTAGCTAACATTAGCCACTACAAATTGGAATTTGTAACATATCATACGTTTAGAAATTCGTAAGAAGCTGTACGTTTTGCAAATTCGTAACATATTGGATGAATTGCAGTTTAACATATTGTACAATTGCAATTCATAACGTATCATACGAAATGGATGATGGACATCCACAAATTAATACATACCATACGAATTGTAACATATCATACTAAATGGAGTGTCTCGGATTTACGTACATAATAATAGGAAATGCTCTGAGACCACGTTGCAAAGACAGTATAGTACCAAGACAGACCACAGACCGTTGTTTCAAATGAGAACAAATTAGTCATAGTGGGCAGAACAAGCATGGAGGTGGGCAGAGCCAAGCACGAGCTAGCGAGATCCTATTGGCGTGTTCTAGCATGCATGTGCATATTTCCATTAGGGAACGCCTACTCTGTGAAGTGTAACTCAATTTGCCTTTGCACTCCTTTTAAAAACAATGCAATTTTTTCAACATTGGCAAAGAGTAAAGTATAGTTTGGGCTCCCAAGTGGCGCAGCGGTCTAAGGCACTGCATCTCAATGCTTGAGGCGTCACTATATACACCTAGGTTCAATTCCAGGCTGTATCACAACCGGCCGTGATTGGGAGTCCCATAGGGCAGCGCACAATTGGCCCAGCATTGTCTGGGTTTGGCCGGTGTAGGCCATTTTGTAAATAAGAATTTGTTCTTAACTGACTTGCCTAGTTAAATAAAGATCAAATAAAAAATTGAAAAAAAATACAAAACTTTGTCCACTCTATTCATAACATATTGTAGTTTTGGGAACAGAAAATTGTATTGAGATCAAATGTTTCATCGATGACAAAATTAGCAGAATGTCGGCCAAAATCCATCTCGTTCCATCTTCTCACACTGCAGGCAACTGGGCTTCCTCTGACTACCAGTTTAAACGCCAAGCGGATGCTTCACATTTATACATCCAGTGAAATATCTGTCTCATTGTTCTATCTGTGATAGTACTGTCTGAAGATAGGTAGGAACTGCTTCTCCAATAGAAATCCCCGATCACACTTGTAGGCGATGTCATGGCGACGTTGGCTAGTTAAGGTCATGCGTAGAAACACGTCATTGGGTCTAAAGGTCATGTGCAGGCCATCAAATCAAAGGCACTCCTTCGAAATAAAGTTGTTTTAAACGGAAATTAAAAATGTGTAATTTTGTCACTTTCACAAGGTTGGAATAATAACATATTAAACTACTTAAAGACATTTCACTTCTCAAACCCCCAAACCCCGGCCTGGTCTGCTTGGTCTGTTTCGCAAGCGTTCCTGGAAGTCTCGCAGTGTTGCGTCTCTGGGTTTAGAAACTCTGTGGTGCTATACCGGAATGTGAAAACATACCTCAATCCAGGGATGGAATATGTCGTTGTACTCATAATCATCCTGATTCGAGAATATTTATATACTGCTTGTTTTGAATTAAACAGCAGTTTTCACCAGCATGCTAGGCTAGCTAATGCAATAGCAGCCCATTGGATTCCATAAAAAAAAAAAATGATTGCAACAATAATAACAACATTACACATCAATACAGGGACATTCCTGTGAATACAATGAAAAAAAATGTCATAAAAATGCAACGCCTAGAGTTGGAGTGAGTAGCTTCCGGAAGTGTTGTTCAATCCAATGGGTTGCTTTAGCATTACCTCGCCTAGCATGCTGACGAAAATGGCAGTTTGAGATACTGTTCGTTTTTAATTCATCTTCTCGATTCACCTTTCATCATTTCGTGATGATTAGATGTACAACGATACATTCTATACCTGGATTGAGGTATACCTTGCCAGGCTCTGGCTGTCCACATTCTGGCATAGCACCGTTCCGAGAGAAATGAAAGAGAGTAGGATCCTTTTTGCCCTTCTCCAAAAGTACAAGAACATGAACCATATTTCATACCTTTGTCATTAGCCAACTCTGGTAAGGAACACAAACTATTTATACTCATACAAGCCTACATTAATACTGAGCTTGAACATGAATGTACATGAGCTATCATAGAGCCCTTCACAGTGGTGAGATACAGGGGCGAAAATCTGATATCAACTTTGGAGGGGACAATTACATTACATTTTCTCAAGAGCAATTCCTGAGGGGGACACCAAAAGTAGTGCTGTAACACATAGCCTACATTGTAATATGGTAAATGTATATTGAGGAACCAAAGAAATAAGGTGTTTTCCGTACTCCTAACTACCGGTACCCAAAACTACACAACTAATCACAACAGCAATACCATTGCCTTTAACAAATCTTAGTTCAGTCACCAGTTTAAGTTGAGAGTGGGGGTATCCATGGCATTTTCCAATTATGTTCCTATTTTACAAGTCAAAAAAATTGAGAACCTTTCATAATGTTGCCAAACAAAGACTCAACAAACTTACCTGAGACTCCCTGTCTCTGCCAGTCTGTCCCTGCATATCTGTCCCCAACTCTGCTGTCTGTGTGCCATCTGTTGCCTGCTCTGCCTAATGACATCATTGTGAAACATTTCCATTAGAATTTCATTTCTTTCTTATGAACATTTGAATTTTCTGCCATTTTTCTACCTGGCTGGCTGGCTGGCTACACACACAGTGTGTAGGTTATTTACAGTAGGAGATGGGCTTCTATCATCTTCAATCATTCTATTTGGGCTTCGATCTAAAAGGTAGCTAGCAAATGTGAAACGGATTAAAATGACAAGAGTTGACAGCTGTATGAGTTCACCATTTACACAACATACGATGCCACATAAATGGAATAGGTACTAGCTAGCTTAATAGTTAATATTTGCGCGCTAGCTCTGCATATTCAGCTAGTGTGTGTGCGCGATTGACTGGATTAACCTCACGTCAGTTACGTGCATTGAGTGCCTTTCAGACAGTAGATACGACCTCTCTGTTACCTAGCAAGCTAAGGAACTGGCAGTGGATCAAACCATTGTGAGGCAAAGGGTGGGCGGGTCGCAATCTTTTGAAACTTAAAAACGCGCTATTAAGTGTCTATAATCAGCACAATTGCTTTCATTGCGTATTATTAATATTATTTAAATTACATAGTTATGTTTCAGTGATATATTGGGGGGGGACAAATCATATTTTTCCCAGGATGGGGGGGTCGTGTCCCCCCCGTCCCCCCCGGGATTTCCGCCCCTGGTAAGATAAAAGGATAGTAGGCCTATACCCACATGGAAATATGCTCTGCTACGGTAACGTTAGAAGGATAAACTCATCTGGCACAACGTGAAACATTAGTCCTGTTCAAATTTGGTTACTGGGTACCTTCTTTTATTTAACTCTGACAATATCAATATACACTGTGTGTACAAAACGTTTGGCATGACATAGACTGACCAGGTGAAAGCTATGAACCCTTATTGATGGGATCGATCATGGTTTCCAAGAAGTTATCCTAGTTCCAGAGTGTAATCTCAATGAGCACATTTTTTTGCATGAACACATGTCCAGTCATATGTTTTCTTAATGATTTATATCTCTGTGTCCTCAGATGTGCGCTTCCCAAGAATCCACCTGTCTGGGAATAACAGCCATATAAAGCTCCTGCATGGCCCTCATGACAACATAGTATACGCTACAAGCCATATACACCTGTTCCGGACAAACTTCCACAGTTCTAAGACCTCTAGAATGGTAGTATGAATGATTTACATACCCTTACTGCAAACCTTACTTGTGTATTGTGTTGCTTTATATTGATTTAGCTCTATTCAGGTTGTGCTCTAAGTAGGATTGTCCAATACGGTTGCTGTAATGTAATTGATGGTAATAACAGAGGGAGGGTTATTGATATTTTTACAGTAAATATTTAGCTAAACAGTCCTTCCCCTCTTACATGCTGTAGACTAGATTACGTTGAAATGGATGTATTGAACATTGTACTGATGGGTTTGGATTTCTGAGCTTTAACTATTATTAATCATTCATTTTAATAGAGACATGAGGGGGGCCATAGTCCAGAGTTTACACCAGGAGATGTCTGTAGGAGGAAGAGTTATGGTGGGTGTAATTAAGCTTGGGAGGGGCTGAGTGCAGGGAAAACAGTCACATGTGGCAGTACTGATAAGGGGAGAGAGAAGTGGATATTTGGTTCAAGGTCAGGTCATGTTAAGGGAAAAGGAACCGTTTATTGCCCGTATTACTTAGTTTCCTGCCTAGCAATAAAGATGCAATGTTTAGCGAGAAGGAGGAGATTCCACCCAAAGTGGGGTACATATACTACCACTATTGTAACCTCTTTGTCGATTCAGCTCTTCGATCCTTTGGGAAGAATGAACTTGGTTTAAGCTTTCTTAGTGTCCGTCGAGTTCTTACTCTGATAATTAGAACCTAACAGTACTCTACATGTACAGATGTAGGATCTTACTTTTATCACTATGTCGTTGCTGCACAGCAGGAAATGCAAACTTGTAGTATAGTCAAGGTTTAAAAAGGCTTTTAAAGTTTGTAATTTCCACTTTAAAATGTCACTTGATTTACCCTAACGAAAAAATGTATCAACGCCTACAAAAAAATTTCCATTAATTATTATCCACATAATAATTCACATGTCCTGTTGCTGCATGAGTATTTTCCTGCTCTATTAAACTGGCTCAAATGAAGATCCTACATATGTACCTGTACAACATTTTTAATGATTGCCTTTGCAGAGTCCTGTGTTTGGAGAGGGTTGTAGAAGTAATGATCCCACATCACCAGTGAGTATCTGAGAAGATGAGAGGATGTTGGTTTTATAGTACAGTTCATTACTAAAGTTGCACATAGAATATTTTGCATACAACCATGTAACACAGTTCTGTTTTGTCCTTCAGAACTGTCACTATAACATCACTGTGTTACACAAGACTAAAGACTCAAACCAACTGTTCCTGTGTGGAACCAATGGACAACAACACACATTGTGCTGTTACATGGTATGGGACATACTTTTCATTATATAAGTATACATTACTTTTCATGGTACCATTTTGCCATTGGCGTGTTAACACAAAACGATTCCACTGTAGAACCCATCAGACGACCCGTTTAACTGCACTCCATCCAAGGCCATCCAAGACATTAAACAATACATGAATGAAAGAGAGCCGTCGCTCCTCATTGGTGAGGAAAATGTCTAATTGGAAAACATTACTCTATAATATGACCTAATGTTCATGAGTGGTTATTGAGCTAATGTGTTGTGTCTCCAGGTTCTTCTGAAGTAGAGGAGTTCTACACCACTCACTCAGGCACGGAGGGTTCCGTGGGGATCAAAAGGTTTGGGAAGAGCACACTATGGACAGAAAACAGTGGAACAGGTATGGAACAGGACGAGAGAACAAGACATGGCCTGACATTGTTTTGCGTAGTAATGTATATCTGATCAGACTGTTCATGGACTGTCATTATTTCTCCTGTTCTTTTCCTTAGAACAGAGATATGTGAGTTTGGTGGCTAGCGGGCAGAGAGAGGATCGTCTGCAGGACAGACTATATGCTTTCTACATAGAGAAGAACCGAGACCCGCGTTTGGACTCTGATCTCTGGGTTCCCCGGGTTGCTCAAGTCTGCATGGTAAGCACCACAGGAGGTTGGTGGCACCTTAATTGGGGAGGATGGGCATGTTGCAGTTTAGTTCAGAAAATATTTGTAGAGCTTTCATATGTGGTACCACTCCATTTCTGCCCATTTAAGCCCTTAATTAAGACTAATTCCATCAGGGTCTCCTTGAGTGGTGTGTGCACTGCCCACTGTCATTATCTTAGCATGTCTGTGGTTGCATGTGTGTTCCAGGCTGATCGTGGAGGGCCCAAGGGTTATCTGCAGTTCAGGTGGACCTCCAAGCTGAGTGCCAGGCTCTACTGTGGAGACAATGACAGCAGGCTGTACTTCACCCAGCTAGTGGATGTGAACACTGTTCTGGCAGAAAGGTGGCAGGATACCAGGGTCTATGCACTCTTCAGGAATGGCTGGTAGGACGGCATACTGTAGATAGATGAGAATGGACCTTAGTAACATACACAAATCAGCCATAACAACACAACAGGAGCTGGTAGCAGGGACTCGTAGTGCAGTTTATGACATGAAGTTGCAGTGTCGTTAAGAAAAAGCATCAAACTGAAAGTGACATATAAGGAGTTTAACGATTAAGAACCAAAATGTCGCATTCTTTGTTTTGTTTTTATCTGGACGTGTGTGTTGTGCTTCCTCTTTCTAAATGTAACTTTGTTTGCAAAGTTCATATCCCTTTTCTAATCTCGAGTCAGCTGTTCCTCTGACCTTCGCTGAAAGCAGATGTCGTGAAGCATTGTGAAAGAGATCTTTAGTAAGGGGGATAGTTGAAACTTGCTGAGCTCTGTGTCTATCCCTAGGGGTATGAGTGCTGTATGTGTCTACACCATAGCAGATATTGACCGCATCTTTAAAACCTCCAACTTCAAGGGACACCCGGGGTCTGTTCCAAGCCCACGACCCGGGGAGGTATACTCAACAATATACTCAACAATATGACTTTTTATTCAGCGCCACTCCTTTACTCTGTATGTCTACAATATTGGACTGTGTTCTGTGTATGTCTTCGTATGTTGAAGTATACATATGTGTCCATCCTCTTGTAGTGTGTTAAAGACAGTACTAAACTCCCCATTGAAGTCCTGAAGATGGTGGACAAGGTTTCAGAGATGGAGGAGTGGGTCACCAGTAGGCCTCTCCTGGTCACTCACCGCTATTACCACCACATCCGCGTGGACAGAGTCCAAGGCAAAGGGAATGTCCTGTTTCTGTCTCTAGGTGAGAAGTTTTGATCTCTAGACGACGAATCAGAAATGATCAGTCTGAAAGGAATGACGGGAAACCTTACGTTTGGAGACCTTTAACATAGACCTCGTATGACCCTGGAGCAAGTGATGATAGGTGTTGTGTATATGTACAGTATATTTATAGGAATGTAGATGAGATGAGAAGGTTTCCATCTTATACTCACACCAGTTTCAAGAGACAGGGGCTTTCAGAAGGTTGAAATACTATTGACCATATATGGTACTACAGGGTGTAAAGTGACACTTTATTTTCACGCTGATCTTTTGTAATGTGTAGAAAAGGCCCGTCAACAGTTTATTTTGAAGTTTAAAAAAGAGAACTAAGCAGAAGTATACTCTTATCACACTGTGCCGCGGTTCATTTCCCATCATTGCACGCATAGACTTATGCAATCAACCCTAACTTGAGATGAATGCTTGCAAAACAGTTTGTAGGGTGTGTCAGAGACGTACAACCCAGACATGAGACTGATGAATGTAATTGAAGTACATTATCAGATGCATTTCTGTAGCAATAGTCATAGATACTCATAGATATGGCCTAGCATGCATCTGCGTCTGTACTGTGAGTGGTGTAATATGACTGGAGGATGTCTCAACATTATGATGAAACATTAACTATTGTGTGTGTGTTATGCTTAAATGACTGTGTTGACATTTCTTACACACACTTTTGTTTTGTAATGTTTGGACTCTCGCTCATATCCTCAATGATGAATGACTGCTGTTGGACTGTGTGTGTGTGTGTGTGTGTGTGTGTGTGTGTGTGTACACTAGAGAATGGAGGGATTCATAAGGTTCTGGAGAGGGATGGTCAGGTCTTCGTCATCGCTGAGTTACATCCTTTTAACTACACAGCACACATCCTCAGTATGATGTTGCACTCCTCCACGGTGAGTCAAGGAACACAGCCCACACCGAAACCTCCCCATTGAGATCCAACAGTGGTAGCAATGTAGTAATGAGACATGGAGTGTCAAAGAGATCCCTTTCAAACCATGTTTTAACATGTGGATCAGTTATTTGATCACGGCTGAACATTTGATGATTGAACTGCAGATGTTGCTGTCCTTAAAATGCATTCCATCTGCGTATCATTTGATGGCATTGTGGATTTAGTTGGATAATAAGTATTGGCCACAGGTTTGAAATCACATGCCTTCTTCAAATACACAGAATGTTGTAGGCTGTTGCTAACGTTATATCCATCTCCAATGCGCCCACATTGGAAGGTGGTTTCCAAAATCCGAACACAATATGCCAAAGAGGTCTGAATGGGATGAGAGGGACAATAGACAGGGACAAATTCAACCATAACTATATTTATATCTCTATAATAATATTGTAGAAGAAGTGGTGTTCTAATTGTAAACCAGTAACTTTCTTCTGCAGTCAAGTCATTGTTCCAGTATTTTCTACAATGAACCCTTTTTGGTTCCAGGTAGAACTCTCTTTGTAAAGGGTTTTACATGGAACTCAAAAGGGTTCTACCTGGAACCAAAAAGGGTTCTTCAAGGGGTTCTCCGATGGGGACAACCGAAGAACCCTTTTAGGTTCTAGGTAGAACCCTTTTGAGTACTAATGTTTTTGTGGTGTTGTGTTCCAGGGGAAGCTGTATCTGGGCTCCAGCAGAGAGCTGGTTCAGATTGACCTGGACAGCTGTGAGCAGTATGGAGCCCAATGTGAAGACTGTGTCCTGGCCAGAGACCCTTACTGCGGCTGGGACGGCAATCACTGCACCACAGCTACAAAGTGAGACCAAGCACAGCCCGCTTTCAGCTTATAGCATCCGCTGTATAGATATTTAATGGTGATTTGAAAATAGATTTCTCATTAATGGTTACCGACATATTGCTTTCCTCTCTGTGGTTTCCTGTGAGCCTTACACAGTTTGGTTTGAACACTTCATAGTTGTTGTCAAAAAAGCAAATATAGGGTGGTGTGTTAGTTTGGTCATTATGCTAGACCAACATGGCCAGAGCCAGTTTTTCCAGAATGATGTAAACACACATGGCCCTTGTTCAAACAAATGTGGTGTCACAGGCCATGAAAACAAACAAAATATAGTTAAAACAAATGTGGTGTCAGATGAGGCCATGAAAACACATTTCATTTGATTAAATGTAACGTCTGTCTGCAGTGTGGTGTCAGTGGAAAATGTTAGTTCTCACTTCCTCATTTTACCTTTATTTAACTAGGCAAGTCAGTTAAGAACAAATTCTTATTTTCAATGATGGCCTAGGAACAGTGGGTTAACTGCCTTGTTCAGGGGCAGAACGACAGATTTGTACCTTGTCAGCTCGGGGATTCAAACTTGCAACTTTTCGGTTACTAGTCCAACGCTCTAACCACTAGTCTACCCTGCCACCCCTGCTACAAACACACACGATAGATACTACACACTACCTTTTGTGTAGTCAAACGCTCTATGCACCGTGGTTTCAGTTCAGCTGCAGTTTCAAATAACTATCACTCTGGCCACAATGTAGACCGGAAAGAGGAACCTCAGAGAAAAGAGACATTCACTATTTTCTGGTTGAGTTGCTCGTTGAGACTCCTTAACTCATATGTGCTTGTCTTTTTACAGTAAGACAATTCAGGATGTGGAGAACGGGAACCATCAGGTATGCAGCAACATATCCAGAGGAGTTACTGCAAGTAAAGGTGTGTAGTGTGTTACAGCCATCCTTGTATAAATACAAAAAACACTTATTATGACCATGTACTATAATAAAGGATGGAAACCATCCACAATGGTTAGCTATGGAAGTCTAAAAGCAATGTTTTGCTCTTAGTTTACTTTCCAGGATCATCAGTTGGCGCTGCAGATGGAATCAGAATTCATCTATCTTCAAAGTACTTCCTCAATTGCCCAACCTTTTCCAGCCATGCTGAGTACAGCTGGAGGCACCATGGCAACACCACAGCAACACCGTGCATCTCCACAGGGTCAGAGTACCAGTGTCTCCTGCTAATAGAGAGCATGGGCCCTGAGCAGCAGGGAACATACAGCTGTGTGTCTGAGGAGAGGGGCTACCACAGGACCCTGGTGCAATACCAGTTACAGCTAGACAGTGGGGCCACAGGCCTGGCCTCTCCCCGCTTGGCATGTCTGGGTCTGGTACTAACACTAGTCCTGACTTTGCTCTGCTAGAATCAGCTCTGTGGGTTCTCGACCGAGCTGACTTGACTTGGACATGCCTGCACCTGTACTTTGGTCTTCCTTACATCCACACTACCTCAAGAATATTTAATGACAGTCTACAGTCAAGTGACCGAGCCATTTCTCTCAGCCATTTCCTTTGTTACTTTCACAATCACTTGGTCAAAAAACAGAACGCTGTAGAAGTTAAAGGAACTAACTATTTATCTGGAGGAATTGGCCTTTATGTATTTTATAATCATGCTCTGTTTTCCAATATGGAACTTTGCAGATGTTTCAAATATTTTATGTGAAATCTGAATGTATAGTATATTGCAAAAACACTTAAGTTTTAGAAATTTTAGAAATATATCTTTTTTTTCTTCACTTTTAAGTGTCATGCTAACAGCATGATAGTTGTAAATATATACAGCACCAGTTAAAAGTTTGGACATTGCAGGGTTTTTATTTATTTTTACTATTTTCTATATTGTAGAATTATAGTGAAGACATCAAAACTATGAAATAATACATATGGAATCAAAAAACGAAACTAATTTGGGCCAAGAAACATGAGCAATGGACATTAGACTGGTGGAAATCTGTCCTTTGGTCTGATGAGTCAAAATGTTGGGTTCCAACTGCCGTGTCTTTGTGAGACGCAAAGTAGGTGAATGGATGATCTCCGTATGTGTGGTTCCCACCGTGAAGCATGGAGGAGGAGTTGTGATGGTGTGGGGGTGCTTTGCTGGTGACAGTGATTTATTTAGAGTTTAAGGCACACTTAACCAGCATGGCTACCACAGCATTCTGCAGCGATACGCCATCCCATCTGGTTTGCGCTTAGTGGGACTATCATTTGTTTTTCAACAGAACAATGACCCAACACACCTCCAGGCTGTGTAAGGGCTATTTGACCAAGAAGGAGAGTGATGGAGTGCTGCATCAGATGACCTGACCTCCACAATCACCCGACCTCAACCCAATTGAGATTGTTTGGGATGAGTTAGACCGCAGAGTGGAGGAAAAGTCCTTCAAGACTGTTGGAAAAGCATTCTAGGTGAAGCTAGTTGAGAGGATACAAGAGTGTGCAAAGCTGTCATCAAGGCAAAGGGTGGCCACTGAAGAATCTCAAATCTCAAATATATTTTGATTTATTTAACACTTTTTTTGGTTACTACATGATTCCATATGTGTTATATCATAGTGTATGTCTTCACTATTATTCTACAATGTAGAAAATAGTAAAAATAAAGAAAAACCCTTGAATGAGTAGGTGTGTCCAAACCTTTGACTGGTATTGTATATATTTTTTTCTATTGCTTATTTATTTGTATTAATAGATATAATTACAGTGAGCTCCAAAAGTATTGGGACAGTGACAATTTTTTGTTGTTGTTTTGGCTTTGTACTCCAGCTCTTTGGATTTAAAATGATACAATGACTATGAGGTTAAAGTGCAGACGGTCAGCTTTAATTTTATTGTGATTTCATCTATATCGAGTGAACCGTTTAGAAATTACAGCACTTTTTGTACATTGTCCCTCCATTTTAGGGGACAAATTCACTTGCTGTATATGTGTAAAGAATCGTACCCTTTTTTTCAATTTTCGCCTAAAATGATAAATCCAAATCTAACTGCCTGTAGCTCAGGACCTGAAGCAAGGATATGCATGTTCTTGATACCATTTGAAAGGAAAGACTTTGAAGTTTGTGGAAATGTGAAATTAATATCGGAGAATATAACACATTAGATCTGGTAGAATTGTTAAAAAAAAAAAAAAAAAAAAATCTTTGAAATGCAAGAGAAAGGCCCTACATTCAGATAGGAGTCTTGGTGTAATTTAGATTTTGGCCACTGGATGGCAGCAGTGTGTGTGTGAAGTTCCAGACCATTCCAGTGAAGAATGACATTACTACAAACAGTCTGTCAGGAGTTTGCCCAAATGTGCCGAATTGGTCAATTGATACATTTTCAAGAACATAACTATAGAGATTAGAGGTCGACCGAATTAATCGGCATGGCCGATTAAGTAGGGCCAATTTCAAGGTTTCATAACAATCGGTAATCGGCATTTTAGGATGCCGATTATGGCCGATTACATTGCACTCCACGAGGAGACTGCGTGGCAGGCTAACCACTTGTTACACGAGTGCAGCAAGGAGCCAAGGTAAGTTGCTAGCTAGCATTAATCTTATCTTATCAAAAACAATCAATCTTAACATAATCACTAGTTAACTACACATGGTTGATGATATTACCAGCATTATCTAGCTTGTCCTGCGTTGTATATAATCAATGCGGTGCATGTTAATTTACATCGAATCACAGCCTACTTCGCCAAACGTGTGATGATTTAACAAGCGCATTCACGAAGAAAGCACTGTCGTTGCACCAATGTGTACCTAACCATAAACATCAATGCCTTTCTTAAAATCAATACACAAGTATATTTTTTTAAACCTGCATATTTAGTTAATATTGCCTGCCAACATGAATTTATTTTAACTATGGAAATTGTGTCACTTCTCTTGCGTTCTGTGCAAGCAGAGTCAGGGTATATGCAGCAGTTTGGGACGCCTGGCTCGTTGCGAACTGTGTGAAGACCATTTCTTACTAACAAAGATCGTAATTAATTTGCCAGAATTGTACATAATTATGACATAACATTGAAGGTTGTGCAATGTAACAGCAATATTTAGACTTAGGGATGCCACCCGTTCGATAAAATACGTAACGTTCCGTATTTCACTGAAAGAATGAAATTATATGTTTCCGGATTTGACCATATTAATGACCAAAGGCTCGTATTTATGTGTGTTTATTATATTATAATTAAGTCTATGATTTGATATTTGACAGAGCAGTTTGACTGAGCGATGGTAGGCAGCAGCAGGCTCGTAAGCATTCATTCAAACAGCACTTTCCTGCATTTGCCAGCAGCTCTTTGCTGTGCTTCAAGCATTGCGCTGTTTATGACTTCAAGCCTATCAACTCCCGAGATTAGGCTGGTAATACTATAGTGCCTATAAGAACATCCAATAGTCAAAGGTATATGAAATACAAATGGTATAAAGAGAAATAGTCCTATAATTCCTATAATAATTACAACTTAAAACTTCTTAACTGGGAATATTGAAGACTCATTTTAAAAGGAACCACCAGCTTTCATATGTTCTCATGTTCTGAGCAAGGAACTTAAACGTTAGCTTTTTTACATGGCACATATTGCACTTTTACTTTCTTCTCCAACACTGTTTTTGCATTATTTAAACAAATTGAACATGTTTCGTTATTTATTTGAGACTAAATTGATTTTATTTATGTATTATATTAAGTTAAAATAAGTGTTCATTCAGTATTGTTGGAATTATCATTATTACAAATATATATATAAAAATTGGCCGAATTTAATCGGTATCTGCTTTTTTTTGGTCCTCCAATAATCGGTATCGGCATTGAAAAATCATAATTGGTCGACCTCTAATAGAGATTATGCAAAAATGCCATGGTAATAGAAAAATTGAAGTTTACACACTCCCAGGAATGTCATACATGATGGATCATTAGCTTATACAGTTCATTAACTTTCACACATCTAGATGTCCGGGTGGGGTGGGTGTAGAGCCAGAGACAGCAGTGGGGTCAAACTGTAGACCCCAGTTCCTACATTTCAACATACAAATGGATTTAATCAAACAAAACTATGCTATATTTTATCTCTGGAACCCGCAAGATTACTTAATGTAAGTACATTATTTACCTTCAGAAGTGAATGTATAAAACCAGTTGCTTTGATAAAGGGTTTTGTTGTTGTGCACTCAAACAATATCGTATTTTTTCACTGTAATAGCTACTGTTAATTGGAAACTGCAGTTAGATTAACAAGAATTTAAGCTTTCTGCCCATACTGTATGTATGTCTATGTCCCAGAAAGTTGGCTGTTGTATACAACGTCATTCTAGTCACATTAGCAACAACCGTCCCGGTTTAGGGACACCCATCCTGTAGAGGTTATTAAAGTAGTCAAAAGTTTTCGTATTTGGTCCCATATTCTGTACAAAATTGTTGGATGCATTTGCTGTGGTTGTGTTCCAGATTATTTTGTGCCCAATAGAAATGAATGGTAAATAATGCATTGTGTCATTTTGGAATCACTTTTATTGTAAATAAGAATAGAATATGTTTTTATTTTACCAGGTAAGTTGACTGAGAACACATTCTCATTTACAGCAACGACCTGGGGAATAGTTTCAGGGGAGAGAAGGGGGATGAATGAGCCAATTGTAAGCTGGGGATGATTAGGTGGCCAGATTGGGAATTTAGCCAGGACACCAGGGTTAACACCCCTACTCTCACAATAAGTGCAATGTGATCTTTAATGACCTCAGAGAGTCAGGACACCCATTTAACGTCCTCCTACACAGGGCAGTGTCATTGAGATACTTTTTAGACCAGAGGAAAGAGTGCCTCCTACTGGCCCTCCAACACCAGGGACTGACCAGGACCAACCCTGCTTAGCTTCAGAAGCAAGCCAGCAGTGGGATGCAGGGTGGTATGCTGCTGGCATATGCCTCTAAACACTTCTACATTAATGTGGATGCAACCATGATTACGGACTGTCCTGAATGAATCATGAATGAAGTTAGATGCACAACTATGATATTTGTGCGTCTGTATCTTTCTCACTCATCATTATTCACGATTCATTCAGGACTATCCGTAATCCACATTAATGTAGAAGTGTTTGAAACATATTCTATTTTTATGTACAATAAAAGTGACTCCGTACAGAGCCAAAACAACAAATGTGTCACTGTCCCAATACTTTTGAAGCTCACTGTATGTGAAATCAAAGGGACTTATGACATGTTTGTGAAATGTTCTTGCAGTTGAAACCCCCGGCTTGCATTACAGTAAAGTCCGTGTTAAATGATAAAAGCCCAAGCTGTAATGATATCTCTAGGGAAATAAAAAAAGAATTTAGATACCAATGAGTGACAAATTATTTGCCTCCTTCCTGATTTTCTCTATTTTTGATACTGAAAATGATCAGATCTTCAAAACCTAATATTAGATAAAGGGAACCTGAGTTTATAAATAACAAATGTATACTTATTTAATTAACAAAGTTATGCAACACCCAACTCCCCTGTGTGAAAAAGTAATTGCCCCCTTACTGGTAACATAACTGGTTGTCCCCTTTTAGCTGCAATGACTGCAACAAAATGCTTCCTGTAGTTGTTGATCAGTCTCACATCGCTGTAGAGGAATTTTGGCTCACTCTTGCATGCAGAACTGCTTTAACTTAGTGACATTTGTGGGTTTTCAAGCATGAACTGCACGTTTCAAGTCTTGCCACATCGCAATTACTTTGTCACATGGGCATTGGGTGTTGCATTACTTTGTTTATGAAATAAGTATGTCATTGTTATTTGTTCACTCAGGTTCCCTTTATCTAATATTAGGTTTTGGTTGAAGATCTGATAACAATCAGTAGAAAAATATGCAAAAGTAGAAAGGGGGCAAATACTTCTTCACAGCACTGTATCTGTGCTATCCACACTGCTGACTTAATGCTTACATTTCTGGTGTAACAGATGCAAAGGTTTGAGTTGGAGTAAGTGAACATGAGTCAGACCATTGAGGAGTGAAAGATGAGTGTTCGGGTGGTGTGGCGAGCTACCAGGAGTCAGAGCATCTGGGGGTGGGGGGCTTTTGCCTGCTGAATCACTTCCCAAACCTACATTGGCCCCGATTCCGACCAGAGTTAAGCATGCATTAATAGAACATTTTTATTAAAAGTACACCGTATTTGAAGGGATGGCTTAAGAATGTACAGAAAACTCAATGAAAACAAATATGTTGGCCAGCAAGTGGGAGGGTTTTCAGCAGATGAATTACATTTATTCCATGCACACAAGAGAACCACACCTACAAAGCCCACTATACACCTTAAGGTAAGTCTGAATACCAACTACTGAGAAGTGTGTAGGAAAGGTGTAATTCCCTAAGTCGGAATCAGGCACATTGTGAAGAAATTACAGAAAATGTTTCAGGGTTATCCACCGATACTAAAATGTTATGAAACCTCTCATTGCGAGAGCCCCTTCCGAGCAGGCTTAATCCATGCTTGAGTAATAGGCAGTTTAGGCCAGTATAGCAAAAAAGGTCTCAGCTGTCACATGGTCTTTATGTGACATGGGGGAAGCGGTTAGTAATCAGGGAACGCCTTGTTTTTACACTGACAAAATGTTAACTACCTTCCTGCACTTAGTACATTTCTCGCTCTAATCTCGACGGTGCAGCTGCTGCAACATGGCTCCAAGTCCTGTATCATTCATGTGCCAATGAAAATGTATATTTTAAAAGGTCCACACTGGGATATGAGAGGAGGCCTAGTTCAATTTCTCCAGCGCATTTCTCCTTTTTCGTCAGTTTTCCAAATAATACAGTTGGCCCCATGCGAAAGGAAGGACGAAGGAAATTCAAGCCACAAAAACCACACACATAAGATATAAAGTAAAACTTTATCATGACATACAAGTTTAAAGCCCTGAGAACCATATCTTTATATTACTAATATGAACAAAACTGAATGTGTCAATCACTTTGGAAAAGTGCTCCTCTTTTAAATACAATCAGCACAAACCAGTTTTACAAGCATTCACATCCCAATTTTGTTTTAATCAAAAGAGAAAACTAACATCAGTAATGTTATTATTATGGACATAACAACCGTACAAAAATATGCACAAACCCCACAGATTTATATACGGAGCATTATACAAGCCAATAACAACAACTGATAAATGAGGTATTCAATAACCACTTACATATGCACTTGTATTACACAGATCAGGTTAGATTTAAACAATTAACAATCTAATAAAATCCAAACCATCCAAGGACAAGGTTAGGCAGACTTTCAACTTCACAGTTTCCTGAGTGATGTGACCTTGCCTGTAACTGATGACAAAAATCAAAAAGCAACAAAAAACCGAACCAGTCTAAAATAGCATTTAGCAAGTCACTAGAGACAGCTTTAGGGTTGTCAGAGATTTGCATTTGGATGTGTCCCTCAGTATACATGCCAATTGCATAACTTCAATATCAAATGCAACAATGACAGCAGCCCAATGCCCTGAGGTAAGAGGTCTTCAAGAGCTCACACAGACACACAATTGTAACCCACATAAGCCTGAGCTGTAAACTGAATTCCCAGTGAATGTGGTTCTAACCTGTTGCCCACCCTTGTCATGGTGAGGTCTTAGAGGACAGCACCACCTGCAGTCTCCTACATGGCATTACATGGTTGTTTCGCATATTCTGAACTTGCTCTCGCACACGCTCCCTCTCTCATGCAAAGGCTGTAAGGCTACGCTGTCAGACAGTCATTGACTAAACTGATTGGATAGAAAACAGACATTTCTGTTTAAAACAGTGAGAAACAAAAAGGGTTTTAGTGACACCACCTAAGTAATGAAGCTAACTCGGTCCATCAGAAGAAGAAAAATCAACAAATAAATAGCATACCTTGGTTTTGAAACCAATAACATGAATGTTGAATGCCTTAAATGTCTGACTGAATTCATAAAGATAATGGAAATAGTTTACTCGTCAAAGGATTAAGCTTGAAGATAACAGTCATTCCTAGCAGAGAGCTCCTGAAAGGTTCAATGGTCTCTCACAGCAGATTAAGGCAGCAACTACATCTTTCACCTTTATTAAATGTGGACATATTTCATCACGAGGGATTGCAGGTGTCTCTTCAGTCATTGTATATATGTTGTGGTGGTCCTGTAATCCTGACCGGTGGTCTGCACCACAAAAGCCAACAAATAACAGCTAAAACACAGCTTACTAGGGAAGCAGGTAGCCTAGTGGTTAGAGCGTTGGGCCAGTAACCGAAAGGTTGCTAGATCAAATCCCTGACCTGACAAGGTAAAAATCTGTCGTTCTGCCCCTGAACAAGGCAGTTAACCCACTGTTCCTAGGCCGTCATTGTAAATAAGAATTTGTTCTTAACCGACTTGCCTAGTTAAATAAAGGTTAAATTTAAAAAATGAAAGCAACAAGGCTGCCCACTTCAGAGATAAGGGGGTAAAAGGTTTAGAAACAGTTAAACGCCTCACATTCAATACAGATAATGCTAGAAATTCATTTATTCCAAATCATGTTCTATTAAAAATGCTGAGAAATTACCTGAACAGTTTGAGAATGGAAATACTGTAACAGTGGATGTGTCGGAGGAATTTGGGAGGCCTGAACTTTGAATTGAGACAGAGAAACCAGTTGGCGAAACAGCTACCCCTTCTCTGTCTTATTCAATGTAGAGGTTAGGCCAAAGGGCTTTGTGCATCACACACTGTGCGACTGCAGCATAACTCACTGAGGAATATGTCAGGTGATGCGTGCCATGCCAGGCAGAACCATACCAGTCTCAAGACTCAATCACAGGTAAGCAAAGGTCTGATTAAGATAAGGAAAGCAACATAACTAGAGCTGACAACTTTAACAGCAGGGACTAAACTGTATCCCACTGTATCCTACCTAGTGGTTCAGCTAGCCCATTCAGCTAACTCACAGCAGCTAGCCCATTCAGCTAACCCACAGCAGCTAGCCCATTCAGCTAACCCACAGCAGCTAGCCCATTCAGCTAACCCACAGCAGCTAGCCCATTCAGCTAACCCACAGCAGCTAGCCCATTCAGCTACCCACAGCAGCTAGCCCACAGCAGCCTGGGCAGGGAACAGGGCTAGTCTTTGGTATTCAACTGTGCACCGACCAGAGGCTACCACACACCAGAGGATTACGGTGTAAAAAACTGGTCACCCGATTGTACACATGCAGAGCAATACTCAAATAGATTTAGTCTCATAAAACGCAGTATGAAGTAAGCCAGAGACAACAGGAGGAGAGCAAGCCCATCCCAGTTCAGCTTGGTATAATAATGTGTCCCCAAGAAAATCCAGCAGTCAAGTCTCTACGTATGTAGTCCAGCATTCCGGAGGAGTCCACTCCTGTGGACCGTTGCTCGTCACAGGGACTCAAACCACCAGGTCAAGTCACGCTGGCTTTGCAGCAATGAGGTATGTAGTGTACGTCTCCTTCTAGAGAGTCTGAGGTATTCTTTGAAGACAGTCTGTTAGACTTGCGCATTCTTTCGGTGGGATCCTTTTTTAAATGACAAAGCGAGTCCATAATAAGAGACTTCACGATGCTTCCTGAGAAAGGCCCCTATCCCAAACGGAGAGGCGAATAGGAGGTTTGAAAAGGTATGTGGTTAAAACACTTCTGGTCTGCCAGCGTTGGAGGAAAACCATTGATGGGTGATGTCTCTCCTCTCTGCTGAATTGAACTAGGGACACACTGATCCCAGAGAAGGGACCAGAACACCGATCTCAGAGCAGGGACCAGAACACCTTCACTACCTTTCTGATTATTAGCTAGATAGATGCGGGGTGGTGAGTTTGGGGCTTGCTAGTCCTAAACAGATCGGCGGATCAGTCGGCTCTTATAACATCACGTGTGTGATAAAATGTCCAAAGCCAATTCTGATCCTCAAAGCCCTTTAGACACAAGGCCCATCTGCATCTAGAGTTAGATTGAAGATTAAGTACATTCCAAATAGGCTGAATGAGTGGGTGACTCCCTGGTATTGATTGTGGGAGTGACTACTGTATACGAGGTATTACATGGCGATCTGTAGGAGCAATAATGTAGCGCACTCAGAAGTAAGAAGGCTACGGACTGTCGTCATGGCAACTCGAGCGTTGTGATAGGGTATAAATGCGTAGGAGGTGTGCCGAGTGAGGTTCCGTTATGAAATGCCCCAAAATTCCCCTAATTTCAACAAGATCAAAAAGGATACAAAAATAAAGTTAATTCAGGTGAAGTATACTACAGCTCCTGAGGTAAAGATACCACTGCAGGTTACTTGATTTTAGGTATGTAAAAAGATAACTAAAAAAATAATATGAATAATATTTCAACAAAAAAAAATACAAACAAATGGCAACAAACAAAATCATAAAATAAAACTCTTCAAGTTCAGTTGTGAACACCTGTCAGTGGGTTTTGGCTGAGCGCTTTGATTGTGTTTAGCATGCATTTGGTATAAGAGTCTGTGTGTGCTGGGTGTCTGAAATGCATGTGTACATGTGTGTCGAGTGTGTAAAACGCATAGGTGTGTGTGTGTGGGTGCATGTTTTCTTGAGATGTAATTGGGTGTGTGAATTGTGTATTCATAAAATGGGTAGCCAAGGTTGACAGGAGCGATGAGGTATTTGTTGTGCAACAGTTTTTTTCTTATCGATTTATCAATGTACTGTGTTCATGCTAGGCCTCGGTGGTGAGGAAAAGCCTGGAGAGTGGGTGGTAGGGCGGCCTGAGCTAAGGTGAACCACTGGTGGAGGGCTCGGCCGAGCAAGGCCCCTTGGAAGAGGAGGAGCTTGGACTGTGGCTGTGAGTAGAGGTGGCGAACCCAAACCCAGCGCTGGGTCCAGCTGGGGGCACTGTGGCCGCAGTGGACACGCTAGTCCCTGGTGCGCCTGACTTCTGTGCAAACAGGGTTCCTACAGGACAGAAGGACAAACAGAATATTACAGCAAGATAAACAACACAGCCAAATCCGTTTATTCCTGAGTGCATGTACACGTACGCTCACGCACGCGCACACACACCTGAATAGAGTGTGCCGTTGACCTCCACAGACACACTGATGCTAGCAGATCCATTGGTGGAGATGCTCAGAGCCATGTCCTGCTGCTTCTCATCTGGAAAGAGAAATAAATAGGAAGTTTAAACCACTGTGGGCAGAAAGAAAATCCAGAACCTCTGACCAATAAAAAAATATATATATATATCTCCCCAAGGGAAAGGACGCAGAAACATGGGAACTAGAATCGAACTCTCTTTATTCATTGTCTACACAGGTACTGTACAATAACATGCAGTAAGTGAGAATCGGGTGTCACGCACATTTCCTTGTGGGTGTCTTGCAGCATACATCTGCATAACCCACTGAGGAGAGAGAAACACAATCATGTCACAGTGACCCCAGGAAAACATTCTGCACTTCCCCCTCTCAAAGCTTTTATTGTGTAGTAGTCATAATGTGTTGATTGTTGTACTCGCAAACACACATGCAGGCTGCACCTCTACTGTGTGAGTGAGTGAGAGTGAGTGTGAGAGAGAAAGAGAGACGTGGGGAATAACCAGCATGTGATAACATTAAGGCACCAAATAAAGCATGTGTTACGACGTACATCCAAACAGCCACAGGCTGAGCTGAAGAGGCGCAGGTCAGTGAGTCAGCTAGCAGAGTGGCTTGGCAGCCTTCATCTCTGTTGTGCAGTGACCGCTGCGTTGCCTCTATAATGGCTTCTAAATGTCATCCTCTATCTCACGGGGGAGCTGAGGAATGGGAGTTGGAGAACTGTGAGGGTATCTGGTGTAGGCGGTGTGTTTTTTCATGGTGCTCAGAGAGAGAGTCAGGCAGAGGGAACTTCAGCGTGCATCACTAGCGTATTTAAATGTAAGCGTTTCATTGAGAAAATAATTACTAGTGCATATCAGGCATTACTCCAGTCTCGAATACATATAGAATGTACTGTATGTGTCAGATACAAACTGACTATGATATGTAACTGTATAGAGTGCCCAGGGGGAGTCAGCCTGGGCACGTACCTCTAGCGGTGGCGCTGTTGCCCAGGCGCAGGTTCATGGGGACCTGGGAGGCCATGACAAGCAGGTTGTGTTGGAAGGCCTGCTGCATCAGACGCTGCTGCTCCTCTGCCAGGCGTGCCATCTTCCTCTCAGGGCCCTCGCCAGTCTCCAGCTTCTCCCTCAGCTGCTCCAGAGTGGCAGCCCGCGCCAGCCCTGCCACCTGCTGCTGCCCCAGCGCCAGGGACATGGAGGAACCACGAGCCGCTGCCATCATGGAGGGGGTGATCTCTTCTAAAGAGAGGCAGGGTAGGAGAGGTAGGATATGTTACTTCCATGGAAACAAAAATATGAGATTAATTTCAGTATCGTAAAATATGAAGATTTTTTTGTTGATAAAATGACAATTTAACATGGTAAAATGAGGCCAAAGAAAGGGAGGGAGATCTGTTGAAACAATAACTACCTATTTTAGAGAAGAAAAAAAACCACAGCAATTATGTGGGCCATTACACAGTATTTTCTGTAACTGAGCCGCATTCCAATAACATCAAAGGCAAGATCAGATAAGAAAAACAGGTAATGGTAGTGATCAAGCCAGATCCTATTGATGTGGACAGCTGTAATCCAGGCTGGCCGTAAAGTGTCCTGCTGTCTGTGGGAAACATGTTATTAATCAGTAGTAAATGGTTAAGAGACAGTGAACAGCCCAGGGTCAAACCCTCAGTCACACTCAAGACGCTTTGATCACAATGGGAGTGCATAGCACATCGATCATCACACAATCTACAGTACAACACATACTGGAGAACAGTGGAGGCTGCTGACGGGAGGACGGCTCATAATAATGGAATGGCATCATACACATGGAAACCATATGTTTTGTACTTTTAGTCCTTTTTCTCCCCAATTTCATGGTATCCAATTGGTAGTTACAGTCTTGTCCCATTGCTGCAACTCCCGTACGGACTCAGGAGAGGGGAAGGTCGAGTGCCATGCGTCCTCCGAAACACCACCCTATCAAGCCTAACTGATTCTTGACACTGCTCCCTTAACCCGGAAGCCAGGCGCACCAATGTGTCAGAGGAAACACCGTACAGCAGGCGCCTGGCCCGCCACAAGGAGTCGCTAGAACGCGATGGGACAAGGACATCCCGGCCGGCCAAACCCTCCCCTAACCCAGAAGACGCTACGCCAATAGTGCACCGCCTCATGGGTCTCCCGGTCACGGCCGGCTGTGACACAGCCTGGGATCAAACCCAGTGCCTTAGATCGATGCGCCACCTGGTTGGCAGAAACCTTGTGTTTGATGTATTTGATACCGTTCCACTTATTCCGCTCCAGCCATTCCCACGAGGCTGTCTTCCCCAATTAACGTGTCACCAACCTCCTGTGCTGCAGACATTCCATAACACAAGGCCTGCCAATGAAAGTAAAGTATGTAAAGTACAAAATACTTCTGTAAAGGACCATGAAGAAATCAGAGCATTTCTTCTTGTAATAATACTCTCTGTAGACTGTGGTGTCGAATCCTTTCCAGACAACTCAAGAAAATTCTCCTGTAGTTCCTAACCATTGCGACAGAGGGCGCCACGGCACTATGGATATTTCTTGAGGGTTGTGCTCTGATCAGTCTGATGCAACTCTCACTTCGATCTTATTTGAACCCAATAGACACCATGGGCTTTGTTTTCCTTTGGCCAAGATGCCTACTGTGTGTTTAATTGCAGTATTTATTTGTATTAATACATTTATAATTATTTATTTTCCAATCTTAACCCTTAATTTCCAGTCATTTATTGAGAAGTTGTTGATCCTTTAATACTCACCTTTTTTGAGAGTGTGGACGGGTGAGGCCAGCAGGCCGTTGAGGCTCCCAGCGGCCCCGGCCCCCAGTGCAGACAAGTGCATCTTGGGAGGGGAGAGGATGTGAGGGGCTGTGCTGGGGGAGAAGCGGAAGAGGCTGCTGCTGTAGCTGGGGCGACGGCCCTCCCGGCGGTTACTGTCGATTGCCGCCTGAAGCTCGCCTGGGGAACTTAGACCTTTCCTCTCACACTCAAAGGGATACAGGTACTTCATGTACCTGAATGAGACAAACATTAAGATGGAAGATAAGATATGTCATTTAGCAGACCAAAGAAACTTAGTCATGCGTGCATAAATGGTCTTCAGATCAGAGTACACACACACTATATTAGCAAAAGTATGTGGACACCCCTTCAAATTAGTGAATTCGGCTAGTTCAGCCACACTCGTTGCTGACAGGTGTATAAAATAGAGCACACCGCCATGCAATCTCCATAGAAAAACATCGGCAGTAGAATGGCCTTACTGAAGAGCTCAGTGACTTTCAACATGGCACCGTCATAGGATGCCACCTTTCCAACAAGTCACCATGAGCAATGCCAAGCATCGGCTAGAGTGGTGTAAAGCTCGCCACCAATGGACTCTGGAGCACGCTTCACCATCTGGCAGTCTGAAATCTTAACGCTAGAGCATACAATGACATTCCAGACGATTCTGTGCTTCCAACATTGTGGCAACACTTTGGGGAAGGCCCTTTCCTGTTTTAGCATGACAATGCCCCCGTGCACAAAACAGAAATGGTTTGTCGAGATCGGTGTGGAAGAACTTGACTGGCCTGCACAGAGCCCTGACCTCAACCCCATCAAACATATTTGGGATGAATTCGAACGCTAACTGCAAACCAGGCCTAATCGCCCAACATCAGTGCCCGACCTCACTAATGCTCTTGTGGCTGAATGGAAGCAAAGTCCCTGCAGCAATGTTCCAACATCTACTGGAAAGCCTTCCCTGAAGAGTGGAGACAGCAAAGGGGGGGGGGGGGGGGGGACCAACTCCATGTTAATGACTTTGGAATGAGATGTTGGACGAGCAGGTGTCCACATACTTTTGTTCATGTAGTGTTGATGCCGTGGCAGAGAGGTCAAATAGCTACCTAACAGAGACCATGGTATGTAACAGCCTGAGTGTGCAGTAGCATTAGCAGCATAGGTATTTTTCTACCTCATAAACATTTATAAAAGCGAAGAGCATAATGGAGAGAAAGAGAGAGAACACACTGAGGATCAATACGGAGTGAAGAGCACTATCCATTAGATAAGACCAGTGGACCGTTGCTGCTGGAGAGAACAGGCAGGCTGAGTAGGCTAGCATTAAAAATACATAAAGGTTCATTAAGGCTCTCTGGTATACAGGCAGCAGTGTAGACAGCTAAAGCCCTACACAGGGGCTTACAGAACGCAGAGCGCTCGCCCCTCAGTGAAAGCCCACCTCAATTGTTGTGAACTCTGACCCAAATCCCATCACAAAATCTATTGGATCAATGGGCTCCTCACACGTGTGATGTAATGGATGGAATGCAGCGAGAGAGGTGAGAGTTTAAAGAGGGATGCGTGTACACACACACACACACACACACACACACACCACACACACACACACACACCTCCCCCTAGGGTCAGGATGAATGGACACATGCAGACAGACACAGCCGTCATAGAAAGAGAGAGACACAGATACACACCATAGAGAGAGACTTACTGTGTGCGGAGGGTGAAGGCAGCAGAGGTGATAGAGGTGGGCAGGCTGAGGCCCTTGGTGATCTCTCTCCAGATCTTCTTGTTGATGACCTCCACCAGGCCGCCCTTCTCTGTCACCAGCTTGTAAAGCATGTACAGGTCCAGAACCTGCTTGGCCATGATGGGGATGCGGTTCACTGGAGTCCCTGAAGGTAGAACCACACACATCAATATGGACCCAAATATCCTGTTAAAGTGACATTGCTGAAGGAGCTGGTGTGGATGAGGAGATTTGTTGCACGTTTTAACCTAAAAAAAGTGAACATTGTTTTGTTTTTTTAATCTGAATATTTTCAGAGCACTGTAACATGCTTTGAAAAGTTAACTGTAACAGAAATGGTACGCGATCTTCTATTATTGAAAGTACATTTTCACCCTAAATTGTTTGCTGAAACAAATACCCAGATGATATTGTTAATGCTCTCGGTGACAGAGGCCCATAACTCAGAGAGCCGGTTGAATTAGACTGCTAAACTAATGACAAAGAGAACATATTAGCCAAGTTAAGGAAAAGACAGCTGGACCTGGAAAGAGGGATTTGCAAACAACAAAGTGAACCTGCTCCAGACTTTTGATACAGATGCATTAATCTTGTTAACAGCTTATCTGCAGTAAAGCGTGTAGAAAGTGTGTGTGTCGGGGGGGAGGGAGGTGTAACCCTGGCCTAGAAAAAAGTGCTACGCGCCACTCTCCAGTCCCGACATGTCGGGGGGGGGGATTGTAGGCCTGCTAATCTTTGGGCAGCGGGGAGGGGGAGGTGAGCATGGATAGCCTGGTATAATAAAGCTTATTTAGGGGATTGTGCAGAGTAAATCCACACCCCTCTGCTGTTAGCTGTTGTGCTAGTGCTGCCCGGGGCCTGGTGCAGAGTGGCTGCTGACTAGAGAGGACAGCCAGGCGGAGGCCAGGCCAGCTTTGTGGCATAGTGGTTAATAGCAGCCAATCCTCCCAGCCTCCGCAGGCTGCCAGCAGATCTAACCTGGAATAAGACCCATTCATGTATTTTTCAAATAGCAATGTGATCAGGCCTGGAGATTAGCCCTGGTCCTGATTCAAAGTCTCAAGTAAGCAGCAGCCAGTCAGTCCCCTCCTCCAAGGCACAGGTTGTCTTTAATTAAACCATTAGAATCATTGGCTCTGACTGGAGGACACATGGGCTAGCTTATGTAAGTGTTGCTAACTAACTCTGGGGCGGGGCGTGGCTGCAGAGGCATAACCTCATCTCATGTCAGAGAGGAACATGTGTTATAAAACACTGTAAACCCTTACGACTAGGGTTGCATATTTTGGGGAATATTCAGGAGGTGGAAACTTTTCATGGGAATTAACAGAAATATATGCAAAATTAATATTAATACCATTTAAATGTAGATGTTTTTTTGCATTGGATATATTTACCATATCATATGGAGACAGAAACATAAACCTTTTACTTTATCATAAGTAGACATAATTGCAAATGATTAAATCCTTCCAATAGAAATAAAAAAACAATTTAGTTACGAATTGAACTTCAATTAAATGAGTTAACTTCATACGGGATGATTTCACTGAACAACAAAAGGGAATATCGAATGATCCCCAATGATCCATCGCATCTCCCAAAAACATTTTCAACATACATCTGTAAAATGATAACTGAAGCTTTAGATTCTAGACTGTCTTCCTCTCAGGCTTCCATGTTTTCTCCCTGGATCTCCTCCTCAATGTCCACCTCTTGAACATCAGACTGAGGCCTCATCTTCACTGTCACTTTCCAACCTTGTTGAGGATAGCTCGTTGTCAGGCTCAAAAAGCCTCAAATTTGTCCGGATAGCCACCAATTTTTCAACCCTTGTATTGGTCAGCCTGTTGCGTGCTTTAGTGTGTGTGTTCCCAAACAAGGAGCAGTTGCGCTCTGAGGTGGCGGATGTTGGTGGGATTTGGAGGATGATGGAGGCAACAGGGGAAAGAGCCTCAGATCCACAAAGTCCCTTCCATCAGGTGGCTGATGAGATATGTTGGCACGACTGCCAAATTGCATCTCCAACCCAAAGCCCTTGCTTGGAAGTATATTTTGCCAGATTGCCAAGGACCTTGCCCTCATCCAGGCCAAGGTGGCGAGACACAGTAATGATGACACCATAGGCCTTGTTGATCTCTGCACCAGACAGGATGCTCTTGCCAGCATACTTGGGGTTCAACACGCTTTTTGATGCATTTCAGAAGTGCAGTTTCCTCTGCTTGGAGCAACAGTGAAGTGGGCAGGGCAGTACGGATTTCTTCTCTTACATCTACAAGCAGAGTCTAAACATCAGACAGGATGGCATTGTCTCCCTCAATCCGTTCAATGGCTACTGCTATAGGTTTCAGGAGTTTCAGGCTGCTTACCACTCTCTCCCAAAATACATAATGCGGGAGGATCCTCTTGATGGGGCTGTCCATATCAGCAGACTGTGATATGGACATTTCTTGGAGATTCCTTCCCCTCCAGGAGACTGTCAAACATGATGACACCACCCCAATGAGTGTTGCTGGCCAGCTTCAATGTGGTTCTCTTATTCTTCTCACTTTGCTTGGTGAGGTAGATTGTGAAGGGTCATCAAGTTATAGCAGCAAACCTAACCATGTCCTTGGCTCTCTTGTAGAGTGTATCCATTGTTTTCAGTGCCATGATGTCCTTGAGGAGCAGATTCAATGCATGAGCAGCACAGCCAATGGGTGTGATGTGAGCGTAGGAGTCCTCCACTTTAGACCAAGCAGCATTGTCTGTCACCAGTGCAAATACCTTCTGTGGTCAAAGGTCATTGATGACTGCCTTCAGTTCATCTGCAATGTAGACTTGTGTGTCTGTTGTCCCTTGTGTCTGTGCTCTTGTATAATACTGGTTGAAGGGTGGAGATGATGTAGTTAATTATTCCTTGCCCACGAACATTCGACCACCGATCAGGAGATGACTGCAATACAGTCTGCTTTCTCTATGATTTGCTTGACCTGCACTTGAACACTGCATCCAGAAAATGGAGTACAAAGCATGTCTGGTTGGAGGGGTGTATGCTGGGCGAAGAACATTCAGAAATCTCTTCCAATACGCATTGCCTGTGAGCATCAGAGATGAACCAGTTGCATACACAGCTCGAGCAAGACATTCATCAGCATTTCTCTGACTACGTTCCTCCATTGAGTCTGTAAAGATTAGAAAATAATGAGTAAAAAAATTAAAAATACAATTGCATGTACAAATAGTTAAACAGTTAGATTAAACAACTCCTTTGTAAGATAAGTTAACACTCCTCAGATAATTAACACTCCTCAGTTAGCAGGCTCAAGCAAGCTAAAACCCACACGGTAGCAAAAACGAACTAGCAGGAATTATTTTAACACACTTTGCTGTAGGCTACTATTTACTAGTTAACAAAAAATCATGTGTCATAAAATATATTCACCCCACCCAGTATTGTAATCAAAATGTACCAGAAAACATGTAGTCCTTGGCTCAGTCAGTGTAGTTGTGTGGGCTCAAGAGCATCTCATTAGTGTGCAAATTCCCAGGATTAACTTCCCATGGAACATTTCCAGAAAAATTCCTTGAAATTTACCAGAAAGTTTCTGAATCTTTGCAACCCTACTTACGACTAAAGCCTATATACAGTAGGCCATCAACAAAGCCAGCGGTAACTACAGCTAGCTAAGATAGGAAATCAAAATCCACTACACCTACGAGAGTGGGAATAGTCTCAGCTTTTCCCGGAATTCAACTTTCTGATCTCATAACATGAACTTTAGATTGTCCATGGCCGCTAGGACATATCAGTTTCCTGTAAGATTGAGGAAGTGCCAACAGCCCAATAATGTGTCTGAAGTCCTGTCTCTGTGTGGTGGATGAGATGACATCAGGCAGGATGTTTGATTAACACAGGGAGCATGGTGTCACTACCACCAGCCACCAGAGAGAGAGTGACGAAGATGGGCTGGGTAGAGGGTAGATAGAACAGGAGCCAGTAGCCCAGCGCTTCCAGAACATACAGCCTATCAAAAACAGAAGGAATGTGGTGTAAAAGGCCAGCCTGAGCCCTGGTCAGGCCACAGTTATTTAATGCAGCGCTGCAAGGACATCAATCCTGCATCAAACAATTAGTACAACTGCAGGGGTCAGAGGTTGGCCAGGGGTTATTGATGTCTGAATTAAAGTGCAGGTCAGCAAGAAGCCGTTTTCATACACAGCCAGCCGTATGTCCCCCTGGACAATGAGGCCAGAACAGATAAGCACAATAGACCTGACCTGCACTGACAACCCAGCATTTAGGCTTTAATTCACATCAATGCCTCTATTCCATTCCAGCACACTAATATCAATGTTAGGAATAGGACCATCAGGAAGCGATGTAGAGACGTGTTTTTTTTGCAAGAATCACTACTTTAATTTAGACAATAGATTTTTTTACTCTGAAGCAGATATTCTGCCTGCGTAAACAAAATACAAACGCTACAATAAACCTAGCGCTACAATGAACCTAACGCTACAGAATCAAATGAACACGTTTCAACAGGATCTGCTGAAATGTGAGCAAACTGCAACAACCCATTTATGAAAATGATTAAATGACGTAATTAACCAAAGCCCCTTCAGCTAGACTGGAGGAGATAGAGAAACATTAGTGAGAACTAACAACCTACCAGTCTTTGGTGAGAAACATCTGTTCTAGCTCTTTTAGGCCTGTGGGCACAATCACTTTAAACACGTTTTAATCTGGGAAACACAACCCCAGAGTCGGTCGATGTAGAAATGAGTAGCAGAGCAGCGTAGCCATGATAGCAGGCCACATATTGAACAGCTGAAGCATTAGCTCATGCTAGCGTTAATGTAGGCCACTATTGGCTGCTTTCTCTCAAAGGGCAGCAGGGATTTGTCCACTGCAGCACCGAAACGATTTGTAATTGGCTACAGGCTTCACCTCCCATCATCCTTTGCCCTGGACTGATTTCCCCCCTGGGACAGGACCATCAGGAGGCGAGTGATTAATGGCTGTGGAGGTCAGAGGTCATGGTGGTGGGAAGTGCTGTGGTGGTGAAGGCTCCCTGAGCCACTCCCTAACTCCTTCCTCCATTTGCAGTACTTCCAGTGTTCAGACAGCGCCAGAACCCAACAGAGAGAGGCCCATAGGGGCAGGAAGGGCCAGGAGGCAGCCACCTCTCACCCCACTGGGAGGGAGTTACAGTACAGTAATTGAGGCACTATTGTCAGTAGTGGGCACAGCCCAGCTTAGAAGACACTACACTGGATAGAGAACAAGATCAAAAAGAGGGAGACCAGCCTGCTGCAGTCTGAACCAGTCAGTTAGTGAGTCACAGTTCCAGGAGAGAAAACAGAACATTTAAAAACACCAATGAGACTGGTGTTGAAGCATCCCCTTGTCACATGATAAGTTTAACCCCCTTCCCCCTGCACCATCCACACTGCCCCCTACAGTTCCAAGGATGCGTTCCATCTCCATGTGACAAAAAACAAGGTCATTACATGATGATCCCTGACCAATGTTTTTGTAAAACACCTGTCTGCATTAAAGAATTCTATAATAAATAAATGAACTGGCTCTTATGCCAGCATCGTAAATTAAATGTAGCTGATTTCACATCACTGGCATTCCAGCTGACAGGGGCTGGGGGAGAGGAGACAGGAAATGCATTTTATTCAGAATGTGCTGCCACGAGGTGTGGGGTTTCACTACCATCCACCTCTTCGGAGTGAGGGAGGAGGAAAAGAGGAAGGAAAGAGTGGATGGAGAGAGGTGAGAAAGAGACAGAAACAAGAGCAGGCAGGAGCGCATTTATAAGCCCATCATTATCTAAAGGATATATCGCTTTCTGTGGACCCCCCTCCCCCTTTCTCTATATACACACGCCCCCCCATGCTCTGAGAGGGGGAAGGAGCGGATGAGGTGGATGGGACAGCCAGCTGGATAAAGACTGGATTACTGCTATAAGGTGTCAGCCAAAACACAAATGGCCTCTGCCTCATGTCAGCGTCCTTTCAGAAGATCCCCCCCAAACCCCTTTGGATCCACCCCACCACCAGCAATATCCCAGATTAGACCAAACAAGGGCCTGCAGCTCCCCACCACTGTTCTGTTCTGCCTCAGACCCACTACAGTCTACAAGCAGCCCTGACTGCTCCTGCTGGATGTTTAGTTTACCCAGGGACCCAGGCCATTTGGTTTACATGTTCATATGTTGAGCCTGGTATTGTCAGGGCCTGCTATGCTGCTGCTGGAGCAGCGTTTGTTTTATTTGTAATGCCGGGCCGAGGGACATAGAAGGTAAAGTCCAGCGACGGTATGGAATTCTTCAGCTATCTTTAGTCTGGGGAGAGCCATTCATATGCATCACATGACTGACCAATTCAGATCAAGTGGTACAGAATATGTATGTGGACACAGCAGCCAAACAGCCCTCCTATCTATAGCGAGAGTTAAGATTACCCCCTATATATGTAGGAGGCCAATAACACCAGGCAGGCGGGGATATAAAAGCACAGCTGGTGCCGGCCAGGCCCCGGGGGAGGAGGGGGTAGTGTCTCATGACAAACCATAAAAAAGAAATCCCACAACAAACATTTGAAGAGCAAATTGCAAAGAGACCTTCCATTATATGTTAAACTCAATACACAACATGTAAATCACTAGATTGAAGCCTGGGAATGAGAGCTTTTTATTTATAGGACAAATCTTTTGATACGTCAAGTCTCATCAACAGTAACAACTCACGGAGTAGCCCGTGATCTGGCTGCAGTCCAAAATGGGGACGGTAATCTCGCTCTCTCTCATTGGGAACTATTAGTTCAGTAAGAAGATCAGCGATAAAGGGGTGAGAGAAGGAGCAAAAGAGAGAGGGAGAGAGAAAGATTAAAAAGAGAGAGGGAGAGAGAGAGAGAGAAACATGACTCCCTCCTCTCGGGTCATAAAGATGGGTCACCTGGTGAATTGGGGGAGGGGGATTGAAAGAGTGGAATGTGGATAGCGCAAAAAGTGAGACGGCCACTTCAACTGTAACCCAAATCCTTTTGGTCCCTCGAGGCCGGGGCCTGGCTTGGACTACTGGCTGACTGGACTCTAATCAACAGTCCATCAGATAGAGAGGTGATGAGGCGGGGGGGGGGGGGGTCTACCCCACATCTCCCCTGCAGGTTAACATGGCCAGGGAGACAGAAGAGATCTTGCCCAGATCTCAAATCCCTCCATCTCAACCAAAGATCAAACCACTGCCTACACTTTTACATTTGTATTCAGTTTCAGTAGTCTAACATAACCAAAATGTGCTGGCAGGTAAATCTGTCTATTTTTTTTTGTGCAAAAATTGGCTTGGTGTTGAAATTTGACTTGAGCACATTACTAGACGGCTTTTCGATCTCCACTGTGCTTCTACGTTTATTCTCCCCGTCAAAATATAAAACGTCATCATTCTCGCCTGAGGTAATAGAGAGAGACAGGTCTGAAATCAGCTGCTCCTCAAATAACAGAAGAGCTGGGCTGCCGCAGTGACCACAGAGGTGGCCAACTAGAACAGGGCTGGTTTAGAGGGTAGGTAGGGGACATAAACCTCACCACCGGCAGGAGGACCACTGACAGGGTCTCAGTGGACCTCTGCCCTCCCCACCCTTCTCTTTATAACACAGATACCTGCTCCAATCAATGGACACCCAGATTGACAGATAAAGCCATCAGCTGGCGAGCCCCATTTGGAGCTCAGCAAGAGGTGATCAATATAGGAGCATCAGCTGCTGTGGACGGCATATGGTTTGGAGGAGAGGAAACCAGGTACCCCTCACAACTCAATACAAAACCCTCTCCATGGTAACTGCTGATTGTTTAATTCCTGCTCAAGGTTCCAGTCTCCATACATGGGCTGACATTGTAACCTAGAGAACGCAATAAAAAGTAGAAGGTCTAGGATCGATCCTGTAGCACTGACTGTGTGCGTAAATGAGTACGACACACACTAAGGTTGTTTTGTTTACTCCATGTGTAACTCTGTTGTTGTATGTGTCGAATTTCTATGCCTTATCTTGGCCAGGTCGCAGTTGCAAATGAGAACTTGTTCTCAACTAGCCTACCTGGTTAAATAAAAGGTGAAATAAAAAAAATAAAGGCTCTTTTGAGACATCCTTCATCCACCGACATTAGACATCTGTCATTCTTTGTTTCTCTTGAAAACACAATGTGTACCAGTACATTACTGAGTCGTATGTAACGGTACTATACACACCATACAGTATGTCAGCGCAGGGCTATTATGCTGGTGAAGATCTCCTTCGGGGGCCGTTAACTATTTCAGTCCATCCATCACTGGATTGCAAAGGAGAGGAATCCCATCTCCAGTGCACACAGAACAGGACAAAGAGAGAACTATAGAGATGTTACATTAACGTTACAACATTCAGATTGAAACCTTGTCAAATAGAGAAGGGAATCGTCACAGCTCTATTCATTCTGTTTCTGTCTGCAACGTTTACATCACTGAATACACCCCACAACCAAGTGGATTGATTCAGGAAAGGATAGGAAGGGGTGGGGTAGAAAGAAAGACACAAAAACATAAAAAGGGCGGGCCCCTGATGGTGCCGAAACTAAACAAATAAGAGAGAGTAGATTCCCATGGAGCTAACATCAGGAAAACACCAATTTCCTTTGGTTTTGAAGTGGGGGAAAACAGAGGACTGATGGGTCTGCCTGTGGATGACCCTGCATCTAAATACGGCTTTGTAATTTAGGCGGGCGAGGTTTTAAAATTACCCAAGACAATCTCAGACTAACATATCAACACGCTGACCACATCATTGATCAAAGAGAGAGAAATGTCTGCAGCTAAGAATACTTGTCCTTTTTGGCATCTGTCTAGATTCTAGAAGGCATTTATTATAAAGCAGTGGCTCTGACTGCGCTGGGCTGGGGTTGGCCCTGCGGTTCCCACCCTTTCCTTCCTCAGGGGCCCACTCTACTCTGCCAGCCCATGCCTGGACCAGCCCCAGACCCAAATTGCATCTCAAATAGCACCATATTCCCCATATATTGCACAGGTCAAAAGTAGTGCTCATAGGGCTTGGTTCAAAAGTAGTAAACTATATAGGGAATAGGGTGCTGTTTGGGACATACCCCCAGTGTCTTCCCCAGTGACGGATCGCTCATTTCCAGGGGAAATGAAAGACTGTGGCCTTGTTTCCACACATGCAGGCCTGATGCCTCCCTTCACTCCACTCCCCCTCTGTAGTTGTGGCACCCTCTCCCCCCTCTCCTTTCCCAGTGCCTCCCCTGTCTGTCGGTTACCTTAATCCCTTATGCCCTCCTCCCTCGCAGTCCAGACACGTGGCGGTCTTTCCCTCGTCTGCTGTCCGTCAGTGTTCACCCTATCAAAAAGGTGGGCCCCCCCAGTTTTAGGGGCTCATTAATCATTCTCTGTAGGACAGGAGGCCCCTTAATCCAGCCCCTCCCCCCACCGCCTGCCCTGCGCACTAACCTCGGCCCCTATCCCCCACGGTCTTATCAAGTTTCAGTGGTTGTAACTGTAGCACAATAAACAGAGGGAAAAGGGGGTGAAGAGAGGAGCGGGGGAGGGAGGAGGACAGACAGGGGAGATTTTTCAGTACCATCACATTTCTATTCTGGCCCCAGTCACTGTTCTTTACAACCATGTTTCACACAGTTCTCATAAGGAACTGAATCTGTGAGCTAGTCATCTATATAACGTGTTGCTACACTCATGGTTTTGAGTTAGTAGTGTAGTGAAACCAGAATGAAATTTAAATAAATGGTTTCTAAATCAGTGTACCATATGAGTAGCCTGACGTTTACCACCTCTCAGACCAGCGAGGGAGGTTAGAGTCAACAGGTTTGGAATCAGTTGGAAACCATTTTGCTCACACAACACCTACTATAATAGTATGGACAGATGTGCTCATATGACAGTGTGTGTAAAACTCTCAGGCAAGTCATTTCCAGAAACTGTTAAATGAAAATAAAGCCCCATTAAACAGGCCACAGAATGTTCCCATTGTAGCTCTGTTTTAGTGTGTGTGTACGTACAACACAGCGAGCCTCCCTGTCCTGTATGGGGGGAGTGTGAGCTCTGTAGTGTGAGTGCTAGCCCTGCTCAGTGGTAATATAATGCATACATGGATCCCCAAGAGCCCATTCGTGGTGTAAGTGGAGAGGACAGAGCACTCCGTCTCTGGGTTACGGTTAGGGACATCCTCACGCCCCCCCGCTGGGCATCCACTGTTCCCACGCCGCTACACTACGCAGCGCTGGCCGCCGACACATCGCCAAGCCAACGTGGCTGGCCCTCAGTAAACACAGCTGACTGACCGACAGCCTGGTAACATTAAGGCGATTAGGGCACAACTACTGTCAGCCTCGAGATTCAGTCACTAGCCAATAGGCCTGGCTGTGCTGAGGCAGCTGCCGGACCTACTGTAGTTCAAAGAGAAGCAAATCCAAATCAATTCAGAGTTTAGTCGTCACATGCACAGGGTCGCAGATGTAATTGCAGAGTACAGTGAAATTCTTAAGCTCAGAGTTCCAACAATACAGGTTAAAAATAAGTGAAAAGATAATAATAATAATAATTATAATAAGTAAAATAATAGAATAGGTCACACTATATATATACACATATATATATATATATATGTATATATATATACACATATATATATATATACACACACACACACATATACATATATATATATTGAGTGTACAAAACATTTCCATGACAGACTGACCAGGTGAATCCAGGTGAAAGCTATGATTAATTGTCACTTGTTAAATCCACTTCAAAATCAGTGTAGATGAAGGGGAGGAGACAGGTTAAATAAGGATTTTTAAGCCTTGAGACAATTAAGACATGGATTGTGTATGTGTGCCATTCAGAGGGCGAATAGGCACAACAAAAGATGTAAGTGCCTTTGAACGGAGTATGGTAGTAGGTACCAGGTGCACCGGTTTGTGTCAAGAACTACAACGCTGCTGGATTTTTCACACTCCACAGTTTCCCAGGGGGGGTTCAACTCAATATCAGGAATGTGATCCTAATATTTGCTATACTGTGTATATTTACAACTAGTTTTAAATTCTATACAGATGCTGCAAAGTGCGTAAACAAGGATACTTGTCCATAGAGTGACGAGTGAGTAAGAAGAATACATGTCCATTGGGGGGTGGAGCAAGTAGCTGACTAGTAGTGGCTATTCACTACTTTTGACCCGAGCCCTACTTTTGACCTGTGTCCTGGTTAAAAGTTGTGCAATAGTTTCTGGGAGAGAAAATATTGACCAGTCTGTCAGTTTCAGCCATGATGCAAAACAATCATCAGCTCAGTTTCTCTCCAGTCCAGTCCTGACTGTTCTGGTTAAATGGCACAGACAAGGCCGGCTTACAATCAATCTTTACTACGGAGAATTTTCCTATAATAACCTTAGTTAGCTCTTACTCCAATAGCCAAACAAACCCCCAGAATCAGGTTTTTTGACGCATCAACTTACTACAGTATACTCAACACTACACCATGTTTGGGCGGTAATACAGTCGTGCCAAAAATATTGCCACCCTTGCACTTTTTTCAAATAACTCACAATTTCCCCCAAAAATAAGTTGAAATTGAACAAAGTATTTGGTCTCCACAATTCTTTATTTCACTGTTAATATTACAGAAACTTTGTTTTTGATTCAGAACTTAATATATTCATTTAAATCAGAAAATAAACAAACAGAAATGGCATTGACAAAATTGACACCCTAGACTTAATATTTGCTAGCACAGCCTTTGGTCAAAATAACAGCAAACAAGTAACCGTCGATGAGCTTTCTGCACCACTGTACTGGCAGTTTGGCCCACTCCTCTTGTGCTAATTGCTCCAGTTCTCCCAGATTTGAAGGGTGTCTTCTCCTAACTGCTGTTTCCAGATCTCTCCACAAGTTTTCAATGGGATTTAGATCTGAACTCATTGCTGGCTACTTCAAAACAGTCCAGCGTTTTGTCTTGAACCATTCCTGGGTGCTTTTTGAAGTGTGTTTGGGGTCATTGTCCTGCTGGAAGACCCATGACCTTTGACGGAGACCCAGCTTTCGAACAATGGGTCCGACATTGTGCTCCAAAATACCTTGGTATTCACTTGATTTCATGATGCCATGCACACGCTCAAGGCAACCAGTGCCAGAGGCGGCAAAGCAGCCCCAAAACATCACTAAACCTCCATGTTTGACTGTAGGGAAAGTGTTAATTTCTTTGAAAGCTTTATTTTGTTTTCTGTAAACATAGATTGTGCTTTACCAAATAGCTTTAATTTGGTGTCATCTGTCCACAGGACATTCTCCCAGTGCGAGTTGAAACTGTCATACCTTGTGTCTGAAGGTCAGCTTGAATGTGTGGCAGTTGACTTAGGTGCTTTCTTCACCATTCGAATAATCCTTCGCTGCAATCGTCCATCAAGTTCTCTCTTGCGGCCATGTCCAGTGAGGTTGGTTGGCTACAGTGGCATGGGCCTAAAACTTGTTGATAACATCACATACGGTGGAAACAGGAACATCAAGGTCTCTGGAGATTGTCCATGCTTGGCTATAATCGTGCGTCTGACCTCAGATAAATCTCTGGTTCTCTTTCTTTTGTCCATGCTCATTGCAGTACACACAGTGACCCAAAACAGGAGAATGAGTCCTTTTTTCTACTCAAACTGGTTGAACACGTGATTTTTATACTGCATGAACTTTCAACTCACCACAGGCGAGTTCAATTCCAACGTAAATGAGAATCACCTGGTTGACATTAATTATTTCAAACTACTTCTAGAAGGTGCCAATAATATTGTCCGGGACATTTTATGATTTCTTAGTGGAATTAGCTAATATTTAGTAAATTATTCCGAATTTTTTGTTTTGTTCAACTGCACACCAAAAGACATTTGGGGTCACTTAGAAATGTCCTTGTTTTCCATGAGAACATACATGAAATTAGTTGCAAAATGAATAGGAAATATAGTCAAGACGTTGACAAGGTTATAAATAATGATTTTTTATTGAAATAACAAGTGTCCTTCAAACTCTACTTTCATCAAAAGAATCCTCCATTTGCAGCAATTACAACTTGCAGACCTTTGGCATTCTAGTTGTCAATTTGATGAGGTAATCTGAAGAGATGTCACCCCATGCTTCCTGAAGCACCTCCCACAAGTTGTATTGGCTTGATGGGCACTTCTTACGTACCATACGGTCATGTTGCTCCCACAACAACTCAATAGGGTTGCGATCAGGTGACTGTGCTGGCCACTCCATTATAGACAGAATACCAGCTGATTTCTTCTTCCCTAAATAGTTATTGCATAATTTAGAGCTGTGCGCTTTGGGTCATTGTCCTGTTGTAGGAGGAAATTGGCTCCAATTAAGCGCCGTCCACAGGGTATGGCATGGCGTTGCAAAATGGAGTGATACCCTTCCTTCAAAATCCCTTTTACCCTACAAATCTCCCACTTTACCACCACCAAAGCACCCCCAGACCATCACATTGCCTCCACCATGCTTGACAGATGGCATCAAGCACTCCTCCAGCATGTTTTCATTTTTTTCTGCGTCTCACGAATGTTGTTCTTTGTGATCCAAACACCTCAAACTTAGATTTGTCTGTCCATAACTTTTTTCCAATCTTCCTCTGTCCAGTGTCTGTGTTCTTTTGCCCATCTTAATATTATCTTTTTATTGGCCAGTCTGAGATATGGCTTTTTCTTTGCAACTCTGCCAAGAAGGCCAGCATCCCAGAGTCACCTCTTCACTGTTGACGTTGAGACTGGCGGGTACTCTTTAATGAAGCTGCCAGTTGAGGACTGTTTCTCAAACTACACACATTTGTCCTCTTGCTCAGTTGTGCACCGGGGCCTCCCACTCCTCTTTCTATTCTGGTTAGAGCCAGTTTGCGCTGTTCTGTGAAGGGAGTAGTACAGAGCGCTGTACGAGATCTTCAGTTTCTTGGCAATTTCTCACATAGAATAGCCTTAATTTCTCAGAACAAGAATAGACTCATGAGTTTCAAAATAAAGTTATTTGTTTCTGGCCATTTTGAGCGTGTAAATCAGACCCACAAATGCTGATGCTCCAGATACTCAACAAGTCTACAGAAGGCCAGTTTTATTGCTTCTTTAATCAGAACAAGTTTTCAGCTGTGCTAACATAATTGCAAAAGGGTTTTCTAATGATCAATTAGCCTTTTAAAATGATAAACTTGGATTAGCTAACACAAAGTGCCATTGGAACACAGTGATGGTTGCTGATAATGGGCCTCTGTACGCCCATGTAAATATTCCATTAAAAATCTGCCGTTTCCAGCTACAGTAGTCATTTACAACGTCTACACTGCATTTCTGATCAATTTGATGGTATTTTAATGGACAAAAAATGTGCTTTTCTTTCAAAAACATTTCTAAGTGACACCAAACTTTTGAACGGTAGTTTATGTGCCCATTATCAGTAAAACTTAATCAAAACCTATTTCTTTCACTTACTTGCTGTTTCGTTGTTCAGTCGTTTCATTCTCAACCAGAATTTCTATTGAATGCCATTTGGGTCTTTGCATTTCAAAAAGACTGATGACTGCATGTCACATAATTTAATGCGTTCATAATTTTTTTATGTAGTTATTACACAATCACTTGTATTTCATATGGCACAACGATTCATCGATATGTATGCTATGATGCTGGTAAAGTTGTCTCACGCACCTACAGTGCAGGTCATAAAAAAAAGCTAGCTAGCTCATGGATGCAAACAATGTTCTTCCTCAAAAACATAGCAAAATGACAATCTGTTTCAGTAGCTATAGTTAGCTAGCTAACTATAAAGCTAGGTGTCATCTAAAATAACCATAATTTATAAGACCGTTCTTATTTGATTAATGGCGGTCGGACCCATCTATGTGAAGCTAGCCACAATAGTGGAATTTGCGGTTAGCCTTCAAAGTATGTCATTGACAGTGATGCAAATTAATACAAATAGTAGAATTATGCCATCATTCCAACCTTGTTTAACGTTATCTAGTCTAAATATGGCACAATTCCACCAATAGTAACCTTCTGCATCACTTTCAAATAGGGACTTTTATATTGAAAGCAAACCGCTAATCCTTATTGTGGCTAGCTTCACAATACATAAACTGGTCAGGTCGAGCCTCACTAGGCAGATGAAGCAAGCTGGCTGCTTATAACGTTATCTTTGGGCAACAGGGTTAAGTAGCTGGCTAGCTATTGATTTTCATGAACTGAAGTTTAATAGGGGAACAACAAGTGGCTACCTAGCTAATACTTACTCACAAGGATTCCTAAATCATTGCAAAGAATAGTGAAAATGACTGCAGTTTCTACTGGTCATTGTTTTCACGGTGGTTGTATTGGTGCCATCTAGGTACCAAGCTAAAGCTAGCTAGCTACCCTAGAAGTTGCGGTTGAACAAATAATGCTTTATTACCTACACGGTATTGTAAACATATCGTTCGTGGCCGGTGTTTGTAGACTTTTTTTGTACAGTTTTGACAGTGCTACTGATAGTAGTGGTGGCGCTTGGCTTGCACGTGCAAATTCAGAACACACAACACTGTATAATAGAACTGTGTTATTTGAAGTGTCAAATTAAAAGCTTATTTAACACATCAAATAGTGTTATTGTCAAATAGTGTTATTTGACGTCTATCTTTTTTGACACGCAGAAACCCAAACGGTGTTCCATAGTATGTCGTGACGCAAATAGCAATGACGCTATTACTGTGTAACTCCGGTAGGGTAACATCTGAATAATAGCGCACTTGGTAACGTTAGTGTGTACCAGTGCTCGACCAGTCGTGAAAGCCAACATCACCCATGACAGAGAATGGTTGATTGTCAAGGGCAATGAATTCCATTATCTTGGCATTAATGGATTTCGCCTTTGAGTAATCTCGCTGAAATGTTCTTACTCTTTCAAATGACTACTCAACTTGTTGACTGCTCGATCTTTTTTGATTAATTGTGCAGCAGTCTTATGGCTTGGGGGAGACTTTTGCACCTAGACGTGGCGCTCCGGTACCGCTTGAGAACAGAGAACTGTCTATGACTTGAGTGACAGGAGTCTGATAATTTTTTGGGACTTCCTCTGACAACGCCACCATATACTAGGGTATTGCATACATCTGACGGTATAATTTTCAATACAATTTTAGGGAGTTAGGGGCACGGCTGCGGGGGTGCATGCTATGCCACTGCTTATAAATATAAGAAATCTAAGATGTCAAATAAATTATATCCTGCTCTGGGCTCCAACTATTCATTTGGTTTGCTAGCGAAGTGGCTAGATGTCAAGATCAAGCTTCTTGGTTACAGCAAAGACATTAAACACTTGTCTTAACCCCTCTCTCTCGCTCTGTCCCGTGATTGCCTCAACAGAAGTCTCTCACACTTGCTCTGTCCATCAGACCTAGGCACCATTAATCATCTCAAGTGGACAGCGCTGACAGGCATTTGGCTGCTTTGCACTTGGGTTTTTTTCTTCATAAAAGTGCCCTTTTCTCCTACAGTCTCCCTTACCCCCTCCCTCCCAGCCCCCATCTCAGAGCAGGTGGTGAGGGAAGGGTGTCAAATCAAAAACAAATCACACATCTGCTTAAATTGAAGCCTTTAAGACGGTTAATAGCAACACAACAGTGTCAAAGTTTTTCACCACGTTCCCAATCGGGGCAAGAAAGCAAGAAGTGAAATGGATATGATAAACAATAAGGCTACAGGAAAACACAGCAGCTAAACACTGAGTCCTCAGCCACCAATTGAAGAGGAAATGCTGTTGCTGCTACTCTAATGTGGGGTGCATCAATAGGCCCATTGGGTGTAAGACAGCTGGTGAAATTCCTCAACGAACACACACACAAAACACGCCTGTTTTTAGGCACACAAGGCCAAATGTGATTCTCTCGCAAGCTTCCTTTCAGTTATTTCCCACTTCCCAAGGACTTGGGGGGGGGGGGGGGGGGGGTAATTGCTCCTCCATTTGGGCCTCTCAGCCTTCCCATTTCCTCTTTTCTTCCCCCCCCCCCACACTCGCTTCTCCAACTAACATTGTTTGATCAGCTGTACTAATATATTCTATATCTAAAGAGTGTTTTCTCCCCTACTTCAAAACACGGTAATATAATTAGAAAACATTTTTGACACTCAAAGAACTGAAAATGAAATGCAGTATCCAAGTATAAATCTGTATTTTCATTTGATAGTGCAGCAGAAGCCACAAAAACAAAACAAAAATGGAGTACTGTCCCTCCAATTGATCTATAACAGGGCCAGACAATTTTTTCAGAGAGATCACCGGCCTGGTCTGCGAGGCAAGCGGCTGAGGGCTGCATCTCACGGTAGTCCTGGGGAATGTGTGTTGTGCTGCGGCCCTGTTCTCACAGCCGAGTGGGAAGACAGCCAAGCAATTTGTTCTCCATGATTAAGGCCCCGATTTAGGAGACAGCGGAGGTCAGCCAAGTGCCGCTTATTGAAGTAGAAAAAGGAGAGGGGGGGGGTTGTTTCTCTCTCAGGCCACAAAGAGGTATTGACAGGGTAGCCAGGTAGGTGAAATTCTTTGCTGCACCATGGTAATGACGGGATAGAGAACATCTCAGCTAAAAGCATTGACCTTCTGGTTCTAGAATGATCCTGTGAGATCATCAATAAAGCAGCCTGGGGGTTATTACTCTCTCAGTGCATCTTATTGGAAACACAACACAGCTTATAAGTCAGGACTCACCCATCACAATTATCTTGAATTACTTTTGAATAACTTCTTTGACTCATCACATACGCTGCCGCTGCCGCTACTGTTTACTGTCTGTCACTTTATTCGTTTGGATACACCTACTCATTCAAGGTGTAATCTTTATTCTTACTATTTTCTACATTGTAGAATAATAGTGAAGACATCAAAACTATGGAATCATGTAGTAACCAAAAAAGTGTGAACTTCTCTAGGCTAGATGGGATGGTAGTGTCCCACCTGACCAACATCCAGTGAAAGTGCAGGGCGCCAAATTCAAACTACAGAATTCTAAATATTTAACGTTCTTGAAAATACACATGCAATATGTCAAAATAAAGCTTAATTTCTTGTTAATCCAGCTGCGGTGTCAGATTTCAAAAAGGCTTTACGGCGAAAGCAAACCATGCGATTATCTGAGGACAGCACCCCACCATACAAATGCATAACAATCATTTTCAACCAGGCAGGTGGCGACACAAAAGCCACCCCCCTACCTCTGCGGAAGCACAGTTCCCGCTCAGCCCAGTCAAAACTGTTCACTGCTCTGGCACCCCTATCGTGGAACAAGCTCCCTCACGACGCCAGGACAGCAGAGTCAATCACCACCTTCCGGAGACACCTGAAACCCCACCTCTTTAAGGAATACCTAGGATAGGATAAAGTAATCCTTCTAACCCCCCCCCCCTTAACCTGTTAGGGCTAGGGGGCAGTATTGACACGGCTGGATAAAAAAACATACCCGATTTAATCTGGTTACCACTCCTACACAGTAACTAGAATATGCATATACTTATTACATATGGATAGAAAACACCCTAAATTTTCTAAAACTGTTTGAATGGTGTCTGTGAGTATAACAGAACTCAAATGGCAGGTCAAAACCTGAGAGATTCCTTTACAGGAAGTGGCCTGTCTGACCATTTCTTGAACTTCTTTTCCATCTCTATCATTTACTAAGGATCTCTGCTCTAACGTGACACTTCCCACGTCGTCCATAGGCGCTCAGAGCCCGGGAAAAAACAGAATGTCGTCATTCCAGCCCCAGGCTGAAACACATTATCGCCTTTCTCAAGTGGCCGATCAAGGGACACTGGGCTTATGCGCGTGACCCGACCGCCCCCGCCTTTGGGATTTTTTCCTCCGTTTGCCGAAAAGGAGATTCCCTGTCGGAATATTATCGCTTTTCTACGAGAAAAATGGCGTAAAAATTGATTTTAAACAGCGGTTGACATGCTTCGAAGTACGGTAATGGAATATTTAGAATTTTATTGTCACGAATTGCGCCATGCGCGCGACACTTCTTTACTATTTCGGATAGTGTCTGGAACGCACGAACAAAACGCCGCTATTCGGATATAACGATGGATTATTTTGGACCAAACCAACATTTGTTATTGAAGTAGCAGTCCTGGGTGTGCATTCTGACGAAGACAACAAAAGGTAATCAAACTTTTATAATAGTAAATATGATTATGGTGAGTGCTAAACTTGCCGGGTGTCTAAATAGCGAGCCCGTGATGCCTGGGCTATGTACTTAGAATATTGCAAAATGTGCTTTCACCAAAAAGCTATTTTAAAATCGGACATATCGAGTGCATAGAGGAGGTCTGTATCTATAATTCTTAAAATAATTGTTATGCTTTTTGTGAACGTTTATCGTGAGTAATTTAGTAAAATGTTAGCGAATTCCCCGGAAGTATGCTAGTTCTGAACGTCACATGCTAATGTAAAAAGCTGGTTTTTGATATAAATATGAACTTGATTGAACAAAACATGCATGTATTGTATAACATAATGTCCTAGGGTTGTCATCTGATGAAGATCATCAAAGGTGAGTGCTGCATTTAGCTGTCTTCTGGGTTTTGGTGACATTATATCCTGGCTTGAAAAATGGGTGTCTGATTATTTCTGGCTTGGTACTCTGCTGACATAATCTAATGTTTTGCTTTCGTTGTAAAGCCTTTTTGAAATCGGACAGTGTGGTTAGATTAACGAGAGTCTTGTCTGTAAATAGCTGTAAAATAGTCATATGTTTGAGAAATTGAAGTAATAGGATTTTTAAGGTTTTGAAAATCGCGCAAGCGTCCCACCTAGCCCATAGAGGTTAAAAGATTTAGATGCACTATTGTAAAGTGGTTGTTCCACTGGATATCATAAGGTGAATGCACCAATTTGTAAGTCGCTCTGGATAAGAGCGTCTGCTAAATGACTTAAATGTAAATGTCTACTTGGCTGGTAACTGTACATAATGTTTTGTGCTGAGCGCTGACCTCAGATAATCACATGGTTTGCTTTCGCCGTAAAGCCTTTTTGAAATCTGACATGGCGGCTGGATTAACAAGAAGTTAAGTTTTATTTTGATGTATAACATATTTTCAAGAATGTTAAATATTTGAATTAAGTATTTTTGAATTTCGCGCTCTGCAATTTCACTGAATGTTGGCCAGGTGGGACGGTAGCGTCCCTCACCCCCTAGAGAGGTTAAGGAGTTCCCACATATGCCGAGCACTTGTTAGCTGCTTTACTTAACTCTGCGGTCCAACTCATCCCAAACCATCTCAATTGCGTTGAGGTTGGGTGATTGTGGAGGCCAGGTCATCTGATGCAGCACCCCATCACTCTCCTTCAGGGTCAAATAGCCCTTACACAGCCTGGAGGTGTGTTTTGAGTCATTGTCCTGTTGAAAAACAAATGGTAGTCCCACGAAACGCAAACCAGATGGGATGATATATGGCTGCAGAATGCTGTGGTAGCCATGCTGGTTAAGTTTGCCTTGAATGCTAAATAAATCACTGACAGTGTCACCAGCAAAGCACCCCCACACCATCATACCTCCTCCTCCATGCTTCACGGTGGGAACCACACATGCTGAGATAATCTGTTCACTTACTCTGCGTCTCACAAAGACACAGCGGTTGGAACCAGAAATTCCAAATTTGGACTCATCAGAGCAAAGGACAGATTCCCACTGGTCTAATGTCCAATGCTCATGTTTCTTGGCCAAAGCAAGTCTCTTCTTATTGGTGTCCATTAGTAGTGGTTTCTTTGCAGCAATTTGACCATGAAGACCTGATTCAATCAGTCTCCTCTGAAAAGTTGATGTTGAGATGTGTCGGTTACTTGAACTCTGTGAAGCATTTATTGGCTGCAATCTGAGATGCAGTTAACTGTAATGAAGTTATCCTCTGCAGCAGAGGTAACTGGGTCTTCCTTTCTTGTGGCGGTCCTCATGAGAGCCAGTTTGATCATAGCGCTCAATGGTTTTAGCGACTGCACTTGAATAAACTTTCAAAGTTCTTGACATTTTCCGGATTGACTGACCTTCATGTCTTAAAGTAATGATGGACTGTCATTTTTCTTTGCTTATTTGAGCTGTTCTTGCCATAATATGGACTTGGTCTTTTACTAAATATGGACTTGGTCTTTTACTACATGATTCCATATGTGCTATTTCATAGTTTTGATGTCTTCACTATTATTTTACAATGTAGAAAAATAGTTTAAAAAAAAGAAAAACACTTGAATGAGTAGGTGTGTCCAAACTTTTGACTGGTACTGTACACCTTTAGTACCTTGTACTCCTGCATATCGACTCGGTACTGGTACCACTTGTATATAGCCCAATGAGTTAATTGTTGTATATCTATTATTACTTTTATTATTACGTGTTTTACTTTTCTATTATTTCTCCATTTCTATCTCACTGCATTGGGCCTGTAAGTAAGCATTTCAGTGTTCGTAAACAACAGGTGTGGACTAAGCATGTGACGAAACAAATTAGATTTTGAAACTCATCCTGGCACCGTGTTCTGAACAAAATGATGCACCATGAATGAAACCAGATTGAACTTGACTAGTTGAAAATAACACACTTGCAATATGAGCGGATAAAAAAGGAAACCAGAAAAAATAACTGATTAAGTCATCATCATCAACGATCCAGCGTTTTAGTCGGCTTGATGAAGATTGCCATCTGACCAACATAGTACAAGGGTCAGCCTTCCACTCCCCACTGTCAGAGCAGTGACATGCTAACTGGCCAAAGACAGATCCTCTCCCACTCTAACTAATACATCATCCCCCAACAAGACATCTAAAAACACACGTGCCAGGCCAAGCCCAGGGACCAGGGAGGGGAGTCACTAGCTACCGCTGATTTCACTGGCTGCGAGGACACATAAGGCTCTCTCTACAGGCACTCAGTCATTTGACTGTCTTAGGGTCGGAGTCGATGGCATCCGCCGTGGCAATGTTTTGACAGTATCTTGGCACGCACACACACACACACACACACACACACGTGAAACTAACATTTTACATTTGGCTCTATACTCCAGCATTTTGGATTTGAGATCAAATGTTTCATACGAGTTAACAGTACAGAATGTCAACCTTTATTTGAGGGTATTTTCATACAAATCCATTTTACCGTTTAGAAATGCAAGTTCTTTATGTATCTAGTCTGCCCATTTGAGGAAGTCAAGTATTTGGACAAAATTCACTTAGTGTATTATATAGTAGTCAAAAGTTTAATATTTGGGCCCACATTCCAAGTACACAATGACTACATCAAGCTTTTGACTCTACAAACTCAGATTCATTTGCAGTATGTTTTGGTTGTGTTAGGTTTTGCCAAGTGAGTAACTTTGTGTTGCATATTATGAGTGGTCAGGGTTAATAGGTTCCGGGGTCAACACACTTCTAGGGGCAGAATAATAAAACAAGAAATAGCTGTGAAATGTTTCTGGTGAACTTAAGGGAAAATACATCCAAAACTTTCCTGATAATCTGGTCAATATATCCCAACCACAACTGAAATACCAATCATTTCTGTATTACTATAAACTGTTGGTCTAACTCTAACAGTTGAGAAAGGAACCATGCTTGACAATTTCTTGGTAGAACGACTGAGAAAGTCAGTTCTGGGGTTTGATTGAATGTTTGCTACGTTGCGTAATGGTTTGTATTGAATGACATTTCCCCAAAACATTCAACTTCCTTAGACCAAGACAGCCTAAATTTGCTCCGTTTGGTGGGTGTGCCGAGGTGTGGCTTGAAGCAATGAGTGACATATTTGAAGTGAAGCGGTGCATTTTGAACCCACAACAGAATCGCTCCCCGTTTTTCAACTGGTCGTTCAGATCACCCCGTTTCCATTTAATTGAAAGTTGCATTACATGTTTTTGTACTGAACGCAGCCCTGATGACGTTTCTACTCCAAAATTAATGTAAAATGGTGACACCATTAGAATATAATTTCCCCCTGGTCCATATGATCAGACTGGTGTGTTATTTAGCAATAAGCACTATAACCTGTAGCCCAAATGATGCAGCATAGTGGCTATAAATAAACAGGCAGAAACATGGGGTTGCCCATCTGTATTTGTGCTGATCATTAGCTAGTTCAGTGCTTCTAAAACCTTTTCGGTCATGGCCCCCTTTCATCATGGGGGAACATCATATGCCCCCTCACCCCCTGGAAGAATTAGTATGGTGATTAGGTTGCATAAACATGATGAGTGTTTTATCCCCACAATTTTGGCCTTCAAATTTGTTTTCTAAACATAAATAAGGAGTATAGGTTGCTGGTCTGAGACAAGCAGGCTGCCTCTGACTGGGGAGAGTAACAGGCTTGTTTGAGCCTACTGCCCGAGGTTCAGAGAAATAACTTTTCTCTAATTCTGTAGCCTACTACAAATCAGTTGTTTCAAAGTTTATAATACTACCAAAGTTGTCTTTGAACTCTCAAAAATTAGCCCAATATAACTATTACCAATTATCACTGGTTTGAAAAATAAACGCTCACACACGAGATGCTCATCTCGTCACTTCGCAATATAAAACTTTTTCATTTGAAAAACACATTTTATATACAATTCTTATTCGTGTTTATAAATTGACCATGCTAAATGTGAATGTTCTTCTTTATTTGTTACAAGTGAATTAACAAACCCTTTCTCCTTAGAAGCCTTGCAGGGGTATGGGGGATTCAATCATAAAATTAGGAATTGAGTAGTACTTTATAGTGTAAAGTCACAGAAAGCCAGTAGCTACAGTGGGAAAATAATTTCCAATCCATTAAATTCATTATGGTACAGTGCCTTGAGAAAGTATTCACCCAGTCACTACAAAAAGATACCCCTTCCTAACTCAGTTGTCGGACAATAAGGAAACTGCTCAGGGATTTCACCATGATGCCAATGGTGATTTTAAAACTGTTACAGAGTTTAATGGCTATAATAGGAGATAACTGTGGATGGATCAACAACAGTGTAATTACTCCACAATACTAACCTAAACGAAAGACTGAAAAGGAAGTAATGTTCTTTGTGCCTCTAACTTGCTCACCGAACATTTCTCACAATGAATTCACGATGATCCATAACCATAGTAGTATCCACATGAATGTAGAAGTGTTCAGAAATATTCGATTCTTACTCACAATAAAAGTGACTCCAAAATGACAATACATTAATCACCATTCAGTTCCTATTGCGCAGAATATAACCAGAAACGACAAAAACAAACTGCAAATGCATCCGAGCTGATAGAGTCACAAGCTTGATGTAGTCATTAAGTGCAAGGAATATGGGACCAAATACTTTTGACTACTTTAATACACTTAGTGAATTTGTCGAAATACTTATGCCTTATATGAAACAATTGATCTCAAATCCAAAATGGTGGAACATAGAGCCAAATAAAAAAAATGTAGCTTCACTGTCCAAATACATATGGAGAGGAGTGTACCTGGCATTTGAACATGAGCTAAAAGCATTCTGAAAATGTGATATGACCACAGGGGAAAATATGTGTTTATAAAATACTGCAATTTGCAGGTTGGCTTGAACTGAGCCCTTTATCCCTTAGCAGTTCTGTAGTCTGAGGTGGTCTCTCTCATTTGAGGGGCCATGTTTAGAAAGCAGACTGATTGTGGAGCCTTCCAGGCTTTGCGCTTAGTGAATTAGTCACAGCCTAAACAGGTTCTCTCAGGTCTGAGACGGTGTGTGTGTGTGTGGGGGGGGGGGGTCAGAGGGGACAGCAGGAGACTGATCTCACTTGACAAGCCCTCAAACATCTTCAACACAGCGAAACAGGATTTACAGTGTTCAACAGTTAAGTCCATTAGAAAATGGACTTAAAACTGTTGAACACTGTAAATCCTGTTTACAGTAGTTGACTACTCATTTCTCTGAGGAAAGGCTTATTTTGTGTGTGTGTGTGTCTCTCAGAGGGGACACCCGGAGACTGATCTCACCTGACAAGCCCTGAACACCTTTAACACCGCAAAACAGGATTCACAGTGTTCAATCATTTGTCTTTTCTAGTTGACTACTATTTTCTCTGAGAAAGGGCTCGTTTCGTGTGTGTGTGTGTGTGTGCGTGCTTGCATGCGACTGAAAGTGGAAGAGAAACGATGGTGTTGTGAATCATACAAGCAAGACACACCCTTTGTGAGAATTTCAGTATCTCGACAAGTGAACCATAGCACATAAAAGAGGAAATGAATAAAGTCTAAATGGAAGTAGTAGGGGAAAGTTGCTTTCTAAAAGTCAGTCTTCTTACCTCTTTTCTGCATGTAGGTGAACAGGTCATCCAGGAATTCCTTTCTGTTGGGGTCACTGTCAAGCTCATACAGCTGAAGGTGAAAACCATTGCGTTTCAGTCAGTCTTATCTTTTGATACTTTTAAATATAGCACTCAAGTCCAACATGAATTTGTATTTATTGAATTGCTTCTAATCAATTGGCTAACTAAAGGAAAGCAATAAGTATCATCAAGCAATCACTACTAATAAATAGTAAGGGTTCATTATATTAAATCTGACCTGTGATCTTCTCTATGAGATGAATAACATTCTTTCTTTACTGCTAGATAGGTATTTGATGACCTGTTGTGTTCAGAGTGCTAACCAAAGCCTGGTTCAGCCATAATGTGCTCCTGACCAGATACGTACCTTAGCAAAGTCTCTGGAGGCCTCTCCTCCTCTTCCTCTTCCACTGTCATTCTCGTCAGCCCAAGCAGCGCTCCCATTCTGCGGAGAGATGACAGAGAATAAACACTCAGTACAGCCAAACATACACACATTTGGGGCTGTGGCGGTCATTCAATTTTGTCCGACGGCTATTGTCATGCAAATGACTGCCGGTGTCACAGTAATTGACTGATCATAAATAATATAACAAATTTAGCATTTCAAAGACTCCACGCATACAAGCCGCTGAGGTGCGCCTTTGGAACATCTACATTTAAAAAAGTTTCATAAATCCATTTAACCCTTTAGAACCAATAGCTGCAATCAAACGCCCTTCTTTAAAATTACTATAGCGGACACAAACTGCCTTTTTTTCTACAATAATATGTGTCTAGCTAGCCAGCCTGTTAGGCAAGAAAAGTTGTGTGTGACGGTAAATATAGGCTGCGCTCGTGAAGCGTCAACCTCAGCTGTCACTTTCGCTTAATAGCCATACAGACAACTAGCTAACTAGCCACCGAAATGGAGATTAGTCATTTGTGTTTATCTGTTGGGCTTGGGTCACAAAAACTCCTCCTCCATGCTTCACGGTGGGAATCACACATGCAGAGATCATACCTTCACATACTCTGTGTCTCACAAAGACACAGCAGTTGGAACCTAAATCTCCCATCAGACCAAAAGGACAGATTTCAACCGGTCTAACGTCCATTGCTTGTGTTTCCTGGCCCAAGCAAGTCTCTTCTTATTATTGGAGTCCTTTAGTAGTGGTTTCTTTGCAGCAATTCGAACTTGAAGGCCTGATTCACGCAGTCTCCTCTGAACAGTTGGATGTTGAGATGTGTCTGTTACTTGAACTCTGAAGCATTTATTTGGGCTGCAATTTCTGAGGCTGGTAACTCTGCTGCAGAGGATTAGTTCATTAGAGGTAACTCTGGGTCTTCCTTTCCTGTGGCGTTCCTCACTAGAGCCAGTTTCATCATAGCGCTTGATGGTTTTTGCGACTTTCAAAGTTCTTGAAATTTTCCGTATTGACTGACCTTCTTGTCTTAAAGTAATGATGGACTGCTGTTTCTCTTTGCTTATTTGAGCTGTTCTTGCCATAATATGGACTTGGTCTTTTACCAAATAGGGTCATCTTCTGTATACCACCCCTACCTTGTCACAACACAACTGATTGTCTCAAACGCATTAAGGAAAGAAATTCCACAAAATAACTTAAGGCCCACCTGTTAATTCAAATGCATTTCAGGTTACTACCTCATGAAGCTGGTTTAGAGAATGCCAAGAGTGTGCCAAGAGTGTGCAAAGCTATCGTCAAGGTAAAGGGTGGCTACTTTGAAGAATCTCAAATATTTACTTTTTTGGTTACTACATGATTCTGTGTGTGTTATTTCATAGTTTTGATGTCGTCACTATTATTCTACAATGTAGAAAATAGTAAAAACAAATAAAAACCCTGGAATGAGTAGGTGTGTCCAAATGTTTGACTGGTACTGTACATATGCACACCATGAACTGAGAAACAATCTGGCCACTAATGGCTTCATAAAATAATTGACAGATGTGCTGTACAGCATCATGATGATACTATTTAGTGCGTGTGTGTGGGGGGGGAAGCATGTAACTGTATCACACAATTTATTATGGAAACTCCTAAGAGGTGATTATTAGGAAGAGAGTATGTGTATGGTTGAGAAAAAGAGAGGAAGGAAGAGAGAGAGAGCGTGTGAGAGGGAGAGAGATGATGCATGTTCCTGACCACAATTGTATCCCATTTGTTGCTCCCCTCCCTCCAGGTCAGTGAAACTGAGGGAAGTGATGTTGAGTTAGAGATGATTGGAGGGATAGAGATGTGGAGCGAGGAGGAAGAGGGAGGACTGGAGAGAGAGGAGAGTGAAAGTTGTCTGAACAGTTGTGCTTTGTATCTTCTCTCTAATACTTGTTGCATTCACTGAATTGTTGTCAAAGGTACTCTCTCCACATTTTGTGTCAGGCCTGGTCTGTACTAAATCTTATTGAGAGAGGTTATCTACATTTTGAAATAGTCTCCGAATTGTTATTTGCATTTTTACAGAAGAATCATAGTCAATCAAATACCTTACTTAGTATGGGTTTTGAAACACTTTCTGAATATTACACAAGATGGCGCTGATAGAGATGGCAGCTTCGCTTCTAGTCCTTAGGAAACTGTGCAGTATTGTTTTTTTATGTATTATTTCTTACATTGTTAGCCCAGAAAACCTTAAGTGTTATTACATACAGCCGGGAAGAACTATTGAATATCAGAGGAGACTTCAACTTACCAGTACAACGACCAGGAATATGACTTTCCCAAAGCGGATCCTTTGTCTGCACCTCCCAGGGCATTTGAACTGATTCCAGAGGCCGACCCAAAACAACGCCGGAGGAGGAGAGGGTGCGGGAGCGGTCTTCTAGTGAGGCTTCGGATGTGCGCACACCACCCACCGCTTTCGAGTAGATTACACACTAATGTCCAGTCTATAGTTAACCTGTTGGGGCTAGGGGGCAGTATTTTCACGGCTGGATAAAAAAACGTACCCGATTTCATCTGGTTACTAATCCTACCCAGTAACTAGAATATGCATATACTTATTATATATGGATAGAAAACACCCTAAAGTTTCTAAAACTGTTTGAATGGTGTCTGTGAGTATAACAGAACTCATTTGGCAGGCAAAACCCTGAGACATTTTCTGACAGGAAGTGGATACCTGATGTGTTGAATTACCTTTAAGCCTATGCCATTGAAACACACAGGGGTTGATTAATGTTTTGGCACTTCCTATTGCTTCCACTAGATGTCACCAGCCTTTACAAAGTGTTTTGAGTCTTTTACTGTGAGATCTGACCGAACAAGAGCCATGGAACGGTGATGGCCGATTAGACTCTGGCGCGCGAGTTCATGTTGGGTACCCTCGTTCCAATACGTTATAAAAGAGAATGCATTCGTCCACCTTGAATATTATTCATGTTCTGGTTAAAAAAGGCACTAATGATTTATGCTATACAACGTTTGACATGTTTGAACGAACGTAAATATATTTTTTCCCCTCGTTCATGACGAGAAGTCCGGCTGGCTTAGATCATGTGCTAACAACACGGAGCTTTTTGGATATAAATGATGAGCTTTTTTGAACAAAACTACATTCGTTATGGACCTGGGATTCCTGGAAGTGACATCTGATGAAGAGAATCAAAGGTAATGGATTATTTACATAGTATTTTCGATTTTAGATCTCTCCAACATGGCCGTTTGTCTGTATAGCAAAGCATATTTTTCTGGGCGCAGTGCTCAGATTATTGCAAAGTGTGATTTCCCAGTAAGGTTATTTTTAAATCTGGCAAGTTGATTGCGTTCAAGAGATGTAAATCTATAATTCTTTAAATGACAATATAATATTTTACCAATGTTTTCTAATTTTAATTATTTAATTTGTGGTGCTGACTTGACTGCCGGTTATTGGAGGGAAACGATTTCCTCAACATCAATGCCATAGTAAAACGCTGTTTTTGGATATAAATATGAACTTGATAGAACTAAAAATGCATGCATTGTCTAACAATGTCCTAGGAGTGTCATCTGATGGAGATTGTAAAAGGTTAGTGCATCATTTTAGCTGGTTTTATGGTTTGGTGACGCCTGTCTTTGAATTGATAAAACATTACACACAGCTATTGTCAATGTACTCTCCTAACATAATCTAACTTTATGCTTTCGCCGTAAAATCTTTTTGAAATCGGACAACGTGGTTAGATTAAGGAGATGTTTATCTTTCAAAGGGTGTAAGATAGTTGTATGTTTGAAAAATTGGAATTTTGACATTTATTTGGTTTCAAATTTGCCGCTCTTGAAATGCACCTGCTGTTGATAGGGTGCACCACGGGTGGCACGCTAGCGTCCCACCTAGCCCATAGAGGTTAACAAAACTAAATTTGAGAACAAGACTATCTAAATTGAAATCAGCATATCGATTGCAGTACACGAGCAGGTAACACGCTCGACCATTGCAACTCTAACTTCAGCGATGCATACAAGGCCCTCCTCTGCCCTCGTTTTGGCAAATCTGACCATCAGCATATCAATTGCAGTACACGAACATCTTGTTGCTCCCCTCCTATAGACAGAAACTAAAACAGGAAGCGCCCGTGCTTAAGTCTATCCAGCGCTGGTCTGACCAATCGGAATCCATGCTTCAAGATTGCTTCATTCACGTGGACTGGGATACGTTCCGGGTAGCCTCAGACAATAACATTGACATATACGCTGACTCGGTGAGCGAGTTTATAAGAAAGAGTATAGGAGATGTTGTACCCACTGTTACTATTACAACCTTCCCTAACCAGAAACCGTGGATTGATGGCAGCATTCAGGCAAAACTGAAAGCACGTACCACTGCATTTAACCATGGCAAGGCGACTGGAAATATGGCCGAATACAAACAGTGTAGTTATTCCCTCCATAAGGCAATCAAACAAGCAAAGCGTCAAGTATAGAGACAAAGTGGAGTCGCCATTCAACGGCTCAAAACACGAGACGTATGTGGCAGGGTCTACAGACAATCATGGACTACTAAAGGAAAACCAGCCCCGTCGCGATATCGACGTCTCGCTTCCAGAGAAATTAAACAACTTATTTGCGTGCTTTGAAGACAATACAGTGCCAACAACACAGCCCGCTACCAAAGACTGTGGGCTCTCCTTCTCCGTGGCCGACGTGAGTAAAATATTTAAACATGTTAACCCTCGCAAGGCTGCCTGCCCAGACGGCAACTCAAGCCTCGTCCTCAGAGCATGCGCAGACCAGCTGGCTGGTGTGTTTTTTACGGACATATTCAATCAATCCCTATTTGGGGTAACATCCCACAGCAAGAACTGGCAAATCTGGTGCAGTCGAGGAGGAGATGCACTGCTGTACTTAATGCAGCTGGTGGCCACACATGTCTGTGGAACTTGTTCAGTTTATGTCTCAGTTGTTAAATCTTGTCATGTTCATACTAATATTTACACGTTAAGTTTGCTGAAAATTAACGCAGTTGACAGTGAGAGGACATTTCTTTTTTTGCTGAGTTTATAATGGGCTGAGTGATGCAACTATAGGCTATTTGAAAAAGTTGCAAAATAATATTGCATCCGTTCTTTGCCTCAGGCTGCACACTCTGTTCTCTCATCAAGTAATCATATTTTAACCCATCAGACTATTCTCAATTTAATCCCTTCACTAATACGTAAAATGTGTCTTTATTTAGAATGGCCCATTATCAAATAGGTAAGAACAGGGGCACTCGAATTGTGCACTCCAGATGCACTCGAATTGTGAATGGAGGCTGCTTTCCCGCAGTTTAAATCATGCCGGGCAGGCTACTTCAGTTTTATAGCCAAGCAGCTGAGAAATAAATATAGTAGCAGCTGGGAACCTCCACTTTTTAGTGGTAACCATCAAAACTCTGCTTTCACACAGGATTGCATATAGAAATGTCTGGGATTATAAGAATACTTATTTCACTTCACACGTGCGACAGGTGATATTCCACCCAAACTCTTTATGCCATGGGCTCTCCCAACCATGTTCCTGCAGCTACCCAGTGCTTCATTTAGGAAACCAAGTGGAATTGGTTCGGGAACATCAATAGTAAGTAACATGTTGTTTTTACAACAAAACATATTTAAAACTGTTGACAGCTCCCATCTCTGCACGCTCAAGAAAGGAATGAAGAAGAGGGAGGATAAGATGGAAACGCATGGTGGTGAGATATTTTGAAGCTAAAGGTAATGTGTCAGCATATTCTTTATGAAAATATAAAATAATGCCCTATTACTAGGCTATTTAAAATAAAACACAAATTCACTATAATTGTAGGCAAACTCTGTAAGCCGTCCTGCACAAATCAGTGAACCAACAGCGTCACCTAGGCCTATACGTTCTCCCTGACTCATGGATAGAAAGTTTGGAGCATTTCATAAGGTACCCAGTCCATCCAGTAGGCTATGCATAATAACAGTCCACGCCCAAAAGGCGATTACTAAAATGTGTTTAATTTTGGAGCATAGGATAGACCGATTATGTACCAAAGACATCTTAAATCTTTTTTGTTGTTGTATGTTTTTCTTCCATGGGTAATATGCAGTGATGTGAGTTTGGATTGCATTTACATTGATGTCAGAGTGGTTAGAGGGACAATAGAGCCCCGAGAACCAGGCCATTAGCAACCTGATGGTCATTAGCGAGTTAGGTACTACCAATGCATGTCCAGAGTACATAAGAGGAGATTACAGTGACTCAACAGTCACATGGAATTTGACTGCAGTCATGACTCATGACTGCCAGTGTGGCGGTAATACAGTCACCGCGACAGCCCTACAATCACTCATAAAGCATTTATTTGGAACCTGTGAGAGAAGCCTAAGGAGTTGTTCCTCAGAAGCTCCTGTGCCCTTCCCTTCCCCCATTAGCTAACATCTCCATTTCACCTAAACCATCTACATCTGGGCCCGGACCCAGACCTGCCCCCACCAGGACTTCCAACCCAGCTGGATACCTTGGGCCCCTCCATCCCTCAACCCAAATGCAGCTGCAGCAGGCAGCCAGGTTCATGGGGTGTAGCAAGGCTGACAGACTGGTCAGTAGCCCTCACCAGAGGCGGATTGGTCATGGAGGGGGGGGGTCACTCAGTGGCCCCACAGGACGGAAGATAAAGGAACATAGGGGTAGAAGGTAAAACAGTATGTGCAGAACAGGAATTTCTCCTTTAAGACAAACCCAATAAAAGTATCAGGAATCAAAACAAGATCCGGACAGGAGAGAGTAGAGAGGGGCTGTTAATAGCCCCAAGCCCATTGGTCAGTACAAAAGAAAACTCCTGAAAACGAGATGCAGGAGGCCAAAGGTTGCGAAGGCCCCAGAGAGCAAGTTATTGTCACCCGCTCACTCACTGGGCTTGTGTACATCTATATCTTAATGGTTGCCAATGGTCATGCAGTCTAAATAGATATTAATATCAGTTTAAAACACATTTCAATCCAGTTATGATTGAACTATCACTAAGTGTTTCTAAGTAACTGGACAAACAAATAGCTTTTTACAATAAATATCAAACACTTTAGGAGTAAATTTCCACTATCTAAGGGCTCAGACACACCAATAGCATTGGCTGGTTGAGAGTACTTTGCACCTTTGAACAGAGCGTAATTTGCGCACCAATTTAACAAGTAGAATCTGTGAAAATGTGAGCAGTCAGACATCCACCAACGGGTGGTCCATAAAACACAGCGCGCTTTACAATCGGCAGACGAACACTAGATCCACATTTGGTGCAATGTGTGTGTGCTTCAAGTAACAAAGATTACAACAGGACCATCAAGAAAGTACACATGCAAAATAGTACATTTTGAAATCTTTATTAACCCCCCAAGCACACTATTTGGTTGCTTTTGTTCAAATTGGACAATTAGAAATTATAATAGCAGATAATTCAGATTATGACCATGCAGAATCCCATATACTTCATTTACTTTTTCATTCAAAATGTTGCGATCTGTATGTCATAAACGACATTGTTGTTCTCTTTTCCATGTAAAAAGCCATGAACCTAGATCTGTCACACTCAATCATTTCACTAGTCTGGCTAACACCTAACTCTCAAAGTCCTTCTGACTTCAGAGTCTGGAATGGCTCTTTGATGTTATCGGCACAATGCTTCGATAATGAAGGGGGCTGTGCTTTTACTGGTTGTCTCCCCTCTGTCTTTCTCACTCAAACAACCACACGCACAGCCCCCCCCCTCCCCCTTCCATTACAACGGCTGGATTTTCAAATCCAAACAGCGAGAGGTCTCAACCCCAGAGGGAAAAAAATGACATTTGAGAGAACCAAATCTGTAAATGAATGACTCATGACTGAAGATCTAACTACCGGTATATGGATCGCCGTTTGGGACTTTGTGTGTCAAAAAAGATACACGTCAAATAACGCTATTTGACGCATCATATAAGCTTTTAATTTGACATGTCAAATAACAATCCTATTATAGAATGTTGTGTGTGCTGAATTTGCACGTGCAAGCCAAGCGCCACCATTACGATCACTGTCAAAGCTGTACAATACTGCGTAGGTAATAAGGCATTATTTGTTCGACCGAATGAGAAAACATCTGTGAGCATTTGAAATTAGATCAGGATCAAACAAGCAGGATCAAAAATGTTTGCAAATATCTTTGATACAGATGTTATCAGCAACTTTTGGGGTATCTAGCTAGTTTTAGCTAGGTACCTAGCTAGCACCAATGCAACCAGCCTGAAAACAACGAACAGAAGAAACTGAAGTAATTTTCTATATTCTTAGCAATGATTTAGGAATCCATGTGAGTAAGTACTGGCTAGCCACTTGTTGTTCTCCTATTGAAATAACTAGCTAGCCTGCTACTTAACCCTATTGCCCAAAACTAACGCTATAAGCAGCCAGCTAGCTTTATCTGGCTACTATGGCTTGACCGGACCAGGACACGTGCTGTGCAGCTAGCCACAATAAGGATTAGCAACGATAGTGGAATTTGTGGTTTGGTTTCAACATAAAAGTACCTATTTGAAAGTGATGCAGAAGGTTACAATTGGTGGAATCATGCTATATTTAGACTAGATAATGTTAAACATGGTTGGAGTGTTGGAATGTGGACCAATGAAATGGGGTACCAGTCTACTCGGTGACACCCAGAGAACACAACTGTGAAGAGTAAGCAAACATTAGCATCGTAGCTCTTATTGCAGGACTTTGACTGTGGGAAATCACCTCCCCAGTCAGCCTATTGACATTCATATTGTACTATACAGCCTTATCTAACGATTGGGGATCATTGAAATGGGGTATCAGCCTACTCAGTACCCAAGTGCTTTTTCCCAAAAGTCCTCAAGAGTTATCAGGCTCCAAAACATCCACGTTGTATTGTTTTTCCTCTGGAAAAGAGTTCAATATACATAGTAGGTTGACTGGTACAGTAAATGTGGCTCAATTCACAGTGGTTTCAGAGTCCCGCAATAAGAGCTACAATGCTAATGTTCTCTGGGTGTCACTGAGTAGACTGATACACCACGTCATTGTTCCACAGGTAAGGCTGTACAGTGAAATACGTATGCCCCCAATGTAATTCTAAAGTCTAATACATCCAGTGTGATCAACAGATTTTTGTCAAATTAACAAATTATTGTCTTTGTTGATTTTATATAAACAACATTCCAACCTTGTTTAGCATGATCTATTCCATTAAGGCATGATTCCACTATTTGCAAGACTTTCATTGAGATCAAGGCAAACCGCAAATTCCACTATTGTGGCTAATCCTTATTGTGGCTAGCTTCACATAGGTGGGTCCGACCACCATTAATCAAATAAGAACTGTCTTATAAATTAATGATTATTTTAGATGATGACACTTAGCTAGCTAACTATAGCTAGCTAAGATGTCGTTTTGCTGTGTTTTGGGGGAAGAACATTGTATGCATCCATCAGCTAGGTACCTTTTTTTCGGACCAGCACTGTCCAGAGCTTAGGGAAGTGTGTCTGCGCTCGTGTGGGAGCGGGACGGGCGCGACACAAAACTTTACCAGCATCATAGCATACATATCGGTGAATCATTGTGACATATGAAATACGAGTGATAGATATTACACATTGATTACACTACGTCAAAAATGTATGAACGTCTTAAATTATTGTGACATGCGACATATTGTCTTAAATCTTAAATCATTGTGACATATTCAGGTGCTGATTGGTCAAAAAGCTTATTTGATGTGTGTATCTTTTTTGACACGGAAAGACCCAAACAGCATTCCATACTGGTAGCCCCTCCCTCCATAGGGTGAATATATAATATGATAACTAATCGACAGTGAGCAGTGACTGTTGGGTTATTGGCTGCCATTTGTTAGAGTACACACATCTCCCCGAGGGACACTCCGTGCTGCACTGCGCTGTGAGAGCGGGGGTCAAGGTGTGTGTGACATCACAGGTAACAAAGGTCTGTGTGATAGAATGTCACAGCTAAATGACAGACTTCCAGCGTCTGGGCCAGCCTACCTGTCCACTGACCCACGCCCGTCTAGGCTACTGCCTACCTTATAACCGACTGTCTGCTCCAGGGACTAGAGGATTTCCCCTTCCCTGGACTTACTTGGACTTCCCCTCCTAAATGGACAGCTACTGGGTATACAGGCTTGTAAATTCCTCGGTCTATATTCTGTCTGTATATTGTCTATTGCTAGCAGCACCCCTTCACCAAGTCAAATTCTGGATGAAGGTGATTGTGATTATGCTCCGATCGTACAAACTAGTGATGCACCGATATCACATTTTTGGCCGATACCGTTATCCGATATTTTCCTTGCCAAAAACAACGATACCGATATTTTAAAAAAATTGCGGCCTTAAGCATTCTAGTACAGATAAATAGTTAACACACACAGCGGTCTAAGGAATTGCATCTCAATACAAGAGGCGTCACTACAGTCCTGGTTCAAATCCAGGCTGTGTCACATCCGGCCGTGATTGGGAGTCCCATAGGGTGGCACACAATTGGCCAAGCATCGTCCGGGCCATCATCGTAAATAAGAATTTGTTTTTAACTGACTTGCCTAGTTAAATAAAAGGATATACACACCAAAAAGTTATTTTGTTTGCATTTACGTATGTCCCCATTACCAGTAAAACTATTTCTTTCACTTGCTGTGCTGTTTCCTTGTTCATTTGTTCAGTCGTTTACTTCTCAACCAGGATTTCTATGGGACGCCATTTGGATCTTTGCATGTCAAAAAGATACACGTCAAATAAGCTTGTTGACCAATCAGGACCTGAATATGATTGCATGTCACATAATAATTTAACCCGTTCATAAATATTTTACGTAGTTATTACACATTGATTACCCTATCACTCATATTTCATGTCACAACGATTCATCGATACGTATGCTATGATGCTGGTAAAGTTGTCTCGCTCACCTACAGTGCTGGTCATAAAAAAAGCTAGCTAGCTCATGGATGCAAATAATGTTCTTCCCCAAAAACATAGCAAAACGACATACTCTAGGTGTCATCATATAAAATAACCCTAATTTATAAAACAGTTCTTATTTGATTAATTGCGGTCGGATCCATCTATGTGAAGCTAGCCACAATAAGGATTAGCCACAATAGTGGAATTTGCGGTTTGCCTTCAAAATAAAAGTATGGCATAATTCTACTATTTGTATTAATTTGCATCACTGTCAATGACATACTTTTATTTTGAAGGCAAACCGCAAATTCCACTATTGTGCCTACTCCTTTTTGTGGCTAGCTTCACAACACATAACCCGGTCCAGTCAAGCCTCACTAGTCAGATGAAGCTAGCTGGCTGCTTATAACGTTAGCTTTGGGCAATAGGGTTAAGTAGCTGGCTCGCTATTTTCATGAACTGAAGTTCAATTTTCAAATCGGCAAACAAAAAGGGGCAACCTAGCTAATACTTATTCACAACGATTCCTAAATCATTGCTAAGAATATTTTTTAAATGACTGCAGTTTTTACTGGTCATTGTTTTCAGGCTGGTTGTATTGGTGCTAGCTAGGTATCAAGCTAAAGCTAGGTACCCCAGAAGTTGGGGGTCGAACAAATTATGCTTTATTACCATCACGGTATTGTAAACGCATCGTTCGTGGCCGGTGTTTGCAGACTTTTTTGTACAGCTTTGACAGTGCTACTGTATATTTTTTGACAAGGATATACCCAAATGGCATTCCATAGTATGCATGTCGTGAAGCTAATAGCAATGACGCTATCACTGTGTAACTCCGGTAGGGCAACATCTGAAAAATAGCGCACTTGGTAGTGTGTTCGACCAGTCGGCGAAAGCCAACATCACCCACGACAGAGAACGGTTGATTGTCAAGGGCAATGAATTCCATTATCTTGGCTTTAATGAATTGCGCCTTTGAGTTGTCTTGCTTTAATTTTCTTACTCTTTCAAAATGACTACTCGACTGCTCGATCCACACAGCAGACACTGTGGGCTAGGTTAGGAATGCTGTGTTGCACGTGTAGCGCAAAATTTTACGTGGCGTCATTACGTCATGCATCTACATTATATAGGTATGCACGGTAGCTTTGACATCGGTTTTTAACGTCGGCGTTAAACTAGACAGACATCGGGCCAATACCGATGTTGGCATTTTTAGCTAACATCGTCCGATTCCGATATGTTCACTGATATATCGTGCATCCCAACCAAAAACACACCTGATTCAGTTAACTATTTAAAACAATAAGTATAAATCAGATGTGTTAGATTAAGGCCGGAACAAAACCCTGCACAAGGGCAGCTATCCAGAAGGAGGGTTAGTCACCCCAGTTCTAGGGCTTTATCCCAAATAGACATCAAATATTGGCCAATGCAAAAGGAACCTCCTACTCTTGGGCAGACATGTTGGCTCTTGTAGGGAAATGGTCAGCACACGCATGAATGTGACATGAGTGTGTGTTGCCGAGGCTGTCAACTTTTTTCTCTTTCCTTCTCCAGTCTTTCAGTGTAATGCTGTTAGCAGGTTTACTGGCCAGGCGGTGGGAGGGATAATCACATTATGGCCATACGTGTCTGACTGGCCCAGCACCAAATAAGGCATGAGAATCATCCAGACGACCATCCATGTGTTAGTGAGTCACCAGGAGGGAACAAACAAGCAGTGTCCGCCACAGCTAGAACTACATCTCAGAGAGGAGAGAACTGGACTGATGACAATATAGCACTAAGACAGGGCACAATTACATATATATAAAGCAGCTCAAAGAGACACACTTATGTTGAGATGGAGGAACCATGCCAGAAATGCAAATAATTTGGAAAAAGGCCAATTTCTGGCAAAACAAAAGCAGTAGGTTTTATTTTGAGTGGTAAACATCAACATAATACTTGAAATGGACTTGATGTATTATCCATCTACAGTCTCTGGGAAATAAGTGTTGTGTATTGCAGTGTGTAATGCGTTTACATTCTTTACATATGCTTCTATCAACATCTCTCTCACACACACACACACACACACCTTTACAACCCCTCCTCCAAGTTGAATGTCTACACATACCTGAGGAACAACACAAAACAGCCATTAAAAACAAATGTTTGGAGTCACGCCTCCATTTTGGTGGAGGATGCCAGGCGAGTTGGAACAGGAGGGGTTAATGGCAGGCGCTGGGCAGCTTGAAAGGGGGGAGGGGACAGAATTGATTGCTCAGGATGTTGACAGCACTTCTCCAATTTGATAAGCAGCTGTTATTAGATGAAGAGGCTAGTTTGCAATTAAAGCATTTTGTGATTTTCCTTAATTTCTCCAGAGGGGCCCCGATGGAAAGGGCTAGTTCACAACGTGACGTGGTGTGGCTCTGAAGTGTGGTGCTTACAATGGGAAATACATGAAAAAAGAGAAACCTTGGCTCTGGGCAAATCCACTCTACAGCAAAACTACACAAGCACACTAAAGCAGGTCAACCTGCAGCACACACTGCAAGAGAACATCCTACTGAACAAGGTCATTGTCATGTTGTAGATAACTTAGCAGATAAACACTGAACATGCTTGTGGGACAGGGTGGAGAGCAGGGGAGATCATGTTCTCATTGGCTGGTTTAAACGTGTGTCTGGCTGGCTGGGTGGCTTGCAGTTCTGGTTTGAAGAGTTGCATTATGCTCGTATGGAGCTAGGGTTAAATTGACAAAGTCACGTGTGTTCCTGACATAGAGTCGTATTTAACCGGAGGCAGGCCGGAGCTGCTGCAGCCCCCTAAACCCTCCACTCCACCTAGCTGCCACATTCCCTCCTACAGCTTTCATGCTACAGGCCCTGGCTCTTTCCCCCGGGGCCTGGCCAGCGATCGAACAGAGGCCCGATCAATAGCTCTGGATGTGCAAACATGGTGAACTCCCCAACCCCCTCCGGACGCAATCTCACCACACAGGTCAATACTCATCTTCCTCATACTTCTGCTATGATCAGGGTAAATATCATCATCGCTACGACTCTTGAGCAAGAGCCTCAAGTTTGGGACTGGGGCTTGGGAATTTCCATTGGAAAAACTCCTGTCCCCCATCTTGCTGAAATAATAATAAAACCCATAATCCCCACAGGCTAGCTGGAGCAAAGAGCCACAACCGTCCTTTGCAAAAAAACACAAACAATATCACTATGGTAACGGTAGGTTGTAAATCATGGCTAGAGAAATGCCATTGTACTACCAGCTTGACCTAGTCAACAATGACAGGCAGACTTTACTAAAATAGACACATTCCACTGTAAATCCACAAACAGTAATGGGACCTCACAATATTGGGGGAGCAGAGCAGTTACCATCTCACAGCCGTCTCTACATCACACTCCCCTTACTAATCTTTTCCCCTAAAATTACTAGCTGTCAAACTGGAAGATTGAGGGAAATCTCTAAAACAGACATGAGGGGTGGTAATTGAATCATATTCAAGGTTGTCTCTGGGCTGAGCCTACCACAAGACTTCTGAGACAGTTCTGGAACCCAGCCAAACGCTGGAGATAAATGACAAGAAACATGCAAACGAGCATTTCCATACAGTTAACTCTATACACCATAATTATATAATTATGCTAAATGTCTGGTTCTTTCTATCAAGTCCAAAAACCATGTGCTAAAATAAACATGCAGTGGTTAAATTTTCCTTATCTTTTGTCTCACATTAAACAGTAAATGCCTACAAGATGAAATTACAGCTAGTCAGAATGTTTCCCAGTCTTTCTATAACGTAACTTTCTTTGTACCATAATGAAAAAGAATTATAAGAAAACTTCAATTATTTGCTTTGTACATTACTCAATTACTGGTTGGGAAGTGATGGATTAAAGCAGATTAAATGTACAGCAAGCACCTCCTTTGTTACTGATCTCATACGGCGTTGTCACTCTCCTTGGTGTCCCCTAAAGCTGCAAATCCCCTTCCCTATGTCAGACATTGATACTGCCCTCTCAGCACGCTTAAAAAAACAGGCATTGCAGGGGGTTGCCATCTTTAATCCAAGTCAAATAATTGGGCTTTATCCCTCTGCGGGACTCATATAATGATTTATAGAGCCTCTTGCTGTGGTGGGGGAGGGGAGGGGGTGCTGAGTGGATAGGGCTGTAAAGTATCTCATGGTGAGCTGGCCATATGCTATGCTAGCACAAAGGCTCTCACTAATCACAATTCCATGCGCACAGGAGTAAATCTCACTGCCAATGCTGGAACATATGGTGGAATTCCTCCACACACACACACACACACGACCGGATTCTCTCTGTTCACATTTAGAACTACCACAACGCATTCAAAAGCTCATACATCATCACATGAAACACAGCAGGGTTCTGAATCAGATCAGAGCCTGCCTGCCTCTGGATGTCCAGTCATGTTGGAGGGAGATGTATTTCTTTGGGGAGCAGCAGACAGAACGGCGGGGAGCCAGGGACAGGGGGCCAAGCGTCCAGAGGGGAGAGCGTGTCGCTACCTGCCCATCCTGCGATTTGTCTTGCACCTCTAAAGAGAAGAGGCATATGAAAAGGCAGGTAAGCCTCAGGACAGACCACCACCCTCCATTAAATCACTCCAATTACAGAGCAAAGAGAACAACAGAGAGGACAAACCAGACACTGACTGACCAACTAACTTTTTCACCTTGTCCTACTTAGCTTCTTCAGACCCTCCAAGTCACTAGAAGTAAGGGTTTGAAACTCAGAGGACAAAGGCAGGGTCTTAGTGAAAGCCAGGGTGTATCAACATTCTGGGTAAACATTTCTACTGCTGGTTACCAGTAAGTCTGGTTCGTCAAATAAACTGGCTGCATTTGTTCAGCTCCAGCCCTTTCACCAAGACACCACATTCCTCAGGCAGAGAGAGATCCCCTCCCCCACTCTCACCCGCTGCCCCCTTTCCGCCTCATGCAAATGCAAAGTTTACAGGCTGGCGTAGCCAGAAGTTCACACTCATTGGTTCAAAGACCCTTTCCGAGCCAGAGTAAACTTATCAAAACACATCTGTGGCTCAACATGCGCCATACCACTGGCGCTTTAGGAGTGAACATCTGAGAACCTTAAACTGAACTGTAATGGGTTGACTTTTCCAATCCAACTACTGCATGTGCAGATTTGAGTGAGACCCAGTCCCCCCTTTCATATAATTGGATTTGGAGCTATTAGCATTGTTCTCTGAAGTGTAGTGACCATTTTATTTGAAGTGCTCTCAGAGGTGGGGGAGCGAAAAGAGACGATAGTGATAAAACAGATCCAGTGAACAAACAAGTGGGAGCTTTTAAGACTAAAATTGAAGTACATTATACGTACAATAAAACTACATTTATTTGAAGCCATTAAAGTCAAGACTGCTCAGAGCAAACAGTGCTCTATGCACGTCAAAAGAGCCATTAGCCTTTTTTCTTGGGTTAAAAGTTTTGGCTAAAAATACATTGCATATCTCACATTCATCCACCGCACCCGAGAGCTAATGGTAGCTGTAGACATCACATAGCACTGTCAGCTTTTATAGCCATTCTCATTATACTGCAGAGCCAAAGGAATTCAATACATTCAGAAATAAACAAAGGCCTTTCTGCTATTAAGCCACATCACATATGAAATGGGGCCAGGGCCACAAACCCTGCTGTGAAATGACTTCTTTGTCTGGTGGGGATATAAAAAAAAACAGAGTGCCTCATTCAGAGCAGAGGCTTTCCTTCTTAACGCCTAACGTCACAGATCAGCTAGCTGGAAGAATTTTCCCCATTCTGAAGTATCAGATGGCGTTAGTCATATTCCCAATTCAAACACAGCCCTTTTGCAGAGCAGAGCAGAATGGGGCAAAGGCTAAATCGATAGGGACTGATTTCCCTTTTCAGTGGCTGCGGGTATCGGTTTTGTCTCAGCTCGTGTTAAGTGTGTGGGGGTGTTTCACCTCTGACAAGCTGGTCGGCTCCCTAGAGGACCAGGCCGGTGTTCCACTGTGGGCCCGCTGCCGCAGTTAGAGTTGAGAGGAGCTGCGGCCCCGTGGCCCCTGCTCCTGGATCGTCCACCCTGGCCTCGGTTTCAGCCTGGCCGTCACGCATCTGGAGCTCATTTCCAGGCCCCAGGGAGGCAACAGAGGGGAGTCCAGCTACTGCTCACTGGCTGCAACAGCTCTATTGTACATTCTCACAAAGTCACTTCATGTGGTGGGCTAATACAGTATGCAAAGGGAAGTGTGTTATATCAAGCTAAAGTCTCACAAAAATGTACTTTAATAACAGCTGTCCATATGTCAAGTGAAAAGTCATATTTCCTATAACCTGTGGTTTAAAATTAGTTACAACACTGAGAAACAGAGGTCCCCATGTGGCATGTGAAAACATACCTCAAATGATTTATTTAGGATCAATGTGAAGCATTTAATATATATCCCCTTTATGTTTCAGGTTTATTGTCACATGCACAGTGAAATAACTTTCTTGCTTGCTCTTTCCCAACAAAGCAGTAATCAATATCAGTAGTACTATAAAAATAAGTATGAAAAAGTAGAACCAAAAAAAAAAAAAAAAAAAAACACAAGAAATATAAATAAGAAGAAAGTAAGTAAGCTATATACAGAGTCAGTTCCAGTACCATATTTACAATGTGCAGGGATAGTGGAGTGATAGAGGTAGATATGTACAGGGGTAAGGTGAAGAGGCATCAGGATATATGACAAGCAGCGTATGTGGTGATTGTATGCCAGTGTGTGTGTTGAGTCAGTATGAATGTGTGTGTGTGTGTTATGTACACCCTACCCACTCCAATTTGCACACCGCCCCAACAGATACACATATGACGCAATCTCTATTGAACTCCACATTGGCCTCTCCCACCTGGACAAGAGGAACACCTATGTGTGAATGCTGTTCAATGACAACAGCTCAGCATTCAACACTATAGCGCCCTCCAAGTTCATCACTAAGCTGAGGACCCTGGTACTGAACACCTTCTGCAACTGGATCCTGGACTTCCTGACGGGCCACCCCCAGGTGGTGAGGGTAGGCAACAACACATCCATCACGCTGACCCTGAACACGGGGGCCCCTCAGGGGTGCGTGCTCAGTCTCCTCCTGTACTCCCTGTTCAACCACGACTGTGTGGCATGGACATGGGCCCTCAGATCCTCAATAAGTTATACAGCTGCACCATTGAGAGCATCTTGACTGGCTGCATCACCGCTTGGTATGGCAACTGCTTGGCATTCAACGGCAAGGCGATACAAGGGTAGTGCGTACGGCCCAGTAAATCACTGGGGCCGAGCTCTCTGTCATCCAGGACCTCTATACCAGGCAGTGTCAGAGGAAGGCCCTACAAACTGTAAAAAAAAGACTCCAGACACCCAAGCAAGGCTGGGCAATATGACATAATCATGTATCGATTTTTTAAAAACGTTATGGGCAATTCACAATATAGATCTTGATTTCTTAAATCTTTTCTCGAAATAAGCTTTGTTGTACAATTAAAAGAAAATACACCGCATTTCAAACAGTCAGAAATAATCTAACGAATTCAGGGGTTGTGAAATTATACATAGCATAGGCGAAATAAATGTAAGACTTAAATAATTATTGGGTCTTTTATAATTGTGTATTTACTCAAAATAGTTTAACATGCTTTTTTGCAATAATCACTGATCTGGCTTTCAAGTCAGTCTATAAAAATGCAATTTTTGTAACAAATTCAACCACAAACATGCATAATAATTGAGTAATTCTGGTAGCATGCATTATAGAAAATTAAACACAGCTAGGTCTCAATCTCTCAAGCACAAACCCACATGCTAGTGAGTAACCAAGTTAACTTGAAATCTTTCAAGTTTAGCCAACTTGTACAGTGAGGGGAAGAAGTATTTGATCCCCTGCTGATTTTGTACGTTTGCCCACTGACAAAGAAATGATCTGTCTATAATTTTAAATGGTAGGTTTATTTGAACAGTGAGAGACAGAATAACAAAAAAATCCAGAAAAACGCATGTCAAAAATGTTATAAAATGATTTGCATTTTAATGAGGGAAATAAGTATTTGACCCTTCTGCAAAACATGACTTAGTACTTGGTGGCAAAACCCTTGTTGGCAATCACAGAGGTCAGACATTTCTTGTAGTTGGCCACCAGGTTTGCACACATCTCAGGAGGGATTTTGTCCCACTCCTCTTTGCAGATCTTCTCCAAGTCATTAAGGTTGAGGCTAGTGTGTAGTGTGTTACCAATTGTTTTCTTGGTGACTATGGTCCCAGTTGCCTTGAGATCATTGACAAGATCCTCCCGTGTAGTTCTGGGCTGATTCCTCACTGTTCTCATGATCATTGCAACTCCACAAGGTGAGATCTTGCATGGAGCCTCAGGCCGAGGGAGATTAACAGTTCTTTTGTGTTTCTTCCATTTGCGAATAATTGCACCAACCGTTGTCACCTTCTCACCAAGCTGCTTGGCGATGGTCTTGTAGCCCATTCCAGACTTGTGTAGGTCTACAATCTTGTCCTTGACATCCTTGGAGAGCTCTTTGGTCTTGGCCATGGTGGAGAGTTTGGAATCTGATTGATTGCTTGCTTCTGTGGAAAGGTGTCTTTTATACAGGTAACAAGCTGAGATTAGGAGCACTCCCTTTAAGAGTGTGCTCCTAATCTCAGTTCATTACCTGTATAAAAAGACACCTGGGAACCAGAAATCTTTCTGATTGAGAGGGGGTCAAATACTTATTTCCCTCATTAAAATGCAAATCAATTGATAACATTTTTGACATGACTTTTTCTGGATTTTTTTGTTGTTATTCTGTCTCACTCTTCAAATAAACCTACCATTAAAATTATAGACTGATCCTTTCTATGTCAGTGGGCAAACGTACAAAATCAGCAGGGGATCAAATACTTTTTTCCCCTCACTGTAGTTGTTGTGGAATTGTTAGATTACTTGTTAGATATTGCTGCACTGTCGGAACTAGAAGCACAAGCATTTCGCTACACTCGCAATAACATCTGCTAACCATGTGTATGTGACCAATACAATTTTATTGTTACACTGCATTTATTCCTTGTGTTATTTTTTTATGTCTCTCTACATTGTTGGGAAGCATTGGAGTGTGCTGGAGTGTCAGTGTGAATGAGTGTGTAGAATGTGCATAGAGGGTCAATGCAGATAGCACAGTGAAGCCATTTTGTTAGCTATTTAGCAGTCTTATGGCTTGAGGATATACAAGCTATTCAGGAGCCGCAGTCTATGGCTTGGGTGGCTGGAGTCATTTTTCCGGGCCTTCCTTTCACATACTCGACTGGGTGGTTCAAGAATAGAGTTTCTGCTAAATAAGAAAATAACTATTCATTTAGCAGTGAAATCATAAGAGTAAACAACCCGCTGACATTTACTATGTAGAAGCTATAAAGCCTACAGAAAGATTTGACCTTTGTATAACAAATAACTGATTCAAATAGGGATATTTATGACATGTCTTGGATGTCATTTAAAACCTTACTATGAGGTCATTTAAAAACTGTACTACACACATTGAAATCAAAGTAGTGCAAAAAGGTTAAGAATGTTCTTTCCAAAAAAAAAGTACATTAACTCAATTGCTCAATTTAATTTGTGGGAAAAGAATGACAATTTGTATCTTTCTGCATTAGGGCAATTCCATGGTAACAGAATGATGCCGAGACTCAGATTTGGCCACTTTAAAATCTATGCCAAATAATAATCAATGATTGCAAAGATTTAATTTGAACAATTTCCACTTTTACAAAAACACATTTACTTGGAACAATGCAGATGCAAAGTTTGGTAACAGAATGAAAAAATGTTTGGTTTGCGCTGTCATTCTGTTACCAAACTTTGCATCTGCATTGTTCTTCAAATGAATGTGTTTTTGTAAAATTTATGAGAAAAAAGTGAATTGTGTAGATACTCCTCTATGAAAACCAATTGTCCAAAACAAATCTCTATCAATATTCGTTCAAAAGTTATTGGAGTTTTTACCCTTGTAGGATGGGCAAAATTAGGGTGACTAAATCAATGGAGGCCTGAGAAAAAGAGGTAAAAAAATAATCTGGAAAATAGCATTACGTAAACTAGTCTGGATGCTGTGCGAGAATTAAGGCTGACAGGCCCACCGTTGAACACGCCATTTTTCTTCTCGATTCCAGAGGACATAAAAACAATTAAGATAGAGATACTACATGTCATGTATGTATCATCATATTTTAGTATACTCTTTTCATATTAATGTGAAATTCCTGTACTTTTTTAAGTACTCACAAAAACAAGCATCTCTCTAAAATGTCATTGGTGCACTGAGCGTACCGCAAGTTTTTCAAAGACTTTTCCATTTGTGTCATGCTAATTCTCCTCCTTTCTAGACCAGTGTGGTCACAGCTCTCCCCGCGCTGTGAGTCACGTTAGCCATTGTAGCTTAATGGTTCCTGGAGGATTAAATCACATTTACTTGAGTCAGGCAGGTCTGACTGGATGTCTTTTGTTTGACCAATCTAAGCTAATTCAAGTGGGAAAAGAAAACAGCCTCCACAGTCCTCACATTTAGATCAATGCAAATGCCTGATTTCTGAAAATTGCATGGATCCAAAACTTGAAGACTCTTTTCTTCAGTTTATGTTCTTATCTTCCTATCTCATCAGGTATGCCACAGTATTCTCAATTTTATACTGAAAATAATCTTTACCATTCAATGCAGTCCCAACTCTTCCTATTCAAAGGCTTGAGGTTAATAATTAACATGATGGTACCAACCTTTTAAATCATTTACCAACACAGCTTTTGAAATTATCGACTCCAGTTGACATGGTTCATAGTTCTATTGAGAATGTGATTGTCTATTAACTAGATCAGCAAAAAATAAATCACAGGTTTTATTACTCAAGTGATATCCTAATCTATCACTACACATTTCTATATCTCACATTTAACGTAATCTGAATCACTAGAGCAAGGAACTGTTCACCATATTCTGACTGATATGGACATCAGACAAAAGTAGCTTGCATGATTTCAAAGCTGGGAGTAGGGTTGTTTTAGTTGAGAAACATAAGCTCAGAAAGACCTTTGCAAGTCCAATCTATCCATGTGCCTGATTTGCAAGTGAAATGTCTCTAAAATACAAGTTTCATTGCTTCACAACAGCACTATTGAAATATATAAATACAGAGATGTAGCCCATCTTTTAGTTCAGAAACAGGGTGAAACGCGAGCCAACGTGGTGAAAATTCCCAGATTTACGAATGTGTGAAAACATCAGCTGGCACAGCAAAAAAAGACATCGGTTTTGCTGTAACATATTACGTTTAACCACTATAAACGAATGGCCAATTCTCTCTCTTTCCCTCCTCTGCAAGAGACTGGTGCTGACGATTACATGAGGGCCTGTATTGTGAAGACTTGGCAGATTAACAACCTGACCACACACTGCTGTGCTGTACGCTACACAGGAGGTTGGCAGGCAGGTCGTCTGCACATGCCGTTAGTGCAGGGGGTGCGCTGCGGTGAGGTAGGCGGAGAGAAAGGCAGCAGTGAAAGTAAAGCCTCCCTGCTACACACCTCCTGCTCCTGTCAGCTGCTGTGGTGTTGTTTACCCAGGGCCTCAGACATCGCGGGTCATTTAGCACCTCAGGGCCCGCCTGGCAATGGCCTGGACCTGGGCCAAAGCACCGCCAGGGTTCGGAGATGGCCAAGACTGCCACTAACAATAGCGGAACACCTTTCACTCCTCACCTCCACATCGCTGCAGGAGCACTGTGCTTTCAATAGGGAGCAGAGCCCGGTGTCAACAAGCCAGGATTAAACTCAGACCCGACCCACCCCCCACTCCGGTCTGTTCTAAAGACAGACTATGGTTACTAAATAGTCAGTGATGTTAGTGAGAATTCACTCACTTCTACATGCAGATAGAAATGTTAACTTTGTTAACGAGGCTCTGCTGTGACATAGGAGCTCAGCTTGGCTCTGCTCCCTGGCTGCAGCTGGTGGAGGCTATGGTGGAGCTCTTTGTTTCATTCGGCCATTTCCTCTCATCTGTCTGTGCGTAGGGGGCTTCATTAAAGAGCAGGTGTTGAGATATGTCAAAATGGGAAGGATATGGTTGTTGAGGATGAAGAGAGAGACAAAAAAAAGAGGGGGCACAATAGAGGGGAGAGAGGGAGGGGGGCTTGCGGTTGCTGCTGACTGATCAAATTACACCAGCCATCAGTAGCTCCCTTTCCATTAGGGGCCTAGGAAGTCAAATCCACCAGGGTCGATTTGGGGGGGGGGGGGGGGGGGGGTTGAGTGTGATAGGCCTAATGGACATGCGCCATTTGCATTTAAATGTGAGAACTTTTGCCTTACAATTCAATTAGATGGAGAAGGGCAGTGTCACTCAGTGCTGATGTGCATGAGGGGTGTTCCAAAACAGACAGTCCTTTGTGTCGACTGCTGGATGAGCCATTTTTTCAGCTGCATTGCAGACTTCTCTCTGAATGGGTGGTAAACTTTGTGCTCAGCATTGCAACTGATACGAAATTGAGATCAGATGTAGTTGCTGATTTAAGCAAGCCATACTCTTATTGTCATTATCAAGAACATACATTTCAAACATCACTGACAAGGCTAGGGCGGCAGGTAGCCTAGTGGTTTGAGCGTTGGGCCACTAATTGAAAGGTCGCTAGTTCAAATCCCAGACGAGGTGAAAATCCGTAGATGTGCCCGTGAGCAAGGCACTTAACACTAACTGCGCCGGGGTCACTGTTGATCATGGCAGGCCATGACCCAACTCTCTGAGGGTGACTCAGGGAGAGTTGGGATATGCGAAAAACACATTTCCAATTCACAAATGCATATTAATACATAGAATTAATTTGAATGTACACTACTGTTCAAAAGTTTGGGGTCACTAAGAAATGTCTTTATTTTTGAAAGAAATGCACATTTTTTGTCCATTAAAATTACACTATTTCTGATCAATTTGATGTTGACATTGTTAATGTTGTACATGACTATTGTAGCTGGAAACGGCTGCTTTTTAATGGAATTTCTACATGGGCGTACAGAGGCCCATTATCAGCAACCATCACTCCTGTGTTCCAATGGCACATTGTGTTAGCTAAT